>NC_043736.1:0-600000 GCF_005498985.1 Sporisorium graminicola
AACCCTAACCCTAACCTAACCCTAACCCTAACCCTAACCCTAACCCTAACCCTAACCCTAACCCTAACCCTAACCCTAACCCTAACCCTAACCCTAACCCTAACCCTAACCCTAACCCTAACCCTAACCCTAACCCTAACCCTAACCCTAACCCTAACCCTAACCCTAACCCTAACCCTAACCCTCAACAGAGCGACCTCGCGGTGAGCCCATTCTTCAGTGCGCATCGCAATAACCTTCACTTCCTCAAACCCATGAGCAGCGAGGTCAACAACACCGCACCAGGTCACTTGCCCGAATTCAGAGATGACAACGGACGGATTCTGCTACCCCATATCAGGACTCGAAGTCGTCTGGGAATGGTCAGAACCACCAAAGTCTTTCCAAACTCGACGTTTCAACGCGAGCATCGTGCGGAGCGCGTCCTCGACACAGACTCTTGCAAGAATTCGGTTGACTGGCCGTGCCACCGCAACTACATGAACCATGTGTTCGAGACCATGCTGACATTCACAAACATGTCAGAGGAAAACACTGCCATGCGTTCGACAGACGACGTCGAGTCAACCATGCCGAACCGCTTTTACTATGCGCCTACCCTCACCCAAGTCTCGTCTCCTGGTGCACCAATGTACCAACGCCGGATACCAAAGCGTATGCCCAGTTCGGCAACATCACAGGACTTTGGCATTTTGAGAAGCAATGCTAGCGCCGCGTGCGAGATCCCTCCAGCCCGCCTGGACTCAACAAAGGCCTACTTCGAACTAGACTGGGACGTCTACTTCTCTGCTCACTCCTTGCAGCGCGTCCTGCTAGCTGAGACTCCATTCACTTTAGTGGAGCGTCCAAAACCTGCTCCTTTGGGCCCTAACGAGGAAGGCACGAGAGAGCTCTTCGCTAACAGTGTCTCCGACGTACAGACCAAGTTGAAATTTGACCGTAAGCGCAGTCCATTCCTGGCATCAGCAATTCTACCATTAGCTTTGCTGACATCTCGATATTCGTTACTCCTTCGTGCCCCGTGCTGGTAACTCTATTGCACTTGAGAATGCCACAGGTCTTGGCACGGGCGACAGGCTGCATGCGAAAGACCATCCGACCGTATGGTTTGTCATAAAGGGGCTTTCTTTGATCTGGCAAATGCCGATTCTGATATTGTGTAAGTCTGCAAGAGTGATGCATTGACTTTGTCATGGGTTCTGGTCTGATGTGTCTTTTCTCCTTGGTCCGTCTTGTGGACGCTTCAACACCATATTGTAGTGCGATTCGCGTTCTGGTATACTCGCAAAACTAGTGCAGGATTGTGGATCGAGGCGCAATGGCTCTGGATCGCGTGCGAGCTGTCCAACTTTGCCGTGGATCTGATCAGCCCTTTTGTCACAAAGAAACCCGATCCATATCCGTCATTCTTTGGGTTCGTATTTGCCCTCGCAAGTATTGCGTATGTTCCGTACATGGCCACCACCCTACTTCATCTTGAACGACCTACTCGCTACAGTTCGGCTCCGTGGTGGAAGCGCAACCCACTCAGCTTTCGACGTCGACGTCTGACTAGACGCGAAAAGAAGAGCATCGCCCTAGCTGGCACGATCGATTCGAAACCTTTCTACGTGGTATTTGCATTGTGCTTGGTGCTTGAATCCTTTGCGCATCAACCCTTCATCTTGTTGCGCCCGGCTGCCATGTGCTTGATAGACGACTCGGCCCGTGGATCGTCGGTGCCACTTTACGAGAAGATCTTCAGCAGGGGCACTTGGGCTATCAACCAGTCGCTCGCAGAGCTAAGCTTGCTTGGCCAGGCCTGGTTCAACTATCGCGCTGGCACTTTTACCGGTAAATTTATGGTCACAGCCATAGGCACGGCAATCACGGGCTCCTTGCTTCAGGCCTTGATCGCCTTCGAGACTTGGACGTACTGGCCTGACGCAAATAACACTCCTGGCTTCGATCTGTTGAACATCCTCTGGCTTGTTCCTACGCTCTGTACATGCTATCAAGCTTTGGCCTACAAGGGCGTGTCACAGGTGGAACCTGTAGACGAAGATGATGAGTAGACTCGCACATGTGCGCAGTGCGGCCACGAATCTAGACCGACGTTCCTGTAAATTAGCCACCGCTCATCACTAGATCAAATCTGCACACCACACGCTCTGACTAGGGCCAGGGTTAGGTTCTTTTGACTGGCGTGTGTAAAGGGCACACGCTTAGGGTTAGGGTTCTGCTCAGCCGAGACGCGTGCAACCTGAGGCCAGTGGACTGCTTACAGAAGCAACCCAACCCATCAATCTTTGAGGCGTCAAGCATATCCGATTCTTGCTATGAGATCCTAAACGATTACCGTGCCACCTTTGAAACAGATCAACTTGAACGCTCGCAAACGCTTGTCAAGACCTACCCCGACAACATTCTTCTCCGAAGTTTCAACTAGCCGTCGGCAGCCTGCTATCACAATAGCGGCCACGTATTCCTGTCCAGTGTCCGTTACGCTGATTGTGTAGATGCTCGACAGGCGTGAGCAGCCAAGCGCAATGTTAGCGGAGTAAGGCGAGAGGCGTGATATAACAATACTGCTGAGAGAGCATAACAAGTTTGTTGCCTGACGCCATGATTGCAGTGTGTTTGTTTCCATTTGCTTTGCCAACACGGCTGAATGCAAGCCGTTGAGGATCGGCGTGAGTCAAGCAAGTCCCAAGGATGACCGTTGCGAGCCCTTGTCGAGTGCATACGTTCTCGCCGACAGTGGACGTCAAGCGCCGGCGCGGGGCCATGATTGCTCCACTACCGTACTGCGCTGGTCCTAAGTCTCTGTCCTCTTGAAGACACATTTGCAGTGTTCGTCGTAGTAAACAAGTAGCCAGAGAGCGACCAATATTGCGGCAGCCCAAAGGATGGCCACGACGCGGAAAGACACGCACATCACGGCCAAGTAGAATGGTGCACCATTGGCTGATCGAGCTTGTGCTTGTCAGTTTGACGGTAGCAATGCCAATCTGACGGTTCCTTGCCAGCGGCTTGAGGCTGAGCTCGTGTTTATGTGTTGTGTGTGAGAGAGAGAGAGAGAGATGACTGAGAAACCGAGATGCGTCGGCGATCGTTTTGATGCTTGTTGAGCTGCATCGTTTGTGAAGAAGAAGCGTAGAAGCCTTGCTACGAAACCAAACTTTGCCACAGCACCTGACCTTTTCGGGTCAAAGTTCCGACCCGAAAAGGAAATCGGAGTATTTCTGTACCTCAATTCCGACACTCACTTCGCGCCAATTTTCACTGCGTTGTTTGATCTGATACACCCGTCAGACAGCCTCGGACGAACAGCTAGCGGCGAATCTCAGGTGGAAGAACTCTTTTAACAAGCTGTATTGATACTGATCCTTGAACAAACGTCGTCGATACTAAACAGAGCGCTGCCTACAGATGGGCTAACAAGCTTGATCAACTTTCAGCCCTGGAGTGCTTTGATGGCAAAGTTGGCACCCATGGTTTGGACATTGGCGTCGGTAGGGTAGAGCAGATGTTGGAAGGTGATGCCGAAGCCAGATTGCGCATCGCAGACTCCGTCGCCAAAGATGCAAATGTCGAGCGTCTTGGAGACCCAGTTGGAAGGAACGCCTCCTCCGATCAAGGCTTCAATGCCACTGGCTGCAGCCGTACTCTTGCCGCCGTTGTTGTCGACATTGCAAGCCAGACCAGGCTTGTGCTCCGGGTTGCCGATAAGGATGACTCCCTTCACAGCGTCGAAAGCGGCTCCCGTGAGGCGAGGAAGGGCATTGCACGTGGCCGCAGCACCCTGCGAATAGCCTTCGAGGATGAAGCAAGTGGCAGAGTTCTGAGCAAGCTTGTTGTTGATCTCGGCGATGATGTTCTCCGTGCCCAGAGTCGAAATTTGGCTAAAATCGGCGGGATAGATCGTGTCGTACTCGGAACCACCGGAGACGGACGCGAGAATGCGAGAGTTCATCGTACGAAATCCGGCAGAAGGACCTTGGAACTCCCCAGTGCCGCGAGTGTCGATGATGACGTACGAGGAGCAGCCATCGCGTTTGGTCACAGGGCTAGCTTGTACAAATCCAGCGATCGCAAGAGGGAGCATGAAGAGGAGAGACTTGGCGACCATCTTGAAACTTGGGCAATCTTGGTTAGGTATTGAGGAGGAGGTTAGGTATTGAGGAGGAGGTTAGGTATTGAGGAGGAGGCGAGCTCTGATGAGGAACAGACCATGAAACCGCGATGGGCATCAAGCTTATATACGCCATCTCATTGTGAAGCGTGCGAAGCGTGGATGAGCCGGCCAGAGACGCCATGAGTGACGAGCAAGGAGAGTGGTTCGCTACACGTCTATTGCTCTGAAGCGGGTTGATGCTGGTCAGCCCCAGTGAACTCGGTTGAGCCGCATCAGGCCAGGACAGGCTGCCTTTCGAGGTGCCCGTGCTACGCATGAATGTCCTTGGGCGGTGGCTTGCGCCGGCCTGCCGACAACCCGTTAGGGATCAACAGAGGCGGCTGGTTGCATGAAGTGAATGATTGCGATCAACAGCTATCGGATGCTGCGTTTTTAAGCGGGACAGATGACACGAGGTGTATGTCACCGGCCTTAGCGTGTTTCGCAAGTAGCGCCTATGAGTCGCTAGAAAGAGGAAGACAGTTGAAACAAGGTTCGACCATGTCGAGCTAAGCTGTACCATACGGCTCATTTAACCGCCAATCTCGCCGCTTCAGCGTCTCTGCGTTGCTTGGATCTTGGTTCTCACGTGAAACGAGTTGACCGAGGAAGCACCGGCCTGGTGCAGCAGATGACTTGAATTCGTGAGCAGGGCAGGCCAAATACTGCAAAGCACCATCATTTCTGTTCGGCCAAGTTGCAGTGATTGGGACAGTCGCATTAGCGCAAATGCGCAACGACGTTGGAGAGGCGCAGAACGGGGCAGCCGAGGGGCGGCGCCAATAGAGAGCGATCCGGAAACAAAGATGCACAGGGACCGAGCGCAGATTGCCGGACCGGAAGGCGGACTTGCTTGTCTTCAGCGAGGTACTGAGAGACAAGGCTACTACAGCGATGAGAGCCTCAGCGCATGGTATGCACTGTGGCTCACGTGTCTGGCCGACAGCGAAGGTTGTCGGGCGATTCTCAGTGTTTGCAGACTTGGTGCCCTATTCGAACAGCAGCGAAGGAGCTCGGCAGACAAGATGTGTGGCGCTTGCGATGAGAGCTAAGGTCATGAAATTTATCCGCAGAAGTATCGTGCTAAACTCTCGCATGCAATGCACCCCCAAGCCCCGATGGTGGGATGATGGTAAGTCCGGTGAGCATCGTGAATCTTTGCTGAGTTGCAGAACGCTGTTCAGCCGACTGCTAACAGGTGTAGACATGCAGTGGTTTGTTTCACCAGTTAGGTCTGCTTGCTGAGACGGCCTTAGTGTCAAGATGATATCTCGCTTAGCGTGAAAGAGGCGAAGTTTCGATCTGCCACGCACCGTTAATGCTGAGTGGACGGTGCATGCGCTAACGGAGTCACACGGTGACAGACATGTGGACGACCTTGCTCTGCTGCTTCTAGAAGAATCCACTCGTGTGTGAAACAGTAGCATTTGCCAGAGCGGCTGAGTCCGTCAACCAGTCGAAGGTATGTGACAAGATGGCCTTTGTAGAAAAGAGCTCGCACGGTCATGGCGAGCAGTTAATTGCCAGACCGCACAAAAAGCAACCTACGAACAAGCTCAAGCGGGCGAAAAAATGTTGTTGCGCAGGGCGATGACGAGCTCTGTTGTTGACGGGCTTTGGTAGGCGTTGGAAGGCGGTTTCACGAAGAAGCGCAGGCCCGATGCCGATACATCTTGGGAGCCTCCATCGATCGCACTACCATCGGGATGACCACACGAAATCGCAAAGAAACCACAGGAGGACAGAATCGGACGATTTGCGACTGAGCTAGCGCGCCCAAGTCAGAGGCAGACACAGCGAACAGACTAAAGAGCGTGCGGCACAAGCGAGGCGGCTCGGCTGGCCCGCTGGACAGAAAACGGTCGAGGGTGCGGCTTGCTGCCGCCTTTTCCATGCTCTGCTTTTTTACGCACGCGCACGCTCGCAGAAGGGGTGTGACAGGGCGGATGGCCCGAATCTGCGGTTGTGGTGAAATTCCCCCGGGCAAGAGAAAGTCGAGCTGCGATACGCACATCACTCCTGAGCTTGGGGTCCAAGCGTCTCGTCTCGACGATGGACGGTCGAGCCCATGGACAGTACCGTAGCTTCGACTGCGGCGGCAGGGACATAAGCAAGGAATGGCAGTGCCGGTGGAGAGGAGCGGAGGGTTGGTGTGACACACCAGGCGGTCGTCCCAGCCAACACAAGGCAGAGCCGAGCTGCTTGCATGGAACGAGGACCCCCGCACTCTCAACAAGGAACAATGCGAGCGACGAGCAGCAGATGCCAAGAGGCCGCGTGACCTCACTCTGTGCGGCGTGCGTGCGTGTAAGTGCGTGTGTGTGTGCGTCGCGGCACCAAACTGGAAAAATGACACAACTGCGTGATTTTACACTAACCCCGCTTCTCGGATCGAACGCGGCCACCGAGGAGATGCCTCAGGCGCCGCGCTGGTATCGGAGCTCATCACTACGAGCCAGCATCTCGCTCAGAGCTATTCCGAGAGGATGTGCTGGACAGGTCGAAGTACGTCTCGAGTCAATGCGCGGAGGGTCAACATTCGCTACCGAAGCGGTGGACAGAACGTTCATCGAGAGGGTTCCTTCCCGTGCTGCGGTAGTCAGGCGCGCGCGCACTAAAACGGTACGGTGACAGGGCTTGCTCAACCAAAGATAGGCGGCAATAAGCGAACCGAGATGAGCAAAGCCGAGTTGGAGACCCCGGCAGTGGGGAAAGAGAGGCAGTGACGAGGATAGCAAGAGCTGGCAAAATGCGTCCATCCGCATGACCGTCAAGGTCGTAAAAGCCGTCCCACTCGGGTTTTGTTTTCGAGTGGCGTTGTCCATTCGATGGCTGCCATCGGTCCGCGCCCGCTTGCCGCCACCCGCAGCAACCCCTTTGCCAGTGTCGCTGTCGTTTGTCAACATTGATTGGTACATCTAGTTTCGGTTTGGTTGATGGCAGCCATCGGCGACCTTGGAGGTCAGAACGTCGCTCAGAAAGGGCCGACTAGCTTGCAAAGGCGGGGTCACGATCTTCGCTGAATAAAATGGCCGACGAGAGACTGGCTGGCTGAGAGGCAACAAAAAGACTGGCCAAGTGGCCCGTTCGTGTCTCCCTTTAATTTTTTTGCGCTGCGATTTTGGACAGGCGTCCGTGCGAAGTCTGTCTAGCCTTGTTGTGGATTGAATTTTGCGGCTCTTGACCGACATTCCACCCCACAGAGGGGTGGCTCCCGCGGATCATTCCAGATGAGCTCGAGGCTGCCGCATCACAGGGTCAGCCTGCCCTACTCGCCAAGGGCTCAGACGGGTCAGTCGCAGCCCACTTCGCATGACTTGACTCGCACTTTGCCCCGCAGTCCGAAGACTCGTCGTCGGCCCACGTCCATATATAGAAGCCGCTCCTGGCCTCATCTGCATGTTCATTACCAACCAACATTGTTTCCCCCCCTTCAGCAGCTCAATCAACATGCCGACCCTTAAGCTCGACCTGCCTACGGGCATCAAGACCACCATTCAGGCCGACCTGTTCATCAACAACAAGTTTGTGCCTGCTCTCGACGGCAAGACTTTTGCCACCATCAACCCTTCCACCGGCAAGGAAATCGGCCAAGTTGCCGAGGCTTCTGCCAAGGATGTCGATCGCGCTGTCAAGGCTGCTCGCGAGGCGTTCGAGACCACCTGGGGTGAGAACACGCCCGGTGATGCTCGTGGAAGGCTTCTGATCAAGCTTGCCGAGCTCGTTGAGGCCAACATCGACGAACTTGCCGCCATCGAGTCGCTCGACAACGGCAAGGCCTTCTCGATCGCCAAGGGCTTTGACGTGGCTGCCGTCGCCGCCAACCTGCGTTACTACGGTGGCTGGGCCGACAAGAACCACGGCAAGGTCATCGAGGTCGACACTTCGCGCCTTAACTACACCCGCCACGAACCCATCGGCGTCTGCGGTCAGATTATCCCCTGGAACTTCCCCCTGCTCATGTTTGCCTGGAAGATCGGACCTGCGCTCGCCACGGGTAACACCATTGTGCTCAAGACCGCCGAGCAGACGCCGCTCTCGGCCATCAAGCTTTGCGAGCTCATCGTCGAAGCCGGCTTCCCCCCTGGTGTCGTCAACGTTATCTCTGGTTTCGGTCCCGTCGCTGGTGCCGCCATCTCGCAGCACATGGACATTGACAAGATCGCCTTCACTGGATCCACGCTTGTCGGCCGCAACATCATGAAGGCTGCAGCTTCGACCAACCTGAAGAAGGTGACGCTCGAGCTCGGTGGCAAGTCGCCCAACATCATCTTCAAGGACGCCGACCTGGACCAGGCTGTGCGATGGTCCGCCTTCGGTATCATGTTCAACCATGGACAGTGCTGCTGTGCCGGCTCGCGTGTCTATGTCGAGGAGTCGATCTACGACGCTTTCATGGAGAAGATGACCGCCCACTGCAAGGCGCTCCAGGTGGGTGACCCCTTCGCCGCCAACACGTTCCAGGGTCCCCAGGTGTCACAGCTGCAGTATGACCGCATCATGGAGTACATCGAGTCTGGCAAGAAGGACGCCAACCTGCACCTCGGTGGTGTGCGCAAGGGCGACCAAGGCTACTTTATCGAGCCCACTATCTTCACCGACGTGCCCCACGATGCCAAGATCGCCAAGGAGGAGATCTTTGGTCCCGTCGTCGTCGTTTCTAAGTTCAAGGACGAGAAGGACCTCATCCGCATCGCCAACGACTCGATCTACGGTCTTGCTGCTGCCGTGTTTAGCCGTGACATCAGCCGTGCCATCGAGACGGCGCACAAGCTCAAGGCCGGCACCGTCTGGGTCAACTGCTACAACCAGCTCATCCCGCAGGTTCCATTCGGTGGTTACAAGGCCTCGGGTATTGGCCGAGAGCTGGGCGAATACGCGTTGACCAACTACACCAACGTCAAGGCGGTCCACATCAACCTGAGCCAGCCCGCTCCCATTTAAAAGGACGTCGCCAACAAGTGCTTCCAGCCTGTTTTCTTCTTCGCTCATTGCTTGCATCTGTATTCCCGATGATTGGAAATGCCATCATCTTATTGCTTGAAGAAGTGAGGTGGATGACGCCTTGCTCGTCTGCCTGCCTGAGAACTCGCTCGGAATCGCCTCCTCTGCGTAATTGAGGTGAGTGGCCTCCGCGCCTCGAGGCAAATTCAACATCGGCATCCCGATCGTTTGTTAAACCGATGCATTCGAGGTCCATTTATTGTTGGTGAAACAGTGACGCGTTGGACCCTGAGAACGTGCGCAACACCCCTTTGGAGCGGGGCCGCCGCGAGCGGGTGGCAATTTCAAGCCAATGCAAAGCCGAGCACCACACAAAGCTCGCTGGCTGGCTGGCTGTCGCTTTCTGCAACCAACCCAAAATTTGAGCTCTTTTGGACAGTGCTGTGCACGTTCGCTTTCATTGTTTTTTTTATCTTAACCTAGCAAGCCGGCCTCCATTCACCACGACCCCCGCCCTGTCCCTCTAGAGTTGACCCCTCTTGGCACACAGCAGTGGATCTCCATTGCTGCTGTAGCCGCGTTCCTCTTGGATTGCTTCACAACACAAGCTGTCGAGGTCGTTGACACGGACTGATAGCGTGACCTCGGGCTTGCCATTCGCATCCACACCACCATCACACTCGCTCATTTCCGTCTCCTAGAACCATCCCCACCGCGCTCAACGTCAGCACCTTACCATCTCGAATGCTCGTGTAGTCGACCCGGCGAATAAGCTGACTCTCCGTTTGTGGGTCTCAGCCAGGCGCCCTCGTCTCTGCCAGTCTCTCTCTGCTCTCTCTCTCTCTCTGTGCAATCCATCTGCAACCGTGCCTCGATTCCAACATGACGCAGTTCGTCTTTGCAGACCGCTTCGTCCTGCCTGCCACCTCGCCTCTGGCATCCTCGAGGCTCCACACCATCTTCTATGCCTCGCTCGTGGTGCAGCACGTCATCTTCCATGCACTGTCCCACTCCTGGCTCAAAGGCGACAGCAAGGATATGCTCAAGAAGCGATGCTGGATCCTCACCACCGTCGCCAGCTTTGTCATGTGCCTAGCCAGCCTGCCCTATCTCTTCGATCTCTTCCTCGCCGGCTTCGACCTTCACGCCCTGCGACCCAGGACCAAGACCGTCGCAGAGCCACTCGCCGCCTTCTTCGTTGCATACCTCGTCTCGGACCTGGCGCTCGGCTCCATCTACTACAGAAAGTTGATCAACCTCTCCTCAGGATGGATCCACCACATCGCCTACACTTTTCTCTTCAGCTTCTGGGTGCACAGAGGCTGGGGACATGTCGCAGCTGCAGCCGCCATCTTCGAGCTTCCCACTTTCATCATGGGCGTCGCCTCCATCTACCCTCCGCTCCGCTCCAACATGGCGTTTACCGTCACCTTTTTCGGTACGCGCGTCTTTTACCACCTCGCCTTACTTGTGGCCAGCGTCACCGAGCACGGTCGTAACGCTCCTGGTATCAACGGCAGCTGGGGCCCCGGCATCAGCTTGCTCGCCACCTATCCAATGCATCTCTGGTGGGGCTACAAGTGCATTTGCAGCATTCGACGGAGGATGCACAAGAGGAAGCTCGAAGCGGCGCAGGTCGCAAAGGAGAAGGCTTCGCTTTTCTCTGCTGCTGGCCAGCTCTTCAACGGTATGGCCGCTCCTGACACGAGCAGCGCCGTCAACACGCCTGCAGCCACGCCTGGCGCCGGCACGACTCCAGCCACTGCCAACTTCGGCGCTACCGGCCCCGTCCACGCTGCCTTTGCTCGAGCTGCCTCTGCTGCCCGTCCACCCGTCAACCTTCTCCTGCCCAAACGCCGCAAGGTCCAGCCTGCCGATGGCGAGGCAAGTCTTGGACACCCTCTTCTCACTAGAACGCTCAACCCTAATTACATCAACTCCAACTCGGTCTTCACAGCGCCAGTCGCCCCTGAAGGTGCTGGACCTGGCGATACCGAGCCATTCCTTGCTATCCGCTCACCCGCCGAGTCCAGAGATCGAGCACGTCGACTCGTGGCCGATGCAGTGCGCAAGGTCTGGATCAACGCGCCCGCCAGTTGGAGGCGCCAGTTCGAGGAGGAAGCAGGTGTGCGTCCCAAAGGACTCGGTTCCACTGGCCGCATGCCCTCCTACACCACCGACGAATCTTCCGAAGAGTGCGAAGAGGCGGATTCCGACTCGATCTCGTCTTCGGCTGCCCAGTCCGGCATGTCCGAGTCGCGCGCGCGCCGCTACTTGCAGGCACAGCGTTCTCGCATCCGTCGTGCCGTCCTGCGAGCGGTTCGAGCCGCCATCAACGGCCGAGATGCAGACGGTGTCAAGGCCGTCACCTCGCACGACGGCAATGTCATCACTACGTTTGCTGACGGTGCAGTGGCAGCTGCTGGCGATGTGCGACCTACAGGTATCGACAGGACGCTGCTCTCGCTCGACTTTGGCTCGCTCGTCAGATATTTGCCCCAGGACTTTTTCGGTCAGGACTACGAGATTCGCGAGTTTCCTGTAGAGCAGCTCGGGCAGGGGGGACGCCATAGGCGAATTGTTGGTCAGATCCGGCGCCGGATGGAGGTGGCCCGGCGCGATTTTGTTGTCTTTGACTAAGGGCAGCACGCATTGGTGTCGCTTCGGTTGATCTGTGATATGCTCAGTGCTCATGATATAGATGTAGATGATATTGATGATCCGTACGCTTCGCATTTGTTCGTTTGCTCAGTTGCTTGATTTCACACAATATACCCTATGTTCTTGTCAAATATCCTTGCTGCGTGTGTAGAAGCCAGCTTCTGACGGTCACATTGACGTCGTGTAGGCGGGGGCGGTGCCAGCGTGCCGACAATCAATGCAGATCCCTGTGCGGTGGACGAGGTAAGCGCTGCAACACTGCGTGGCATATGAGCGGACCCTGAATTTTGTTTTTGGTTCGACCACGTTGTCGTTGCGCTTCTCGTTGTGAAGGGTGACCAGGCGGCGTGCGAGCACTGACGTCTCCTTGGAACCAGTCCAGAGACAAAGCAGAATCATGCCGCATAGAGTGAGAATACCGACAGTCCCGTTCATGCAAGAGTTCTCCAGTGTTTGAGTGTCTCGGTGGTGCGTCTTGAACTCGCTTGGCTCCCTTGGCCTTGTTCTGCGCTACAAGACTGTGTCTGCATTGAACAATTTCGGCTCATGCAACGTGACCAAGTCCACACAGCGCGACCGGCAATCTACTTGGTGCATAATTCATCAGCGTAGAATCGACAGGCGATCCGGCGATCTTGGTTCTTGTGACAGTCCGGGATGGCTTCAAGAAGCCACCGGCGACGGCGACGGAGAAGACGGGGATTGCTGCAAGAAGTGAGCGTGTTTGAACGCTTCAAGACAGATTCATTGCAACCGTTCGAGTTGCAGTGTGCAGTTCGGAAGGGAGACGACCGGCGTCTGCAATTGCGAGCAGAATGGGCCAGCAACGTTTCTCATGCTGCAATGAATGCAAGTCCTTCAGTGGCCATTGCATGAACATGATATAAGGTCAGATGGTATCCCTCATGAAAGAAGAGTGCAATACCCTACAAGAACACCTCTCCGCCCCGCTCAGCTACGACAAGATGAAACACCTTCCCTTTCTTGCTGCTGAGCCTGGCCTCTGCCAAAGCTCTCGCTGCGAGCTGCACGTTTACGGACGCGGCGAGCGCTAAAGCAGGAAAGGGATCATGCAGTACGATCACGTTGTCCAACATCAAGGTGCCTGCTGGGCAAACGCTCGACTTGACCGGTCTCAGAACGGGAACGCAGGTGGTGTTTACGGGCACGACGACGTTCGACTACGCAGCTTGGTCCGGTCCTCTGATCTCAGTTTCAGGCAAGAACATTGATGTCAGTGGAGCCAGTGGATCGCTAATCGATGGTGGAGGAGCGCAGTGGTGGGATGGCAAGGGAAGCAACGGCGGCGTGACCAAGCCCAAGTTATTCTTCGCGCACGGCTTGACGGACAGCAAGATCCGGTCGCTCAACATCAAGAACACGCCCGTACAAGCATTCAGCATCAACGGGTGCACCAACCTGAGCCTGGACCACATCACGATGGACAACTCGGCGGGTGATGCGGGCGGGGGCCACAACACGGACGCATTCGACGTGGGAAGCTCGGACGGCGTGTTCATCACCAATGCCAACATCCGCAACCAGGACGACTGTCTCGCGGTCAACTCGGGCACCAACATCCTGTTCTCGGGCGGCTACTGCTCGGGAGGACACGGACTGTCGATCGGAAGCGTGGGCGGTCGCAGAGACAACACGGTCGACGGCGTGCGCATCGAAAACTCGCAGGTGGTCAACAGCCAGAACGCAGTGCGCATCAAGACGGTCTCGGGTGCGACAGGGTTGGTGAACAACGTGACGTACGCCAACATCAACCTTTCGGGCATCTCCAAGTACGGCATCGACATCCAGCAGGACTACCTAAATGGAGGTCCCACGGGCTCGCCCACCAATGGTGTCAAGGTGACCAACATCATCATCAACGGTGTCAAGGGAAGTGTCAACTCGGGTGCTACTCGTGTGTATTTGCTGTGCGGTCAAGGCTCGTGCAGCAACTGGAAATGGTCGGGTGTGTCCATCAGTGGTGGGCAGAGCAGCACAAAGTGCACCAACGTGCCCTCACCCGCAACTTGCTAATATAGTAGGTAGTTTGTGTATTCGCCGGATTTAACGCCTGTAGGTCTTGTCTCTCTTTGTGTTACTCTTGGAAGGAAGAAGATGCAATTGCTACTAGCTGCCTCAGCTGGCCCTGGCGGAGGTCAACGATGTATGGTATGTCGCAGTGTCATGGCAAGTCAGGGCGGTGTAACAAGGTCTGTGTTGATCTCGACAGGGGAGCATGCCTGTTATAGTGATTGAGCTCGACGTTTCAGACTTTGACTTCTGGTTGCCGGCGGGAAGGAGCGGCTCATGGGTGGCGGCAGTGCAAGATCAGCTTTTTTTACACGCGAGATTAGGCTGAGAGAGCGACAAATGAGGAAAATGACAAGATGGCATCTTGACAGGTGTCCAACGGTATCGTAGGCATGTGGGCGAGCAGTCACGGACGGTCACAGTTACAGTCACAATTACAGTATACTCGCAAAGGGCGGGCTGTGTTGCTCTGCTCTGCACTGCTCCGGAGAAATGCAGAAGGAGAGGCCGTCGCGTTTCCCTGGAGCATGCCAGTGGGCGCGTCTGAGTTTGAAAGCAGTCGGCCAGCAGGACAGACCAATGACGCTGCTCGTCTGCCTTGTAGATCCTTGCAGGCAGCCGCAGCGTCCTTTTTCTTTTTCTTCTACAGGCACGGGTGCGTGGACAGAGACATACGATTACCAAAAGATACGTTGAGAACGACTCGGCTGCTTAGCGCTGCACCGGAGTTGCCTATATTCCATGCGTGTTGGTCGTGACCGTGTTCAGTTTGCGTCTGCTTGCAAAGATGAGGGAACAATGCGGTGAGAGTTGCTCAGGAGGCAAGGACAACGACGGCTTTCGAGCCGCACAAGGAGGCGCCTGTGCACTGTTATCCGAACAGGCAAACTTTGAATACCAACCAAATCCTTGTGATCCTGTTCGGCACGTGAGAGCCAAGCGACCAAAGACCTTATCAGCATCGAGGAGAGGTTCTGGGGTGATCGCTACAATGGTTCTTCTCGGCGAAAATGGTTCTCCTCCCGAGGCTGGGCTAAGCAAGCTTGCCGATGCCATGACCGTGTCGCTGGGTGTGGCCAAGCAACGTCATGCCAGTTACCGGTCGTCGTGTTTACTCTGCCGGTCTGCGTGGGCGGCGCATGCATGCCTGCGTTCGGGGAGTTGGTCGACGAGGTGCAGCGGCTGTCCAGGCGAAATTCTGGAACGCGAGTCTATCGATTTCTCCTTGGTTTGTTGGCTCAAGCAAGGGCTTTCGAGGTTCCTGCCATCGGCACCTTGCTTTGGCCCTTTGTGCCCTTTGGTCGTGTTCTGGCGCTGTGTGTCGTGCCACTTCATGCCGTTCATGCACGGAGTCAGTGCCTTCAGCAGTCTCAGCTCTACTTCGCTGTGCGTACACGATGCAGTTCCAGCGCCAATCGCTCAATGAGACGTACGAGGAGGAGAGGCGTGTGTTTGCTATTGTGCATGAATGGATCTATGATGGCATCGAATCATCGTCTTTGTGATGCGAGGGTGGCAGCGCACAATGGCTTTTCCTGCCAAGCTGCTGCGATGACTTCACTGGCTGCGGAGATGTCACAAGAAATTCGTCGGGCGTGCAACATCGCAAAGACGCGGCCTCGACCAGGCGGGCAACAGCACAGTCACCAACGAAGAGAAGATATCAAAATAAAATATTTAGAATAAAAGAAGGCAACACGTCGGAGTACATGCGAACTAGGTAAACACACATGTTACGCCTCCGAGGCGGAGAAGGAGGCTGTTGGCATGCAAAATTATGCACTCTCGAGCTGCAGCCGAAAGGGCATGTGTGAGCGAAGAGAGGCACAAAACGACAGAGCGCACTTGAAACACACACGGCACGCGCAACAGCGCTGCCTCCGCTCTCCTACTACATCATCACTCAGGCCCGTCTGTAACAAGACAAGCACGCAGCCTGCCTCGCTTCGTCTTTGTCTTAGCGCAGTTTCAAAAACACTCTGCTCATTTGAGCAGCTCGATGGGAAAAATTGAGCCTGTCTCGATCCCCGCCTCGGCCTGCGATTGTGTGATATTTGACCACAGCTAGCCAAGCCAGTCCATGCCAACGAGCAGCTGATGATGGAACATTATACCCCTGGCCATCGCAATCGAGATATATAGCCCAAACTAGAATCTTCGAACTTCACCACCATCACCACCACCACCACATCTGCCGAAAGGACGTTTCTACACCTTTTGCCTGCGCATCGACGACCGCTTTCTTGAGCCGTCCCGTCCCTGCGACTTAGCTTCCTCGCCCATCATGCCGCCGTTCAACCTTGTCTCTGGTCCGGCGAACCTGGTGCTGGCTCTCCTGCTTGTCCAGCAGGTAGCCGCCCAGCAAGCCGCCAACAGCGGTGCTTCCACTCCCACGGTTCTTTCGTCCATCATTTTGAACGCCGTCGTCTTTGCCATTCTCTTCGCCGTCTTCCTCATCGCCCGTCCCCGTTTCAAGCGTGTCTATGCCCCTAGAACCTACCTGGTCACCCCGCAGGAGCAGATCGAGCCGCTCCCTCAGTCACTCTTGGGCTGGCTTCCCGTCTGGCTCAAGACGCCCACCACCACTATCCTCGAGAAGAATGGCCTCGACGCCTACATGTTCGTCGAATATCTCGAGATGATGCTCTGGGTCTTTGGCCCGATCTTTGTGCTCTCCTGGGCCGTCCTCATGCCCGTCTACGGCGCAAAAACCACCGGCGAAGGCACCGGTTTCAACCGCTTCATCCTCAGTCGCGTTGGCAAGTCTCCCCAGCAACAGAAGCGCTACATCGCCCCTCTCTTGCTGCAGTGGGTTTTCACCCTCTGGCTGCTCTACAATATCCGTTCGCGCATGACCAAGTTCATCAAGCTTCGTCAGGATTTCCTCGTCTCACCTCAGCACGCTAACAGCGCCCAGGCCAAGACTGTCCTGATCACCGGTATCCCCAACGAGCTCCTCAGCGAAAAGAAGCTTCGCGCCATCTACTCGCAGCTCCCCGGTGGCGTCGCCAAGATCTGGCTCAACCGTAACCTCAAGGAGCTCCCCGACCTCTTCGACGAGCGGGAAAAATGGATCAACAAGCTCGAGTCTGCCGAGACCAGCCTCATTAAGACCGCCTACAAGCTGGTCAAGAAGGGCAAAGCCGAGGATGCCAGCGGCTCGCTCCCCTCCACCGACCTCGAGATCGATGCCGAGGTCGCCGACCAGTATGTCCCCAAGAAGAAGCGCCCCACCCACAAGCTCGGCAAGGTCCCCTGCATAGGCGAGAAGGTCGACACCATCCACTGGTGCCGCGAGGAAATCGCACGTCTCAACAAGGAGATTGAATCCAAGCGCTCCGAGATTGCCGTCGACTACAAGAACTATCCTCCTCAGAGCAGTGCTTTCATCCTGTTCAACACCCAGATTGCCGCCCACATGGCTGCTAAGGCGCAGGCTCACCACGAGCCCTACCGCATGACCAACCGCTACGTCGAGGCGCATCCGGACGACGTTGTCTGGGCCAACATGAACATGAACCCTTACGAGCGCAAGATTCGCACTGCGATCGGTTGGGCCATCACTGTCGTTTTGATCCTCTTCTGGACGGTTCCCGTCGCCTTTGTCGGCGTCATCTCCAACATCAACGGACTCGCCGAAAAAGTGTCCTTCCTCCACTGGCTCAACGACATCCCCTCCATTGTTCTCGGCATCATCCAGGGTATCTTGCCCACTGTGCTGCTTGCAGTGCTCAACATGCTTCTTCCTATCTTCTTGCGTCTCCTCTCGCGTCTCAGCGGTGTTCCCACCCGCAGTGGCATCGAACTTGACCTGCAGGGTCGCTTTGCCGCTTTCCAGATCGTGCAGAACTTCCTCATGCTTACCTTGATCTCCGGTAACGCTGGTCAGATCACCAAATACGTCCAGGAGGTCGCGTCGCAGCCCTCTCAATTCCCTGGTCTCTTGGCCGAGGCTATCCCCAAGGGTTCGCTCTTCTTCCTCAGCTTCATCGCCCTCCAAGGTCTTTCGGGTGCCGCCTCGCTGTTTGCCCAGATCCCTGGCCTGGCCGTATATTACGTCAAGAAGTTCCTGCTGGCCTCCACGCCCCGCAAGGTCTGGCACATCGACCACGACACGGGTGGACCCGCCTGGGGCACCCTGTTCCCGAGCATGACCCTCATCACGGTCATCGGCACCGGCTACGTTGTGATTGCGCCCATCGTCAACGGCTTTGTCGTGTTTACCTTCTTCCTCTTCTTCCTCGGCTACAAGTACCTCTTCCTCTACGTCTACGATACCAAGCCAGCTAGCGAGACGTCCGGTCTGTTCTTTGGCAAGGCGATTCGCCACATCTTTGTCGGCCTCTACGTAGAGATGGTGATGCTCGCCGCCATCTTCTTCCTCGCCCAGTCGGAAGATGCGAACGGCCAAAACAAGAAGCAGTCTGCCATCCCCGAGGGTGCCTTCATGGTGGTGCTGATCGTCATCGTGATTGGATTCCACTACTTCCTCAACGACTCGTTCAAGGCGCTCGAGACGGCGCTGCCCCTCACGCTCACCACGGGCACCACCCCGGATCAGCTGCAGGGCAACTTTACCCGTACTTCGGGCGAGACTGCTTACACCGAGAAGAAGCCGCTCCACGCACAGGGCACTTCGCCCGACGAGAAGGCCCCTGGCGTGCACGGCGAGACCAACGGCTACGGCCTCAATGGTGCCGGTCCCGCGGGGGAGAAGCACCACGAATCCGTGCCTGGCCTCACCGAGGAGCAAGAGTCGGCCTTCTACCACCCATCGCTCACCGGCGAGCAGAAGCCCATCTGGCTGCCCAACGACAAGTTTGGCATTGGCCGGGCTGCCGTCGCCTCGGCTCGCAAGGCTGGCCTCGATGCCACCTACGAGCACACCTCGGTCACTGAGAAGGGCCAGGTCGAGACCGACGCCTACGAGCCTCCCGGTGAGCCCCTCGTCTAGATTTGCGGCTAATGTGAAAAGATTAACTTGGTTTGATCTATATACCACGTTCATTCCCTATACAAACTCTTGGGGCCTCGTATGGGAAGGCGTCGTTGCAGCTCGCTGCGAGCGTTGTTGCTGTTGCCTCTTCTGGCTTGAAATGCCACCTCAAGTGACTTTTCAAAACTGGGCCCTTCTATGACCCTCGAATACCCTGCTCGCTTAATCTTTCGTGATATCTCTTTTGTGCTCTAGCTTATGTATCGTCGGCGTTTTATCAGGCTATACAACTGCAAGAAAGAAGCCGAACTCTTATCTCATGCGGTCTGCACGAGTTTGTGTTTGAAGAGACTTGTCTGAAAAAGTGTGACAGACGTACTGTAACAGCCTTTGCTCGACAGGCCGGTTGATGACGTTCACAACGTTCACCATCTTCCAACTGCGCCAGAGAGACCGTTGGAGATCAGCGCATGCAAGAGGGCTGTCACGTTGACAACTGCAAGAGTATGACACAACGAAACATGCGAGTAACAGTCAGATCGTGTCGAAGCGAGGAGCAACGGGTAGGTGTGTAGGGGTGGCGCGTGGTCGCCATCGGCGAATTTGTCGGATCCCCACGCTGACCCACGCAGACTCCTAGTGTGGGGGAGCTCCGCAAAAGTTGCACCTACGTAGCTCCGCAAGCTCACTCCGCATCCCTCTCTTACAAGTAGCCGCACAGGCTCTTGTCCACGACAAGTGCGTACGTAGCATCTGCAGGTTGTTACCAGTGGGGTTCTTTGCGGATCCGACCTCTCTTTCGCCTTCTTTCAACTTGGCGAGGGCGAGTTGGCCTATCTTCCGACCGACCATCATCCGTCGTCCCTTGAGGTAACACGGTCCTCTCCATTCAAAGCTGCTCTGGAACATCGATATAGGCCCCTCACGCTTACGCAGCAACGATGACAGCCTCACAGTCCAACGGCGACAGCCCTGCCACCAAGGGGACCTTTGCGGCAGGCAGCCTTCCCAGCTTCGACGACATCCCCGCCGTACCCGGGATGCCGCACGGCTGCGCCTGGAACGTGTGGGGCCAAGGCGACGAGCTCGGCACGCTCAACCTACTTACACCCGAAGTAGTCGCGCGCTCCGCCTCGGAAAACATCCGCACGGGCGAACGTGTGCAAATCGACTGGGGGCTCGACAGCGTCGATGTGCCCGCCAACAAGCGCCTGCACTTCCGGCACGAGCTCATCGATCTCAAGCAGCGCCTCGGCGTCTACGCCACGGACGACGAAGTGCATCTCAACACGCAGACGTCGTCCCAGTGGGATGGGTTCAACCACTTTGCGCACCAGCACACGCAGATGTACTACGGCGGCGTCAAGCACGACGACCTGCACTCCGGGAGGATCGACAAGGCGGCAAGGAATAGCATGCACAAGTGGTGCCTCAACGGTGGGATTGCTGGCCGCGGCGTGCTTGTCGACTGGGTGCACTGGTGGGAGTCTACAAAGCCAGCCAACGAGCCGATTCCGGCGGGGAACTCGTCGTTTCAGATCCCACTCGCTCAGATTAAGGAGGTGCTCGAGTGGCAGAACACACAGCTCCGCACGGGCGACATCTTGTTGTTGCGAACGGGCGTCGTGAGATGGTTCGAGAATGCGTCGGACCAGGACAAAGTCAAGGGTATGATCGAGAACGACAATTTCCCGGGGATTGAAGCGACGGAAGAGGTCAAACGCTGGATCTGGGATTCTCATTTCGCGGCCGTGGCCAGCGACAACATGTCGTTCGAGTTTGGTCCTCACGGAGGTAAGTCGCGTCGGTCGTGCCGCACTCAACATGATCTCAAAGACGGTACTGATTCATCTTCTTCCTCCTCTCCTTATGTACTCGTCAGACCTCTGGCTGCACGAATGGATCCTGCCTATGTTCGGCTGCCCCATCGGCGAGCTCTTCGACCTGGAACGCCTCTCGGTCGCCTGCCAGAAGCATCAGCGCTGGACTTTCTTCCTCACATCAGCTCCAATTCGAGGTATGTCTCACCACCCCGCCTTGCCTCGAACCCGAAGGGGCAAAGACCACTGACACTACATCTCTGTTGCGCCCGCCCATTCGCCCAACCCCACAGTCAAAGGCGGCATCGCCTCGTCGCCCAATGCCATCTGCATCTTCTGAGGTCACCCCTGCCAAACACACCTCACCCTGCAACTTTTTTTTTCTCAGTGCTTTGTCCTCGTCGTGTTCTCACAATCAAAATGCTGTTGCTGCAACGTTACAAGGGACTCTTCATTTTGCACTCCGTCTTTGGCGCGCGGATATATCACAGTTCAGCAAGGGCAGTACGGCCACCAAGCAGCTCGACGAGCGCCTTGAGCTCGTGCCACCAGGCCGTCTTTCCGCGGCGGTTCTTCATGTCGGCGTTCTTGGCCATGTCCGTGGCCGAGGTGAAGCAGATGGTCGAGCCTTGGATGGTGATCATGACAGCCGTGTCGTCCGAGTACGATTTCTCGCTCGCGCCGCCCGCGGTCTTGGACGAAGCCGATGACGAAGCGCCGCGCTGCTTGAGAGCCTCGGCCTCGAGGAACTCGCAGCACTTGAGCGCGAGACGCGTAGCACGGACACGGTCCAGCGGCGAAGGGACACCGCCTTGCAGCGTGTGTCCGAGGCTGGCGGACCGTGCGTCGAACAGGCTGTTGCCCTCTTCCTTGAGAATCTTGGTGATGACCTCGGTGGTGAAGACGTCGGACGACTTTTCGTTTCGGATGACCAGCCTGCCTTCCGACTTGCCCTTGACATCGAGCAGGAAACGCTTCTTGAGGAAAGCTACGTCCTTGCCCAACTGCTGCAGGCCGATGCCCACCTCGGGCGTGTAGACCAACACGGCACCAGCAGCCAAAGCACCCATCACGGCAATGTAGCCGCACTTGCCTCCCTGCGTCTCGACGACAAAGACACGGTTTCGCGAGGCAGACGCCGACTGCTTGACCGCGTCGCACGCATCGACCAGGGCATTAAGCGAAGTGTCCGATCCTAGCGAGAATTCGTTCATGGGCACGTTGTTCGAGATGGTAGCAGGCAGACCGACGATCGGAATGCGGAAGGCGGGGTATCGATCGCGGTTGTCGTTGAGGATCTTGACCGAGCTAAAAGCCTCAAACCCACCTACGATGAGCAGACCCTCGATCTTGTGCTCCTGCAGCTTGGCGGCGACAGCGCCAATGTCAAGATCGGGCAAGTGACGGTTGACGCCGAGTTCGGAGCCGCCTCTTGTGGCCCAGTTGTCGACGCGCAGCCAGCTGAGCACCGAGACATTGTTTTCGAGCAAGCCTGGGAACCCATTGTAGATGACGACAGCTTCGTGACCCTTGGCGAGGCAGTAGCGCACCGCCGTGCGGGTGGCAGCATTCATTCCGCCGGCCGGAGCACCGACGTTGACGATACCCATCCTCAGACGCTTCTTCTCGGGCAGGCGCTCGTCCTCAGTGATCTGGCTGATGTACTTGAACGCTCGCAGACCCTCGGCGAATTCCGGGTCGCGCAGGGCCAGGGCGCCGTCAAAGTCCTTGGACTCGATGAGCTTGGCCACCTTCTGCGTCTGCTCGACGGCAAACATGAGCGGGATGCGCGTGATCTTGTTCTCGCTGATGCCGATCACGTACGAGGGCGTCTCGGGCGTGGCTTCGAGCACAGCATCGACGGCTTCGATACCTTGAAGTGTGGCAAGGATACGGTCGTTGGCATCGGGTTTGCCTCCTCGCTGTGTGTGGCCGAGGGTGGTGACACGCGTGTCGAGCCCGAGGTCGTTGGAGAGAACGTCCTTGATCATGTCGGGCGTGATGTCGTTGAGCTCACGGTCGATGGCACCCTCAGCAACGATGACGATCGACTTTCGCTTTCCGAGGTCTCTGTGTTTTTGGAGAACCTCGCACATCTCTGAATGCCACTCCTGTCCCTGAGGCGGGCGTTCAGGGATGAAGACGTAGTCGGCACCGGTGGCAATGCCAGCCATGAGTGCGAGCCAACCGCAGTGCCTGCCCATAACCTCAACAACAAAGGCACGTGAGTGCGAGGCAGCGGTCGAGGAGATTGAGTCCACAGCCTCGCAGATGCGTTGCAAAGCGGTGGAAGCACCAATGGTGATGTCGGTGGTGGCCATGTCGTTGTCGATCGAGCCGACAAGACCGACAATGTTGAGATGGGCAAACTTGGTGGCCTGCTCTTCGGTGATTCTGCTCTTGGCCTTGAGCGAGGCGACGAGGTCGGGCCATTCTGCGCGCAGCTTGTCGGCACCAGTGAGACTTCCATCACCACCACACACGGCAAGCGCGTCGATGCCGTTGACGATGAGGTTGTAGGCAGCCTGCTCTCGGCCCTCGGGCGTACGGAATGTCTTGGAACGAGCAGTACCGATCAAGGTTCCGCCCTGGTCCATCCAGCCGCGGACATCATCCCAGCCGACGCGGATAATGTATCGACCACGGAGACCCAATTCCTGCGCCTCTCCCACACCTTCGCGTAGGAGCTCGCCTTCTCCATAAGTGGGGACGAAATCCGACTGTTCGGGATGTTGCGAGTGCTGTTCGGCGTCCGACGCCTTACCCTTGGTGTTGGTGGTGTCGAAAAAGGTGGAAGCGCTCCTGCTAACGGAGGGCGTCGCGGAGGGGGTGCTCTCTGGCGTCTGGTTACCTCGAACAAGGCCCTCCCAGCCTTCCCGAATGACGAAGGCCTCGCATCCGCGGAAGATGGCCATCTTGACGACAGAGCGGACTGCAGCGTTCATACCCGCCGAATCGCCGCCCGAGGTCATGACCGCCAGCCTTCGGGGTTGGTCCCCATGGCTGGCGGGAGCAAATTTGGAGGAGAAGGGCTTGGCGCTGCTAGTAGATTGGCCTGTGAACGAGTTTTCGGCACGAAGTGCCGGTGCGAAGGGAGGCATGGATGCAAAGGGGTGGCCCGGCCGAGGTGAGGGGGCTGCCGGTAGCGATGATGTGTACGGGGATAGCTCAATCGGTTGAGCAAGGTGCTCCAGCTCGTGGGTGGAGGAATGCGGAGGAGTAAGATTCGCAGCCTCTGGCAGGTGATTGGCCCAGCCGCAACGTCGCTACCACGCTCTTTAGGAACAATAAGATATACTGTATGCTCGCAGAGAAGAGCTCAGCTCGGCGTGGTTTGAGATAGGAGGTTGGTGGATGATAAAAGAGGAGGTCGCGAACGTAAGGGTGACGGTCGGCGTTGGTGGGTATCTAATCGAGAACTGTCACCGAAGCAAATCCATGACAACAACCAAACAAAAAAAAGTGATTTCGTATCGATTGCGCACTGATAGAAAACAGAGCCGTGCAGATCTTCCCTGCCAGAAAAGGGGGAAAGGTCCTCAATACAGACTCACTTGGTGCTGCACAACGCAGAAGAAAAGCCAAAAAAAACTCAAGCTCGGTGATATTTCGGATCAATTCTGGAAAGGCTCAGAGAGTTCCTTTTTTGGAACTCCACATTGTTAGAGCGCCCGTGCCGTTGGTGTTGTAGTGGAGGTTCGGATGCGTCCGCGCGATAACCATTTACTCTAGATAAGGTCGGTCGATGGTGTTGATGGTCAAAATACAGCATCAGCCATCAGGGTCGTGCACGACAGCTGATGAGATCGGGTAATGTATTCTTGTGGGAGCGAACAGATTTGGTGATGAAGCCACGAGAACAAGCCACGAGAAGAAGAGGACTCCGGCTGCGGATGGCGCTGGGTTGAGTCGAGGTGGACCACCAATGAGACAATTGAGGTCAAGGGACATGTCTTCCTTTGTGTCAGTCGTGAGTGCGCTCTGTGCCAAGTACTTCCAGACGAGGCTCATCAGAAGCGAACGGAGATGCCCTTTTTTCTCAGCCTAGTGAAGCGAGCTCGGGACAGCGGCAGACTGACACATGGCAACCGCAGCACGTCTGGATCGCGCAGGCAGCACTTGCCGAGCGAGATCCTCTGCTCGAGGCAAGCGCGGCGAGATTCCTAAGCGTGCTTTGGGCCACGCCCAAGGCGAAAGCGGCCAGGTTTGGTGTTAGCAGCCTACTTCGCAAGCAGAGGCGGCGATACCCTTTGCTCTCTCGTTAGTGTTCGGCAACTCGCAGAGGGTTGCCTAATCGTGGCTGATGTCCTGCATGACGAGAGATGCCTTTGGGATCCGAACAAGGTGTCAAGGGTTTCGAGCTTGGTATCACCTGCTGTCCCAGGCTGACCGGATGTCCCCGCTGGCAGCTACAGCATGAATTATCGCCCTTTCAAGGAGCGGTGCTTGCTGAGGTAGGAGTGCAAACCCTGCCAAGCTTTGTCTTTGCACCTTCGTCTTTGCACCCGTCGCTTCCATCGCGTTATATTTGCTCGCTGTCAACTTTAAAGATCCGCTCCATCCCGCTTTTTTTTGGCCTTCACGAGGGCGCCGAAATCTCGATTTGGTCTGATGGATGAACCTCCTTTGCTCCAAGCCCGCGCTTCGTATGTACCAGAGCAGCATGGTGAGATCGCGAAGACGCATGCCTCGACCACGCGCACGCGTGACATTCTCTGTCGAGCAATTGTGGCGCTGTAATCGAAAAAGAGAGAGAAGCGTTCGGAAAGAGCGGCGGAACCCGTGGGCAAGCAGCTCTGATCGCGGTGACAACCCTCCCTCAACATGAGCCATTTATGAGTTGCATATGGACACTTCAGCGGCGATCCGACGCTGCATCGACTTGCTTTGGCGAAGACATGAGACGGGCAATGGCGAATGAAGCCCGCTCAGCTTCGCGCGGTGCATCGAGTCATATGTCGGCGTTGATTGCGTCGAATAGCCACCACGACCTCTCGCTGCGGAAGGAAAGCGGCGGCTGCGTTCGTACAGCGTCGCATGGTAAGCGCGCGTTGGCAGCAATCACCCCTCCGGCGCGCGCGCTCTCTCTTTCTCTCTCTCGCCTTCTCTCTCTCTCTTTCTCTCCCTCTCTCTCTCGCTCTTGCTGGACTGGGAACTGGAGCGAAAAGAGAGCACGGGCAAAGAGGGAAGGGCGTGGTGCATCGTCTGCTTGAGCGATTGACGAGACTCGTCTTGCACTGGGATCTCGCGCAAAGTAGTAGCCGCGGTTTTCGGTTGCATGGTTGGCGCCTCCTTGGCCTTGGAATCTTGTAGCGTGGGCTCAGTCTCTTGGCTGCTCTTCTGTATGGGGTGATCTTTCTTGCTCCCCTTCTCTTCCCACTGAAGCTGAGAGCAAACAGCCCCTTGCTTCCACACCACCTCGAAATTTCATCTTTTATTTTATTTTATTTTTTCTTTTGTCTCTCTCCGATTTTCTCTAGGGCCAAGCGCCCGCCATTTGCCGCTCCTGCTTTTCTCTTGACTCGCTCTTAGGGCCAGGTGATCTCATTTCCAGTCTTTAGTGCAGTAGGCACACACACACGCTCTGAAGCCAGCCAAGCCAAAAGGTTGGAAATTGCAACGGACGGCAAAATCACACGGCTGCATACACAGTACGAGCAACTTTACGTGGTTGGCTGGCTGTCACGCCCGCCTGCTTGCCTGCTTGCCTGCTTGCCTGCTTGCCTGCCGCAAAATGCGACCCTGGCTCTCTGGGCAGCCGCAGCCGGCACGCAAAGCCCCGCCCGCCCCGCCCATACCACACACACGCACGCACGTAACGCCCACACGGCACTCGCTTTCGCAGTGGCAGTCGTAGTCACATTCGCAATCACACTCGCTTTTGATTGACGTTTGAGTATCCACTTCTCTCCCTCTCTGACTCTTCTCTCTTGCTCTCGCTCCCTTGCAGCGAATCCTGTTGGCCTTTCTTGCTCGGCTCTCTTTCCTCCCATCCTCATACCCCTCCGCTGTCACCGCTGTCACGATCGCCATTGCAGCCATCACTTCCCGCGTAAACCAACGGTCTCCACTACTTTTGCACTTGTTCTTCGACGCTCGTGTTGCAGCCACTCTCATTTCGCGGCCGTTAACCCATCGACCTTCTACGCTTGTGCTTGGTCGCCTTCCAGAGCCACCTCGCAAGAGACCCGATCCGTCGCGTCGCTGCTGGTCTCTTCGCTGCATCACCGGCTCTTCCGTCAACTTGGGCCCCAACTTTCCCTTCGCACCTCCAACACCAGCGACGTGTCAGCTCCTGTTCGCATTCGAGCAGCCACTGCGCCTGACTTGACCACATAGACGCACGCTTTCTCACGTTTGCTGCGAGCTCACACCTTCCGATCAGTCTGCAACTTACATCTAAAACGCATACCCAACCGATTAGCGCCTGCACTGCCTTGGATATCGCGAACCTCGACTATCGATCTACTGCACACCACCAAAAATTTGGCCGACTGCTAAGTGTCTCTTGCGCTCGCCATCCTACGCTCAGTCCCGAGTAGCTGAAGTTCCGTCCCCATCACCTCCGAAGCGCATCGTTGCCTACCGCGCCGCATACCCCCGTTGCTAGACCAACAGGCTAGCTTTTCCGCTGCTGCTCTTGCTCGCACATTCACTCTTTACCACTGCAAGCTCGAAACATGCCTTTGCGTAAGATCAGCACGTAAGCTATGGCACAGGTTGCTTCCAGCCCGAAGCTACCCTTTGCGCCTTCGCATCACGACTCGCCGCATCGTCACAACGCTCTCGCCGATCAAGTGGTTCGCTTGCCAGCCACCATGCAAGCCGCCACGGTCCCGAGAGGCCCGTCAGATGGTGCCAATAGTCCTTACAATGCTTCCATGGCCACAGCAACATCCGCTTCTGCTTCCGCCTCCTTTTCCAACACGTCAGCCTCAACCTCATTACGACCACCAGACGACCAGATGCCCACCACAGCTGCCTCGCTCATGCGCGAAGGTCCGCGAGACTTCACCGTCATCAAGGACGTCGGTGATGGCTCCTTCGGTACCGTATGCCTCGCCGACTGGAAGAGCCCGCTTCCGAGCGGCACCATGCTGTCCCCCATGCAGCACCCCACCACGCGTCCAGAATACATCGGCAAACGTCTTGTCGCTATCAAAAAGATGAAGAAGCCATTTCCAAATTGGCAAGAATGCATGAAGCTCAAGGAGCTCAAATCGCTCCTCACTATCCCTCCACATCCCAACCTCATCCCGCTGTACGACGCCTTCCTCATGCCCACCACAAAGGAGCTCCACTTTGTCTTTGAGTGCATGGAAGGTAACCTCTACCAGCTCACAAAGTCGCGCAAAGGACGTCCGCTCGCCGCTGGCTTGGTGGCCTCCATCTACGAACAGATCGTGCTCGGCCTCGACCACATCCACCAGCACGGCTACTTTCACCGCGACATGAAGCCGGAGAACCTCCTCATCACCACCACCGGCCTCGCAGACTACCCCAGCTTCAACGCAGCCTCGTCGCCGGAGAGGGATGTGCTCGTCATCGTCAAGCTCGCCGACTTTGGTCTTGCCCGTGAGACGCTCAGCAAACCGCCATACACCGAATACGTGTCCACGCGCTGGTATCGAGCGCCCGAGGTGCTACTCCGCTCGCGCGATTACAGCAACCCCGTCGACATGTGGGCGCTCGGCACCATCCTCGCCGAGCTTGTCAACCTCAAGCCCCTCTTCCCCGGTCACAGCGAAGTCGACCAGGTGCTTCAGATCTGCGATGTTCTCGGCGATCCGAGCCATAGCTACGGCCACGACTCGCGCTCAAGACGCAACGGCGGCGGTCCTTGGGACCGGGGCATTCGCATGGCTCGCGCTGTGGGCTTCACTTTCCCCATCCGCAAACCCGTCAAGTTCTCTCGACTCTTTGCGGAGCGTGTCCCGCAGAATTTGATCGACTGTATCGAGGACCTCCTGCGCTACGATCCCAAAGCCCGACTTACCAGCAAGGATTGCATCGAGCACGCCTACATGCGCGAAGACGCTCCGCGATTGCGACCCCCGCAAGCTAAACCTCTCGTCAGCGCCACGGCTCCCTTGCGTCAGCAACAGCCGGCAGCGCGTCCCGTCCCGCCATCACACTCCACTCCGCTCTCTTCGCACGCAAACAGGCCGCCCTTTGGAGCAGCCGAGACCAATCTCAAGCCACTGGCCATGCTCCGCCAAGCAGATGGCTCTTCGCTCGTCGTGGCCAACGGCAGCCGTCCATCGGGCATTGCTGCCGGCAGCCCAAGCCCAAACCCGGCTGCTGCTGCCGCGAACGCGACCTCTTCGCCTGCATCACCCATGCACGAGGACGCCGCTGAGGTGCACTGGGCTCCGCCCGTCGCCTCGACCAGCAGAGACGCCTCGCTGTCCGGCTATCCTGCTTTTCCAGATTCGGCCTCCATGTACGCGCCGAGCAGCTCGGCTCACCACGACGGCCCTTCATCCAATGCGCCTTCCTCGGATGCCACTGTCGTCCTTGGCAACGCATCCATGGCGATGTCGGATGGCCAGGTGACCGAATCGACGCTCAAGCATGCGGATCCTCGTCACGCTCAGGCGCTGCAGGCCCATCAGTACGAGCAGTATCACCGCCAGTACCGCCACGACGCCAACCAGACACAAGGCCATGGCTACGATGAGCACGGCGCCGCAGTCTACGACCGAGACGCTGCGCTCCGCAGCGGCGCCTTTGTGCCATTTGCCGCACCTTATGGCAATTCGGCCATGCAGGGCCAATTACCAGCCGCAGCATCGTCTGGTGAGCTCTCGCAGAAGAACGACTCGAATGCCAGCAACGAGACCATTGGCTCCCGCGACAAGGAAAGGCGGAGGAGCAAAGCGTGGGGTCTCAATATCTCGTCGGTGTTTGGCAGCAGCGGGAGCAGTGGCACCCTTGCCGGAAGCGGCAGTGGTGGAGCACACCCAAGTGCCAACCATCAGTACACCGCTGGAAACGCTGCGGCCGTCCGCGGGGCTCCCAACGGCATGGCCAGCGCCAGCAGCATGGCCGCCAATAGTTCGACGCCAGAGCTGAGATCATCGATGGAGCCAACGCCGGCACAGCGCCTCGCCGCTGAGCACACGAATGCCGCATCGGCAGCCTCGCCCAATGGTGCACCCGTCAAGCCAATCGATTCCAAGAAGGCCAAAAAGGAAGCCGAAAAGGCGGCACGAGAGGCTGAAAAGGCCAGACGAGAGGCACAGCAGAAAGCGGCCCGGGACCGAGCGCGTGCGGTTATGCAGAAGCGCAACCAGCTCTTGGCCTCTTCCAACAGCAAGGACCCCGTCGAGTGGCTTTCAGGCTCCACCATGCAAACCGAAGATCAATACCGTCAGGGTCCGAGCGAAAAGGCACGCGGCAAGCAACCCGCTGTCCCCGGCTCGCAACTGTCACCGTCCATGCCGAGCTTTGCCTCGGGCGAGTTTCCTCGCTCGCCCCTCCAGCCACCTATCCACGGCCTCAGCCCCGATTATGGCATGAACGCCAACCCAGCGGTGGCTGGCAGCATGGCTTGGCGCGGGGTAGGCGCTGGCAGATACAGTCGCTCCAACAAGGCACGCAGGCGTGAGCACGACGATGATCACTCCATGTCAAGCTTCGAGGATGCCGTCGACCCGCGCAGGGCGTCGATGCAGTCGTACCAGACCGGCGACAGCGATCCGGGGCCAGGTACGGGCCAGCAGGCGCCACAAGCACACCACGTTCAGCGTGCCAGTTCGTCTTCTTCGCTTGCCTCGGCACCCTCTCTGATCGATCAACGCCGGTTTGCGCCTTCGCTAGAGTCGCATCGGAGCTCGGCAGAGACACGCTCCATCAGCTCGCTTGACCACCAGCTCATCACCAACATGGAAAAAATGACAGCCGCAGAGGCTCGCACACGTACGCCAGGCAATGTATCGCCTGGGCCGGCGCATCTGGTCGGAGCACGCCAGTCGCTCAGCCGCCAGAGCCGAACCAACAGCCGGGCTTCGTCGACTTCTGCACACAGGCAGGGCTCAGCCTCGCCGCTGCACCACGCCAGCGGCATTCCGCGCTTCCATCCGTATTCGCATGGCGGACCCGTAACGCCTTCGACGGGCTATCACCCGAACTATCAGCTGCCGCCGTTGCACCAGAGCTTGCACCAGGGCGGCGGCGCACAGCGAAGCGACACGGGCGGCGACGGCTCCGTGCCCCCTGCCTTCTACAGCAATGCGGGTCACCCGCAGCAACATGTGCACCAGCATCACATCAATCCGATCTTCCATGTACCGGCCGGAAATGGCGGCCACGGCACCACGCTGCCTCCGTTTTCGTCGATCGCAGCGTCAATAAACGTTCCGGCCACGGACGACAAGACGATGCAGATGCTCTATGCGCAGACGCGACCCACGGGCCCGTTGCCCCAAAGCTGATCCGCCTTCGTTGCTTCCATCTGCACTTGCTATCACTCTAGCGCTCTCTCTCACACACTCTCATTTGTTCTTCCTCTCCATTCCTTTCTCGCTTAATCTGTTTTGCTGCACACATACCAACGATGCTATGCCAGCCAATACCAGCTCCTTTTTGCAATTCCTTGTCGTGTTCGGTCTTGTTGCCGTGTGGTGTTTGTGTCGTTCGGATGATGCGGGCACAGAGAAGTGGTTGAGGTGGACTGGACGACGCAAAAGAAAGAAGCGAATGAAGCAAAGTACAAGAAAGGAAAAAAAGGACCTCAAAGAGGACGGGAAAAAAGTAACCTTTTCGAATTCTCCGAATCCGGGAATTGAACCCGGGTCTGCGCCGTATTATCTGCGCGGAGAACTGCTTGGTACATCCTAAAGATGACAAGGCGCCGTCATAGCCACTAAACTAATTCGGACGGATTGATGTTCAACTGGAAACAGAGTTGTGTACATAGCCGCTTTTTCATGTCTCACTCGCAGACAAGGGCACCATCCAACAAATCACGACCTAGCTTTATCAGCCTGTTCTGCGGTCCAGCGGGTATCATGTGTAAATTTGCGCTCTCGCTGCTTGCGAGAGCATCATACGTCTACGTAGGTGACTCTATTAGCGACCTGGATGCCGATTCGAGCGGCCCAAACTTGACGGCACTGGCGCAATTGTGGTCCGAACTTGGCTTCGACATCGGCGATGACCTGGCTGAGGCGCGATGAGAGCGTCTGTGTACCCCCCTCATCACCGCGTTCGGAACTAGGATCTAGAACACATGCTGTGCTTGCGTGGAAGCGAGCTTCGTCATAGTATGACTTTGCTCGAAATGCTCTTCGCAGCTCGGTGCTAAAAGCAGTAGATAGTCGGTGGAGCTGGGTGGTGCGAAGGAAGAGCGATGAGCAAAAGGTGGACAATTGAGGGAAAGAAAGCACCAAGATCGGCCGTGACTCACTTTTTCCCGTCCAGGACCAACTTCGAGCACCATGAAGTGCCTCGAAGCGTCGTCGTTGGCAAGATAGGCGAACCTCGAAAAAGCGAATGGGAAACTAGGGGTGTCGAGGATGCAGCGGCTTCGAAAATGGTCATTATCAATCACACTGTTAGCATTAGGATGGGCGAGGATGAACTCACCTTCCCACAGTCGCCTTGAGCCTTTCCGCCTCTGCCGTAGCCACCTTGATGTATTCTTCGCGTTCGTAGCTCCTTACCGTGAATGGCCGGGTCAAGGAGATGTGTAATTGCTGTTCGAACGCCTGCGATTCATCTGCGGTTGCGGTTGTTTCACTATCGGCCGCATTGTCGTTGCATCGCAGATCGAGTAGGGTGTAGTCCGAAACAAGTTGTTCCTGCAGCTTCGCAATACCTTCTTGTATGCACTTGCTCAACGACGGATCGACCGGAACTGTCAGAGGGCAACAAGGCGCGGTTTAGAGTCGGGCACTTTTCGTTCTTCGGTTCCAATAGACGAACTCGACTCACCTTCCACAAAGCAGTAGCACAGCCAGTCACCCTTGACAACCTTGCTGGCGCCACTAGGGTTGGCGCGTACTCGGCTCGACGAGCGGTACGGCATCTTGTCGTCGTCTTGCTGCAGCGTGTCTGCTTCGAGATCCAGAGGAGGGAGTTTTCTGATTACGCAACACAGAAAGCTTCTGTTAATCACTCACATCTGCAAGCACGCTTGGCCATCCGATAGGCTCACCTTTTGGGCCGCCTCGGCGCGGCAGCTTTCATCTCCGTCTCGAGTGAACCTTGCCCGGCGTGATCATTGATGGACGCGCCGGAACACGTTGCTGGTGGCTGCATATTGACTGCAAGATCGTCATCAGAGTCTGAGTCTGCGTACAGCGAGAGGCCAGTGAGGGCCTGGCTCATCTTCCTACTGAGGACAGAGCCGTATCGTTTTGCGACTTGACAGGATGCATGGTTCTGGTTGCATTAGCTGCATTGAGGCAACGGCGTCTGTCGATTTGTGCGAGTCGACTGTGCTCACTGTGGAGGTTCTTCAAGAGCCGAGATCCGAACTGCGCGACAGATCTCAAAAGTATCGACAAAGAGCGGACCGCCCGATCGATGCTGAGGGTGAACTGCCCCGTTGAGACCTTCTCGTTCCTTTGTAGTCCAAAAGAAAAGTTCCCACGCTTTCCAGAAAATGGCGGTGAATCTGTTGTGTTGAAGTCGCGCGATCCACTTTGAATTCAAGTTCTGCGAATTACACTTGTATTTACTTTTCACACCCAATAGAATTCCAGATTTTCTTAAATTCTTCCCACCGACGTCGCTGGTTTTGTGCCTCGGAGGCAGCACACGAGGTTGAGAATGAATTGCTCCGCTAGAAGAAGCACTTTCGACAAGGCGAGGGGCGGGGATCTCCAAGTCCACGCCAGAGAGTAAGAATGTCAGTTGGCGCGAATGAGCAGTGAGTGTCGACACTGAGACTGAGGAGACTGAGACGGAGGAGAAAGAGAGAGCGAGAGGGACTTAGAGCGACTGTGAGCTGGGCGTGGATGAGTGCAGATGAGCGCTGTTTGCTGCTAGGTTTGGCTCGACACGATCCTTTACTCTTCCTTGCTACCACCAAGAATTCGTCAAGATGGTGAGTACGCCCATTACCGTTGATGCACCCTCGACCTCGTCAACCAGATCATACGACAACCGACGCTGCTCTAGCTGCTAGTAGTATTACGACAGACGCACCACACAGCGCATCACGATCCACAGCATGATGGAGAGACATCTCGCATTGCATACGACAGCATGAACCGAGCAGATCCAGATCCAGACGACGAGTTTATCACGACATCATCTCGACGATGCCGTCGACGCACAAAGAGTCTTTAGTCGGCATAAGGCATTCGATCTTGCTGCGAGCCTCAAGCTGGTTTCTCTAGATCGGCACACAAACCCAGCAGGCACTTGGACCCCTTGAAACAAAGCCAGTGGCATGGCGGTCATCAAAGCTCTCGCTCATGACACTGAGGAGGAAATAGGAGGCGAGAAAAATGGACACGCTTCACGTCTTAGGGTGTTAGACGTTCCACCGATCTGCACAAAAGCAGTGCTGGTCTACGACGACTATCGCCTGAAAGGTTGTCGAAGCATACGAAGTGGTTCAAGTGGGTGTTCTATGGGCCTCAGGCTAGGAGCGGAGTCTCGGCGCCGATCTACTTCCAACCAATTCGACCTTTGTTGAAAGCATGAGAAAGCCGGTTTGTAACGCCTGCCGGAATCTGCCAATCGTTTGGGAATGGCATTCGAATCATTCAGTTCAGTATGGCCTGGTTCGACCTTGCAGCCTACTGCACATTATCTCCTCGCCGATTGTCAACCCGCTTTCGATCACACACCACAGTTTTCCAACGGCAGAACAGCAGCAGCAGCGTCAGACTCTCCCTCATGATCTGGTTCAAGGGCTTTGGGCCGCGACGTCACTCATCATGCATGGCATCCAATTACTAACCACACTTATGGCACCTTGCGGGACATGCTGTTACACTCGACAGGACTCCACTTCTCCCGTCACCCTCCGAACTCGCAAGTTCATCACCAACCGTCTGCTCCAGAGGAAGCAGATGGTTCTGGATGTCATCCACCCTGCCCGCCCCAACGTCTCCAAGGCTGAGCTCTCGGAGAAGCTCTCGGAGATGTACAAGACCCCCAAGGAGCAGTGCGTCGTTTTCGGCATGCGCACCGCTTTCGGTGGTGGACGCTCCACTGGTTTCGCCCTCATCTACGACTCGCGCGACTCGATGAAGTTCGAGCCCAAGCACCGCCTTGTCCGAGTGAGTATTTCCTTCACGAGAGATCGACAATTGGTAGTGTTGCTGGAGTATGCGCAACATAGATATGGAGCATTAATCAGCAAGCTACCAAGGATCGCCATCGCACCAGTCGTCGCCCGCTCTTCCGACAGACATACTGACCATTCTCACCCTTACTCCGATTCACCCAACAGATTGGGCTCGCCGAGAAGACCGAGAAGGCCTCGCGAAAGCTCCGCAAGGAGCGCAAGAACCGTGCCAAGAAGGTCCGAGGTACCAAGAAGACCAAGGCCAGCGAGGCTGCCAAGAAGAAGTAAACGTTCCAATACCATTACTTGCTTCTTCCTATCGCCCAGCCAGCAGTCTCTTCCGCCCCTCTCTTTTTCTATGGACTTGCATCCGTGGGTCGCACCCTGCATTTGGTCAACGTCATTGCCGACGAGCTTTCGCCCCTTCTTTCGAAGTCGGCAATCCTGCACACCGGCTCAAATGCGGATGCGATCGAGTGCTTTCCAGCCAAAAAATCCCCCCACGCACTGCATCGGCATTCCTTTTTCTTCATACACACGACTGCAATTGTATCATCAACCACGTTTCTTCTCCATGCACTACTCGCGCAGAGCTTCCTGCTAGGTCCTGCGACGAGGCTCCTCCCCCCAAAACACACACCCCGAAATATCGAAAGAAGGCGGTGTCATTCATCCAACGACATGTTGCTGTTCCCAAATCTGCGTTCGTTTCGGTAGCGGTTGTGCATGAGGTTGGCAATGTGAGATCAAGCAAGGTTCAAGCGTCTAGCCGCTTTTGGCTGACTGATGGACACGATGTTCACTGACCGCATGAGTTTTGATTAATCCAACGCTATACAGACCATGCATCAAGCCATGGAGTTATGAAGCGGCTCCTCACACTGTATGCAAGCCTGACCATGATGCCGTAAGAGATTGATTGGTCGGAGATACTGTTACATGTGTATGGGATTGAATAGCAATCAAGAAAGAGAACGAGAGGACAAGCACGAGTGTTATGCCGATGTAGTGGTAGATGGCTGAGCGATATCCTCGGGGGCACCCTCCTCGAAGAGGCTGCCACCTTGACCGGGCTCGGGAGCGGCGACAGCTTCGCGCACTTGCTTCTGTGCCTCGATGAGCGCCAGACGACGTTCGTTGAGAACGAATTTAATGCGAGCCATGGATTTGCGAACCTGTTGAAGCGGGACAAATAGAAGAGCAGAGGCATCTCGTCAGCATCTTCTCCGCGAGAGCCGGTGCAGTCAGTTTTTGGAAAGGGGACGTCTACTTACTCTGTGGTTCTTTCGACCAAGGTTTTCAGACCACATCCTAGCGGCCTGTCTAGCCCCCACACGGTTGAGCTCCTCCCACGCCGTTGCCAATCTGTTCCTCTCCATGAGCAGCACGTACCACAACGTGTGCAGGTCCTTGGAGCTCTTCAGGCGCAGTTCGCTCGCCAGCCACGACCTGCTATTGGCATCGCGTCCCAGATCCGTCTGGTCGACAGCGTGTGGCAGGTTAACGAAGTACTTTGGTGCCGAGACCGCATCGCCACTGGCTTCTTCGTACGCGGCCGTACCCCCCAGCGCTTTGTCGCTGATCTCGTGTGGACGTGTGCGGAAGAACTGGAGCAAGGGGTGTGCTGGGTACTGCTTGATCTGCTCGATTTGGGACTTCGGTGCTGGCGGCAGCGATGGCTGCGATTGAGATGCAGGTTTGGTGGGTGGAAGAATGGGTGCTTGTGATGCACGAGACGATGAAGAGAAGTAGCGTGCCGCGCCGGCTGCTGCGGGAGAAGGAGATGCTCGCAATGACTGCGAGAAGCGGGCCAGCATGGTTCTTGATGACGACATTGTGGCGTTCGTCGATGTGTATGTGGAACAGACAGAGTTTTGATGGCGGTGATCAGACGAGGTGATGATGATGAACAAGTAAGCAAAAGCTCAAAACCTCCAAATTGGCCTTCCAAATTTTCCTTCGAAGTCGGCACCGAGCGGCGTTGAATTTTTTTGCGTCTACATATGTGAGATTGAAGCAAGTCTCGTTCAAAAACAGAGAAAAATCCTCATCGTTTCTTCCTATGACGGAGCAGAAGGTGACTGCATAGGAACGCTTTGTGCGTTGTGGCGTATAGCGGTCGCGGACCTGACCGCGTTACCAGAGCGCCCCTGCTCATGTGTCTGGACAACCGAAAGTAAAACATGGACCGAGGTTTGGGAGGCAAGCGTGTGGTCAGCGCCTTCGAAGTCCAATATGACCCTTGCATAACGTTCGGCCTCGCATTGCCTCCTTTACCTAGCCAGGGTAGGCTAAAGTTATCGCACTACATCAAGGCCACGCGAAACCATCCTGCAAAGGACGTCGAGAAGAAGGCGTCGCAGGGTTGATACTGCGAGTGAAGCGACTTGGTCGCTGCATGGAAGCGTGGCTGAATGGGGGGCTTGGTTCTGTAACAACCGCACATCAAGCATGGGAAAGGTGGCTGTTCTTGAGCGCTCAACTTATCGCCGTCCGTGGAACCGGTGAATTAGAAGATGCGGGTTTGTTGTTGCACACATGGCAACCAAGGACGCCGCAACGTAAGTGACTCTAGATTGCGACAACAGCTCATGTAGCACCCACGGATGCATGGCGTCAGACAACTGTTCCCGGCGCAATGTATCTCAGCACGACCAAACAATGCGCCGACATTCGACACGCTTCACGAGGCGTTGCTTGCGCGACTCGAGCTCAGAACGAAGTTATCCCGCATCGCCGCGGAGGAGAGCATGGTCAAGACGACCCATTGTTCTGCTTCGCTGATGCAAGCAAGTAGGGGCGTGTGAAGGTGTGGTAACGGTCGTTTTGCTCCCTGGAAACGGGACGCCGGTGCGCTTGTGTGCAGCCGAGCCGAGCCGAAAGAACCTGCCGAGCTGCGCGATACGCCTTAGGGACAGCCTGGATCTGCCGAAGAGCCGGACTCGAAGAACACAAGCAAGATCTCTTTCGAGACGAGACGGGAGCTTGCACGATGTACCTTCGCACGCTACCATCTCACGTCAAAGGGAGGCTATGGCGTTGAACAGCGGTGGCCGCTCCCGACAATTTCAAACTTCCTCTTTTGAGTGGTCGAGGATCTGCTTTCAGTGTCGAGAATCTGCTTCTCTTAGGATCTCGTTCTGCACGGTTGAAGACGACGATTGCGAAAGAGGCATCCGCGCTCGGATGAGATCCACCATTTGCTTCGCTCTGCCCTGCCCGGCCCACTTGTGCTTCCCGAATGAACAATGCTAGCCTTGAATCGTCGTCCTTGTCTCAGTTGTTTGCCTGGCTCCATGGCCAGGATCCGTGTCAATGCTTACTGACCCTTTGGGATGCGGCCAGATGCTGAGGTTGAATGTTGGAAGAAAGAGCCAAACGCTACTAGCCACTAGCGAAGCCAAGGTGGGAAGGCGTTGGTTGCTTGCCATATCCGGATCGCACACCTTGAAAGCGGTTAACAATAATATAAAGTCAGCTGCTTGCTTCCCGACTCAAAGACTTGCAGCACCGTTCTGCCTCTCATCTTTGCGGCAAATTTCAAAATCGCCACGAAGAAATGAACAGCGGACGGCGGACGGCGCTAAGAGCGCACAGTGTGAGGCAGAAGTTTCCGACGAAGAAAAAATAAATCGAAAGAAGAACAAAAACGTCGTTTACGGCACAGTCATGCACGCTGTAGCAAGCCACCACCGCTGCCGCTAGCCATCCGACACCATTCCACCACACGCATGCACTTGCAAAGACTAGCCACGGACGGTGGACAGCACAATTCGGCCCACCTCAGCAGGCATCCCAGCCCACGCCTGTTGGCTGCCTTTTGCTCTCCCACACTAACATCAGAGACAAAGGGTCACAATGCCTTATCCAATCTCTCTCTGCTCAGCGATGGTGTATGCAGGGAGTACCATACCAAGCCACCATCCCGACCTCTCGACTCTAAAATAAATAAACAAATAAATAAGAATAATATCTCAGACCTGCAAAGCCCGTTTGTGCTTTATGCACAGAGTGTTACTCTGGGGTGTCGACTCCGAAAGACAGACTCTTGGTCTCTGCAAGTTTTCGGGTCTCAAGCGGTTCGTCTAGCTGTCAAATCTGTTGCAACCTCGAAACTTGGCCCATCTCGAATTCGCACGCACACGACCACACCACCAAGAAGCAGTGCACTGTGGTCTGTTCCGCTCGTGCGCTCGTTCGATTGGGTCTCAAAGGCGCCCGCTTCGCAGCCCACCCTACCCGGCCTTCATCTCAGCGGGCCCTGCCGTCGAAAGAAAAGAGGAGAGAAAGAGCATTTCGGCCGTTCGCATCCAAGGTGGGTTCGTCTGTCTGTGCGCTGAGGCTGCGCTCGGATTCCCCGCATGGAGATTCGACAGGAAAGCACCAAGAAGCCTTCTGTGCAGTAAGAGATAAAAATAAAAATCACGGGTCCAACATCGTGGCATCTGCGCACACGCTTCCTCGTCCTTTTCATTGCCTCAACTGGCTCACGCTGCTCCTGCTCGCCTCGTCCGCCTCCTCTTCCTCATCGTCGTCTCGGCTTGCCACGACTCTGCTTGCACCTCTAAAATCACCACCACGTACGTCTGCATCGGCATTGGTCCCTATACCCATCGGTCCCTATACCCATCGTTCTGTCTGTCCCATCGACCCACTCAAGCTCGTTTGCGAACCCATCGTCGGCACGCTTCCGACCAACTTGCTTACTCATCTTCTCACGGTCTCGAAAGTCTTACACGACAAGCATCTCTTCCCTTCCGAGCGCGAGCGAGGCAGGACACACTCCAGTCTCACGGCCGCGGTGCCTGCTACATGCGATCGTCCTGCGTTTTGGCCTGCCATACCATAACAAGTTTCGAACCGCTCACGGCTTGCATAGCCATACATAGACTCGACCAGCATGGGCGCTTGCTTGTCTGCCGAGCAGGCAACAGACACGCCCGAGTACAAGAAGAGCAGAGTACTCGATCGACAAATCAAAGAGGATGAAAAGAATATTTCGAGAGAAGTCAAGCTGCTCCTCTTGGGTGCAGGAGAGAGTGGCAAATCCACCATCCTCAAATCCATGCGCATCATCCACCACATTCCCTTCACCGACGAGGAACGCGAGAATTTCAGGAGACTCGTCTTCCTCAACCTTGTTCAAGGGATGAAGACCATCCTCGACGTCATGGAGGAGTGGGCCGTCGATTTCCAAGATGCCAACAACGTCGAGCATCTCGCGCTCTTCATCACCTACCCGGATATCTCGGAAGACGAGCCCTTTCCCAGCAACTACCTCTTCGCCCTCAAGGATCTCTGGCTCGACGCAGGCGTCCAGTCGGTCTACCGAAGGGGTAACGAAGCTGCTGTACCGGACAACATGTCGTACTACTATTCCGACATCGATCGCCTGTTCAGCCCCTCCTACACTCCCACCGAGTCCGACATCTTGCGGTGTCGCAACAAGACCACAGGCATCATCGAAACCACCTTCCCACTGCGTGACCGCGTCTACCGCATCTTTGACGTCGGCGGCCAGAGATCCGAGCGGAAAAAGTGGATTCACTGCTTTGAAAACGTCACCGCCGTCCTCTTTTGTGTGGCGCTTTCAGGCTACGACTCGTGCTTGGTCGAAGACAAGGACTCAAACCAGATGCAGGAAGCCTTGATGCTGTTTGACTCGATCTGCAACTCCAAGTGGTTTACGCGCACCTCGATGATCCTCTTCCTCAACAAGGTCGATGTGTTTAGGCAGAAAATTGCATACTCGAGCATCAAGCACTACTTTCCGGATTACGATGGCCACGACCAGGACTTCAATGCGGCGAGGAGTTACTTTAAGGCGAGGTTCTGCAGGTTGAACAAGAGCCCGACCAAGGAAATTTATCCGAGCTTTACCAATGCTACCGATGTCTCGCTCTTGAAGATCGTCATGGCCAGTGTAACGGACATCATTTTGACCAACAACTTGAGGGATATTGTGCTGTGATGGCGCACACTCGCTCGCGCCGCACTTGCTCGACCTGCTCGACTTGCTCGTTCTGCAAAAAAAGCAATCTAGTAGACGAACGAGACTCTCTCTCTCTCTCATTTGCGCTTCAATGCGCGCAAGCTCTTTCTCAGAGTGTATTTTTAATCTATTCATCGCAACCATGTGCATTGCAACAATCTTTTCAAGTCTTCGACACTCAATGGTTGAAGCTGAGGTGCGAGCTGTCCTCCCCGCCGCCGCCTGGTGGGACAAGCTGCTTGATCTGGCTCTTGGCACGAGCAGCAGCGTAGGGCTGCCTCTGTTGTCGAACGAGGGTCGCCTGTTCGTAGGCATGTGCGATGCGCAGAAGCAGCGGCTCGGACCACTTGGTGCTTGTGAAGCTGATCCCCGTTGGGGCACGCGGGAAAGGGTAATAGGGGAACTCGTCTCCAACGCGGGTGTCGTTGGCGTAGAAGCCCATGGGCACACCGATCACGGGATACTGCGCGCGGTCGGCGATCGGGTACAGCGGTGCGTTGCCACCACTCGGCGAGACGAGCGCGTGCACGTTGTAGCGCTGCATGGCGCCTTTGATCCCGCCTGCACGCGAGAGATTGAAACCGCGCTCTCGGTACGCGTTGACGGTGGCATTTGGTCTCGTTTGCAGCGCTTGGATGAGGTAGCCTTGGTCGGTCTGGTTCCCGGCTAGCTCGAGCGACGGGTTGGCGATGCCAAAGTAGACGATCCCGCCAAGATCGTATACTGCCGAAGGGACGTGTTGGAGTTGTGCGATGTATGCCTCCAGACCGTAGCGCATTTCTGTCTGGAACAGCACGTCCTGCAGTGGGTCGCTTGCATTGTAGAACGCCGTCTGCGCCGGATCCGTCTGGTTCGCGCCGATGCAGTCCAGCGTGACTTCGACCATCTCTGCTCCCAAATCACGCAGCACTCGGATCGAGTTCCTGTACGCACTCGACACCGATTCGTCGAACCCTTGCGTGGTAGCGTTAGCAAAGAACGTCTCGCCCGAATAGCCCAGTCGGAGGCCCTGCAGCGGGTGGTCGAGCTTTGTATGGAAATGGTCGGCTGCTGCATAGTCGATTCCCCTCTGTACATGTTCGGGCTGCGTCCAGGTGGCGTTATCCGCCTCGTCGCGACCGTGGTGCGCCATGGCGGTGAGCAGCAGTGCGACGTCCCTGACGGTCTTGGCGAACGGGCCCGCTGAATCCTGGGTCGCGCTGATCGGAATGATACCGCTTCTGCTGATGAGGCCTACGGTGGGCTTGAAGCCGACGATGTTGTTGTAGTTCGCGGGGCAGATGATGGACCCGGACGTCTGGGAGCCTACGGAAGCGGCTGCGAGACCCGCGGCAACTGCTACTGCTGAGCCAGACGATGAGGAGCACGGGTTGCCAGCGGGCCAGTACGCCGAGGTGCTGAACCCGCCCCGGGGGCTATAACCCTGCGTTTGGTTCTGTAGCCCCCTCGCCTGCGCCCACACGGACATGTTCGCTTTCCCCAGGATCACCGCCCCTGCCTTCCACAGCGTCGCGATCGACGGCGAATTCCCGGGCACGATCGAGTTCAACAAGGTATAACTACCCGCCGTCGTGTTCATCCCCAACCGGGAATCCGTCGCTACATTGTCCTTCACCACAATCGGTATCCCATGCAGCGGGCTGCGTGTCTTCCCCTGCGCCCTCTCATCATCCAGGCGCCGAGCCTCGTCGATCGCTACTGGACTTGTCTCGATGATTGCGCGCAACCCGGGCCCGTGAACGTTGACCTCTTCGATGCGCGCTAGGTACGCTGCAACCAGGTCAGCACTGGTGTAGTCGCCGCGCTCGAGGCCGGCTGCCAGCTGCGTGATGCCGGCATCCAGCAGATCTGGGTACGCAGCACCGGCGCCGGTAGCGCCAGCTACGCTGACCGTGGCTCGCAAGCATGAGACCGCAAGGGCCAGCAGCAGCACAAGCACGCTGCAAAATGCGGCCAAGATTCGCGCCATGTTGTTCGGATAGGCGTTGACGTTCGCCTTGTCGCCGTTGTTGCTGTTCTTGTGTGTTGGGATGAGGTTCTTCTTTGATGCTACTCCTCGTTATCCGACCCTTTATACATTTGCATCGATGGAAGTATTGAAGGTTGCAATGATAAGAACCCCCCTCGCGCTCATGCGGCAATGCAAACACTCCCAGAGTCCCTCCGTTTCGTAGCGATCATTTGCCAACGTACGTAACTCGGCCCGACATCGACGGCGTTCCCAAGTGCATGGTCCGTGTAAGTAGAGACTCTCTTTGCGGAGCTCGTTGTTCCGACACAAGTTTTCTCTCCTCGCTCTTCACCTTTGCCGAACTGGACGGATACTTGGCGAATCGAAATATATTGCCGGTCAGTTGAGCACATCTCAGATAAGGAAATCGAAGCCAATATTGAGGTCACAAAAACACATCAATATACTGCAGAAGGTGCGACGATAATCGGATCAGATCGAGAGCACACCCGATCCGTCAATTTGGCTTCGACGGCTCTCCCCTCGCCAGACGACTCTCAAGCGGTTCCCTGTACATTGAACCATCGAAAAGCTTGAGCGCGGTTCACAGATGCAAAGCAACAGTACTCAACCGACATACAGCGAAAGCAAGAACAATAGAACGTGAGAAGAACCGCGCACCGTGGGTGGGATGCGCTGGCTTAGTATTTTGGAGCGTAGATGCCGTATCTACGCAGAATGCGATGTAGTGTGTGAGGTGATAACTTGTGTACAAAGCGACATGAATGGGTAGATGTCACGAAGCAAAAGAGGGAAACCGAGAAAACGAGAGCGAAACACTGCAGATGAGGGGGACTAGGCGAAGAAAGATGCAAATCGCTTAGGCCTCAGTGAGCTCACGGAGACGTCGGATGGTGCTGTTGGGAGGTGAGAGAGGGAGGAGAACGATAGTGTCAGTGAATGCTGTTCGTGTCGATCGAGATTACGAATGGCGCACACCGAGCGAGGAGAGCACATGTACCAGCTCCACCATTCTTTCTGCCAGCTTCCTGTCCTCCTCCGTATGATACCGTGATCCAGAGGAACGAACGATTCGAAATGCATTGTCGAAGCAGATTGACAGAGGTTCTGCTGCGCAACAAGTCTTCAGGGAGTCTCGGCATGTCTGCAACCTCCTAGCAGTGACACGCCGCGCCAGTGTCCAACTTCACTCCAACCCTTCGCCCTGTTTTCCTTGCCTACTCCTCTGCGGCCATGTCATTCCGCCGAGCGCTTCCATCTGATACACTGCTGCTCTGTTTCCCAATCACTTCGATGGATAGCGCCGGTAATGCTGGATGTAGAAAACACTTACGATCGGACAGTGGCAGCAGCCGAGGTGCTGAGGGTCCAAGCACCGCCGGCCATGACCTTCTTGCAGGCGCGGCACTCCCAGATGCCGACAGCCTTGCGCTTGACCGAGTCCTTGCCGCAGAAAGTGCAGGTGTACTTGGAGTGCTGCGAGATCTCGATCTTCTTGATCTGACGACGGAGCGAGGCACCGTAACGGGTACCGTACTTTCCGGTGATTCCAACCTTGACAGTGCGCTTCGACTGTTGGCAAGATGCGAAGGAGGCGCTATGTTAGTCGATCTGGTTCTGGTGGGATGATTGGTGGACAATGCAAACGATGTGACGGCAACGGCTTCGATGCGACAACAATGGCGCACGAGTTGGCGGGAGTGGTGTGGGTGGCTGTTGTTGGAATCTCTCGTGTGCAAGCACTTGTGTCGGCAGCGAAGAGTATGGTCGCTAGGTGTCGATCTTCCATTCATTGAGCAAATCGAGTTGCACGCTTGCAAGGTAACGATACTCTGTAGACCGTGCTGTTGCGAGACTGTTTCCAACATGAACGAATTCTATCGTTGACAGTCGCAATCAACAGAAGCATTCGCCACATAATGCCGTTATGTCAACGAGGACGGCGTATAGATGGTCGACACTCGTCGCATGGACAGCTCCTGCTACATATTTATCATTCCTGCTGCTGTGCCTTTGCTGTCGGAACGTGCGAGTCATGAGACCAAGCTTGAATCATGTCGCGTCGGTATCGCTTCGTGTGCCGATCATGCTGTGGCATCGCCTTTGTCGAGTGTATAGATGATTCAATTGTCGACGTCTGTTGTTCGTGCTGATGCTGTGCCAGGATGTTGCGTGCTGATGGCGCTTCGTTGCGCGGTATGAGCGATAGTCGCAGTTGCATCGTTGTCGATCTTAGCCGTTGCCATCGCTGCTGGCAACACTTACCATCTTGACTATGTATGTATGTGAGGTTGGTATGGAGGGAAAGCTGGACGATGGCGAGGAGCGTCAACTAGCCTCTGTCCAAGGCTCGACACTCTGCCACTCTCTCACGCACGCAGAAGGGATTGGCGCACGCTGCTGCTCTGCTTGCGTTGGACTCGGACACTGCGAAATTCCTGACGCTGGCTGCTACCACCGCTTCAGAAGATGCTCCGTCGAGCGCATCGAGTGACATACTTGCGCCGCAACCGCTTCTTGGGAGGGATCCCAAGATAGTGGTTCTGCAACCACAAAACTTCGCAACCCTGCCGTCGACTAGAAATTGTTCAAATTCGAATACAGGCCCTGTATTCGAGCAGGCCTCTGATTTCACTTTAATCAAACGATCCTGGAGGATTTTCAAGAAATTGTACCAGGCAGCAGGACGCGATAATCTACTTCAACAATGGTCGGATCGTGGGAACTTTTGGGTTTTCTTGACTCCGGACGACGGATCCGAGTCAATCACCGCTTTGCTTCTTGTTCTGGGCGAGTAGACAAAGATCGCAAATCGGGACTGCATCGCCCTGATCCTCGCTCAAAGCATTCCAACAAGCACCGTGTTCGAGCGACACGCACGCTGTTCACCTTCTGGAACTGGGATGCATCGCCGGTTGACCTCAGTACGAACACTCCTTCTGCTGCTCAGTCACAACATCGGCTTGCTCACGTCAGTACCAGGTGGCATGCATGCGACCATATGACCTGGATCATGCTGGACCGCCTGCGTCACAGCCAAGTTGGTCTCTACGTTGCTGGCTACCTTGAGCATAAGCTACCTTGCTGGCTACTTTAACAGTCAACGAAAATTGCCCCCGTGCGACGTCTGGCTCACGGCTATGATTTTGAGCCGGTTAGCTCGAAGCTGCGACACGGTTCCCCACACTCTGTCACGGCTGAAAATGAACAACAGAGAGGAACAGAAAGAAAATACGCGTCAAGGAGTGCAGCTCCCTGTGCTGTGCTGCGATGCACTCGATGCTTTGAAACGCTGCCGAATTGCACCGACGAGTGTCGATCCTGTGAAATTAGCCTTTCGGCCTGCGCTTGAGCCAACTCAGACCAACACTCTGACAGTCGTCGTCGTCGTCCTCCTCCTCCTCCTTCTCGTCCGGCCCACCCCCTCTCGCTAGCATCACCTCGCAGAGCCGCTCATCATTGATGGTACCATCGCATGCTGCAACAGAGCACCGCTAGCGCTCATCAACATTCCAGAATCGCCGCACCGGCACACATGCGCGTGTCTTTTGGCCTCCCCTGAACGCGCCTCGAAGCTAAAGGGTAGACACACCTGGGAACAACCACGGTGAGAGACCGCCACACGCTCTAGGCACTGCTGCTTGGCGCTATGTCGAACGCCTTCACCTCTTGGCAAGAGAGGCCAGAAAAGCTCTTCTCTTCTCGCAACAGGAATGGCAGCCGAGACGAGATCACCGACGACGCTTCTGCTGCCCATCCTACCGCAAAGTGGATCCAGGAACAGAGCCACTTCAACAGCAGCTCTGCTCGCACCGATGAGCTCGACCAGTTCGGCATTCCTATCCATCCGTCTCAGTACAGCTCGTTGCGCTCCACTTCCAAACGCGATGCAACTCTCCCACGCTCTCCCACCTTGAGATCATCTGCAGCGCTCAAGTCTTCAGCTTCTTCGCGACATCACCTCGGCCCCGCAAGCACACAGTCGCCAGATGCTCATGCTTCACCCTCGACATCGTCGCACATACCAGATCCCTCTCCCTCCGCTTCGCGTATCGTAGCACAGACCGACGACGTTGACGAGGACGAATCCATCGGCCTGTTGCTGGGCCAGTCCAAACGCAGAAGAGGCCGCACGGATTCATATTCTTCCTTCGGCAGCAGTGTTCTTCCCGCTCCGCTATTTGCCTCCAACGCACGCTACAATGCACACGCCGGCAGCAACAGTGGGCTCACTCAGTCTAGGCTCACATTACCTGCTAAGCAGGGCAGATCTACCTATCCACCTAGCAACCACTCTAGCGCCGCTCCTCGATCCCGACACCTTGCCCCTGCCGTCGACACGTTTGCTCAACAACAACATTCACAGATTCCACAGCCAGATGTACACTATTCACGTCAACGGCAACCGTCTAACAACCTTGCTTCTCGACCGTCGGGTTTTGATCTAGACGACTGGCTCCGCGCTTCTCAAGCTCCCGCCGCTCTCAAATCTTCTCCCAGTCTCGGCGCTCTCGCCACTTTCGACCGCGTGGATCGACCCAATCGAGCAGCAGCTCTCAGCGAGGCTGGCACGCGGCGCCGTCGACACAAAGCAGGCTCTGCTTCCGGGCTCAGCGCAGGAGTGTTGAGTGCCGGTCCAGAGTCGCCCCGCAGTCGAAGGAAGGTAAGCGCGAACTCGAATCGCCGTGATCCAAGCGGCTACTCTTCCCTTTCTTCCGACCATCCAGCTCTGATGGCGTCTCTCGAACTCAGCAGAGAGGCAGAATCGCGTACCATCGACACCATAGAAGAATGGCGCGCCAAGTCGGGGGACACCCCGATTTCAAATGCTTCGGCAGCTCCATCCACCGCAATAGCAGATCCCGGCAACGGCGCGGCAGAACAACCCGATCTGGTTCCACGACGTCGACGCAAGAGCTCCGTCAAGAGCGCTTCACGCCCTGTCTCGATGGATGGGCCTCGACCTCCGCTCCCTTCGATCCCTCCTACTTTCGGTACAGAATCTGTCACATCCAAGAGTGGACGGCGTAGAAGGAAGGAGATTGACACCTCCCTCGTCGGCCTCCTCTCGCCTGACAAGGCATTAGATCCGCGCAGAAAACCATTAGCGACATCAACGGCAGTGCAGAAGCCCCCGCATGCACTGCGCGACCTGTACGCACTGTCTGGCCTCGGCTCGCAAGCAGAGACGCCCATACGTCGCTTGATCCGCTGGCTGGCTAAAGAACAACTCAAGGCGACCATCGTGCCGGTTGTGCTGCTCGTCTCATTTTTGGTTCGCTGGATCGTGGGCAGAGGCGATTGGAGCGGTCGAGGCGTCGAACCCTTGCACGGCGACTTTGAGGCGCAACGCCACTGGATCGAACTCACTCTGCATCTTCCTACATCCAAGTGGTACTTTTACGACTTGCAGTATTGGGGACTCGACTATCCTCCGCTCACGGCATGGGTCAGCTTGGCTTGCGGCTATGCAGCGCGTCTGTTTCCCTCTACCGCCGCTGGGTTTGCTTTCGAGACGTCGCGCGGGAACGAAGATGCGGCGACGGCTATCTTCATGCGCGCCACCGTCGTCGTTGGCGATTTGCTTTTCTACTTGCCCGCTATCACGCTGTTCGTCACGCACAAGCTCGAAGGACGCGGTCGACGCACACAAGCCATCGCGCTGATGTCCATCCTCCTCCAGCCGGCACTCATCCTGGTCGACCACGGCCATTTCCAGTACAACAGCATCATGCTCGGTTTCAGCGCCGCCTGCTTCGCGCTCCTACACACAACGCTGCCCAACCCGGACGCCGCTGCTTCGTCTTCCACTGCTGCTGCAAGAGGACGTGCTCGCAGCCAAGCGGTCGCCGACCTCTCGCGCCGTCTCAGCTACGAATACGTCGCCGCCGCGATATTCTTTTGCTTGAGTTTGTCGTTCAAGCAGATGGCGCTGTACTATGCGCCCGCGGTCTTCGCTGTCATGCTGGGGCGGTGTGTTGGTCTAGCGCGCATTGATCCGGAGCGCGGTCTGACGCTGTTCATCGGCCTTGGGCTCGCGGTGGTCGGCACGTTCGGCGTGGTGTTTGCGCCGTGGCTGACGAGCTTGCAGCAGGCGGCGCAGGTGGTGCACCGCATCTTCCCGCTGGCGAGGGGGCTGTTCGAGGATAAGGTAGCCAATGTGTGGTGTTTTCTGTCGGTGCTGCCGCTGCCGGCGCGCTTCAAGCTGAAGAATGTCATGGAGGCGACAGCGTTGGCGAGGTTGAGCCTGGCGGTAACGTTGGTGGCCATCTTGCCGGGGTGCGTGTTGTTGTTTTGGGCCGCAAGTCAGACCGCGAGGATGGAGATGATGGTGGCGCACGAGACGGTGGCGGTCGGAAAGAGTGCTGCGGGCAGCAGCAGCGTTGCGGGGAGTGTCAAGGCAGGCACAGTGGCGGCGGCATCGAATAAGTCTCGTAGTCGACGGCCGCCGTCAGTGATCGGGTCAGCTGCTGGTGCACCGGCGCGCTCTGAGATCGAATCGCTGCTGGCTGGGTCGGTCTCGAAATCCATCAGCGGTCGCATCAGCCACGTCGGACCACCGCAGGACGCTCTCGCCACGCTCTCGCACGATTCTGACTACCCGCAGCATCACGCTGGAACTGCAGGCGCCGCACGGGCCGTAGCATCGACCCTGCCGTCGCCTGCAGCGCAAATGCTGCCGTACGGCCTGCTGAGCGTCTCGAGTGCGTTCTTCCTGTTCGGGTTTCAGACACACGAGAAGTCGATCCTGCTGCCGCTGCTGCCCATGACGCTCCTCCTCGGCGCTAAGGGTGACACGTGGGGCGGCAATATCACCTCCGCGCGCGACTGGGAGTGGAGCGTATGGTTCAACAACATGGCCACATTCTCCTTGTATCCGCTGTTGAAAAAGGACGGACAGAGCCTGCAGTACGTCACACTCATACTCGCATGGAATTGGATCATCGGCAACCTCTCGATCCCCTTCCACCCGCTCGCTAGCATCCGGGCAGCAGCCAGCGCGAACGCCTCCTTCTTCCGCAGACTCAGCACTCTCACCTACCTCGCAGCTGTCGGGCTTCACCTCGTGGAAGTGCTGGCGCCGCGTTTGGCCCCCGGGCTGCAGGCGGCGGTGTGGACCCGATATCCGGACATCTATCCCGTGCTGAATGTCTTGCTGACGACGCCGTGCTTTGCCGTCGTGTGGGTGTGGGCCATGGTGAGGCAGGTGCAGGTGGCCTTTGCCAACGGCTGGACCGTGTCGATCGGTTCTAGCAAGAAGAAGCGTGCGAAGTCGTAATCCTCAGCTGTCGTGGACGAGAAGCAACACGCCTTCATTCAACTCAAACGCATCCCGTGTACTGCTCGTGTGTGATCTTCAATTGCTGAGACGTGTGACCCCCCGAAAAGGGAGCGCCAATCATTGGCGAAGGGCGCTATCCAACCTCGCCTCCAACCCAACCCTCTGCCGCTGCGCTTGCTCCGCAAAGTATCCGCTGTAATCCAATCTCAACAGCAGCTGTTCCAAGTGCTTGCGTGCCGAAGTAGCGCCTGTCAATAGCTCCCCCTTGCCCTCGCCCCTCGACATGTGGAGCTGCACAACCGACATCGAGAGTGATCCGAGCCCGCTCTCGTCCGCTGCTGCCCCTCCGCCGCCCGTCGCAGACGCATTCGCCTGGTACGATCCCGTGCTCGACGTGGACGTCGAGAGGAGCTTGAAAAAGCTTGATAGCTCTCGCTCGATCTCGGCTGCAGTACTGTCCACTAGAGTCTGACGCTCGTCGATCGCCGAACTGTGGTCCGCGTTCACCGAGGAGGTGGTCAGCAGCGGCGGCAGCACATCGCCTCCCCACCGCTCCACCGTACCGGCAAAGCGATCGCATATGTCCAGCACGGATCTCACCATACTCGACGCAAGCGGGGAAGAGAGCAGCAGGCCATCTTGCACAAACGCGAGAAACGCCGAGTGCGATGCCCGCAACGATGCGAAATCCAACACTGCATCCGTTTCCACGTCTTCAGCGGCCAGAGCTTCAGTACCGTCGTTGCGGATCGTGTCTGCGCCATCGAGGACAGAGTCGGGCCGGGTCGACGTCGAGACAAACCTGCGCCCCGCTCGTACCCCGGCTGCCGGAGCAAAAGTCGACGAAGCGGGACCGGAGACCGGGAATGCCAGTCTTCGATTCGTTCGACCACTGCCTGCCCCTCCGACTACGGTCGTAGCGCGCGACAAAGAGCCGCTGATGACTCTTGGTCTTCCTTCGTCTCCGTAAGCCTCGCTGTGCGCGACGACGGATCCGACTGGCGAACTTGCTCTGTGCTGCGACTGCTGCTGCGGCTGATGCTCCGAATCCTTCCGCGTCCTCCCTCCTGCTCCTCCCCCTCTTAGCGGTTCATGCACGCCCGCACTCGCCCCTCCAAGCCTTTCTGTCAAAGCGCCAAACTGCGCATCAATGATATCCGTCTGGAAATGGCCCAGGAGCGTGTCCAAAAACCACTTCATCTTCCTCACAAGTCCCCAGCTGCATCGCAGCAGCCGCGCACGTTGCTTCTCCTCTCTGGCGTCGACGCCTCCTTCGCCGGTGCCCGTAAACTTGCGGCGACCCCGCTGGTTCTTGCTGAGGGCGATCCAACAGTCCAGCACCCTCGCGTGGACCTTCTTGATGGCGATGAGGTACGAAAAGATGCGCGAGTAGGCGGCGAGGTCCGACGCAGAGAGGAAGAGGTCAAGCGGGAAGACGGCCGTATAGTGCAGCTGTGCAGGGACGCCGATCAAGAAGTCGTCGAAGCGAGTGGTTTGCAGACTGGTTATAGCCGCACCGCTCCCCGCCGTATCCGCATTCGTGTTGATAGCCGCCGTCCCTCTAACTTTGGCTGTACGTGCACCGGCAAGGCTCGGCCGATACCCACCTTTCGGCAAAACAAAGCGCAACCTCTGCAACGACGGATCGTCCTCCGCCCACGTCCCCACCGTCGCCCTTCGCAGAGACAGCTCCAGATCGCTCGACCGAATCACGCTAGCAGCAGCCGACCTCGCACGGTACAGCTTGTTCTTCCTCATAGTCTCCACCTCGTCGAGCAGCGAAAGCATGTATGGCCCGTTGCGGTGCAAAAAGTAGTCGCCCAAGCACTGCAGAGAAGAATGCACAACCGAAGTCGTAAGAATATGGCGAAAGATCCACTCTGAGACGTCATTTCTGAGCGAATGGATGGCACGATCCAGGTCCGAGGGCCGACTAGGGCGTACGCCTGGCTGAGCGAGCGCCGATTCGTGCAGCTGAATGACGGTGTCCGGAGGGCCGGAGAGTCGCGTGTGGCGGCTTGGCGTGTGCTCGAGCTGCGCAGAGGAGGCGCTGGCATAGCGGATGGTGTAAAGCGCTCGGCCAACGTACAGGATCGAGTCGGCGGTGGTGTCGGAGATGGAGGCAGGAAGCGCATCTGGTCGGAAAGCCCAGGTGTTACCAGAGGAGGCAGCCCAGTCTGCGAGACCGTCTCCGCTTGCAGCGACGGCGGCAAGGTGGTCGTTGTGGGCATCTGCATCGGTTGCGTCGATCCAGTGGACGAGCTGGTCCCGTGAAACTAAACTGCGTTTAGAAGCATGGGGATCGGCAATGCCACCAGGGCGGTGGATCTCGCCTCGACAGACCCAGGCTGCGAGGTGCTGCATCCAGCTGTCCTCGACGGCGCTGCGCAGACGAGTCATGTGCGCAGCGACGCGTTCGACGCCAGTGGATGCCTTTAAGCTGAGCAGGTCGATGAGCAATCCTCCGGTCCACGCTGCGGGAAACGTTGCAGCAACCCCGTCCCGTTGGCCCTCCTGTCGAGCGCCTGCGGATTCTGGCTCAGTTGCAAATGCGACATCTCTTCCCGTACTGGGCCCTCGCAGCAACAGTGTCACTAGATCGTCGAGGGCCGTCAGTGGCGCATCCCATGGCTCGAAGCGCGCCCTCAGGTTGGCTAAACTGACAAACCCTGTCCTCGCGACAAGCTCCACATCATTGTCGAGCACCAGCCTCTCGGTGTGCAGAACCAAAGCATGGTAGTCGGCCAGAATCAAGAGCAGAGTCGAGCAAAGAGGTACAAGGTGAAGCGTCGGCTGTTGTTCGAGCTCGGCCTGTGCATCCTTGGCACTAGTAGAGCTGTGGCTAGCAAGGGAGTTGGCACGAAGCGCTGCACGGACTGCACGTTGACGAGCAGCTTCGATCTGCACCTCAGCGAACGACTTGATGCGGTTGTAGCGGGTATAGTATGTGGCGAGGTGATTGAGAATCTCGATCTCGGATGGATGCAGGAAGTTGAGGTCATCTCTGATCTTGAATGTCGGAGAAGGCGTAGATGAAGAAGCGAATAGGCTGGAGGGGTGACCTGCTAGCATGGCCAGCAGCTCAGCAATCATCTTGAAGCAAGTACAATGATCACCAGCATCGATTCCTGCAGCAGTGGCGAGAGTGAGGATGCGGTGGAGATAGTGATGGTGACAGTCACGATTCTGATGCTGAGCAAACGTCGGAAAGTGTTGGTCTCTCCGCCAAGAGAGTCACCGCGACGCGTCCGAAAACGTCGAACCCTGCAATTTGTTAGGCCGAAGGAAAACACATTCTCACCCTCGCAATGCATGCGTCATGCACGCAAAAAAACTGGAAAGGATCATCATCGTGCATCGGCAGTTGAGTCAGTGCGGGGGAGAGTCAGCCACACAAGGGTCTCTGTCAGCATCCACTCTACCTGTTACCATCACCACCACCTAGCTCACATGGTCCAAAGAGAGAGAGCTTTATCAACCATGTCCTCACTATACCGAAAGATCCGCTCGGTCCCTTTCGACGTATTATGGCGAACCGCGCTCGTCCGCCTTCCACGCGCTGTGCCGCTCTCAACACTCAAATGGACATCGCCAGAGGGTCCACATCCGTTCGTCTTCCACATGCCCTCTAGATCCAAAGAGTACTCCATTCCGCTTCACATCTTTGTCCCGCAAAGCCTGTACGACAGTGCACCAGCCGAAGGGGCGCCTGTCCTCGTCGACTTCCACGGAGGCGGATTCTACCTCGGATCATGCTTGGAGCAAGCGCCTTTCTGCGCGTACATGGCGAGGCAGCTGGACAGCATTGTGATCAGCGTCGATTATCGAATGGGTCCCTTCCATCGTTTCCCCGCTGCCATTGAGGACGGTGAGGACGTGCTCAGCGCTATCCTCGATGACGACTTTCCGGGCTACAAACCTCTCCGCCAAGCCATCTCTGCGAGGATAGCATCCGAGAAGGCAAAGATCGCAAAGAGCGGAGCCGCAGCGATCAACGAGCAACATAGACGAGAGCTGCAAGACGGTACAATAGAACAGATCCAAGTGCCTTCAACGAATACTTCGACGGGCTCCGAAACGACTCTCTTTGGCTTTGACGCAGCCAAAGTGGCCGTGTCAGGCTTCAGCTCCGGCGGCAACCTAGCACTCAACCTCGCGCTCCACATCAAGCCTCCTGAACTCGACGTCGAGTGGCCGAGCAAGTTCGCACGCGACCATCCAGCCCCTATCCCACTCCTTCTCTTCTACCCATCCTTCGACCTTCGCCAGCTCCCCTCTCAGCGGTCTCGCCCAGAACACATGGCGCTGCCCTCAGCATTCTGGACACAAGTCGCCGACTCGCTCGCACCCACCTACGCCGACCGCGACCAGACGGATCACCCGCGCGTATCGCCCGGCTTGGCGTCGCTCGACTCACTCCATCCGGCTGCACGTGTGTTTCTGGTGCTGTGCGAAATGGACACACTGGCAGAACAGTCCAAGGAGTGGGTGGACAAGGTGCAGGCACACGACAGGACCGAGCACCTGGTCGTTGAAGACGTGGCGAACATGAAGCACGGCTGGACACAGATGCCCGACGGTTGGCTGTCCGAGGAGGAGAAGCAGGCCAAGGAGGCCGTGTTCACGAAAGCCACGGCCTTTGTCGAATGGGCTTGGAATGGGTCTCTGAAGGAGGACAAGCCGGAGTCGGAGGTGGTTGTGCCACAGAAGGATACGGGCGAAGCCCAGACTGCCGAATTGTCGCGGTGAAAAGCGATACGTTGCTCAATGTAAGCGATTGACATTGCTGAAACAGTATTCGGTACGAGTGGTTGTGTGGGTATACAGTGTATGCGAAGATAGGACCATCGCGCATCAAGCAGCTTTAGCGTCAGTGCGAGCGCCAAACAGCCCATCCATAGCACTCAGCAGCTCGTCAGGCGTGCACTGAGGACAAGGCCCATGCTTGCGGTCGTTGACATCAATGCCGACTTTAGCCCAGGCTTCCATCAGCTCGGCCTCGCGGTAGCTCGGCAGCCCCTGTACAGTTCGAGCAGCAGCGGACTTCTTGGAGCTGCGGCCGAAGATGCGGCTGAGAATGCTGCCGTTAGGACGGGGCGCGCTAACGGTCACAATCGAACGTGGCTTGGCTTCGTATGCGGGGGGACTGCAGTGCTTCTCGCTCGACGACTGCCAGAGATTGGATACAGGATGGTCAGTCGCTGTCTGGATACGTCTGTGAACATGGCTGGGGTGAGACTTACTTGGGCGATGTACTCCTCTTGCTTGCACACGCGCACCTCGTACTCGATCACCACCGGCTTGATAGCAGGCTGCGAGGCGGAAAGGTCTTCGAAGATGCACATTGTTTGCGATGAATGGTCAGAAGTGGATCTGCAAGGGTTGACAGCGAGTTGATTGGAAGGGTTCAGTGATCAGAAGAAGATTGGCGAATGTAGCATGCTTTATTCAAGAAGAGCAAAGCACATCTGCAGAAGAGTCTGTATTTATGCATTTCTGCCCCTTCACACCCCGATACAACGCCATGAACTAGCAGCACCGAGGGCGGCACTACCAGTATGAGGGTGAGGCATACAGTATCATGAGCAGCTAAGTGACAGATGAGCAAATTGACAGCTGTCGAAAGTCCAATCACCTACCAGAGCCGATCAGCCAACCGACGCACTGCCCCACCGCCCTAATTTCGCGCCTTCGAACTTCGAAACCAAAAAGAGGTTTATGCACGCCACTGCCGAAAATGTGTGCCAGAGACCTGATCAGCTCTTGAGTGGGGATCAAAGCGACCCACCGTCAACAGAGCACTGCGAGATCAGCTTTCATCTGACGTGTGGAGCTTGAAAGCTGATTGCTGTCTTGGCACGTCTGTTTGCGCGTGTGCTATGTTGTGCAGGTCGAAGGGGCTCGAGCACCCTGCCTTTCGTTTCTGCGAGAAGGTCGATATCGCCCGAAGAAGTTCACGATAGGCTTGTCAAGCCGTATCAAAACGGATATCTACGCGAGAACACACGATAATACAGCAAAATAAAGCAAAGTTGAGAATGATGTTGAGATTGTTGTCGGTATTGATGTCGATTGCTATGCACAATCATCAGCACGAGCATGAGTGGTTTTAAACGGGACCGTCTCTGATTCAGGCTTTGCAAACACTGACATCTGAAGCATCCTTGTGGACCGCCGAATTGCTCAAATGGTGACGCCTGGCGACAAAGGGCTGATCAGCCGAACGCTGCGAGCTACCACTGCCTCCTATACCGCAGACAGCTGAGTTGGGAGTGTAACCATCGGGGGCAGGACCATTGTGCGAGGCGTCGTAGTGACCCTGGAAGGTAGCAGCCGGCTCATCTTTCCTCTGGCAACCAGTGCGGTCGATGTGAGCCTTGGAGCATCTCACACGCTTAGGCTTGGCCTTCATAGTAACCGAGTCACCCCAGTCGGTCATCCGCCACATGCAACCATGCTGGAGGTCCTTGGGCAGGTTGGCGCATCCAGCAGCGTCATGGTCGAGACCGCCGTACTGCTTGCCCCACCTGGAGATGTCGCTGTTGGGCCACTGGTTCTTGCAGCCTTCGTTCATAGCGCCGATGCCCATACCAGGAACAAGGATGTCGAGACCATCGCTGGTGACGTCAACACCATCGTTGATGACTTGGTAGAAGAGCGTATTGACTTTGCCCGCTTTGGATCCGGAGAACTCGGCGACGAAGCAGGCGCACTCGTTCTCAGACTCGGTGGCGCTTGTCATGGCAGCAAACCCGTAGCCCACTTCAGGGTTGACCGCGTCCGTCCAGGGTTGCTGGCAGCTACACTGAAATTCATAGCCGCCACCGCATCCGGAGGAGTTGGGTTGGTCTCGCTTGGGTCCGGTTACGATGGTCTTGCCGTCGGCGAGACACGTAATAACGGGGTTGTATACAGGGGCCTTGCTGCGAAAGGACACGAAAATGGAGAGAAAAGGGACGGGTCAACACGGAGCACCTTCCAACGTCCCGCAATCACTATCTGGGCTCGCTGCAGAGCGACTGGAAGCTGAAAACTACTCACCGTGGCCAACTGCCACTCGGCTTGCAGCAATCAAAGTACATCGTCGCGTCCGTAGCGACGACGGAGGTGGGTGCAAAGAAGCCGGCGCTTGCTGCGAACAAGGCGACGACGAGGGTCGATTTGTGGAAAACAAATGCCATCTTGAAAAGGAGTGGGTGGTGCAGGCTCGATTTTGGAAGAAACGCAAGCGAGGCGAAAGAGAAAAAGAGGGTAGAAGAGGAAGGTGGAAAGGAGAAGACCGTTGCCTATCAAAGGATCTTGGGAAATGCGTGAATCTGATCAGGGAAGCAGGAGATGAGTCGTGTCAAACGAACTCGATGGCAACTTGCACAGCAAGTCGAAGGAGTGGAAAGAAAGTGAGTGGATCTGTGAAGAGATGGAGGAACAAAGTCAGGGGAAAGATGCATCGTTGCGGGATGATGGTGGCCTATATACCTTTTGCTTGAGGTCACTACCCAGATGGGCTAGGTACAAAAGGTGGCAACGAGTGGGGCAAAAACGTGCGACTTCATCAGAGTATACTACTGCACAGCATGAGCATTACAGTGCTTTAAAGACAGTTCATACACAGCACCAGATTCATCGGCGTGTTCCACATATAGGGCTTGGCCAGTACGCTCGACGCCCGTTGTTTCACTGCCAAAAGTCAGGCCGTACTCAAATGCTCTTCGTCTGAGCTTCTCCAAGCGCTTGCAGAGGGAAAAAGCAAGTAGCAGTTCGAAAGAGTTTTTCTAGCTTGATGACTTGCAGTCGACGCCGGTGAAACATTGCCGGTGGGATTGAGCGGCAAAGGGGAACAGGTTGCCTTGAAATGGCAAGAGAGAAAGTCAACGCCGGATGCAGTCAGCTGTAGCGTATCCTGATATTGCGGTCTCCTGCAGAAAAGCCGACGGAGGTGGAGACTGCAGATGCCACAGTGCCGTATCACCCTATGTAGCATCGACATGGGTTTCTAGTGGAAAGTCGATGGTAGCTTCAACTCATTTCCTAGCAGTAGAAATCCAAACTTGAGAAAAAGGAGGCGACGAAAATAGAGGTTGCATCGGGCTGAGTAGGTATTTCCCGATCTAGACACGAGATCGATCACGCTTGGCGCTGAACGAAAGAGAATGCGCTGTGCTGTGCCGTGCTGGGTTTTCTTCTCTTCGCGTCGCGGAAGAACAAACACTCTTCTTGAGCGGAAAGCAAAATCCAACGCTGGGGTCACAAAGCAAATCAATCGTCTTCTTCCTGTCTCGCACTTTCCACTTCATCAAACCATCCGCTCCCGCCGTTATCCTCTCTCAACTCGCTCACCTCGCAACGGCCGGACGGGCACACACACACACACACATACTCTTCGCCCTCTTGCGCGATACCAGCTGGGATGCGAGCCTGAGCTACTTGTCCTTCATTATTCTCATCAGTCCGCACTGATCGCCGTGTGCGGCTTGTTCATGTAGACCTTCTAGCCGACGTCCACGCATCCAAAGAATCGCCACGATGCCTGCCCTTCCCACCGCTTCTACTTCGAGCGCAGCAGGCGGCGTCGCCGTCTTTGAGCCTGCACGCTTCGAGCGCCTTCATCGCATCATCAACGAGGCGGCATCCAATCCTGTCCGACTCTCGCGGTCCAACGACTGGTTCGTCACCATCGACAGGAACCGCTCCGACCTCGCAAACCTCGGCAAGGTTCGTCCGCCTTCCGATGTCGAACGCAAAGAGATCGAGTCCGGCAAGATCACCATCCATGGCAACACCCAGAACCTCAACCCGGACTTTGCACAGCAGTCGCTTCTCCTCGCTCGCGAACTCAACGTCTCGGAGCACTTTGCTGCTTCATTGCTCCAGCAAGGCCTCGCCGGACGTGCCAAGTGGGGCCGTCCTGCTGTCGAGGTCGCATGCATCCTCTACCATCGCGAACGACTGGCTTTGCTTGCGTGCCTCAAGGAGCTTCTCCGCAACGCGCTCACCATGCCCTTTGACGACGATGTAGACGCGCAACGTATGGGCTTCAAGATGGAACAGCTCGTCGAGTCGCTCGTCAGCATCGAGACCTCCATCGGCTCTCCTTCCACTTCGACCCGCAAAGTCACCCTCGCCGAAAGAATCCTCATAGAAATCGACAACGCCAAGCAGTCGGCAACACGTGTCAAGGTTTCCCTTGAAGCGCCTAGCTCAAATCATGGCATTCAGACGCAGACCTCCAACTTCCTCGGCCTCGGCAGCAGCCAATCTGTGACGCAACCAGCGCCCACATCCACTTCCGTAAGCGGCCGACTCAGCGACGAAATCCAGCTCGACCGTCTCGGATGGCTGCGGGAGGAAAGACGCGAACTCGGTCATTTGCTCTACCTGCTGTCCATCTCATCTCTCCTCACACCTTCCAACATCTCGGCCGTCCTCCGCTGGCTCGCTGCCGTCTCTGCAGAGACATACGACGAGATGACCATCTACATCCTCACTGCGCTTCTCGGTGCCATCGATGCGACTCCAGATGCACGTGCGGCCATGGCGGATCGCGCAAGCAGAGGCACGCTCCGCAACACGGTCGAGGCTTTGCTCGACGACGAGTCCTTCATCACTTCCACCCACGCCGAAATCACTCGCAAAAAGTGGGCGCTCGGCGAGCTCAACAGTGCTGTCGCACTCCAATGGTCCATCTTCCTCGTCGAAGCATTCTCACGCAACCCAACCTACCGCACGCAGCTCTCCATTTCTGAAGAGCAAATCCAGGACCTCGTGCTTCAGTCTATCACCGGCTCCTCGCTCTCCAAGGACTCCAAAGCGGCAGGCACCACAGACGGTCCTGCCGGCGGCGCCTTCGTCTTCCTTGTCGTGCGCATCCTCGCCTTCCGCCAAAAGACCATCGATGCGCTCTTCGGCGAGGAAGAAGGTGCCGTCGCTGCCGAAGCCGAGGCCACTGCTGGTGATATTGTCGACAACAACACCAATGCTTGGGATGCAGAGGTGGACCCTGAGTTCCGCGAGTACGTCGTGCAACAGATCCACAATCTTGCGGTTGGCACCACCTCGGTGATGCTGCCCATGCTGAGACGCATTCAGCGCTCTGAGGAGGATGCTGCCTTTGCCCTCTCCAGAGGTGTCGGTGCCCGAGGCGGCGCATCCGCACCTCCAGAGCGCAGATACGACATCGAGGCCCTCTTCGACCTGATTGCGCTGCTCTGCCGAGGCCGACCCGAGGCCGGACTGCCCTTCTGGGTGGGACCCGACAATCGCACGACCCGCTTCCTTGCTTGGGCCATCGACGTTCGCGAGCCAGGCCATCAACGTGCACTGCTCAACATGCTCGCTGCCATGTCTTCGGGCCCTCAAAGCGCCAGCCAAGCCTACGCATTGCTCGACCAGGAAAGCAGTCAAAGCGGAGCTACCGGGGAAGGACGCCTGGTCTCATGGAGCCGCTTCTTCGAGTGGATCACCTACTACATCGACACCTTCCACCAAGCTGTTAACTCGTCCTCGTTCCACGCTTCCAGTTACCAGACGCTGGCCATGCCAAAGAACGAGGAGACGCTTCTGATTGGCTTCGTTCGGCTTTTGCGCAACGTCGTCTACTTTTCGCATCCCGCTCGCGATGCTCTGCTGCAAAACTCTTCATACAACGCGCTCGACAAGCTCTTTACGCTGCTTACCTGCCCAATCCCTGTCGAGCTCAAGGCCAGCATTCTTGACGCGCTCTCGGCCTTCCTCCACCACTCGACCAGCAGCCCAGCAGTTCAAGCCCGCTTTTCCGCCATAGCCACACAGCTCTGGGACCGCTTTGACGAATGTGGCTTGCTCCCTTCGGACGATGCTGCTGCCAAGTCACGTCTCCACAGCAACGGCACCTCGTTCGGCCCTTCCTTCAAGCCGCTCGCTTCCAAGGGCGTCCTGTACGAGCTCGAAAACTTTGAAGTGCCCCTCCGCAGCTTTCCTGGATCCACGAGCTTTGTCAACTTCCTCAAAGCGCTCGTACAACTCCCTCCAAGTGCACTCGCAGCGGGCTCGAACGCGCTGGCGGACTCCACTTCAACATCCGCTTCCGGTGCCAACCCTTTCAGCACCATCGTCTCGTACGACCAGCACACGCAACAGCAGATTCAGGGACAGGCGCAGCCAGCATACCACCAGCAGCAGCAACAACAACAACAACAACAACAACAACATCAACGCCGGCAATTCCGGTCTGTCGAGCCGTACGTCGACTTTGTCATCGACCACGTCTTCCTCAAGGCACGCACGCGCGACTATGTCGAGCCCGCCGAACAATGGCGTGTCGTCGCTTCCTGCCTCGACTTTGTCGAACGCTCCTTGCGTTCGTTCGACTTAGCAGCTCTTCTGCGCACCAGCGAGGGAGCCGATGCCGTGTCGGACCCAGCGCTTCTCACCCAGCTCGCTTCGCATCCCGGCTTCTTCCTCATGCGTCGCATCCTCACTGGATCCAAGATGGTCGGAGAGATGCTCGGAATCCTCGTACCGGGCTCTGGTCTTGCTGCCTTCGAAGCGATCAATCAGAACCGCGCCAGTACCTTCTTCTACGGATCGTCCGTGCGACACGTCCTCAGCATTCTCGACCGCGTCCTGCGTTACCAGGATCTCTTTGTGCAGGTGCTCATACCCACGCTCGTCGACACTCACCTCAATGGCGTTCAGCTTCCCTTTGACGTCTCGACCCGTGTCGGTAACTCGAGCTCGTACAGTAGCTTCGACATTCAACTGCTGCATGCTCACGAGTCTGTTGTGCAGATTGCTCTGCTCATTAAATGTGTACGCGACGATGTAGCACTGCTCTCGGTCCGTCTGCTAGGACTCATCGCACGCACAGCCGCCTTCAGTGCCGTCGATCGCTTTGGCGAAATGGGCTACCGTCGCAAGATGAATCGCCTCGTTGGCTTGCTCGAAATGAGCGACGAGGCGGGTCGCGTCAAGGCTGGCTACGTTGGACGACTCGAAGCCGAGTCTTCGGGAGACGCCGGCAGTGCTAAGGTCATTGAGACCCTCAACGCTCTCGCCGGAATATCGCAGTTCGAGCAAGACGAAGACGCGGACCTGCAGGCGTCTAGTGGCAGCCTGGAGGGCAGCTCGGCTCTGGCGTCTGGCGACGCTGTCGAGGCCATTCAAATTGCCATCATCAATCTCCTGCTGGCAGGTACTGAGCTCAATCAGCCCGCACCCAACGTCGCGCATCTCTTGCTTGGCTACGATTTGCGCGCGGTACGCCCTGAAGAGCAGGTGATCATCGACCCGGATGCGCAGACGGCTGCTCCAAGCGCTATCCACGCCATCCTTGCGCTTCTCCGCCCGGAGTCAGACAACGATGGCGCCAGCTTCCTCAGCCTGGCCGAGCGTTCTCCGACCTTTGCCGAAAAGTGCACTTGGCTCGTCCTGCGACTCTGCACCCACCCATTCACGAGTGCAGCTACGCTTCGATACTTGCGCACCAAGGAGGACTATGTCGTCCAGCAGTTGCGAAGCCTCTCGCTCGTGCCTGCTGAGCGCGGTGCTCTCACTGCAAGCTCGGCGGCATTGGGTCTGGTGCAGTTCGCCGACGGCCAAGCGATCGAGACGACCATCGACCGCGTCACTGCCTCGCTGCGCATGCGTGCTTCGCTGCTCGAGCTCACTGCGCTTGAACTGCATTCGCTCCTCAATGCCGGCATGCAGTCGCGAGCAGCAAGGGTGGTAGCTGCTCTCTTTGGCTCGAACGCCACGGTCGGAGCAGGCGACGGTGTCGATGCCGATGACAGCGTCGATGAGGACGATCTCTTGCTCGGTACCGAACGCGATTTCCGCCTCGGCGCAGGAGGTGCCGAAGTTCGCACGTTTGGCGGCGTTCGCTTCCTCGAGATTCTGCAGAGCCTTGACTTTGAATGGTACGACGACCGCGAGGCACTGGGACAGAACATCACCGTCATCACGCCGGAGCAACTCGAGCTCGCGAAACGACCCGACGCTGCTGTTGGACCTCGTATGTATGACCTCAGCGCCGTCCTCGCCATTATTGTACGGGAGAAGACGCTTCTTCAGCAAAAGGGCAGTCTGCGCGACGTGGGCCAAGCCAATCCTTTCCTGGAGCAAGCCGCATTTGTGCTGCAGTGGGCTTCAGCGCAGAATGCCAAGAGGGCAGTCGCCTTCTCACGCAGGCGTGTGTTGCAGGCATGGCGACACACGCTCGACATGGTGCTGGCGCGTGCTGCAGGCTTGCTGCGCACCGACGTCCGATCGGGTCTCATGTTTGACTGCCTGTCGGAGCTGCTTCCGCGCATTGCGACGCCTTCGACCGATGCCGGCGTCCTCGACCTGCCGTCAGCTGACCTCGTCGCCGGTGCTGTGCTCTCGCTGCTTACTTCGCTGCGCCAGCACCGTATCGAGTTGACGACTGGCGCTCTGGATCTCGAGACGGTGGACGCTCTTCCCGTAGACAGGCTCTTGACAACGCTCCGTGCGCTCATCGATGCGGTGCTGAGACTTGAGACGACCACTCTGGCTCGTGGCAACCTCTATTCGGCGCTTATCAACTTCCTGCAGCTGGTCAAATCGGGAGGCGGTGTCGATGCAAACGGTGATGCAGGTGCTAATGACACTGCTTCGATCGTTGCGACCGACTTTGACGACACAATGTCGGTGGGTGCTGTCTCGACCACGACCACCAATATCTTTGGCGGCCGCTCGCAGACGAGCAGCCTGGAAGCACGCACTCGAACGTTGCTGCTCTCGCATGCCGAACGCCTTATGGACGTGCTTGGCCGAGATGCGCTCGATGCGAGCGACTTGTCCAAGACCATTTCTTTTACGCTGCTCGACAAGCTGTGTGCGCTCGATGCACCGCCTTCCTCCAACACCACGTCGCGTCGTGGCGGATCGAGGTGCCTCGATTTGCTCGACCGCAAGGGCTACATCAAGAGCTTCGTCACCGCCCTGCGCGACTCGGACCTGGCATTGCAAGAGACGCTGCGTCCGGACCCTGCCAGCCTCAACGCACTCTACGTGTACGAAGCACGCCTGGCCTTCTTCAATCGCATGGCCCAGACGCGGGATGGGGCCGAGCGACTGCTCAACGCCAAGATCTTTGACGTGCTCGCGCAGTCGGACTACCTCGCTGCACGCCCTGACCAGGATCAGGAGTTTGTAGACCTTGACAGCTTCCTTCCCGCTGCCACGGAGCGATACAATGCGTTGCTGACGCCAGTGCTCCAGCTGACCACCAGCATCCTTGCCAGCACGTCGGCTGCTTCGGCGCTTTCGCTCGGTGCAGCATCGGGCCAAGGTGCTTTCGGCGCGTCCAAGCCATTGGTCCCCACATCTGCATCGGCGGCTCCTCGCCATGCTTTGGCGCTCCTGACGGCCCATCGAGATGCACTGCTGACGGTGCTGCGTGCACCGCTGCAGGAGTTCTGCTCGTTTGCAGAGCTGGGTCAGGCTCATCTCGTGGTTGCGATCTTCGTGCTGATCATGCCCTCGCTCGATGACGACGCCCAGCAAGCTCCCAACCCGCTTGCGCCTTTCCACACTGCCATCATCGCCTTTGCCGCCGTCTATCTCAACACCGCCTCGTGGCGATCCCGTGTGGTGCCTTACAACGAAGCGGAACGGGAAGAGTCTCGCGTGCCGACGGCTTCTCTGCGTACGCTGCGTGCTTCGAGCGAGGCGCCTCACAATGGTGGCAGCGCAGGAGTGGAAGAAGAAACCGCGTTCAGTGCCAAGGTAGGGGCGATGGTGGTGCGGTTGCAGATGACGCTTCTCTCTTACCTCGAAGCAGCGAGCGACGCACGAGGCAGTAACAGCGCGAGGGTTCGACCGGTGCTGATCCCTTCCTTGGCAGCTAGCCGCGAGCGATCGCGTACGCCTTACGGTGCAGGCGAGGATGGAGGCGACGGCGACTCGTCTCGAGCAGGCTTCCTGCGTTCGCAACGAGCCTCTGCTGCTGCATCTACGGTGCCGAGCATCGGCGGATTGGTTGCGGCGCTCGACGAGTACACGGATTCGGTCTCCAAAGAGCTTCAAGGGCTGGAGAACATCGAGACGCTATTGGAGAACGTTGACTCGGTGCGCCAGGACGAGTTGGACGAGATCGCCCGAGATACACTCGGCGAGGCGACGGCAGGCGAGCTCTCCCCCGCCCAACGACGCTCTGTGGCGCTGCGCCAGCTGTCGTCGCGCAAGGCTTCGCTGCGTGCCTCCTCGACGTCGAAGCTCGACGCGGTCGAACTTATCCTCGTGCTGCTCATTCGACATATCGAGTTCTTCCGAACGCTCAACACCGAGCGAACAAGCACCCTCACTCCAGGAGTGGCAGGAGCCAGGTCGTCGCCTGCACCGCTATTTGCTGGCGGATCAGCGCCAGCCTCGCACTTTGACCGCAACACACTGATGCACGGTCTGGCCGAATCATTGCTACCCGTGGTGGAGGAGAAGATCGGATACCTCTCGCTGCCACCGGGCCTGGTTGCCAATGCAAGGGAGCGACAGAGCTTCCTCCAGATGGCAGGTCGACGCCTTGCCAGTTTCTTTACTGATGCAGAGCAGTACGATTCGGCTCAATGATGCGTACTTTCTTCTTTGTAATCCATGCCCACGTAGAATCGAGAATCAATCTCAAGAATCATTCCATACTGTGAACCGTTTGCTTTGTTGCGAGGTATCGAGGTGATTAAAAGCGGTGACAAGCTTGCTGAAGCTGGGCCAAGAGTATTAAGAATGCAATAAGAGTATTAAGAATGCAATAAGAGCCCATTCCTACACAATCGTGTCCGAATTAGTTTAGTGGCTATGACGGCGCCTTGTCAGTGTTCTCCGCGCAGAAAAACGGCGCAGACCCGGGTTCAATTCCCGGATTCGGAGAATTGAAAAACTCTTCTTTTTTCTTGCCGTTCTCCTTTTGGAGCCTCGATACTCTTGCTCGGTGCCAGTATCCTTACCGTAGCTGTATGCACAGATTCAGATGTAGGTCCAAAAGCTGGAGAGATGATGCTTTTTGCACAGGAGAGAGTGGGCAGGGTATATTGCGTTGTACAGAAAAGTGGGGAGTGCTCGACGGAGAAAAGAGTGAGTCGATTACATGGAAATGGAGCTGATTTGCCTTCGCGACTGTATCAGGAGGGCTTGTGTTTCTGGATCGACATTGCTTTCGTTAGACTTGAAAGTGGTGAGTTGATTTGGTTGTGTTGTTGCTGGTGCTGCTATCGAGGCTACAGGAGCTTCCGTGGCCGAAAATTGAGGATCGAGTGCTTCGCCAAGGTCTTCGTCGTCATCGACAGGCGCAATCGGAACAACCGGTACAATTGTAGCGCTGTCTTCCAGCGCGGGTGTGGCAGATTTGACGTCTCCTATGGGAGGGTGCACTTTCGAGCCGACTGCCGCCAGTCTCTTTTGCTTTGCTCTGAGACGCATGATCAGCTTCCTATCCAACTCGATCGCTTTGTTTTGCACCTTTTTGATGGTTCCTCCGCAGTGAATCACGCGGATCCTCAGCGATGGCGCTCTCGCGCTTGCGCTCACGCTTCCATCATCAGCTGACACCTCGATCGGACTCGAGATCATCGTCGCACTGGCCCAGACCAACCGCGCCGCATCGCGCGAGCACCTTACGATGGCCGTACCTGTATGCATGCTGTAGTACTTGCACGTCAGCACACCGCCATACGCGCCAGCGGCAACATCTCCAAAGTTGTAAACCAGCGAGGCGCGTAGTAGTCGTGTGATGTGTTGAGGTGTCAGCGTGACCACCGCTCCGGTGGAAGGAGACGTGCGCTGCGCAGCGGAAAGGACCGATGTGGATGAATTCGGGTGTGCTGACGAGTCGTTGTCGTCGTCGTCTTCCGGGAGAAACGGCAAGGGAAAGGGTGACGAGGTGGCGAGCGGTTTGTCGTCGATGGCTAGAAGCAGCCAGCGTGTCTTGAATCGCACCATGCTTGGTGATGCCGATGTTTACTGCTTCTGTCGGGAGATGGACTGGTGCGAGGAGTGACCTGACGAAGCGACTTTGAGACGAGTTCGACAGTCGCAAGAATTGTGAGTTCTTCTTGCTCGACCCAAAAATCATTGGACCCTCCTTTGTCGTCGCGAATTCCGAACCGAGTCGAAAGGATTCACCTCCACCTCACACAATTTGACTGCTGTGCTGCTACTGCTCCTGACGATGCTGTTCGGCAATCAAAGTGAGCTCAGCCATGCAGTCGAACTTCAGAATTTAGTGGCAACGAGCAGGATGAATTTATCTTCCGCCATTCTTCCATCGTCTCCACCATTCAGCAGCATCACACCTCAACACGCCCGATTCTCATTTGCAGATGAAGCAGAACTGCCGGCGCTCAAGCGCTCGCTCGACGACTACATAACATAACCTCCTGCCGGCCGTCCCAAGATGGTCGCGCAAGCCGTCCTCGATGAATGCCGCCTACGACAAGAGGACGAGATCGTGGCACTCGAGTCCATCTTTGCGGCTCCAGACGTTGGCGGCGCTGATCTGCAGACGCAACCGAGGCCTTCTGAAGCTAGAGTGAACCTGATACAGAGGGAGCCAGAGCCAGTGCTCGAATTCTGTGTCCCCGTCACGTTGCCTAGGCCGACGCGGATCACAGTCGATACATATGCCTACGGTCTCAATAGCACCTCAGCACACGTGTCCGGCACGAATCACACTCTAAAAGTCTCAGAATCACCAGTATCGCAGCAACAATCAGGCCAGCCTTCTCAAAAGAGTAACAGGCGTCGATCCGCGAGAAATGGCGAGTGCAACGGTGAACGCAAGTCTGGTCACCTCAATGCAGCTGCCCGAGCCTTCCGACCCGGCAAGCCTGCTGCCTGCAGAACTGAACGCGACTCACAGCACAGGTCATCGTCTGGTCCATCAAATAGAGCCGATTCCACAGTAACAAGCTTGCCGGATGCTTTGCAAAGTGTCAGGCTTGGCTCTGCAGATGGCCGCGAGAATAATGCTCAGAATGAGACGATGTCTCCCTCTCACCTGACACCTCCACGGCCGCAAGGCACCAGGCAGATCCCACCTCTAGCTCATCTCGCGCCTCTGGTGCTGCGGGTCCGTCTTCCGCCGACTTATCCTGCCGAACAAGCACCCATTGTCGAAAGCCTGTCAGCGCCGTGGCTACCAACTATTTCAGCCTCCGGAAACCAGTCCCACTTCTGGATTCTGCAAAAGCTCGAGGATCAGTATCGCGAGCTGACTGGTCTGGAAGTGCTCTACATCTGGGCCACCTACCTGTCAGAAAGCATGTGGATCTCCCTCCTCGAAGAACAGCCATCTGTCGACGATGCTCCACCGTTCCTCCAACATCCAGACGCAGCCTCCGAGTCGAAGGAAGCGAGTTTGCGCTTTGAAGAGCATCTCTCTTCACCAGAAGCCCAACCACTGCTGGCAGCTCAGCTCTTGGCACATTCACGACTCTGCAGTCGTACTACTTTTGACGCCTCATCGTTCGACTGCGCCATCTGTCTCGAGACGCGCAAAGGCAGAGCATGCACCAGGCTCACCGGTTGTGGCCACGTCTTTTGCTCAGAGTGCCTCTCTGGCTACCTCTCTAGCTTGGTCGACGACGGTTTCCATCGTCAAGCAAAGCGATGTCCCGACCCAGAATGCGTCACTCTGTGGAGCGAGAGGGAGAAGCAGAATCTGGTCGACCAAGAAGGCAACCTCATCCCTTCGTTGACCAAGACACAGCGGCGTAATGCCAAGTCTTCCGATTCTCAGGACTGCAATGCGGCAGTCGACGAGCAAGACAAACCAGTTGTTGGTCTAGTGACACGATCGGAACTCGATTCGATCTTGGGGGCGTCTCTCCTGGCCCGGCTCGACCAGCTCACGGTGAAAGCCAAGATCGAGGCGGATCCGTCAGTCTCATACTGTCCTCGTTCAGGATGTCAAGCGCCCGTAGTGCGTCTCTCGTCTGACGAGAACTCGGGCCACTGGGAACGCTTCCGCGAGTGTCTTTCGTGCGGATTCGCGTTCTGTGCCTGGTGTTCGCGGTCCTGGCACGGTCCCACCTCGTGCCCCGTCTCGTTCCAATCCGAGCTGATCCGACGCTACCTCTCGCTCTCGCCCTTGTCACCGGATCGCGCGCTGATGGAGCAAAAGTTTGGCCGCAAGACGCTCGAAACCATGGTGCGCAAGTACGAAGAAGAGCAGCAGACCCAGCAGTGGTTGTCCGACTACACGACGCCCTGTCCCACCTGCGGCATCGCCATCGAGAAGTCGTACGGCTGCAACCACATGACGTGCAAATCGTGCCAGACCCACTACTGTTACCTATGCGGCAAGCCTATCTCGTCGCAGAATCCGTACCAGCATTTCAATGTGCCTGGCTACGAGTGCTATCATCGTCTGTTTGATGGCTTGCTCGGTGACCAGGCGCCTCAGCAGCAACAGCAACAGCATCAGCATCAGCACGGAGAACCAGGCGCAAACGGAATCTGGAACGGAAACGGAAACGGATTCGCCGATGCAAGGCCTGGATTCGCTTTGTTGCTCGACGAGAATGGGATTCCACTGCACTTGGAACCCGAAGACCAGGAGATGGATTTTTTGGCCTGGCAGCAGCTCGGATAAGGCCGCTCCATCACGCCCGACCTTCTTTGACTCTTTACATTGTATTTTAACCATCATCAGAAATGACCCGCTCAGCATGCCACCTACGTGTATCGCAGCCGCTCCAAGACGTGGTCGGATTGCCGCCAAAACGTTCAGTGAGATCTGTATAAGTCAAGGAGGTGGTATATATATGCAAGGGTTGGCAATGGTAGCATCAATCGTGTCCGAATTAGTTTAGTGGCTATGACGGCGCCTTGTCATCTTTGGGATGTAACAAGCAGTTCTCCGCGCGGATAATACGGCGCAGACCCGGGTTCAATTCCCGGATTCGGAGATTTCTCTAAACTTTTTTTCCCCTTCCTGTTCCCCCTTTCAAGCCGTTGATGGTCCGTCTCTCTTACCTTTTGGAGCTACCGTCTTCAGCTATCAGGACGAAGTAGAGAGAAACAAGGGCGAGCGAAGAGGTGATAAAGGGGCCGCAGGAAGGTGATTTCGCATGCTAGTGTGCGGCGACAGAGAAGGCAACGTCCGAGGATTACCGGAGTGTTCTCACGTGTGAACGACGGTCGTCAACTGGATCAAGTTGGACCGACGAAGGCCTTTTCCACATTTCCGGACAGACTTCTTCCAAACTGCTGTTCCTGTTCTCAAGCTGCAGCTGAAGCAAAAAGCTAAGGACGAAAAGGCGGACCGCCCTCGGGCTGACCGGGAAAAAAGGAAGCAGGAAATATCTCCGAATCCGGGAATTGAACCCGGGTCTGCGCCGTTTTCTGCGCGGAGAACACTGACAAGGCGCCGTCATAGCCACTAAACTAATTCGGACGCTGTTATGTTTGGTAATTCTGCTAATGTGTACATGAATACTCGTATGTTGAGCTGGTTGGAGGCAGCTTTGGTTTGCGATAACAGGAGTCGTAGCGGACGGACAGTTGTTAGCAAGCAGAAGGAATCATCAAAGGCTAGATTTAGATCGCGGTTTCTTTTGGCATATGGTAACCTTGGTGGGAGGACGTGCAGTTTGACTGCTGCAACAAGGTGTAATTCGTGGATTTTTGTCAGCTGTCAGCTGTAAGCTGAGAGAGAGAGGCTCGGACCATGTCAGCAATTTCAAAGCGACGTAGACGTGCGTCAGAGGGAGACTGCCAAGAGGCGCGTGAAACTCACGCGCAGCCCTCGGACACGAGTCCGGCGGAGGACCCTGCGGTCGAAAATCAAGGATCTTGCCGGATCTGCCTAACCGTGACGAATCTAGGCTTCATTCCGGCGGCGGTAGTCTTGTTCCTGAGGTTGATGATGAGGATGATGAGGATGATGAGGATGATGCCGCTCACTCACTCACTCTCTTTTGCAAAGGCCGCTGCATCACTACGCAACTTCAGGCTCGTCATCCGTATTACATCAAGCCAAGTCGAGAAGAGGAGACGATCAGCAAAACTGGCAGGTAGGTAGGGGGTGCGTGTGTGATGATAGGTCTTGATTCTTGCAGAGAGGAGGGTTGAACTGGTTCCGACCGACCGAATGCTTGGTCCCATCGTGCAGTGTACTAAGAGCTGAGCGAGCGAGCGAGCTAGTAAGTGAAGAAGACCGACTGACTGTCCCAAAAAAAGCAACCTTAAATTCCGGATCGACTTGCCCGCTTTGCTACGCGAGCGATCCAAGCAAAATCGGATTCCAGATGTCATCTTGACTGAGAAATTGCTGTCGGCCACGCAGGCTGAGTTTTGTTTGGGCTGCATCCAACTGCAGATAAGCGACAGCGGGGGAGCCGTGACCAGCTCCATTCGTCGTTGGTGCATCATCGCGCCCAATTCATTTGCTTTCTTTTCCTCGTTGCTTCGCTGAATTGTTCCCCTTCATTAACAGCTCGGCCTGTCTGTGCTCAGCTTATTCCCTCGCCACCATCATCACCGCCGTCACTGCCATCGCCACCAGCGCCATAGATTGCAGCCGCAAAGCTTCTGCTTCCCACAGCATCCGCGCCAAGCTGGCTATAGCTCGCTCGCTGCAACAACTCGAGCCGTGCCTCCACTTGCTAGTCGCACCTGTGCCCGGCCTCGCCCCTTCTTCCGATAACCATGGGCCTCCGCCCCTTGTTCGGCTCGCGCGCTAGCGTGACCAACGTGCATGACAGCTTCGGATCCACGGTCGAGCAGGTCAAAAGCAGCGAAAGCGAGCGTGCAGATCCCTTCGGCGAAGCTTCCAACCAGGATAATTCCGAGAACAGTTCCGCTGAGCAGCCCCATCACCCCCAAGACCGTCATGGTCTTGCTGGCCTGCTCAACGGGGCTGCTCTCATGTCCCGCAAGGATACTCAATCCAGGACCGAGGATCACCACGAACACGACGACCTAGTCGCTGCTCCTGCTGCTCCTGCCGCCGATTCGCAACCAAAGCTAGCGCCTGTCGCAGTCGACGAGTCGTCCAAGGATGCAGCTGCCTGGAAGCAGTCGCGCAACGAGGCCGAGGCTTCGGACCAGCACGAGTCTGCCCGTCCTAGATCCAAGTTTGGCAGAACCCTCAAGAAGTTTGACGCAAAGATCCGTTCCAAGATCGGTATCAACCCTCCTCCTACCGAACAAGAAATGAAAAGCCCTTACTCGATCGGCAACGACGACCACCTCACCAGTCACGACCAACAAGGTGCTGCAGAGCTGCTGAACGATGCCCAGCTTGAGACTCTGCAGCATCTTTCGGATGACGACGACGAGGAAGAAGAAGAAGAAGCAGAAGAAGAAGCAGCAGAAGAAGGAGAAGAAGCAGAAGAAGAGCACGGCGATGGCCTGATCCAGAACGACACGAAGCGTGATGCTGCTGTGATCCAGAAACATGTCGAGGAGCTCGAGCGCACGAAGAGCGAGGCCGAGCATCGTCGCTCTGGCTCCTTGGACGGCGCTCGCCCGGGCGACAGCGTTCGCACCCATGCACCTGCCCAAGTCTCGGCAGAGGAGAAGATGAAGGCCATCATCGAAGAGTTCGGCGAGTGCGCGTCCCTAAGTCGTCCGAACGTACCCGAAACGCTCCTCATTGATCACAGCGGTGTTCTCATGAAGACCGTTCTCATCAAGGGGAGCCTCTTCCTCACCAACCGACGCATCTGCTTCCTCGCCTACATCCCCAGCGCCGCACGCAGTGCCCCCGAGGACGACACCCACACCGGCAGCAGCAAAGAATCGGCTCAGATCCGGGCGCCTCACGACCCCAATGTCGAGAACCCTGTTCTCAAATCCGGTCCTGCCGTACTGCACAGACCCGGCAAGTTGCGCTCCAAGCGCAGAGTTTGGATGGAGCTGCGAAAGGATTCGTTCAACGCCTACGCTGCCAGCAACAAACTCTATAAGCCCCTGATGTCGGCTCGTCTCTCCAACCTATACTCCGTCCTCCCCGTCGACTGGGCTCATCCCAACGTCATCCGCTTCGTCGAGGGTCTCGCGTACAGCTCGATTGAGTTCAAGACACAGGAAGCCGCTCTCGATTGGCGCAAGGAGCTCGAGGCCGCCGCTTTCCACGCCCGAAACACGTCCGAAAAGGTCCGCATCAGCATTCCCCTTGAGCGCATCATTGGCTTGGACTCGACTGACTTCATGTCAGTCGCCAAAGTCATGCACATCGACGTTCTCATAGGCGCAGTCAACGAGTCCGAGGCGGCACACATCATCCAAGAGCATCGCGAGCGTTCCGAACGCCACCTGTTGGATCACAGCTGGTCCAGTGGGGACGTCTTTCGAGATTGCCCCAAAAATCCTGGCTTCAAATGCCATACGGCGCAAGTCGCCTTTGCGGTCACGCGCAACCGCGTTGCTTTCATTGATCTTGTTCGCGAAGCTATCAAGGTGCCGCAGTCCTTCCACCGCTCCGCCGGCTACAAGCAGACCTTGCAAGCGGTACCGGCTCCCCTCCTAGACCTCGAGAGTGAGGCTGAGCCCGAAGACGCGACTATAGAGGATAATAACTCGTCCGACGACCAGGAAGAGACGCTCGCCGACAGATTTTGCCATGCCTTTGGTCTTCCTGATCATCCCGAGCAACTCCACATCGTTAAAGCCGAGCTCGTGCGCACCCTGCACACCCACGGAACCCTGGCGATCGGACTCGACTATCTGCTCTTCTGGCGCAGAGCCGTTGGTCGCGATCTCAAGATCAAGGTGCCGCTCACCGACCTTCAAGGCGTCGACACGTACCGCACCATGCTCTGGCACCACTTTGGTCTCGTCGTCCACATCACGGCACACCCGGACATGATTTTCGATTTCACCTCCAAGGATAACCGCGACCGCGTGCTTTCTACTCTCAAGAAGTTGATCGACGCCAAGCAGAAGCAGAAGCACGACGTCGAACGTGCGAGTGTCAACACGGCCAGTGACACCAGTGACGCGACAAAGGTTGAGGCGAGTGCTGGTGCCGGAGCAGCCAAAGCTCCCCCCAGTGTGCTTTTCCGCGATACCTTGAGCGAGGTGCCGGTGTTTGAGCCCGAGATGCTCTCCTACATGCCCAAAGTGGTCAACATGGATTCCAACGCGATGCGCAATGCGATTCGCGTCTCGCCCATGCGCATCTACTGTCTTACCATCGGCTCGCGCGGTGATGTGCAGCCGTACATTGCGCTCTGCAAGGCGCTCAAGCTGCACGGTCACACTCCCGTGATTGTCTCGCATCCCGAGTACCGCGGCTGGGTTGAAGGCCACGGCATCGAATATCGTGGCGTTGGTGGTGACCCGGCCGCCTTGATGAAGCTCAGTGTTGAGCACCGCATCTTCTCGCCTGCCTTTTTCAAGGAGAGCATCGGCAAGTTCCGTGTGTGGCTCGACGAGCTGCTGCGAGAGTGCTGGGAAGAGTGTCAGGGTGCTGAGCTGCTCATCGAATCTCCTTCGACGATGGCGGGCATTCACGTCGCCGAGGGATTGGGCATTCCTTACTTCCGTGCCTTCACCATGCCGTGGACCAAGACCTCGGCGTATCCGCAGGCATTCAGCGTCCCTTCGATCGAGATGGGTGCGTCGTACAACTCGTCGTCATACACGCTTTTCGATCAGATCATGTGGGTGGCGACCAGCGGTCAGATCAACCGTTGGCGCAAGCACATGGTTGGCATTGGACCGACCGACTTGTCCAAGCTGGATGCAGACTCGGTCCCCTTCATCTACAACTTTTCGCCTGCGGTGGTTCCGATGCCCAACGATTGGGGTGACCGTGTTAAGATCTCGGGTTACTGGTTCCTTGACAATCCGGACAACGACTGGTCGCCGCCCAAGGAGATGTCTGATTTCTTGGAGCGCGCCAAGAAAGACGGCAAGAAGATCGCCTACATCGGCTTCGGCTCGATTACCATTGACAACGCCGAAGAGGTCTCGGCCAATATCATGAAGGCAGTGCACGCGGCGGATGTACGTGCTATTGTTGCTAAAGGGTGGAGTGGCCGCGGTGGGTCCAAGCCGAAGAAGAAGAAGCATCCCAAGCACGACGACAAGCCGCACATGCAGCGCAAGAGTTCGTTGGCCTCTCACACCGAGGGCGAAGAAACGGAGGAAGAGCACGACCACGACGCCGATCACGAGCTCGAGATTCCCGACGACGTCTTTGTCGTCGACTCGGTGCCGCACGACTGGCTGTTCCCCCAGATCGACATTGCCATGCACCACGGAGGCGCTGGTACTACGGGCGCCTCGCTGCGCGCCGGTTTGGTGACGCTAATCAAGCCGTTCTTTGGTGATCAGTTCTTCTGGGCCAACAGGGTGCAGAAGCTGGGTGCTGGTGCGCGAGTCAATAGTCTCAGCGTCAGCGATCTGACGGATGCGCTCAAGAGTGCGGCGTCGGACCGTCTGATGGTGGAAAAGGCACAGGGTGTGGGCGAGAAGATCCGCTCCGAAGACGGCGTTGCGATTGCGATCGAGTTTTTGTACAAGAACATCTCGCTGGCCAACCGGCGGACGCAGCGGCGGCTGGAACGCGAGGCGAGTTCGCACCCGACCTCGCCCTCGGAGACCACCGCCTCGCGCACCAACCCGCTCACGCGCTTCTCGTCACACGGCAGGCAGGCGAGCAGTGAGCGCCACCCGCACCGCGCGTCCACGCTGCCGTCGTCGCCCGTATCGACGTCCGCGCGGTCGCCTCTGTCGCCTGCGCAGGAAGCGGGGCCGCACCGCTCGACGTCCACCATCGTCGAGTCGCCGTCCGCTGAAGAGGCGGAGGCGGAGACGGATGAGATCGAGTCACCCACCAAGACGGGCAGGTCGCTGCTGCCGTCCATGTCGACGTTCAACGTGCTGCCCACGTCGATGGCTGCGTCGCTGAAGGAGATGGTGACGCTGAATCGGGATACCAACGACACGACGGCTGACGGTGAGGAGGTGGCCAACGGGCTGGGTGAGCGCAGTCGCACCGCGCCGTCCGGTGCGATCATGACGGGAGAGGAGACCGAGGAGCACAAGATGGCTCGCTTGAAGGGGTACAAGAATGCCAAGGCGGAGGACATTAGGCGGAGGAAGCTGCTGTTGGAGAGGCTGGAGCGGGAGAAGCGCGAGAAGGGCGAGCAGGAGGAGCAGGAGAAGGAGCAGGAGCAGGGAGAGCAGAACAAGGCCGAGGTGGGCGGGGCGGAGAAGGGCCAGGTGGGGAGTGTGCAGGCTTGACCGGGGTGTAGACTCAACATCTGCTGCGGAGGACCTGCTGCGGATGTGCAGGATAACTTTAACTTAAAATGGAAGGATCAGCCAAGACTCTTGTCGAAGTACTGTAGTATGCTTTGTATCTTAATGCGATTGTGTACGGCCCCCCGGATTGACTTCTTTTAGCGTGCTCTGGGTGCGGGTGGTCCGAGCTGAGTCGGGACTGCAGACAAGCAAGAGAAGCAGCCACGAGTGACGCGAACGATGCAACTCTTCTCCACTCAGCCGCAGCCGCAGCCGCAGTGGCAGTGGCAGTGGCAGTGGCAGCGGTAGGCGACGGCAGCAGCGGCATGCTTGCACGGCTCTCTCCGCCTGCGAACGCAACCGCGCGACCTTCGCCTTAACCGCGCACTCTCGTCGGTCCAAGCTCTCCTCTCGCCATCCCTACCAGATCTAACGTTACGTTAGCTCGAGAAGTCAAGGTAACTTAGCACCCGCCCGCCCAGCCACCAGCTCGCACGCTTCCTTGCCCCGCTCAGACGCATCTCCGCACAACACCCACACCCACACCCACACACACCTCGCAAAGCACACTCGACGATATAGGCAATGTGGTCTATTGTTCAAGTTCTCCCTCCTTCTACCTCTCGCCTCACCTCACCTCGGCTTGCCACCTGCACCTCAAAACTCAAACCCTTCCCCGCGGAACTGCTCCAAACTAGACCCGACATGAGCCTTCTGCGCCAAGTCCATGCGGTCCATGACCAAAAAGATCCTCCTCAGCGTCGACCACAGATTGTGGCTCTCGCCCGCTTCCGACAAGGGCGTGGGTGCCGGCTGCTCGCCCTCCGGCACATCTGGCAGCGTGTGCGTCTGCTGCAGGCTCAGCGCCGCCAACAGGTGCTCCGCCGCTTCGTGATGCGCGCCCAGATTGAGACATGAAACTGACAAGTTGTAGATCGCACGTGTAAACGTAGGACGAAGCTCCAACGCCTTGTGGTAGGCCGCGATGGCCTCCTCCGGCTTACCGCCGTTGGCTAGGGTGGCACCGAGACGGTTCCACAGCAAAAAGTCGTTGGGCCGAGCGCTGAGGGCGGTATTGAAGCAGTCTTGCGCCTGCTCGTAGGCGGATTGGGTGTAGAACAGCACACCGAGACCCACCTGTACCTCGGGGTCAATCTGACCGGCACTGTTGCCCTGCCTGGCAGCTTGCAGGAAGAGGTCGGTGACGCGGTTGAGACTTGCCCACGGATTACCCTGTGTGCCCTCAATGGGATCCTTGTCGCCCGAGATCTCGGCTGGCAACGGAGCCGCCTTGATGTTGGGATAGGCACGCGTAATGTAGCGCTCGAGCGTTTGGTGAGCCGCCGTGTCGTAGCCTTCGTTGGTGTACGAGATGGCGAGCGACATGTAGGCCTCGAGATTGTTCTCGTCAATCTTGATGGCCTCTTCGAGCGCACGGATCGCCTGGGCTTCCTTTTCGTTCATGGCCTGACACTCGCCCAGCCTACGCCAGGCTTCGGATCGTTCACGACGCGATCGGTCCACTTCGCCGCGCTCGATCTCGCCTCCGGTACCACCTTGGGTCTCGCGCTGTGTGGCAGCTTCGAAGAGGAGAGCCGCATCGGACAGGTTGCCGCCGCTGCCTAGCAGACGCAAGCCCTCGGAGAGTGGGTCCGGGTGCGTCTGGAAGGGATTCTGTTGGCTCGTGCGGTACTGACCCAAGCGTGGGTAGCCATCGGGACCCACGACGCCAAAGCCATCGAGCAGCGCCTCTTCAGTGCCGTCGAGCGCGCCCATCTCTTCGAGACCCGCCCTGCCGCCACCGAGGCCACCCGAGGGATGCGAATAGCCAAAGAGCTCGCTGTCATCGTCATCGGTTCGTGACTTGAGCAGCTCTTCCTCCCACTTGGCCAACTCGGCGTCGGCCGACGAGGGTGGGATGCCGTTGCGGGAATTCATGGAACGCCAAAGATCCTCGAAGCGCGAGTTGGCTTCTTGTCCATCGGCGGTGAGTTCTTGCTCGATGGCGTCGAGCTCGCGTCGGATCGACTCAGCTTGCTCGGCTTCTGAGGGGAGGAGATCGGCCTCGGACTCGTCCTTTGCTTTGCCCTTGCCCTTGGATTCGACCTGGGCGTGTTCAGCGTCGAGCTTCTTGAACTGTTCCTCCCACTTGGCATCGTCGAGTTCGGTGAATCGAGTCTGGGAAGACTGTGCTTGTTGTGGCTGTTGATGTTGCATCGAGCCCATGCTGCCCATCATACCCATTCCGCCGATTCCCATACCCATGCCCATACCCATGCCGCCATAGGAGCCCATCATGGGTCGAGACGCGTAGGCGGCACCTGAAGAACCACCTGCATCGCCGCTACCGTGCATCTGGTGCATAGCGGCCGGCTGCTGATGTTGGGACGATCCGAACTGCTGAGCCCAGGCGGAGGAGCCTGGGGGTGGCTGCATGGATCTGGCAGGCGCGCCGCCCCTCGCAAAGGCGGCCTCCATGTCTGCGCTGGAAGGAGTGCCTGTTCGTGGCATCTGGTTAGCCCAGGCAGCGCCGGCGTTGGGGCGTTGGAATGAGGGGGCCGAGTTGTTGAGCTCGTTGCGCATCGCTTGAAGATCGAAAGCGGAGGAAGCGGCGCCCGCTGGCATGTTTGCGCCCTGCTGCTGACGGAAGAAGGCCTCGGCGTCCGAGTTGGGACCGACTTGATGTTGCTGGCGCATACCTGCTGGACCCATCTGAGGTTGACCGGCAAAAGTGCGATCGCCATGTTGGATGGAGCGGTCCTGCTGTGTATGTTTGAGCATCTGGGCGAGGCCATTGTTGGAAGTGGAGCATTCGGCTCCGTTGAGCATGGATTGAAATGCCATCTTGACGGAGAGTGAAGTTGTGGTGGTGGCGGTGGCAAATGCTTCCTTTCGACCACAAACTCGAGGATCAGAGTGTGATGTGATGGTTGTCAAGGATCAAAAGAGGAAAAGCGTGTGGCGATAGAGAAATGTGAAATGGCTGTTCAAGTGCGGGGTCGAGTGTGCCAGTGTGATCTCTGGGAAAGAGACTGAGCCGGCCTCCGGCAAAGCGGTAACTCGAATTGACTGTGACTGTGCCGCCGTCGCTCTTCTGGGGCCGTGTGGAGTGAGAGTGAGAGAGCAACAAAAAAGCGCGCTCTTTCAAGCTCGGCATTTCCAATCAAACCCGTTTCGGCCGGCAGAAGCTTTGATGTTGCGCTTGGACCCTGAGACGCCTTCCTTCTCGAAGGAGCTCCCTTCCTTTCGTCCTTCCTTCCACTTTGAGTACGAGTCGACTTGGTGTCCGGGGAATCGTCAAGCTCCTCTGCAAGTACTATCGCCAACTTCCGGCGTACGCCGACTCGGCATGGTGCTTAGCGAGCTCACTGCAGACATTGATTGGATCGACTGTGTGTACAGATCTTGTCTCTTGCCTGTCCTCATCCTCACGAGGCAGATTCACCATTGACTGGACCTTGATACCACATTCCGCACTCGTTGAATCAATCACGATGAGCTGTCGAGTGGACGCCATGTCCACACACGCTCATACAGCAGAGAATCTTTGGATCTTTCCGTAGGTAGAAAACGCTGCATCGGCCATGGATCTGGAACGTTGCCCTTCCTTCTGCCTTGTCGTGCCGCCGGCCAAGCTCAAACACGTCACCGGTAGGCTTCTGCTGCTGCTGCCAGCCAATGTATCGCCACATGCTTCAATCACTTCGGCATCGTGTCGGCGAGCTTCGTACAAGTCTACACCAAAAATTGCCATGTCAACTCCTCCGAGCGGCCCGATCTTTGCATAGCACAGCGCTCTTATCTATAGGACAGGTTCATCGGCCACGGCTGTGTCAAGTGACGTTCGTCTGATCATCTTCTCCTTTCTATCCTTATAGCTCTCTACCTCGGCCGTGTCCTTACCGAGCTGGTCCACGCCCACCTCCTGCCATCCCCCCACGCCGAGCGGACCCTTCTTTTGCCGGCCAACTCTTCTTCCACCCCGCACTCAGCCACCTCCGTTTTCGCGCTGAGACCCAATTCTGCTAGCTTATCCATCGGTCAGGCTGTTGCTGTCGAGAACAGCGTACATCCTGCGTCGTTGCTCGTGGTTGTCTTGCTCAGACCAAGACCAGATTTGCGGCAAGAAGGAACGCTCGGCTCGGCTATCTATTGACCATGGAATAAATCCGACAAGTAGCTCACGTCGCCGACGTCGGCCCGGTCATACAACTTTGGCGCATGGTCACTCTGCGAGATGCCCACCATCTTTATCTCGCTTCAGCCTACTCCCGCATCGCTTATAGCATTACTTCGCCGCTCGTGCTGATCATCCCCATAGACTTGGGCGATGTTTCCCTCTCTGTCCACTGTGACCTAGATTGCCAAGTAGCCCCGTAACCCAGAACGGCGAAAAATGACCGACATGCACCGATGTGCTCCAGCGCAGGATGCAGATTGGCATGTGTTCTTGTTGCAAACCATCTGATCCGACGATCCTTGTCGGTACTGCCACTGCTATGGCACTGTCCCTGCTATCGTATCGTATGCTTCTGCTTCGCTAGACGAGTAAGCATGCAGACTCCCCTGCATCTAGTGAGCTGTCTCCGGCTACATAAAGGCCACGGGCCGATTGGCAAAGCATGCCATGATGTCTCCCAACTCTTGCACTCGGAGAAACCAATTTGAGGCTCACCCACCCGGATCCAGCTGTAGCACGCAAACATGGTCAAGCTATCAGGTCTCAGCAGCGGACTTGCTGCTACCGCAGCGCTGGCAGTCGCAGGCTTACTCTCGCCTGTCCAAGCCCTTCCTTCGGCCATCTCGCGCACTGCCGATCTCGGTATGGACCAGCTGCTGTCCGGGCGCACCGATGCCAGCACCAATGGCAGCGACTTCCTCTCCACACTTTCGCCTGGCCAGCGTCATGTCTTTTCTACCTCGTTGTCCATGCTCGACTCCAACTTTCAGCCTCCCTTCATCTTTGCCTCGTCGCGCTACACTGCCTACTATGCCGTGTCACTGCTGGCACGCAACGGTCCTGGTGACGCCGCCTTGGCCAAACAGCTTATCCACAATGCCATCGCTGCGCAGTGGAAGAACTCGTCCGACATCTGGTACGGCGCTTTCCTCGACCCAGACTCGCCCGCTCCTGGCAAGCTCAATGCGCCCAAGATCTATGGCTCGTATGATGCCAACTCGAATCTCTTTGTCGCCACCGCCTTCATGCTGGCTATAGAGGACTTTGGCCATCTGATGGATCACGACACCAAGACTGCCGTCATTGAGTCCGGCTACCGAGCCGTCGTTGGCGATACCTACCGAGTGTTTGGCATCGATGACGATAATCTCACGCCTGCCTACACGAACCCATGGCTGATGAGGTGCATGGCCATGTCCTACTACGGCAATCTCAAGAACGACGCCAACATGACATCGTACGCAGAGAGGTACGCCGGAGAGTTCTACTCGCTCTTCGACATGTACGACACGTTAAGCGAGTTCAACTCGGGCACTTACACGGGCGTCTCGCTCTGGGCTCTCAGCTTGGGCGGCTACCTTCCCTCCAACACGACCATGCACAAGCGTGCAGGTGACACAATCACCAAGGTCTGGGCCAAGACCGCCGAGCTGTGGCAGCCGCAGCTCAACAGTCTCGGTGGCTCGTGGGACCGAACCTACGGGTTTGGCCTGTCGGACTACGTCAATTTGCTCGGCTTCTACGTGGCGGGTCTCAACGACGGTTCTGCCAAGAGCTGGCCCGAGCCTTGGAAGCTGTCTGGATCTCCCCATGTTTCCGATGCTGCCTTTGCCCCGCTGATGGCCATCACGAGCAAGTACCACGACCAGTACGTTTCTCAAAAGTCGCGCGAGTATCTGCAGCCGTGCGCCGCTGGTACCAAGACGGGACGCTTGGTCAAGTCCAACGCCTGGTCGCCTCCTTTTGATGCGGATGTCAAGCAGTACGGCCCTCGCAACTACACGGCCTGGATCGGCGACAATGTCTCGGTGGGCGGTACGGAGATCGATGAAGCTGTCATAGGTGGTCCGGCCAAGAACCCGACCGCCTTCACCCCGGCGGTCATGCTTTGGGCGACTCCCGACACGCATGGGCTCAAGTACGCTCAACCCAAAGCATCCTGGCTGTCGCTCTACCCGACGACCCAGACCATCTCGGCGACCGCTTCGTCGTCCAACCTGACCATCCGCTTCCCTCATTCGAAAGCGTTTGCCGCCAACTACACTGTACCCACTCAGATGACGCTCATGGTGGGCACGAGCCCGCTGAACAACCTGCCGAGCAACTTTTTGGTTTCGTCCAACTCGACCAACGGAACCCTGCCTGGCATCGAGCTAACGCTGAGCGGAAATGTGGCCTCGAGCGCAGTTAACCGTTCGCTGACATTCGACAGCTCCAAGAACGTCAATGGATTCTACTACTACAATCTCACGTTCGCGCTCGGTGGTCTTCCGCAGAACACTGTGCCCGAGCTCGTCGTCTCGTATAAGCTGCCCTAGACGCGCTAGCTCTCCTCTCTCCCTTATCGTTGGAAATGCTTCTAGAAACGCAACAAGGATAGTAGGAATGGACGAAAAGGAAACTGGAAACCGTAACCTGTTTGTCATCGTGATCTCGTCTCGTCTCGGCTGTTCAATGCCAAGGTGGATGGAGTGATTGCAGCCCAATGGCGGGTTCGTGTGTGCTGTTGGGTCGATGATTCGCAAGTGGACAGCTGCAACTCTCTTCTCAGCAGCGTCCAATCTTGCACGACAGGACGCGACGCGTGTCTTCTGAGCTGGAAAAAAATAATCGAAATTAGAGCTTGCAGAGCGCGTAAAGAGAATGCTGGGCGGCCCAGAAAAAGTGCGCAGCGCGAACAGACCAACCAACACTTGCTCCGCATCCGAGACCTTTCTTCTACTCCACCACCTCTTTCTTCCTGCATACATCAATCACAATGGCTTTCAACGAGCAGCCATCAAACCCCCTCCCCGAATCAGTGGCCGAGGACGCCGCCGCCGCTGTCGCTGCTGAAGAAGCCACCGGATCAGCCCCAGCACGCCAGCTGATCGATGAGGCGAAGCGCCACTTTGCCCTCAAGGAATATGTTGCTGCCTCGGACAAGCTCGCACTTGCTCTCGAAGAGCTGGGTTCGGATCATGCTGAAGACGCAGACGAACTAGCCCCAGTCCTGCAGCTCTACGGCCAGAGCGTGCTCGAAAACTTTATTCTCAACTCGGGTGCACTCGGTGGAGGTGGCGGTACAGCACCTCTTCCCTCCGCTTCTGCAGTTGCCGCTCCTACTGCTTCAGGCTCTTCCTCCAAAGCTTCAGGATCTTCATCGAGCGCCGTCAAGAATGACCCAAGGTTCAGCTTCAGTGGCGACGCTGAAGACGATGATGATGACGACCAAGACGAAGGCGCTCCCGGTGCAGGTGCAGCAGAGGGCGACGACGAAGACGATCTCCAGACCGCCTTCTCCGTTCTCGACCTCGCCAGGGTCATCTACCAGCGCATCCTCGATTCCGACTCTGCAAAACTCACAACGCTGGACGGACAAGAATGGTCCAAGACGCGCATCCAGGCTGAGTTGGCCGAAGTCTTGAACTTGCTCGGCGATGTGGGTTTGGAATCGGAGAACTTCACCCAAGCCTCCGCTGACTACCGTTCCAGCCTTGACGTGCTGTTGCCTTTGCTCAACCCGCACTCGCGCCGTCTCGCCGATGCGCACCTGCGTCTCGGTCTTGCGCTCGAGTTTCACCCTGAGGTCGAACAGCGCAAGGGTGCCAAGGCGCACGTTCAGGCGGCGTCGGATGTGCTTGCCGCTCGCGTTGCTGTTATCCAGGCGCGCATCGACACTCTTGCGGCTCAGAACAGCAGCTCCTCGGCGGATACTGCTTCAGGAGGAAAAGAGAAGGACGACTTGGCGGATCTGACCGATGAAGCAGCGCTGCAAAAGGAGCTCTTGGATGTGCAGCAGCTGAAAAAGGAACTCGACACCAAACTCGAAGAGTACGAAAGCGAGGATGGCCAGGCGCAGCTCAACGGGCAGCCGGATCTCACGGGTGTCTTGGGGCTGCCTGCCGACGCTGCGGCGGCGGCAGCGGGCATGTCGACCAAAGACGCGCTGCAGCAAGCCATCAAGGATGCCTTCCTAGGTGCGCAGGCGGAAGGCTCGACCGACCTCAACCCTTTCACAGGCGCCGCTGCCAAGGGTGCTGCGCCGGACGCACCGGTCAACAACCTCAGCTCGATGGTCAAGAGGAAAAAGAAGCCGGAGGCGGACGAAACCGCCGCGGCGGCGGCGGCAGAGGCAAACGGCGGATCCGAGGCGAAGAAGGCTCGCACGGAAGCGTAGTCATCGCACACATGTTCTTTGTAGCCACTGTTATTATAATCGTATGTGCGTTTTTGTCTTATTGCCTGTACCACTGCAGGCCCGTTTACAGCCCGGGTCTAAGATGCGCATCCCAAAACGACCATGTCCCGTTCGTCGGCGCTCTCTTCCCTTCTCTCACTCCCAGGATCCGCGACACCAAGTTGTGCACTTCGACGTTACGAAATCCATCCATGTTCCACCTTGCTCCGCCACTGTTTCCACGCTTCCCCTCCGCCGCAGCTAACGGCCCAAACGATGGACCGGACGCAACGAACACGGCATGCATCTCGGGCTCGGCATTGTCGTAGCCATGGTTGCCCCTGGGCGCGTACACGCCGTCGCTGAACGCCGCCATCTCCTTGTGCGTCGTGATGCTCCACCCTAGATCGGGGACGATCCACAGCGGGGCCAGCCTGTCGTGCACGGCCGTCGAGCGGAGGTGGTAGCGCGCGGGCAGGGTGGCGCGCGTGTAGACGGTCCAGCCCGTGCGCTCGAGTCCTTGGAGACGGCGGAGCGCGTGGTGGGCCAGCGTGTGCTGCTCGGCGGGTGTGCCGTGGAAGCGCAGCCCGGCCGAGGGCCAGCCGTCGCGGTGCTGGAGCTTCGCATAGAGGGAAGGCCCGAGGAGGTCGTCGAGGTAGACGAGCTTGGTGTTGCTGGTCGACGTCATACCGTGGTCGCTGACGATGACGAGGTCCACAATGTCGGTGAGGGTGCGCTGCTCGAGGTGTGCGTGCAGACGGGCGATGAATGCGTCGACATTGCGGACCGCTGCGAGCGCCTGCGGGCTGTCCGGGCCGAACGTGTGCGCTGCCTGGTCGATGTCCGGCACATACGCACATACCAACCCGGGGCGGTCCTCGACCCTCTCGACATCGATCCAGGCCAATACCTGCGCCAGCCGCGCCTCCAAATCCCACCCGCCCTCATACCTCTGGAACCACCTCGGCCTAACCCCGTCCTGCGTCACAGGTGGACGAGAACTGCCGCCCCCACACCCGATCGCTGTGCGGTCGCCCATACCGGCTCCCCACCCCACCAGCGCGCCTCCCACGAGCGCGCCGGATCCGTGTAGTAGAACTGCTGCCCCGTGCGCGCATCGTGGAAGTCGTTCGCCACCACTCCATGAGAGGACGCAAACAGCCCGGTGAGCAGCGTCCAGTGGTTTGGAAACGTCAGCGTCGGGAAGATCGGCTGCATATACCGTGCGCGTCGCGAGCGAGGCGACGCCGTCCCGAGCGCCTGCAGCGACGGTGCGAGCCCCGCATCGAGGTCCGAAGGCTTGGCGCCGTCGAGCGAGATGAGGATCACAGTGCGCCGGAACGCATGTGTGCCGTTGGTCAGCGTGGCGTTGGGAAGCAGCGAAGTTGCGCGTTCGTCGCGTGTTGTCCGGGGTATGAGGTGGGTGTGGAGTGCAGCGCCGATGAGCAGCGCGATGAGCACCAGTGGCGCAAGCAGTGGGAAAGGAGAGCGGCTCGGTCTTGTGGTTGTTTGGGTTGGTCGTTGTGAGGCTACTGCTGGGCGCTGCAGTAACGGCGTTGAAGCTTCTGCCTCTGAAGTGTCCGCGCCTTGCGTCTTGCTCGCAACTTGGCCACCTCGTCGCGCGGATCGCGAACACTCTGGTCGCTCGTCAACAGAGCTCATTTCGTCGTCGTCGTCGTCGTCGTCGTTGTTTTCGCCTTCCTCACTCTGAGCAGAGTCAACACTGATCGAGCATGGTCTATGTTGAGGGTTGCATCTTTGAAGAACCAATTCGAGCTGATGATGGACGGTCAGAGAAAGAAGAGGACACTAGTCGTGCGAGCTGCATCGAGCGGAGGTGAAGCACAGGATATTGCTTGGTGCTGTTACGCCGCGATATATTTTGTTTTGGTAGCTCCGAAAAAGAAAAGCTGATGGTCCGTGGAGAACATGGAAAATTTCACGCGCATGCGCCCCACTGTCTCTCCGCATTTATGTTGCCCTGTCGAATACGGCCAAAGCGAGGTTACCGCCGGGCGCACGACCGCTCGAACCAACCACTTGAACCTGCTTGAACGGACACTGGCTTATCTCTGCTCCACCACCTCCATCAACACTACTACCACCACCACAGGCCGGTACAACACTCCTCAAAACTGCAAAGCACCATGACATCGACTACCGGAACAAATGACGCTGCCGAAGGCGGCGCTGGCTTCTGCGTGCACTGTGTGAGCGGTTTCCGCATCCCCGGCGAGCCCAAGGGCAAACTGGAAACCATCCATGGCCTCTCCACGTACGTTGCCACGCCCACCAGCCCCTCTGCGGACAGCGCCAGCAAAGCGATCATCTACTTCTACGACGCATTCGGCCTCAAGCTTGCCAACAACAAGGTGATCCCGGACAAGCTCGCCGACGCCACGGGCCTGACTGTGTACGTGCCCGATGTGTTCAACGGCGGGGGTGTCAGCGAGGAGTCGTTGTCCGTAGCGCCCTCGACCGCTGCCGACATGAAGGCCGCGTCGCTGTTCACAAAGCTCAAGGTCGGGGCAGCGTTCGCCATGGCGGGCCCGTTCTTTGCACGCCACATGCCCGCGTTCAAGGTGCCCAAGCTTAAGAAGTGGATTGACGAGCTCAAGGCCTCTCAGGGGTACACCAGGCTCGGCGGTGTTGGTTACTGCTATGGTGGCAAGCTCGTCATTGCGCTCAACGCAACGGACCACATTAATGTGTCGGTGGCCAACCATCCGAGCATGATCACCAAGGGCGATATCGCGGCGATCAAGAACCCGATCCTGTTCAACTGCGCCGAAGAGGACCCCATATTTTCGCAGGACTACGCCAAGGAAGTGCAGAAGCAGTGGGCCGAGGCGGGCGACAAGCCGGCTCACGAATTCATCTTCTACCCGAACACGGTCCATGGCTTTGCCGCCAGACCCAACCTCGCCGACACACAGGTTAAAGAGGCGTTCGAAAAGGCCTTTACCGCCGGTGTCGAGTTCTGGAAGGCTCATCTTTGAGAGCAGCTCATGCTACGATGACCAGGATCATGTGCCTGTACATATATACCAAGAGTCGTGCTGCAACGTGTTACACTAATCCAGTCCTGAGGAGTCGATTGTGATAGGCTGTCCACCAAGCGACGAGGAACTTGGCGGCCCATTCTTCGTGCTTGTCGTGCAGCGGGATCATGGCTTGCTCGGCGAGATCGCTCCCGTGGATTTTAACCGCCAGTCTGTGGTCCAAGGTGATTAGAGGGGAATGCCTGTCAACAGCCGGCTGGAGGAGCTAACGATCGGGGGAATACCACCTGCTGGGACTCACCTGTCTCGACCGTACACGGCCAAAGGATTCAGGCCGATCATCTTGGAACTTGACGTCCCCACACCCATCAGCAGAACGCAAGACTATCGGTCAGCACCGCGAATCTTACGTATATGCCACTCGATCATTCGACTTACGGATCAATTTGGCTCAGCAGCACACTGACGCCTTCCTGGCTCACCCAGCTCCTCCACTCGTCCGATGTATCCAGCGGGAACTCGTGCCTGTCGATCGCCTCTCGGATCTTGTCCGCCTCCACCTCGTAGAGCCGCTTTGCCTCGTTTGCCATAACCGTTCGAGCTGCCACCGTGTTGGAACGGCTGCGCGCCATCTGGTATGCGCCCCGTCGGTTTTCTTCCTGCCCGAATGTCCAGCGCATGTCGGACGGTCGTAGCACTGATGCCATACCGGCTTGCGCGTCTCTGAAGGGCGGAGCGGGCAGTTCGCGCAGGGGCTCTGTAGCGGGGAAGTGTCCGTATCGCAGACCGTGGTAGTTGAACGTGTGGGGTTGAGAACTGGGGCCAGGTTGCGGAAACGAGAGATACGAGTTGAAGAGGTTAGGAAGGAAAGCATCGGTCGCTGCATTGGGAGGCGCAGCTTGCTGCGCATGTCCAGTGGCGTCAGCCATCGAGATTCCTGGGACGATCATGGGCTGCGGAGCAGGCATAGCCGCTCTCTGAGCGGTAGGTGAAGACATTTGCTCGACCCGTTCTCTCGAAGAACCCGTGTCCGTCTGACGCATCTTTCTAGCCCTACCTGCCGAATCACGGCCCTGGCGCAACCTCCTCCTTCCCTGACCCTCTGCGCGCTGAGGTGGAGACCTGTCTTCGTCCTTGTCTTGTCCTCTTGACCTGCGCAGCTTGCCTTTGCCTTTCTCGAGCGGCTGGGCGCGCTGTGGAACTAGCACTGACTCCGCCTGTACCGGGCTCGACGGAGGAGCTTGCAATGTGGGCTGCATCGGTCTGAGCCCCCCCGTACGCGGTCGGCCAGTCAGCACAGGGCGTGGTCGGGGTACGTGCGACAGCATCGACCCGTCGCGAAGAGTGGCATCTGTGCCCACGGCCAGAGTAGCACCCTGTTCCGCGCGAGGGCTAGGAAAGATCGCATCGTCGGCATGGTCACTTTCGTCAGAGGCGCCCACAGAGTCGAAGCTGCCATCAATCCCTGTGGCGTGCACTAACGTGAGCAAAGCCGCAGCCGCCAACAACAGCGTTCGCAAACGCATAGCTATAAGGACGCGCGAAACGCAGGGGAAAAAACCCAAGGAGAGAGCGGGATGAGGATAATAAGAAAGTGTAGATCAGAGTTCATGCAGTTAAGCAAAGGCAATGGAGGGGAGAAGCTTCGATACGGGTGCTGAGTTTACCTTATATCTCTCCGACATTCGCTCCAAACGACTTCGACCAAGCATTTTGTTGTCTAAACTGGATTAGCGTGACTACCGAGAGGCTCCGCGCGCATCGGAAGGCTTCTCTACTGTCACCGGCTCGGCCTGTGACCGGAGCCTTAGAGGCCGTGTTCCGACTGCAGGTCGGCCTACGATGTCCCGACTGCACCACATGAACAGCGTCTTCATCAACCGAACACACTTTGGAAACAATGGCAACCTGATAGTACTTTGAACTTTCGTATATTCACTAGGCGCACGAACGTTTCATCTGGCCTGCAAAGACTCAACGGAGAATGGCTTACCCGACCTCGACCCTATGTCGCTGTTACCGTTCTAGATGAGCTGATCCGAGGCCGAACTACGTGCCCCTGCCACGGTGGAACTCGAGATTATCGGATCGAGACAAGGCCGGCGTCCCGTCCTTGCCGGTTCGGGAGATGGATAGCGTACGGAACCCACAGCTGGTTTTGCGCGGTCTCGAATATCGTCTGACATCACCCGCCACTGTGAAACATGAAGTGAATGAAAGCTTGGCGGCGCTCGTTCGCAGATGCAGCGTAATGTGCGAGGTTCTCTGGAGGATACTAGCGGTAGTACGGAACTGCCATCTCACTGAGCCAACATAGACACCATCACACACGGGCACCAGAATCTCCGCTCTGGCAGACGCTAGCGGTAGCGAGGGTGACGACGGTGAAAAGTGCTAATAAGATGACGAGCGACAGTCAATCGGCGGCCTCACCTTGCAGTCTAAGAAGCTTTCGCCTTCGCCCATCTCGCACGACTTTCGAATGCGGAGTAAGTATGAGGCGGGCGACAGCGACGGATTTAGTAGCCGTCACAACTCCGATCAGCCTTACAGCAAAGTCAGCTGCACGGGCAGCTGATGCAGTGGGGGTGACGACGGGCAGCGAAATGCGCCAAACAGCGTGCTGCGTTCACTGATTCGTGTCAAGGTTGAAGCCGCCTCCTCTCGCACCTTGTGAGACTGCTACAACATGAAGAAGATGAGCAACTGCCAAGATGGTGATACGAAAGGTACAATGCTTGGGAAGTGCCTATATGTCTTGCAAACGAGCATTCAGATTTCATTCGCCTGTGGCTGCACATTGCGTTAATATCTGGGTGCCAAGGAATCAGCCCATCATGATGGGGCACAGAAATGAACAACGACGTACAGCAAGTACCAATGTCACACCGAACAACGTCCGGCCGTCCAAGACAATGCACCTCGAACAATCGCCGTTCCTCCACCCACATTGTATAAAGCTTTTTGTCTTATTGTGGCCATGCGTACACTGCCTACTCAAGGCTCGCATCCTCTCTCGCACAAAGCCGATGGGCCCTCTCGCTCTCATGCACGCCTACCAAGTGCTTGGCGCATACAACGTGACAAGAGGAACAGACGGTAGCGGCTTTACAATCATGTCGAATAGGAGATGCTTGCAGTAGCAAAAGTTTTCGCCCTCTCAAGACTCGCTCTCGACCCTGATCAATGCAGTCCTCATTGCCAGCTGCCTTCGTTGAGCAGGAGAGCAGGGGCCTTTGGTAACTGTATATAAGACGCTGTTTCGCTGCAGTCGTCTTTCTTGTTCACCGTTCCCTTCATCGTGACCAATCAGCCATGAAGAATTTCCAAGTCCTCCTCATCGCCGTACTGCTAGCAGTTGTCGGCATCGCTTCCGCTGGACTAACCCCGCCTGCGGACGTTGCTGCAAACAAAGTCACCGCCTATTTGTGGAACCAAGCTACCGAGGAAGGCCATTTTGTCAACCGACTTCCTGCGGCATTCGCTCAGCAACAAGGGGCTTGGGAAAACTTTCTGAGAACGGAAGGTCAGCCCATCGTGGACAGACTCTTCGGGTAAGTTCTCCCTTTGTTTGACTTTATATGAACTCATAAACTCGTTCTGACCTTCTGCATTCGCCTTTGTACTACAGTATCGACGCGAGGTCGGACAATGATCGAATGTAAGTCGTCTCCTCGCTTCTGGAGTACACATTCACCACTCGTAGAAGCTAATGTCCTGTGTATCCATGTTTCTACCTCTTTCGATTCGCAGTGAGCGAGCAATGTATCAAGGCAGAGGCAGGTAAGTGGTTGGACTTGAGCCCTTGCGGCACAGATCTTTGCAGAACAGCACCAGTCTCACCTTTCTTCAACATGAATTTGGACAGGTTCCTGCGGGCCTTGAGCTTCGAAGAAGTCAACGCGCTCAAATACCAGCAGAGAGTATCGGAGCCTAGGATGAAGGTGTCGCAAGAGCTGATCAAAAGCTTCGCCGAGCAACAGGAAAAGTCGGCCTGGGGAAGGTCGCTGAGCCTAGGAAGAGGTGAATCCAGCACAGGCGGGTTTTAGAGGGCACGACGTTTCCCTACGACAGTCTGCCATCGACGGTCACCAGCGCTTTGCTATCTACTTCGCGCGAGCTTACAGCCAGCAAGCTAAAAAAAGCCGTGATACCATGCAAAATCTTAATCCCACCTCGAACAAGTTATCAGACTCACACTCTTGCCGATGTTCAGGTTTTCTCTAGGATGTTCTTCAGCTTCACCGGGGGTGGGAAGGCCACTGTCTTGACTGGTCTGACTGCTTCATTCCCGATGAAAGCCGACAATGTTTTCAAACGTGGAGTCTGCCTCTCGTGCGACAAGGCGAGGGCGTCTGGGTGAGCGGAGCTCGCCTCCCACCTCTTCATATGCCTACGCCATGTATCTAAGTTTTTCTTCTCTTCCTCCATCAACTTTCTCTCGTCGCTAGGCTGGTCACCGCCTAGCGCTCGATTCTTTCCCTCCCTGTACTCCCTCCCTTTGTTCTTTCGCTCGTCCTTGCGCTCTTCCAGCCCCCTTACGGCGGGCAGGTAGCCTCATTGAGCTCCCAGGTCTTACCATAGGCCGAGCCGCAATCAAATCATTCCCTCTCATCCATGTAGCGAGTGACGTTCAGCCGGGATGTGAAAGTGGTAGCCGTATCATAGACACCGGGAACTGTGAACGCGGTTGATTAGGTTGCTGTACCCTGTTTCATCCAACAAATTATATGGGTGGCAAAGACGCAGAGGGCACTGGCAGTAATGAGATGAACACCACAAACCCCCCACCCATGCTTAAGCCAGCCACTGATCGCCTTTGCTTGATCGCAGTTGGAGACTGAGACAGTTCTCAACAGACATAAATTGGCTTCCGCTTCACTAGCTTCCCACCCCATGCTCGTATCGCCCTTCTGAAAAACGCTTTCAAACTGCCAAGTTGCTGTCGCTATCTCCGATGACGTCCCCTCGCTTTCTACTCGTTACACTCCTGGTCCCAATACTCTGGCTGGTTGTCAACGTGCACGCCACAATGCCGGAGAGTGTGATGCAGGCGGGAGAAACCACCCAGTTTCTCTGGCAGAACGTCCAGGCAGGTACCTTGGTCATGCATCTGCCACCACAGTATGCCGAAGGTCAAGAAGCTTGGAAGAATTTCGTCCGTACAGACGGCCTGAACATGATCCATGCGTTCTTCCAGTAAGTCTTTGCTTGGTGTACTGTAGTTTCTCACCGTTGAGCCACTATCTGACCAAGTCTGAACAACCCTATAATCAGTACACACTTCAATGGCTTGCGGTAGGTCGATAATGGCTTCTCGGAACAGTTGATTTGTTCTCTGCTGCGAATACTGACCATGGTTCATTCTCATGCCCAGAAACCCCAATCCGGCTGGACGTAAAATGTGAGCTGCGAGGAGCTTTCTCCAACATCAGCATGGTCCGCACGCATTGTCACTTTGGCTCATCCCTTCCGTTCTGGCAACAGGTTCATGGACATGGCCGCGGAGCAAAAGGATGCCACTTATCCTGTCGGCGATCGACCCCATAAAAGGACGCTAGCCGAGATGCTCGTTAAGGCATTTGCAGTCAAGCGTCTCACCATGCAGGCTCCAGAGCAACCGATAGTGGCGGCTGGATCGATGGCAGCTAGGGTGCCGCCGCGATCCCGAGGACCAATGATGGAATTTGGCGGACCAAGCGCTTGGAGACCACCTGCCGGGTTCGGCGAAGCGCGCGTGGCTCGAGTGTCGCAAAGCCTCGAAGCTGCACGTGCTGAAGAGCGGCGTGCAGCACAACGCCGAGCTGAGCAGCAGCGTGCTGAGCAGCTACGTCAATGGGGCAAGACTCTGGGGCTAGGCTGAGCACAGCTCCAAATGACAACTCAGTGTGCTCTGCTTCGCATCCCTCTGATATTTAGAAACCGATTACACCTGTGTCGCAAATACCACGCCTATCATACAGCCACATCTCAGGCGAAGAAGTTTTCGCACGGCCTCTTGCGATGGTGGCTTTTCGGTGAATACCTGAAAAGGGATGGCGTTCTCCGGTGGGAAAAGGCTGCTGGTACTACTTCGTGGCGTTTACTATCAGCGGCATTGTTCCACATTCGGAACGCAGAATGAAAGGATAGGAAGTCTTCTTGCTGGCGCTTTGAGCGGCTGCAGAGCTCCTGTCGGCAATCGAAACGGGGTTCAAGTTCGTGTCCAAATAAGCGTCGAAGGGCGGTCAGACGTCGAGGTCAGAGCTTGCAAATGCATACTTCAGTACGTAGCCGAGGGTAGATGAAATGAGGCTCAATCGATCAAACTCGACAAGTGAACGACGAAAGTCTCGCTTTTATGCCTCCGTTGTACCGGACTTGACAGCTACTTAAGCTGACTGGCTTGCTGCTGGGGAGCGTTTTGGATCCGTCTTCAAGCTCTTCACCTCCAGTCCTCCACTTGTCCTGCAACGAGACATGGGAATAGCAAGCATGAGGTCAATCTTCCTCCTGTGGATTGTACGCATTGCAATTGCGGCAACCTTGTTGAGCTCCAGTCCGGCAGTCACCCTTCCCATTGCACCTTACCCTGATGTGATCCAGGAAGGCGGTGCCAGCGTCCAGTTCTTGTGGCGAGAGCTGTCCAGAGGAACTCTGCGAAGAGCTTTGCCCGTTTATCTGCGTCAGTTCCAGACGCAATGGTACCACTACCTGCAAACTGACGCTCAGGTGCTCACGAGTTTGTTTTACTAGTAAGTAACAGTACTTCAGGACAGGGGGCTTTGGTCGTGCGGGAAGATCGTCTCGACTGATCCTGGCCCTTCAACTCTTCCAGCAAGCGGTATCACGGCAATTTGTAAGCACGTTCTTTCGAGACGGCGCTGGACTCTGTCATTGCAGCCCAGCTTACGTCCACAGCAACACAATTTGCTCTTTCCCAATGTGTGGGCAGGAACGCTTCCGAGCAGAACGGTATGCGCAGGTAAGTAGCAGCATCCGCAGCTGCCGCGACGAGGACATGGAAAGGCGTCTGTGCTCACGCACAAACTTCTGCATCTTTCAGCTTCCTAGACTTTCTCAAAGTCGACAGTCACGACTCTCTGCCGTTACATGGCCCCTGGAGCGACTTTAAAGATCTCGGCTCTCTGCTCCTTTTCGACTTTGCGAGAAAACTCAAAGCCGCTCAGCTTAGCAATGTTCCGCAAGCCCGAATTGGAGGAGACAGCGCACAAACAAACGCCTTGCTAGGAGAGACAGCTCGGCAGGTGGTCATCGAAGGAGCGAGGGTGAAGAGCGAGTGGCCCGATGGACATGAAACACAAAGAAAAGAGTGGGGAAGCCTGCTCCGCCTGGGGCTGGGCGAGGTTGCAGGCAGCAGTCAGGAGATAGGTGCTTCTTCGAGCGGCAACCTGCCCGGGATGTAGTGATAAGCGGTGGCAAGTGTACACTATGCTGTCGTCACTTGTGACAACTCACCTCCTTGATTAGGCGCTCGCCTTTCGTGTTCATCATCCTCGAGTCCCCTCCTCACGAAATGACTGAGAACGTTTCCTGTCAACCTCCGTGTGTCTCACGGGTCAAGTGTACAGCAACAGCATATGGCGTCGTTTAAGAGCTTCATTTCGGCCAAGCCTCAGCATTCAACAGCTCGACGGCCGAGCATGACGTTGATCAAGGCGTGAGAACCAGCTTTTCCCACAGTTTCTCTGTCGATGCACTTTAGTTGTTCCGTTCAAGCAACCAGAGATACCAGCTAGCATGAATGCGCCTCAAGCCTTTCGAGAAGGGCGAGCAGCCTGAATTTGACTCCTTGAAGAGACCGATGATGAAGTCACTCAAAGATGACATCAGCTGTGCTGGCATTCAACAGTAGGACAACGGGGACGAGTTGACTTGACACGTGGGGAAGGTTGACTTGATACCTTGAAACACCGTTCCCACGACGTGCATCACAGGCCGTTGGCGACGCATACCGACACCCTCATTGACGATTGTACCGGCTCCCTCGAGTATCTCCAGCTGTGGACTGCAACGAAACAAAGGCGAAGGTACGCACGAACGTTCCTGAGCAGCTATTCACGACATAGTGCAGTTGCCATTCGCGAGACTGACCCTCACCCAATCAAACGTATAAGAACCAGCTGTCGTTGCGGCTGGTTTTGGACTCGACAACCACTCTTCAACTAGCTTCACTGCAAAGCAGACCGAATCCTGGTTAAAGAAGCCCTTTTCTTCCAATTTTTCCTCGCGCACAATAATGTACACTTCTCACACGATGCAGATGCTCGCCAGTATCACCTTGGTCGCGTTCGTCTTGGTCTTCGGCGCTGCTGCGCAGTATCCCGGAGTTGTCGAGAACGGCGGCTACCCAATCAAGTGGCTGTGGGACGAAGCTATTGCAGGAAACTTTCGTTACGATGCCAGCAGGGACTGGCCTCAGATCGAGGCCACCTGGCCTGAGTTCTTGCACAGACGCGGCCAGGAGCTCATCACCGACTTTTAGTGAGTTCATGGAAGAGAGCTTCGTTTTGTCTCGTCCCTCCGCTGACAAGTCGTCTCGTTTATGTTTCTGGCTTGGGTACGATGGTACAGCAGTGGCAGGCGAGGAACGTAAGTACTAGTGATGGCAGAAAGAGCTTTTGTCCCTTGCAGAACGCGAGGAGCCTCGGACCCTGCGAAGGAGCTGCTGAACACCTTACCGTACATTTGACTGCAAATTTTGTTGCCCACGTACGTGAGCAGCCCTGGCTGGGATGAACGGGATAGAGCAGCGTGAGTCGCTTTCATAGACAACAAGTCCTGACGCCATCACTTACATTCCACCTCTAACCTTTTTGACTCTCGTCGATTTGTAGGCTTCTGTCCCGGGCCAGAGGCCAAGTAAGGGCCGATTTAGGGCTTCCCAATCGACAAGTGGCTAGGCAGGCTGCGATGCACCTGGTTGAGCGATTCGCCGAAGAGCGGGCTCGAGCTGAAGAAGCCGTCGAGTCGCCTACAGTGTCAGATGCTGGAAGTTCCAACGTGCGTCAGTGATTCGTGTTGTAGCTGTTCTGTCCACACACCTTTGGCAATCTATTGGCTGCTTGCCGCCGTTACTTCATCTGATTAGTATTCAAGAAAGATAGGAAGGCGACATGCTTTGATCTTACATCTGTCATCTTGTTCCATGGTCAAGCTTAGTATGATCTCTCTCCCCAATTTGTGCGGGCTGTGAGGCGACATCCATGTCTTGACAGTCACAAGTGCTGCGGGACACGACACCAGAAAGCCTTCTATGGGCGACGGCAGCTTCGTCATTGGTTGCACAATCTCGACAGAATTGAACGGAACAACGGGCACGGCTTGGGGTTCTGTGTCTGGACAAAGCGAACACCGTCCCCACTCGATTCGGAGCGGTCGGTCCGTAAATCTGGTTAGCTCGGACCGCGGGCACACTGCCTTCGTGGCAATGATCTGACGGAAACAATCGAGTTCATGAGAGACTCTCTGCGGGGAAGGTGGAGCAGAGTAAGCTTGATCTCAAAGCAACGCAACATCTTTTAGATGAACTGAGACAAGCAGATTTACCGTTTTAAGAGCTGCCAGAGGCAAGGAAAGGGGATAAAGGCGAAGTAGCCTACCACCGCCGCCGTCATTCGTGCCTCCCCCTTTTCAAGCCCTACCAAAGCCAACGTAACCATCATGCCGTTCCTTGCTCTTTTTACAGTCGTCTTCCTGGTCGTTCAGGTGCTTAGTCGTAGGCCCCCGGCAATGACACAAGCCGTGAAACAGTTTGCTGAGACAACCGACCTCTGGGCAGGTGTCAAAAATAATTGGATCTTGCCAGGCTATTACGATCCATCAATCAGCTGGGCGCCTACCAACGGATGGAGCAACTACTTGCAGAACCACGGCGAACAGGTCATCAAGATATCGTAAGTCGAGCGGACCCAACGTGCACACCTCGGCATCGACTTGCAAGGGGCTGATGTGCTTTTGCAATGATGCCGTTATGCAGATACCAGCGAGTCCGCAGAGAGTAGGTACGCTGGGCGGAAATTATTGCAGATGACCAATTGATTGAATCCGCCGCCTCAATCCGCTTTGCTCCCGATAGGAACAAGAGCATCGATTCGAATCGAGACCTCAGGAGGTTGGTGTAAGAAGTCCAGAAACGCTCACCTTGTGGAAAGAGGACCCTGACTCTTCATCATTCGAATGTTCCAGACTGTTACGCTTTGTTAAGGATCCAATGACGGAAAAAACGTTCAAGATCAATCATGGAGTCACGAGGGGCCTGGCCTTCTCGCTGGTCAAAGACTATGCAACTCACCTTGAGAAGGACCCGAGCAACGTGAAGATCTACGAAGCTATGAAGAATGCACACCTTCAAAAGATTCGTGACATTGCAACAGCGTCGACTTCGAAGGAGAATACGGCCGGGATCTTGGAGGGTGGAGAGGGCTCGGAAGCCTTTGCCCTTACTGCCGCTTCGTCCGGCAGCTCTAACGCACGGATGAATAAGGAGAGCCCAACAGGAAACCACTACTTCACACGGTCTAGAGTGCGCCTTGTAAAGCCCGGCCTGCCAGCCCTTTCGAAGCAATGGTAGCTCCGAAGTGCAGCAATTACATTGCTGACAATAGCTCATACTCTGCCTACCTACAGCAGGCTGGCAGTCTGCTCGGGCTTCATGCCTGACTGCAATCGCAATTTAGTTCCTCAACAACTTCCGTCGTAATGCCGCGCACACAGAGCATCATTTCATTGACCCAGTTTCCGGGCTACCATGATACGTGCTGATGAATATACTGGTTGCACTGATCAACAGTTCGCTTCATATTGTATAGTCTTCGGGCACAATGCACCTGATGTACACGTGAGCTCCTCGTGGACCCGAGACGATACATCATTTGCTGGTTCTGGTCGCGCCACATGGGTGAACAACGTCTGCCTGGCATTCGTTGTCCGCTCACTCTCTCGCAGCCACGTTTCTCACACTCGCTAGCAAAAGCGGACCAAATATGAGCTGTTGGGCGTTGCTCTTGTCAGTTGACCATGGCATCAGTGCGACCTTCTCTGAAAGCCACCAATACTACCGACCTCTATCAGCAACCAAATCCATCAATCTGTGGCAAGGACAACTTCCTCGTTGCCCGTCCTCGTAATATCTCCTCTCTCGTCTTGACACATTTCGTTGCTGCACTTCTTTCTTGCCGACGCGAGGTGTCACAGCACCAAAGGGTGCTACCCCGCTGCCAGAGCGGGCTGGGACACCAAACCGACCTCCCGAGATCGTAGCAGAGCGAACAACACACCGTTGCCTGGGAGCAGAAAAGCATATAAGGAGCACGACAGCGATCCAAATTGCGATTGATTCACTCAAACATAATCCCTTCTACAGTCTGACATAGTCATCAATCCTCAAAGCTACAAACATGCACTTGTCGTTCTTCACCGTTATCGCCATCTGGCTACTCCGCGCTATGCACGTCAAGGCAAACATGCCGCAGGTTGTGACTCAGTTCGACGAGACCAAGGCCCTTTGGGAAGCCTTCTCGAACATGAAAGGCCTGCCAGGAAAGTTCCAGACCGAGAGGCTCAAGCCATTCCCAGTGCACTACTGGCACAATTTCCTCCAGAACCACGGCGAAGGCGTCGTCAATGAAGTGTAAGTCCCCTGTTGCTTGGAAAAATCCTGGCTCTGAACTAACGTTGCGTACGCTTTCTGTCGACAATTCATGGTGTCTAGTTGGGCAGGTGCAGCAGCCGGGTAAGTTGTGTCGCCCTGGCCTTGTCAGGTAGCCGAATGAAAGGAAGTACTTCTGACTGGTTCGTTATGCAACACGCGTCCCACTCTCGACTCTTTGCAGAGAACGAGGCCAAGGAGCTTACGCCATGTTTAACAAGTAAGTGCTTAGCTGCGAAGATTCGGTTTCGAAGCTGCTGATGGTTCTTGGTGCTGAACAAACTGAGCTCACCGAACCTTATCTTGACGGCGACAGGCTGAAGAAGTTCGCTAAGAGCCCTGGTTCCGAAGCCTTTTTCCAGCTGCATCATCCCTTGACCCAAAAGGCTGGCGGTCAGCTGATTGAAGCGTACGCGAAACACCGAATTGACAACCCGCACGTCTATGCCGTTGCTGATCATCTGCAATTGCCGGACGAAAACTTGCTCATTTACGACAAGACGGGCCCGTCCCGAAGCAGCTGAGCCCTTTTGCAGGTCAGTTTCGAGCTGTCAGGATCAAAGCTGAAACCCGATCTCGACTGATGCTTGGTGGTGCTCACGCGCCGGTGCTGGTCGTATCCCCGATTGTATTTCAGTCTCGGTTACCCACCAAGCCTCTTGTGGCCTGCCACGTATCCCCCACCTGCCACTGTTTGCCTCGTAGCTTCATCTCTTTTTTGTTCCTGTACACCCAATCTTGTTTGTCGTCGACACCTTCATCTGCTCATCACCGTTCATCTGGCCGGACTAGGGAGCGACGGGCTCAGCCTGCAATTCACTCCACCTTCCTCTCACTTTGCACGTCTTTCACACATGAAAGCTGAAAATCTCGGGGTTGAAGGTGGTGAGAAAACGATGTGGTAGGATGGCTTGAGGTTCTCGCGCGCGCGTGCTGTCGCCGCCACAGCAAGCAGTTGTGGGCCGGATACTGGTGGTTAATTTCGCCGAAAATCACGTCGAGGTTTGGCGACATGCGTGTGTCCCTGCCAAGCTGCTGTCCACACGCCCTTCCTGCCAATCTCGTTGCCACGCTCGCTGGCAAACAAAGCGTTTCTGAAACCAATCGTGGCACATTGACTTTGGTAGCAACCTAAGCCTTCATTATTGCAACCTCCCACGAATCTCATTGCCGGTTATAGCTATTGTCCTCTAGGGACATTATCTAGCAAAGTCTGCGCTCATTCATTGCGACAACATCAACGCTCGTAGCCATCTTTCAGTATCACCGTCTGTCAATACCATTGTCTAGCCCTGACCTCGTTAAACAATATTACCGTCTAACAATGCTATTGCGCCTCTAAGCTTCGGGCAGTACTTGGCTTCAGACCAGGCCGAATCATAGCCCAAAATCTTCTCATCCTCGAACATTTTTTTGCTTGACAGAGCGAGAATGGTAGCTACAAGGGCAACTATAAGAGTACGGGTCAAAGGTCATCCACATTCTTGCCTACTCACATCTCCTCCCCGATTTAGCTTCCTCCGCATTTGTTGAAGGACCAAGTATGCGCTCGACATTCTTCATCCTTGCCGCCGTCTGGCTCTTCGGAGCTGGCTACGTTTTGGCACAGATACCACCAGTCGTACAACGTTCTCCGGAAGCCTTAGCGCTATACAACCATGTTTGGACTTACCACTCTCTGCCTAGTACAGTTCCAAACTTCCGAAGCAGTCCTTGGCATACTTTCCTCCAGGTCTATGGCAACACCATCATCCACAAAGGGTACGTGAGGTGGTGAATCATCCGGTAGAATCGTTCTGAAACGCTTACAATTGACAATGGATCATACATCTTCTGGCGCTGATGATTAGGTGGCGACAGATTCCTGAAGAGTGAGTTGCGAGACCCCAGCTGATACAATGGCTTTTGTTTATGTGCACGTCTGAACAACTTTTTGCTCGCATTCCACCCTCCTGTTCATCCGTTCCTAGACAAAAGCCCGCTAGCAATGCGCTGTTCAATAGGTAAGTGAATGCCGGCTCGAGTCTCTCCAAAGACAATTTTTGGGAGCGATGGACTCAACGTGCAAAGTTGTATTATATCATACTTTGAGGTGGCAACAGCTTGAGGGCTTTCGCGAGAAACCCTGCCTCGGAAAGAACGGACCGGCTCCACACCCCATGGGCGAGGCACGTTGCCACTGATATTGTCGTTCGTTATGCCGAGCAGCAGGAAGCGCTCGCTCAAGCTGCCGCTTGGCCAGCTGCCCGCGGTAAAGCGCCAGCAGCAGCATCGAGGACGAATCCTGAACTCGAAAGCGCCCTTAACGAGTACATGAAAACGGAAGATGAAGACCTTTTTGTCCCTGGTACGGAACATCAATCTGGATGGCAATGGTAACAGACGACGCTTGCATTTCAAGTCAACGCTGTTACAATCCAGCTCTCCATGTTTCTACCGCCCTCGTATTGTTTGCCCTTCAACGGTGGTCAACAGTAGAAAAACGTTCCCTCCCACCTTCCCTTTTCACATCACCATACTCGTTTTCTGTCTTCACTTGCATATAAGTCCCTTTTGCCGGACTCTCTCGATCCTTTGAGCTTAAATCGGGAGCATTGGATCGTTAGCGAAGGGGGCATTGGCTACATCTGCGCAATACATTCTTCTTTTCTCTCGTTGCAAATCTGCCTTAATGTGAGAGTTTCCAGGATAAAGTCTTGTAGTCGGGGCCTTGAAGACGACTTCAGCACTGTACGTCGGCTAAAGTGGCAAAGCCCGTTCGAGCGCCTTTCAGTTGTCATCCGTCTTACCGTATTTTCCATTGTTTGTCTCTTCCTGTCAACATCTGAATAAGAAATGAACCCGAAGGGACTCGTACAGCACATTCAGCCCACGGATGGGCACGGTGCATGGTGGTGCAAGATGGGTTTGCGTAGGCTTGGGATGGCTCGCACAAAAGAGCGGCTTGTAATCAGCCACTATGACATTGCTTCTAAGCACAGCCACCGCAGTGGCACTGGCTGCCACCTTCGCTCTCGGTACCTGCCTGCGCCGGCCCAAGAGAAGCCCAGATTTCTGCAGCGAAGCCACCGGGTCCTTCCCTAATTTCACTCGTGCTTCCGATGGCTCGTCCCCTCTTGCTCCCCGCTACCTTAACGCTGCTCGTTCTCTCTTGCTCTTCCTGCCCTAGATCCGAGGGCTCTTGTTGCAGACCTTGAGAGATGTCCCAGAAGGATGACCTTGTGCATTCACGACAACAGTGGCGACTTGCATCAATAGTACCGCCCACAACTCCTGGGCGCCACTATCAAGACGTAGTCTACACAATGGCCTCGTCCCACCCATTCGTCCATGGTTCCTGCCTTCCAGAGCAAATCACGACAGAAACAAGCCTGGGCAACCGTCCCTGCGACAGCATATAAGGAGGTCGTTTTCGAGTCGATCTCAGGTTCTCCTCCTCGCAACCCTTCCTACCTTTCTAATCTCGCCCAACACGCTCCATAACATGCGTTCGTCATTTCTCGCCCTTCTCGCGCTCTGGCTCCTTGGCACGTGCTACGTTCTGGCTCAGAACATGCCGAAAGCCGTGAGCGAGCTGGCTGAGGCTGAGGCTCTCTGGAGCGCGGTCCACTCCGAAAACATGCTCGCAGGAGTGTTCTCAACTGCTAACCGATTTCACTTGAACTTGGACCATTGGCATTCTTTTCTCAAGGACCGTGGAGCAGCGATCTTTATGGAAGAGTAGGCGAGCTATCCCCCCTGGTCGCTTCACGAAACAAATGTCGAATGCGCTTCTAACTGACGATGCCAACACTTGCTGCGAACCGACTGACTAATCCTGTTCTGACCAAACAGCCTGGAGCGCACTCCGAAGAAGTGAGTAATTCTTTGGCAGCGCATGCATAGCTTGTGGCATCGAGGGGCAGGACTGACAGCACCTTTGGCATGGCTATGGTCACGGTCTTACAGCGAAAGGGATGTGAACTGGTTTTCACTGAGGCGAGAGTCAGTAAACCTTCTCCAAGAAATCAGGTCCACGGCTGGTCGTTGTGCGAAACGTGCTGACCACGTGTTTGAACTGTTTCTTCGTTAACGACAGCTTCACGAATTTTGCAAAGGACCCAGCTGGACGGAGGCTGGTCGTAGTGTCGGGGAACGACGACAAAGCGATTGCTTACAGGCTGATCGAAGAGTACGCCAATCAACACAAGGGAGCCTAAGCTCCTCCGTCTAGCCTAGGTGTCGGCCTTCACCGTCCGAAAGGCCGTTGTTAACTAAGTGTGATCGTCAAGCGAAAAACGGCGTCCACCCCATCGCCATGGCCACGTCTAGACCCTAGTTCCCTTTCTTTCAGTCACGCTCCTATAAGCGCCAAGCACGCTTGGTACATAGCTTTTGCAATGCCCTCCTTTGTAGTTCAGATCCATGCTGAAGTAATGCAGTTTTGGTCAACCGTGTTGTTGTTTTCGTGCTGGAGGTGTATCGATTGCAATCTGATTTCTCTTGAGAGGACCATAACATCTGGCGTAGGCGTAGCTCGCTTCATCCACTTCATTGTTACCGTCCTTCCTCTCTTGTTGAGTTCATGCACGTCTCTTCCTCAGTTCTCCTCATAGACACCGTTGTCCACGCTTTGCAATCGCTGACAAAGCTTCGTCTCGTGGAAACCAGCTTGAGTAGGGGCCGCAGAAGATCAAAATTCCCTGTTCACACTGTTGTCTTGTCTTCCAACGCTTTAGCGCGTAGAAGTACACATCCAATCCAGCCGAAACGGTTCCACATGGACAATGAGCTTCTGATAGACCTCTCGATCCCACCACGAAATGAAGCCGTGGAAGCGGATTAGTTCAGTCAACAAGAGTACATTGTAGCGTTGTCTCAAGTTCCTCCGTGCGTGCAGAGTTGTTACATTTTCGATCGAGAATCCTGCACTGCTGGCAACTTCGTGCTTGCATGACTGTCACGTTGGCTAGCCAAGAAACCTCCGAGATGATATGTTGGGTGGGCACATGTCATTACTATCGCCCACATGCCCCGAGCTGTAGTAAGTACCAAAGGCCTTCCCCTTAAAAGTTTTGCTTCATTGCAACAGAGGGACATGCCAGTATCAGGTCGAACCCTTGCCACTTCAACAGAGATATAAAGCTTCCTATTTTGCCCTCGATCGATCGATTAGGTTCCCAAACCCACCCGGGCCTCGCAACTCTTCCTCGCCAACGATGCGCACATGCTCCTTCACCTTTCTTGCCCTCTGTCTTCTCGGTGCTGGAGGTGTTTTGGCGATCCCTCCACCACCAGAGGTAGTAGCCAGATTCTCAGAGACTCGAGCTCTGTGGAATACCGTCTATGGAAACCACGTCCTGCCAGGCCAGTATACTTTGGCCCACCTCAAAGGCTTTTCCCATGGTGACTGGCAAAACTATCTCATTCAGAATGGCAAAGATATTGTCGCAGACGTGTAAGTGAAGCGGTGCCCGTCGCTTGGCAGATCAGACCTCGGAAGCGATTAGGACTGACGATCTATTCCCCTACTCCCGATGCTCAAAATCAGATGGAAGAACGCTCCCAGAGAGTGAGTTGTCCCGCTAAGTTTGCCTGTACGCACTCTGTAGTCAAGGCTGCTAACCCCTCTCGTGTCATTCGCTTTGACCATCCTGCTGCCTCTCAGGGAGAGGCTACGTATCTCGAGTAAAGTCCTCAAGTAAGTTACTGCTAACTCAATCTCGCTCCGGAAGATGATTACTAGGTGCGATGTACTCACACACTTTCTGTCGGCTACAGGATGGAGAGGTACGTGAGCATACCCAATTCCGAACCAACCGTGGATGTCAACGCGGCTGTCACGAAGAGGATCTCAGCCAAGTTGATCGAAGGGTACGCCAAACATCTCAAGGATGTTGAGGAAGCCAACGCCCAAGCTGCAGCCTCTTCGTCGGCACCCGGCCTCGAAAAGGTCGTCTATCGCCACATGAAGATGGGGAACGAAAACGTGCTTCTTCCCAATCCCCACGGCCGCCAGAATGTTTGGCAGTGAGCACTGCAAGTGGGCGAAACTTGCGTGTTGCAGCGGTGCTCATACACTTTACATCGGCATGTTGTTGCTGTAAAGGGTGGCGGTGAATTCGATGAGGGAAGCGACCTGGGTTGTTCTCGACTACTCTGTGCATACTGAGCTTGCAAGCAGACGGTGAGGTTGAAACTCCACCTCGTAGTTATACGTCATAATGAAATTATGCATTAACAGTGGCTTCCGCAGCAACCGTGCATCAAGGGTAGTGATTCGTCTATGTTCACCACCAAGTTTTCTTCTCCTCTCTTGCTAGATCGCCTTCTGGGCTTCTACGCTTCCTGAGGCCTTTGTTCCTTCGCCAACTCATTCGCACTCAGCTTGTTCCCACAAGGCGGGCTTTGTGCTCAGAGCCTGGTATCAAAGCAATTGGCTTCATCTGCAAGGGTACTATCTTTGGATACTGCTCGTGCTTGTTCTCGGTGACGGTATCCGATGGTGGGTTAACAATTCTGCATGCACAGAGGGTTTCTGGGCAACTAAGTCCACAACAATGCAAGCAGGCAAGAGAATCTGGCAACAGTGTTATTTCTGCACGCACGAGGGGTCAGAAGAGATTGGATGTGCACTTGTTGCAAAGTTCATGGTGACCAGAGAAAAGGAGGATCAGCGAGAGTGTGACTATCTCGTATACGGATCCAGTCATAAAGCCCACTCGTGAAACTAGCACAGATGGGCTGTTGCGTGTGCGATCATGACAACGATAGCCATGTGCATAGATGCTATTGCTGATTCCCACGTCTCCTGAACCTCCTGCGGCCAGGGCAGGGAATGCAGCCCTTCTCGCACAGACATATTTAAAGAGCACCGTTTTCCAGTGTATCGACCGATGTCCGCTGCCAACTGTGATCCAGACATGCCGAAGATGCGCTCGTCCTTGTTCCCACTGCTCCTCCCGCTGCTCCTCGGCGCAGACTATGTCCTGTCGCAGACGCAGAGCATGCCCGCAATCGTTGCCGCTTTGCCCGACGCTCGAGCACTATGGACCCATCTCGAAGATGAAAGCTTCCTGCCGGCCAGGTTCAAGACCAAGGAGCTGAAGTACTTCTACGACGAGCCTTGGCAAGCTTTTCTCCAAGCCCAAGGCAGCAAGTTCATCGACAAGCAGTAAGTCAAAGCGTCATCGGGCTGTGCCTAGATAAGGCAAAGGTGGCATCCATGCTTGTGCTGACGATACGAGGTAGCGACGGTAACGTGAAGCAGATGGCAGAGCATTCCCAAAGGGTAAGTACTTTTGACATAGGCGACGTACAACTCTTTCGTCGAGCAAGCAAGGCTGATGAAAAGCTCGGTATGTTTTGTTTTATTGTCAAAAAGAGACAGGTCGGAGAGCGGGAAGACGCAGATCAAAGGGTGAGTCACCGTCCGGTTAGCTGGTAAATATGTGCGTGGTGTTGATCGCGCTTTGGAGGTTTCCATTGTTGGCGACAGATTGAAGGAGCTTGTAAACCAACCCAACTTGGTGTTCACGGCCTGGGCAATCGACCCCGAGGCCAAACGCATCGCTGCGGGACTGATCGAAAAATACGCCGAACATCGGCAGAACTCGGCCACTGCCGATTCTGTCAGAGCGGCCGTTAGCGAAGCCTGGCAAATGCACGGCGAGGACATGTTGATCGACAACAAAGCCGTCGAGGATGAGCTTAATCACAGACTCTTCAGAGATTAGCGATATCTCCTTGAGTGTCAAGGATGTATTGACGTCGAGCATTGCATATCACACTGGCATGCCACAGAAAAGCTCCTACAATTTTCGTCGGCCACAATCACGTTGGTTAGGAGGAGGTTATGCACTGCACTCGACCGAGCGGTTCGTGACGTCGAGCATCACCTTATCGTTGCAATGGTACTGTAACAACATTTCATCTTCTCCTTCATCCTGTTGCTTGGTGGCTTGGCTTGCAACTGCCCGCGTTCATTAGCAATCGGTTCCGGTCTATCCGGCGCCAATGGCGCTAGCCGCGCCCCCTCAGAACGGGAATGCGGCATGTGACAAGACAATACGAGATGAGATATACTCATCTGGTGTCTCGGTCTGCGGATACCTTCGAGTGTCGAGCCGAGGGCCAAAGAGCAGACATGCAGTTTCTTTGTATCTCGCGCTAGAGCTTGACGCTTGTTCGGATGCTGTCTGCGACTGAGCATGAACCAAGGTTATTGTGTCCCAGTTTACACTTTTATCGTTTGAGTGGCGTGGGTGGACGAGATCCGCCTCATGTGTGCCAAGCGTACTTGCGTGCAGGCTGAACGAGCATCGTGACCAGGGCGGAAGTGGTGTGGCCAATCGCCATCGGTACAGGGACAGCCGGTCGCGGATTAGTATGCTAGGCCCAAGGTGAACACCTAAGGTCGTCAAATGAGCCAGCTTCTGGGCTTTCAGTGCGGCGTTTAAAGCCACGGCACATGGCAGCCATGAACTTGATCAGCTCGCCAGCCTCCGGCCCGAGGTATCGAGTGCTTCCGCGTTGTCGCCTTGTTGGTAAATCGATACAGCCACTAAGGGGGTTGGCCATGCAACGTGGACATACGAGTTTCTCACGGGTGCTGGTCGATTACCGCGATTGCATATGGATAGGTGCGCACGATTCTGCATGGCGACGAAAAATGGTGATGTTTCCGCAAAGATGAAGAAGACGTAGGCTAGTAACCGCCGAAGTAAGCCAGGCGAGGCTGGACCGGTCTAGTGACAAGCTTCATCGACGCGAATGGCATTGGGACTTCGTCGATAGGGGCGGTTGTGGTCGTTTGAGTGTGGCCAATGCGCAGTGGACTGGACTGATGTGTCCCATTGCAGCTCGTGGATAGGCTGGCCCCCAAGAAGAACAAAAAGCATATAAGGCGAGGCTTTAAGAGGATATTCTCTCGCCCTCAGTACCCACGTTCGCGCGGCATAAGTCTGTATCGCTTTCCTTTCCTCACCTACTCACTGCGCAACAATTGTGAACAAGATGCTCTGGCTTTCCAAGCAGCTTGTCGTCCTCGCTGGAGTGCTGTGGCTCGTTTCGAGCGCGTCGTGCATTCTGGTCCAAGAGCCGCCGCATGCGATGATACATTACATCTACGACGCCAGCTTGCTTTGGGACACGGTCACGAATGGGAAGATGCTTCCCGGCATTCCGCACGCCATCAATCATGAAAGGGGCGTGAGCGAACGTTGGAAAGCCTTTCTGCGCCATCATGGAACCGAGACGATGCGAAAGGCTGTAGAGTAAGTGCTGTAGAGACATCGAGCTGGGACTAGTTGCAAGCAGTTTGGAGGCACACAGACTGATATGGTCGTTGGGCGCCTACAATCCTTACAGGGACCTTCAGGAGAAGGTGTAAGTATTTCGGACATAGTTGTTGGTAGCAAGGAGCCTGAGATGGTGCGCACGGGCATGTGTATACTGATGTATTCGCCCATTGGGGCCTGACTCAATCCGCAGCCAGCAGTGGGATCGACGAGACTACAGGATCAGGAAAAGGTGAGTAAGCTGCTGATTGGTGCCATGTGCGATAGTCAACCAACCAGATAAGAGCACAAAGGCTCAGCCGCTGACTGCTCGCTACCGTCGGAGTCGCAATACAGGGTCTGGAACTTTCTGAAGCCCAACAACAAACAGCCACTGTTGGCTGTATCCGAGCCAGCCGAACAGTACGTAGCCCGAAAGATGGTCAACGCTTTCACTGACCGGTGGTATCGATTCTACAAGGCGCAGAGAGACGCCGAGCTAGCGGCTATGGACCGCGAGGAACGAGAGGCCAATGATGAGGGATCAGAACAGACAGTGCAGGACTGGACCGGTCCGCCGAGCCCGTCGTCTTCCTCGCAATCCAGCAACGTGAGCCCGGAGGGGTCGACGGTCGCTTCTGGTTTCCGTCGCTGAGATCACGTGCGATCGCGGATCGAATTGTTGCCGCCGTTTTCTTGTCCTGTTCCGTATTACCGACACCACTCGAAAGCAGCCGAAGTGCAAGACTAAGCCCGTCTCTTCTCCCTCTCAAATGGTTGTCAGATGCATAAATCGACAACGGTCCTCTCCTGTTATTGAAGCCTCGTAAGGCGCGCAAAAGGGTGTGACATTCGTGTGAAGGCATAAAACGAGCAGCTGGGTATGTACGAGTGAAGGGGGGTGAAAGTGATCACCACTTGCGTGTGACGGTGAGGTCGACGAGGAGGTTGATGAGCATGTAGATCATGAAAGCTTGTAGCAGAGCGAGGAAGAAGCGAGGAGTGGCTCTTCGGACTGCGGGAGTTTCCATCGTTGCCGGCGCAGGCAGAAGAGGCTGATGAGCGTGTTGGTGCCAATGAGGAGCAGGAACGATGATGATCCGAGCTGTTCCGTGTGGCGTGTATGGTGAGCATCCGTAGCTTGGCTGAGTCTGCGGTGCCGTGGGCGTGGTGGAATGGGATGGTCCAGCACCGATGCCTCCAGCAGCGCCTTCTCGCAGAGCAGTTTCGTAGGAAGGAACGGCTTCTTCAGCAGCATCGGCTGGCTTGGAGCTGGTAGGTGTGGGCTTCTGGTTAGTCATGGTGGGTGCTGTCAGAAGAAAAGATGGTGGACGTCCGACAAGAGCACAACGCGTTGCCTGGCTGGGTGAAACGGCTCGACATGCAGGGTTCTGCTGTGCCGCATCTTGTTCGAAAAGGCCGCTGCTGAGTTTCGAAGACGCACAGCCATCTTTCGGCGGCACCTCGGATTTCTGTCCGAGAACAGGGTCTTAACATGTGAATCGTTGCGGCCAAAATTGCATTAAAAAAAAAAAGGTGAATCGAAGAAAGAACTGCAGCACCTAGGATTCCCGCGTGGTCCCCCACCGTAGTATTGATTAGGCGATCGATGTTATGCTTAACTGCCCAGATCGGACGGGATGCGGTGCTATCATGGTTCAGTGGCCGCAGACGTTGAGATGATTAGCGAAGAGTTCTACGTTGGCTGAAGCGAGCGAAGCAGTTCGAAGCAGCAGCTGAGTTGCCTTTTCTTTTCGTCAAAGAGAAAATCGTCCATCATACAGGCGTTTAGACAACATGGTACTGGTATTGCAGCGACGAAACAAGACAAGGGGTATAACAAAGGTACCATACAAGCACTGATGAGCTCGACAACGGTAGAGAAGCGTTGACTGCGGGAAAGAAGAGAGGACCCAAGATGAATGTTTGTATGTACGGGAAAAGCGAAGCTCGGATGGCCACAGGTGACGAGACCGCCAAGCATTATAATTCCCGCGATTGGATTTGATCTTGGCACCTGCTCATAGCAGCATGACCGTCGCCAGATGCGAGCACGCAAACGCCCATATCGACTGGAGCCATGAGCTTTGGTAATCGAGGTGCCGAATATAGTTTCTTTAGTAGGTTGAGGAAAAGAAGGAAGGAGCAGAGCTCCTCGGCGACTCCGTTTTCTCGACGTGAGCCTTTCTCCGAACTTTTTACTTTTCTGGCAGTCTGATTTCTTCGTAGAGGTGCCAGCACGTGACCTTGCAGCTCCTCCACCTGGAGAGAGCAGTCACGGAGAAGCCGCTTGAGCCCTTTGAAACTGTCATAGCGCTATTCACCACAAAGGAAGAGATTGCCTCGTCCCCTTTGTTCGTTCCTTCATTTCGTCTCGTTTCGTGTCTTTCCACAGCAAGTCGTGGACTCTTCGGCTGTTTTGGCTCAGTCCTCTCTTCTTCCCACGGTTGGTGGGCTGAGGGATATGCCTTGCATAAACGCTTTCGTCGGATCATCCCGGTCGGCGGCGTTGCATCTGTTAAGCTTCCAATCAGCCTCGTCGATCCCACTCGTTTCGCCCGAGCGACTCTCAGTCGACAAGATTCGGTTGCTTGACGTGGCACGCTGTCGTCTCCCACAGATTCGGCAACTCCTACAACTTTGCTGAGCTCTTTGGTCGTGATCTCGGTAGCAGGACTCACCAACTCGACGCCTGCCGGCACCTTGCTCTCCTTTCAGAGCGCGCACCATGCCCACCTACGCCGACGAATGGAATGAGAAACAACGGGCGCTGGGTCAGTCTGGCCCTTCGAATCCTGTCCGTCTCACCATATCCAAAGGAGACTACATCTGGGATCCACAGGGCGCAAGATTCCGCTACGAAGAGCAGTGGGAGGAGGAACACCTCATGGAGGATGAAGAACTGCTCGACCACACACTATCAGCTGCTGCTCCTTCATACAGCAGCGATGTGCACACTCGCGAAACGTCACCTCCTTCCCTGACCGCACTTCAACCGACCACGCTGAACGGATACTCGCGCGGCTTGGAGCATCACCCTTCGCTGTGGGTGCTCGACACAAACACGCTCATGTCATGCCTCGAGCTGCTCAAAGCACTTTTCGCATCGCTCTTGACGCACAATGTAGCGTACGCAGCCAGTGTAAGGCAACAGCAGCCTGTGCAGCCATCAGCATCGCCAATGCTGCCGTCTTCGATTAAGCTCGTCCTCCCTCATCTTGTCGTTTCCGAGCTGGACGGGCTCAAAGTGACACGCCGAAAGGACGACTCGGGCCGCCCTGTCGCATCGCAAGCTCGAGCAGCCAATCACTGGCTGCTGTCGGCACTCCAGAAACAGAAACGTGTCACCATCGACCAAGCAGATACCCCCCTCTCGCAGGACCTCTGGCCACTTTTCGTCCAGCCATCGAACCACTACTATCACTCTAAGCGTTCCAACCGCGGTGGCTCAGGCTGGACGTTTGACGAGCCTGACGACGAGATTGTGCGCTTTTGCGTCGATCTCAAGCAGCATACTGCCTCCCACGTCAGGTTTTGTTCCGACGACACCAATGCTCGGACCAAGGCAGAGCGCGACGGCATTGACTCGTTGGGCATGCGCGAGCTGGCCAATGCACTCAAGCTCGGCTTCAAAGATGTAGACAGCTCCGAACAAAAGTGGATGAATGTAGCGGATGCACTGATCGAGCAGTGGGAGTATCAAGTTGGTACCGCTGAGCCGGCCACGCAGCATGACCACCCATATCAACTACAGCAGCATGGCGGCTTCAGTGGACAGTCTCAGCACTCCGTACCCCAAGCCGCTCAGGCGGTATTCTACGCTCCGTTTGTCCAAGGACCTCTCTACCAAGACTCGCCAACTGATTACGGTCCTGCAGCTGCAAGTAGCGCAATCTTGGAAGTCGATATGGATGCGGAAGAGAAACTACCGCCAAGAATTGCAATCAATGCCACCGCGCCAGAGCCACTGAACCCCATTGTTGCAATGCAGCGAACTTCTCCATCGTGCGAGGGCCGCACTACCACCGACAGCATACACAGTCCTCAGAACCGCCAAGCAGCCAGAACGAGATCTACTCGACCTTCTTCGTCCGCGTCCCGTCCGCTTCCTACGTCATCTCACGGCCCTGCCACTGCGCCCACTGCGAACGAGCAGCCCGAAAATATCCAAGCGCTGAATCCACAGGTCGACTGGCAGGACCTCGTACAGGAGTATGGATCCACTTCACGTACCAGCAACAAGCCACGAAATGGCAGATGGTAGTCGCGCTGCTTTCGGCCACCCCTCCTCTCTCCCTTAGAAGCATGTCTTTAGCATTTGTGTTCAATCTTGATATCCTTGAAACAAGCGTTACATTGTCTACACTTGCAGCGGGTAGGAGTATGGTATGATTAGAACTATGTGGACTGCACGGCTGGTCGAGCTGACATCAGAGACCTTTGAATGAGAGCGCCGCTTTTGTTGGCTTTTCGGGAATCGGAAATTCAAGCTGGCCTGCAACACAAGTCTCGGCACACGGACCTCGAATTTGGATCCCCGCGTCCAACCTCTCGACCTACTTCTGTTCACCTCCGATCCTGTCTCGTTCTCACCGCCATCGCTCCGACCTTGCTTCGACCTGCCGGGCTCTACCTTCGCACTGCAAGAGCTGCAAAGCGACGTGGTGTAGACGCCTCCGCTGAAAGGGTGTCCGGTTCCGTTCGGCTCTTGCGACCCTCGCCTTTCCACCAGAAGCATTCAAGCACTCGAACCGACACTTCTGCGGTTCCTCCCTCGACCCACTCACCAACATGGCGCAGCAGCCAGCGAAGCGTCGAAAAGTAGCGGCACAAGAGCTCGACGTCGAAGGCGATGACGACTGGCAGAGCGACGAGCTCTCGTCCCTCGGTGGCTCGGACGATGACCAAGACTCGGATTCAGGGTCGAATTCCGGCTCCGACGACGACGACGATGACGAAGACGATGTGATCGACATGCTGAAAGAGCCTCATAGCAAAACCAAAGGCAAGGGCAAACAGAGAGCCACTCCATCTAGCACAGGCATCGAAGTGGTCATCCCACTCGCAGGACCGGGTCAAGAAGCGCCACCCAAACGAGGACGGGGTCGACCAAAGAGCGAGCCCGCCGCCAAGGAGCCCAAGAAGCGAGGTCGACCGCGCAAGTATGCGCCCGGTGAGAAGCGTCCGCGGCGGTCCAGACGCAAACTCAACGAGGATGGCTCGTTCAAGAAGCGCGGCCGGCCGAAAAAGGTGGTTGACCCCGAAGCTGTCCTGATGAAGGTGCCCAAACGAAGAGGGAGGCCGCCTAAACCAGAGGGAGAGAAAGCAGCCGAGGGCAAAGATGGTAGCAAGCGCAAGAGGAAGCGCGAGTTTGATTTGCTCGCAGGACTCGATCTGGAATTTGACGATGAGAATGGTGCGGGCATTGTTCCTGGAACGGGAGATGACGACGACGACGACGAATGGCAGGACGAGAACGACTCGCCAAGAAAGCAGGACGACATCTTGGCGCGACTCAGGAGAAGGATCCTGTATAGGCAGCAAGATGCCGAGCTGGCCGATTTTGTCGAGAGTCTTGGACCTGACGGCGAGTCTAAACCAAGGCCACTCAAAATCGAAGACAATGGCGCCACAGGTTTGGGGACCGAAGAAAGGCTGGATGAAGGCCCGCGTCCCCGCCTCCCGCAGCGCGACGATTGGCCCGTCTCTGACGTTCCATCATCGGAAAAGCGCAAAGAACGACAACCTTTCGAGCCAGCAGCATCGGACCGAGATGTGCAGGGCAACGACGGGATGTCGGCCTTGGCAGAAGCAGCAGCCTCTGCCGCTGCCGAGACAGACGAGCAAGCCAGGCTAGCAAACAAACCAAAGGGCCGACCGGTGGGATCCAAGAATCGACGTCCGGACTGGGAGAACAATCCGCTTTTGGCGGCAACACGAGCACACACCAGCGCCGGACGTTCCACGACCAACGGTGTCGACCACAGCAGCTCGCTCTCGATGTACGGCGCACCGTCTGCGGCTGCGACGAGCGCTACCGCTGCTCCGAACGGCTCAAGCCTCGTCAAGCCCACGTCTTCGGACGCATACTTTCTCTTCAACACGTCGAAACGCGCCCGTGGCCTGGCGGGGATGGGCATCGGCACGTCTTCCTCGCTCATCTCATCCAAACTCCCGGCTCTCGACGCGCGCAACCTGGAGCGAGTGGTGGCACAGCACACGCGCACCGGAGCTTCGATCTCGGACGTCGCGACACGCATGTATCGCCATCTGCTCCCCGTCTACCTGGCGCAGCTCCTGGCTGGATACTCGATCATCTTCCATGGAGTGGGAAGCAAGACCAAGCTGCTGACCGAGCTCGTGGCGAAGCGGATCGAGGCCGAGGGCGATGCGGTGGGTGTGGTGGCTCAGGGGGCCATGAAGGGGTTCAAAGTGGAGGACATGCTGGCGGAGGTGGAACGGGCGGTGGGGTTGGGCCCGTTGACGCTCAGTGCGAATGCGGCGGCAAGGGTGGGGGACGAAAACGGTCAAGCAGCGACGGTGGTGCCAACGCTAACGGCAGCGAGGGCAGAGCGCATTGTGAGACGCTTTTCGAGGGCAGACGTTGCGGGACCAACCAAGCTGTTTCTGATCCTGGAAACCGTGGATGCACCCGGAATGCAGTCGCTGCGCTTCAAGAGCGTGTTGGAGACGCTGGCCAAGTCGAGCAACATCCACATCATGGCTACGACCGAACACGTGAATTCCGGATTTATCGCCTCGACGACTGGACAGCATGCGTCCGCAGCCGCTGAGGCAGATGCAGAACGGAACGGCGGTGCGCTCGACTACGACGCCAGCAGCGTAGTCGATGGTGAAGCTGACCCGGCGAGCCGGACGAGCGGACGGTTGTGTTGGATCTGGCAGAACATGTCGACGTTCGCGCCTAGTCTGGACGAGATGCTCATCATGCGATCCAACCCCGCGTTTGCATCGTGGATGCCTGCGTTGCCGCCGTCGCTCGACCTTATTGGCTCAGCTGCTTCGCTCAGCTCTCGACACACGCAACCCGTCGGCTCTGCTCCTGCCACAAATGGCGCAGACGGCTCTGGCGTGGCCTTCTACAACGGTCTCCAAGTCTCCGACACGTTCCGCACGGTCTCTGAAGCGTCGGCGATCTCGATCCTCAAGTCGGTCACCACCAAAGCAAGGGCTCTGTTCAACTTGCTCGCCAAGCAGTCGCTAGCCGGCAGCAGCAATAGCACCAGCAACGGGGATGCCGGAGGAGGAGTAGGGGGCGTGGCGTATGCCGACCTGCTCAACAGAGCCAAGCGGTCGTTTTTGGTGTCAAACGAGGCAGACTTCAAGTCGCTGCTGATCGAGTTCAAGGATCACCATTTGTGTCATATCAGCAAGCAGGGGGTCATCTCGATCGGATTGGCGGACGCCAAGGTGTTGCAGGCTGTACTGGATAAGTTGAAGTCGATCTAATAGAGTTGACTCTTGCGTCTTAGTTCTGTTCGACTGGTGTGTGATTCGAGATTGCTTGGCGCATGTCGTTGGAGCTGCAAGAGGGTCGTGCTGAGAGCGATGGGGTATATTGACAGCTCGACCGACACACAGACACTCGGAGCTACACTTTTATCTCATTGCGACTTCTTTTCCTCTGCCCTGTCCTTCCTTGGCGGTTGTGGCGGAGCAGCATCCGAATCGTCCTCCAAAAACGCTGCCACGACGTAAGCCGCCAGTACGAGGTTCGCTACCAACGCGGCCAGTCCGCCGGCGTACGTCGCATTGCCTGTTGATCCGCTCCGAACCCAAGTCTGTCAGCAATCCATGCCATCTTCTCTTTCCACGTGCAGTGGGGCGTTCCAAGACTCACCGGAGAGATAGCGGTCCTTGGCAAAGTAGTAGGCCGAGATCGGAGCAGCAAAGAGAGCGACGCTGAAGAAGGCGAGTTTATAGTATACGCCTTGAGCGGGGTCTCTGCCTCTGGGGGCGATGCGGGACGGTGTGGGGTCCAGAGTCGACATTATCCCGCGCGAGAGCCTTGATGGTGTAGATGGAAGGACGGCGGACAGCGGACGGTGTTGGTGTTGGTGTTGGTGGAACACGAGAAAGCAAAAGCGTGTGGTGGACGTGTAAAGCTCGGATTTCGGTCAAAATTCTCAAAAGTGGAGAGAAACAAAGTTGAGAAAGACGACACAAGAAAAGGTACCGATTCTTCCTCTTCTTCCTATCCATCCTGATCCGGACAACGACACAAGGATGCCGGAAAAGATCCTTCTCGTAGGCCCCGTCAATGGCCGCCTGAAAGACCTTGTCAGCAAAGTATCCGCCATCCAATCCAAGCACGGCCCCTTCACGTCGCTGTTCATCCTCGGCGACCTCTTCCACCCGTCACCCGCCGATTCGCTCCTCGCACAACAGACCGACTTGCTATCGAATAAACTCCACCTGCCCATCCCCACTTACTTTTACCAAGGCACCACTCCTCTCTCTCCAGCAGTGGCGGAGGCAGTCGCAACAGCAGCGACGCAGCCGCAGAAGGATGTGCCTCAGGGGCTGGTGAAGGTGGCCGAGAACCTGTTTTGGGCGAGAGGCAAGAGCGGGGTGTTTGTTACGAAGCAAGGTTTCAGGGTAGCATTCGTGGGTGGAGTATGGGACTCTGCGAAGTTTACACTGGGCATCGAAGGCGAAGCGCAGTTCGACGCTGAAACGTGGTACGAGTCCGAAGCTCAGCTGGAGCAGGACGAGCAAGAGGCGCACATCACCCCAGCGACCATACACCGACTCCTCGCGCACCCTTCGTTCCGCCTGCCCTCTACACCATCCTCACATTTGCCCTCGTCGCAGGCGAGCAACGGCACGGCCAAGCCAGGCACCCTCGCAGCCGCACGAGCCTCTGCCTCGGCCACGCAAGCCAGACAAGCCGCGCAAGATGCCGCACTGAACATCTTGACTTCGCGCCCTCCGATCGACCTGCTACTCACAAACTGCTGGCCGACGGGGATCACCCTGTTTTCGACCACAGACCCGCTCGGCGGCCTCCCAGATTCGACTGCGCGCATGTGGGGCTCGCCCGCACTCGCCCGCCTCGCATCCCATGCCTGTCCACGCTACCACTTCTCGCTCGCCCCCTCCTCGGCCACCCCACTGCAGGACCTCCCCGTCGGCATCGAGCAAGACACGCTCGACATGGGAGCGTTCTGGGAACGCGCTCCGTACGTCACCGACCTGTCTTCGCATCTGGGGGAGCAGCGGCAGCTGTTGGATGCGACGCCCGCGGGAAGAAGGCAGTTGGAGGGGTTGAAGGTGGTGACGAGGTTTGTGTCGTTGGCGAGGTTTGCGAATGAGAAGAAGCGGAGGTGGTTCTTGGCGTTGAATCTGAGTCCTGCTGGGGGGCAGGAGGCGCAGGCCGTGGTGGTGCCGGGGAATGCGACGCAGACGCCGTACTTTACGCCTGGCCCGCCGGGACGGGGGCAGAATGGAAAGCGATCGACCGCTGCTGTGCAGGGCGGCGGTGACATGGACTCGGGTCCAAACTTCAGGTTCCAAGAACCTCGCAACAAACGTCAGAAAGCCGAAGCAGGAAGCGCGGAGATCCCGCCGCCCGGCTACATCTGCCGTATCTGCAACGTGGAAGGGCACTACATTCGCGCGTGTCCCTCGAAGCAAGAGCAACCGCCGCACCCTTCTTCCACGTCTACTGCTACCACCAGCACTGAAGGACGAGGCGTGGTGCAGGTAAAAAGCCAGATGCCACTACCAGCAGTCCTGCCCGTGAAACCGTCGTTCACGCCCCACGCGCGACCCATGATCCCCGTCGGCCCGTCCAACTGCTGGTTCTGCCTGTCGAATCCGTCGGTGACCAAGTCGCTCATCGTCAGCATCGGTGCCGAATCCTACCTCGTGTTTCCCAAAGGCGCCTTCGTCGACGCCTCGATCTCGCGCGTTCCCGCGGACGCAGCACACCTGCTTGTCGTCCCGCTCTCGCATACATCCAACCTGTTGCCTCGGACGCACCCTGTTCTCGCCGCGGATGCTGGGGATGCTACGGAAGAGGAGGGGCAGCGGACACGCGCAGAGATGGAAGCGACCAAGGCAGGCGTGCGCGCCATCTGGGCGCGTACGGGCCACGCGATGCTCGAATGGACGCTTGTGCGTGTTCGCACCAGCAGCAGGATGACGCATTTCCAGACGCAGCTCGTTGCGCTCCTCCAGAGCGTTGTTGCCGAGCGCAATGTCGGGCAGGCGCTGGACGATGCGCTCACGGCCATCCCTACGCATGCTGGCGTCCTCCGCGCGCAGGCAGATATCGACGCGTTCTTCTCCCTCCATCACGCAGAGGAGGGCGAGCAGCTGGACGGGTACTTCCACCTCGCTCTGCACGACGACGCCGAGGGGAGCGCTGGAAAGAAGGAGTGGCTCGTCCCGCTCACCGTCCGGGACCGCTTTCCCGTTCAGTTTGTGCGCTCGACACTGGCCAAGCTCTTCGAGCTGCCGCATTTGGCCGACTGGAAGACTTCGGCAGTGCAAGAGAGCGAGCAAGTCGAGAAGGAGCGATCGGCTCAGTTCAGGAAAATGCTCTCCTCGTGAGCTCACATGCGACTCAGTTGTTGATCTTCAATCAATGCAAGTGCAAGGAAGGATGGTTGCAACGCGCTGCAATGTTTGACTGATTGTGCTGTGAGATCTAGTGCCTTCTTGTGGAGCGTGAGCCGCTGGAGAAGTCGGGACGCTTCCGCTTCTTGCCCCTCTCGTCCCTCTCGTCCCTCCCATCTCTCCCGTCCCTGCCGGGTCGACGACTTTCGCGTTTCACCTTGACCGCACTCCTCTCACTCTGCTTCCTCCCGTCCTTCCCCGTACTACCGCGGCTGTCGCGCTCCTCGGGTTGGCCTTCAAACAAAATCCGACGCAAGCGCAATTCGGCCTCTTCGCGCGTAAGCTGTATTCCGTCCAGCATGTCTACGCCGCCCTCGGAGTCGCTGTCTTCTGCATCCCCCTCCTCCTCACCTGCCGCGCCTGCGCCACCCGTACTATACTCAGAGCCCGCAGTGCCAGCAATTCCAGCAGCGCCCAAAGTGCCCAATGCGGAGGAAGGAACGTTGAGCAGCTCCAGGAAGCCCTTTGCAAGGTGGAAAGCAAGGGGCGGCTGCGGAGTGTCGAAGGGGGCGACGGAGGTCCAGGCAGCAGCCCATGCTTTGGGGCCCTTTGTCGCTGCAGATGTAGCTTCGGTGGCAGTCGGCTGTGGGTCTTCGTTGGCGTCGTCGGCGTCTTCTGGTGGGGCTGGTGGGTTGAGGTGAGACGGCGTGCGAGATTTGCGTCTTGACGCTGGCTGTTCTTCGGTTGAGTCAGAGTCGGATACGTCGGGGTCGTTGTCGCTCCAGACGGAGCCAGATGCGCTAGACAATGTGGGGGCTTCGCTTTCTTCCGCCTCGTTCCCGTCTTGTGTGTCGTCACCATGCCCGTCCAAGTGTCTCCTGACCCTCTTAATGTCATCATGTTCCTCGGTCGGCCAGTCCTCGTCATCCGCCAGCACGTCTCTGCCCCAAACTGCTCCCCTGTTCGCCTTCACCCTATCCCCGTCCAGCTTGGCATCCTTTGCATGCAATCCCCACATCCGCTGCCTTTTGCTCGTCTCGGCCCTGAGCCAGCTCTGGGTCGCCTGAATCGCGGTCTCGAAGCACAGCCGCGCTTTGCTCTTCGTGGTCCGGTCCAGCGCCCTCAGCTCGACGTGTTCACCAGCTCCACGCGCGTTGAAGAGAGTGCTTATGCCCACAAACATGTACAGCATCCCCAGGAGCGTATGCAGCAGCGGCTGCGCCTTGTACGGATACAGGTTGACGCGCTGTTCGAGGAGCTCGATCGCGTCGTTGAGGCGGTTTGCGGCGATGTACTCTGCGACGAGAAGCGGCGTGGTATGCGCGGCCTTGAATGGCGCACTCCCGTTGAGGTCGAGCTGCTGCAGGTAGCTCAGCCTCGCGCCGTTCCCGCCGCTCGAAGCGACCAGTACGAGGGCGAGACGCCACTCGAGCTCCGAAGTCCACTCGTGCGCGTTCAGTATGACACGCAAGAATCTCGCCGCCAAGTGGAACTCCCCGCGTTGCAGACACACGTGAACACAGTCCCAGCATTTCCGCAGATGCTTCCGGCGGTGCGAGGTCACATTGCTTCGCGCGAACGACACAGAAGCGCGCCAGTTGAACAGGCTCAGCGAAGGTGAGGCGTGCGAGATTGACGCGTACACCGACCGATGCGCAGAGTGGAACGGAAGGCTGTTGCTCTTGAGTGCGCGGATCTGATGGTTCTGTCGGAAGCCTACACCAGGGAACGGCGGCGGGTGGAAGATGTACCCTCTCTCCATACCGTCGACGCTTCCCACTAGTCGGAGGACCGACTTCGTAAAAGGTCAGGTAAGGTGAGGGTCGAGGAGCGTGTGCCAGATATGATGGTGGTGGTATCGAGTGCAACATCAAATTTCACGGTGGGACCCTGAAATTCTAACCGCCTCTACAGTATCTGCTTCCGATTTCCGTGTTTCAGTCCTCACAAGCTCAGACCCAAGGACGTGCCCAAGCGGATTCTACTCGCCTCCTCGTCGCCTTTCCTCGATCTCCTACACGTGCTCTCATCACACGAACGTGTGCAGAAGTAGAACAAGTAGTATTACAGTCAGATAACACAAACAACGAAACTGAACATGGATCGAATCAGACTTGCGCACTCGAGCGGTTGGAAATCTCACGCCTCACTAGCAACCGACACCCTCCTGCTCCCTCTTGTGCTCCTCTTCGTCGCGCCCGCCGCCGCCGCAGCACCGCTCGTCTTGCCTTTCCCTCTCGCTCTCGTCAGCTTCGCCACCTTAGCCTGCGCAGCCCCTTCAAAAGCCTCGTCCTGCTCGCCCTTGGCCGCAGCCTGTGCCAAGATCTCTTCAAACTCGCGCAGGTCGCCTGCACCCTCGGCACTGCCTCCAGCCGCACCCGCTCCTCCGCCGCCTCGACCACCACCGGCCCCGGAAGCGTTCGTCTTGTTGGCACGCGCCTTGGCCAGAATCTCTTGGAAGCGCTTGAACACTTCGGCATGATACAGCTTGTCCTGGTAGAAGGGCAAGCCTTCAATAAGCTTCTTGACCGACCTTTCGCTCTTGTACGGCAGCAGCGAGAGACAGAAGGCAATGTCGCGCCATTGCCTCTCGGAGTTGGTCAGCCTGAACCGCTGGCAGAGCTTCTCCACCACGTTTTCGGCCTGCTTCTCCTTGTCGATGAAAGTGAAAATGAACTTCATGGTGCGCGCAAACGTCTCTTCGTCGACAGCATGCTTGCCGATCGACAGATGCGAGATAATGTCCGGCAAGTTGTTGTACACCGCGTTCTCCTTGGTCGCCAGTTCCGAAAAGAAGAGCTTGGCCAGGTCCGACACGCGAGGCTCCTCGTCTTCGAGACACTTGGCCATTTCTCCGAGCTGACCTTTGACCTTGATCATACCGTTGAGGATCAGATGCGTGAGCACCATGAGCGTATGCTTCTTGACCGACAGATCCGAATCGCCCAATCCAGCGTAGAGCCGGTCCGAGTTCTCGTCGACAAGCGATCCAAAGCAGACGGCAATGTCACCGAGTGCGATGACGACGTTGCTGCGGATCACAGCATCCTTCGATGTGGTAAGGATGTGGAGCAGCAATGCAAGATTCGCTTCGCAGAATGTCGACGAGACGCACATGAACTTGCAAAGCGTCAGCACGGCAGCGCGGCGCACAAGCTCGTTCGGATACGATTTGGGGTTGCTGCAGATGTGCGTGATGATGGGACCAAACATGGCCAGCACACTCCGACTGCCGTACAGCAACTCCTTCTCGCGGACGCTGGCAATTACTTCACCGATCTCGTCCTCGGCGTTGCCGGCGACTTGGTCCAATTCTTCCACTGCGGCAGCGGCGGCAGCAGCCCGACTCGCCTTGCCCTCGGAAACTGCCTTTGCGACTGCTTTCTCCTTGTCCGCCTCTGCCTTGCGTCGCTTGTACTCTCGCTCAACCAGTTCGAGATAGACGATATGCTTGAGCGCCACGTGACCAACGATGAACAGCAACTGCGCAAGTTGGAGAGCGTCGCCCATAACAGGGGCATCCGAGTTCGATGCACCATCCTGGGTAGCATCAGGCATCGACACATCGCTCGCCGCATCGTCGGCATCTTGCCGCGCTCGTGCTTTGCCTCCAAAGACACGCGAGGTCATGCTGCGAATAATGTCGCTGCACAGCGCGTCGGGCTGCTCTCCGAGAAGGTAGATGGTGTTGATGGCATTTTCGGCCAAGCTGAACCACTCGGCGCGACTGTTGCCTTTGAGCACATCCCCAGACATCTGGATGGCCGCACGAAGACGGCCAAAGAGCGGATGCGTCATAGGGTAGCGCACGCTCTCGTCGCTGAGCGCACCTTTGACCTTCTTGACGTTACCGCCTACGCGTTGAAGAGCAACGCAGGTGTATTTGGCGAGCACCACATCGCGCGCACCCAACGGACCGAGACCGACACGGAGAAGAGTGTCGATCTGCTCCGAGATGATCTCACGCCTAGCAGTGGCGAGCATGCCCAGAACGATGATGGCACCTCGACGTTGTGCAGCCGAGATGGCACGAGGAGCCGAGTAGACGGCCCAGAGCTTGTTGACAACCTCCGGGTGGACGTAGTTCTCGATCTGCATGGTCTTGAGCATCTCTTCCAACGAGGTGAGCTCGGCGAGCGTGGCGCCAAAAGTGCGCTCGATCATGTTTTTCGCGATGCGAACCACATTTTCTTTACCGCTGAGATCGGCGCGGGCGTCAAAGTAGAGGGCACGGTAGACCTCGATGAGTCGCGAACGGACGCCTTTGAGCTGACTGCCGTCCTCCATGACGAGAGTGTTGTCCTTGGTCCAGATAAGATGGACCATCTTGCGCACACCGGCAGCAGCGCCCGAGAGCTTGTACTCGTAAGCGACGCGGAAGAACTCCATGCTCTCGAGCACCTCAGCCTTGTTGGTGGACGCGAGCAAGAGTGTCAAGTTAGGCATGGCCGTCTCGATCTGGGTGATAAAGGCGATGGCGTCGGTGTAGTAGCGTTTGGTGAGACGGAGACACATGACCTTTTCCGCGTCGACGGGTTCCATCTCGGCCTGCGCAGCAGCGAGAGCCTCGAGGTCGACACCAGAACGACGACCCTTTTTGGCCTTGCTCTTCAGCGGCTTGGCCTTAGACTTGCGACCACGACTACGGGAGGCGTCTTCGTCGTCCTCGTCCTCGTCCTCGTCATCCTGCATGACAGTGTCGTCCCCATCTTGGTCTTCTTCTTCGTCCTCGTCCTCGTCCATCTCATCGTCAGAGGTCTCGGGTTCGCTTTCATCTTGAACAGCAGACTGATCACCGGGAAGGTTGAGCGAGCCCTCGGTCTCCTCGAGCTCCTTAGAGACGAGGTCGTATCTCGCCTGCCACTCCGGAAGCGACAGCTCACCGCCGTGGAGCATGCCAAAGGGATGGGTGAGGATGAGCTTGGTGAGGAGAGCGATGGCGTTCTTGCGCACACCGCTACTCTTATCTTCAAGGTGGCGGATGACCATTTCGGTGATCTCGGTACGCTGTTTGGGGAATTTGGTAGGCAGATCCAGCAGACGGGCGCAGACGGTGATAAGCTTGGATCGGACGTATGAGTTGAGGTCCAGGAAGCGCTCGATGAGGAGGTCGAAGAAGGTCTCGATCTGCTTCTTGCGTGCTTCTGCACTACCACGGTTCTCGTCGGAGGCAGCATCGCCTTGCGTGCCGGCATCAGCGCCGTCCGGGTTGAGAGAGTCGTCGGTGAGGGCAAGCTCCTTGATAAGCAGGCCCAGTGTTTCGATGAGCGCATTCCTCATGGGGTACGATTCCGAGTCGAGATGCTTCTGCAGCAAGCTGATCTGCTTGAGGACGCTGCGCGGACTGAGCTCAGCCATGCGAACGAGGAAGCGACCAAACGAACGAGGACTCTTCGTGTCCATGGCACCAAAGTTTTTGGCGGCGACTTCGCGGAGGACGTCTTCGCCGAGACGCTCGTAGTCGAATTCGAGACGCATGAGCGCCAGAAGCTCTGCCATGGGCTCTGCGAGGTGCTCGTAATACTGCAAACTCTGCATGATGCTGGTTTGAGCGCTGAAGGCTTGACCGTGCGCCTTGACGGCTTGGCAAATGACTTTGAAGATGCCGAGCTTAATGGACTGGATCTTGAGATACGATTCGTTTTCTTGCAGAAGAAGAGCAGGACGCAAAAGGCAGCCAGAGACGAAGGAGTCGCGGGCAGCAGAAACAGTCCACATACGCTCGCTGCGTACGCGAGCCGCTTTCGACATAAGTGTAAGCACAGCGGGGATCGAGTTGGACCAGGCCCATGCGTCCGCTTTTGCGGAGCTCGACTTGGCAGCGGCAGCTGCAGCAGCTGCTGCTGCAGACTTGGCACCTGCACCACGACGTCCGCCTCCTCTGGCAGCTACTATTGCAGCCGCCGAACCTGCAGCGTCGGAACGAGCGCCGCTGTACTTTTCTGCGACCGAGACGAGCCATTGGAGGAGGAAGGCGTATCGCTCGAGCGTCTCTGCGTGAGATGCGTAGGCGTTGGGGTCGTCGCCATCGAGCTCGCGTTGAGCCTCGTCGAGAGCACTGGACATGCCAGAGGCGATTACATCGAGAAGCTTGTTGCAAGCATTGGGACAGAGGTTGGCGAAATGTTTGAGGTAGGAGCGGATGAGGTCGTAGATGTCGGGGTTCGAGATGTTGTCTGGGCTGGAAGTGATGGCGTCGATGGCCGCGTCGAGAGTGGAGATCTGTTCCGAAGCATTGAGATCGTCGACGGCGACCTCCTGTGGGACAATGTAGGGTTCATCTTGGAGGAGGAGCAGTTCGTCGGCGAGGTTGAATCGGCCGTTACCGCCATCCTCATCAGCGGAGGTCATTGTGAAGTGAGGTGTTCGCACCTGCTCGGAAGTGAGCGAGCGTGGGTAGGGAAATTCAAATGGGCGATGGGTCGATGATGGTGGTCGCCGTCAACGGATGGACTCCGCTTGTCGGGTCGAGTGTGTTAGCGTGTTGGTCTCTCGCTGTCCCTGACCGCAAGAAAAACTGAGCCTCTCCAGACTGCGCCTCTCATCATGGACAAGTGTTGGTCTTTTTTGGGGTTTGAGAGACCAAAGAGAGACGCGCGCGTTGCTGAGGCGTGTTTTGGACGCTGCTTGGCTAATGTTAGAGTGAAAAATCCCGCGCTGTAGGCACGTGATTTCCCACTAATACCTGGTGCCCTCCAAAATCGGCGATCGGTTCTGGAGCTGCCAACGCACCGAAGAAGAAAGCGCTCTTCTGATTTCAATTTTGAACAGCGCGCTCGAGCCGATTGCAATCAGAACCGGGCGCCAACAGTGCGAGTTGGTTGCAAGCAAAGAAAGCGTGTGACATTCCAAAGGACAATTGCGACTCTCTGTGTGACTGAGAAGGTTTAGCGACCAAAGCTCGAGCTTCAGTCTGAGTTTCGGATCGCGAAGACTCCACTTTTGGTCAAGACATGGACGGGCGGCTGTTTGCTCCTTGCTTTCTCGCTCTCATCATCTGCTGGTCAGTGCCTCGTCTCAAGGCTTATCATCACGTTCTTCCGTCCACCCCGCCGTCGGTGTCGTCCCGCAACCCCACTCGATCACGCAACTCGATCACATTGAATCCGCATCGATCAGGAAGCCACCCAACTTCATTTCAACAGCCATACGAGACCCGCTTTGCGCACAATCGAGGCCCATCCCACGTCCTGTCCTCCTGACCACCGCAACACTTATATCTCACTCCAAAATGGTAAGTTTCTTGCACTCACACAAAGCGGCACTGCATCTGGGTTCATTTCGACCCACTCGATCCACTGCTTGGTTAGAATCACTGCCATGAGCTTGTTCTCGTGCGAACACTCTCCCATCGCACAACCACCATCGAGCTGGCCTCCCCGTCACGATACATCTATCATGACCAAAGCACGTCGTCGCAATCTTCGCGCCGCTACTGCCGCTACTCTTCCCAGTACGCCTCTCAAGCAACACCACAAACCTCGTCCCCTTCCCAAGCTTAGTGAAAAGCGCGAAGGCGAAGCTACCGCCGGTGTGCTGGACTGCGTCGAACTGGATGCTGATGCCAGTCCGCAACTCGATCTGAGATCTTTTATTGACATGACTTCCCACTCTGCCGACTTCATTTTCTCTTCCAACAACCTCACCGTGGCACTCAAATCCAAACCCTCCTGCTGTCCCGCCGACCACAACGATCACGATGCTGACGCAATGGTATCCTACATCTCTCAGGAACAACAATCCAGCGCACCACTGCCCGCGAGGAACGTGGTCAACTTCCTGCGCAACAAGTCTGGCATCAAGACGCGCGTCGGCGCACTCAACGGCAAGCGCGTTGACTACTTTAAAGGCTCCGCTGCAGTCAAGGCGCTCCTCTCGCCCGCCTATGCTAAGCTCAAAGACGTGCCCAAGGTCACGTCGAAACAAGAGGCGGAAGAATGCCTGCACAACATTATCCCCTATGCCTTCTTCCTGCGTGTAGAACGCGGCGCCAGCACAGGCGGCAAGGACTCGCCCAAAGTCGTCGAGATCAACCCGCAGCAGATGTTCAAGGCCGACTTCTACTATGTATGGCTCTACGAGGGGTCGCAGCTGGGCCTGAAGCTGGCTGGGCTGGGCATGGTGGCGGTGATGCTGGCGGGCGTCATGTTCCCGCTCTGGCCGCCGACGATGCGGTTGGGCGTGTGGTACCTCAGCGTGGCCGCGCTCGGCCTGATCGGGCTGTTCTTTGCGATCGCCATCGTCAGGCTGATCTTCTGGCTGATCACCGTGGTGGTGGCCAAACCGGGCATCTGGATCTTCCCGAATCTGTTTGAGGACGTCGGGTTCGTCGACTCGTTCATCCCGCTGTGGGCGTGGGACGTGCCCGCGCCGGCTAAGAAGAAGGGCAAGTCGGCAGCGGGAGGTGCAGCTGACAAGAAGAAGGCGGCGAGTGGTGCGGGTGCGAGTGCGGGCGCGGGTGCTAGGCAGCAGGCTCTGGCGAGCGTGGGTGGTGCTCCGCCTACGACTGTTCAGCCGCCCAAAGCGGCTCCGCGAGCTGCCGAGTCGAAACCAGCGGCCGAGGCTAATGGTGTCCAGGCGACGGGTAGCGGCGGCCCTGGCGCTTCGGATAGCTTGGATGACATCAACTGATTGCCATGCACTCTTTCCACCGCCGAGAGCCTTCTATATTTTGCGCTCCCAAAAAAAAGTCCTGTTGTTTACGCACCACCACCTACGTACCTTCCTTGCGATCGTCTGCGTTGACGCAATCAAATGCTTTGTCGATGATCCAGACATGCTTTTCCTGTTCACAGTGCCGAAGCCGCAGCTTCACATGGGCGGAGTGGGCGGAGGTGCCGCGCCTCTGCAGCGCTGGGTTGTGGTCGAGACTGAGGTTGGTTAGCTGCCAAGTCGTCGAGAAACGTACAAGTGTGAGCAGGGCGAGGAGAGGGTTGGATTTTTGACGCCTCTTTTTCGGCCTCCGCAGTAAGTTAGCAAGATATTTTTCTGCGGCTCAAAATTCCGCCCGTCCGCCCTCGTCGCCTCTGTCAAGGCTTCGAAGCGCCACACAACCCCCACCTCGAACGCTGAAACACCACCGGCTCTTCTCCAAATGAGTGTCAAACCTGGGATTTGCATTGTAACTTAGTGTCAAAGTGTGTGTTCTCAGCGCCAGATGGCTGAAAAGTACGAACTCGTTCTGCCGTGCTGGTCCGTATTTCGCTGCTTCGGCGCCAATCCTCTCGACGCCGATCCGGGGCTCTGGTGCTGCTGCTGCCGATTGGTGCTATCTGACAAGAAGCTCCCCCTCCCTGGCGCGCCTTTCCTCGGCGAGCCTCCTGCCACGTCGCCATCACACACACTCGCCGGCCTGATCACCCCGCCACCCCCCGTCGCCTGACTCAACAATGCCCCCACACCTCCCGCAGCACTCCGCAACCCTCCCACCGGCCCCTGTGCAGCACTCGGCATCAGCAGCGGCGCACTCGGCCGCTTCGGCCGCAACAACTCGGGCTGGTGCCGACTGGCGAGAACGTGGAAGTCCGCTTCCCGGTCGTAGTACTCTTCGTCGTAGTGCAGGCGTGCGGCCCTGAGTTGGTCGAGTATGGATTCGTAGAGTTCGATCTCGCCGTCGAGGAGCGATCGCCCAAGAGCGTGGTAGTCTTGCACACGCTCGTCGTGCAGCCGGTCCATCTCGGAGAGGGTTACGTTGATGACGGTTTCGCAGCGCGCGGCGACCTTCTCGAGCTCCTCGGGTGCGACGTGTGTCGCAGTGGTACCGGTGGCGCCTGCGTCGTTGTTGTTTTCGTCGTCGTCGCTGTCGAAGGGTGCATCCTCGGTGGCTTCGCGATAGCGCGAGAGAGTGGTACGGTGCGTCTCGAGCAACGACTGTGCCATGGTGTGTGGGCGCGAAACCTCTTTGAACCTCTCGTGCTGTCGAAGCAGGGTCTCTCGCGCATGCGATTCGTAGATGTCTGCAACGTTTTGAAGGCATTCCGCCGTGCTCTGCAGTGCACTCGTCAGGTTGAGGCAGTCCTGGCAATCCTCTCGCCAGCACCAAGCCCCATGCTCGTTAGTCGCACCCGTCTCGCTGCGCCGACCCACGTTGCCCATGGGGGGTCCCAGAAGCCGATGCACATCCGCATCCGCAAACACCGATCCCCCTGCAGTAACATCGCTGTCATGAGACGGCCCAGCACCGACGCCAGTCAATGTCCGCAGGAGCGTATACGAGAGATCGCGATAGCTCGACGACGTAGCCACGTTACCTTCACGGTGACCCCTGAACGCAGCCAGCACGCCGTGCTTGCCCGCATTGTGCCCGCCAACCCCATTGATTGTCTTTTCCAGAGTTTTTAGGAACGCCTCCATCCGATCCACTTCAACGGTGGCTTCGGTTGCATCAAAGTTGAACTCCGGGTGCCACGTATGCGCAAACACTCCGCCCTTTGCTGCCTTGTCTTGCGAAAAGCATCCATTTCGCAGGAGAAGTGCAGCATACGTGCGCCACTCGCCCTCGTTCTCGCAGCTTAAAAAGAAGCGGATCGGCTCGGAGTATCGCAGCACCGGATGTCGCACCAGTCTCGACGTCCACATTTCGAGGTCGGCACGGCGTGTCTCGATAAAGTCAGACGCAAAACGTCCAGAGTACTGCTTCTCGGGTAAGGGTGGGATGAGCAACGCAGAGAAGTGCTTGGAGAGCACCTGATGCAGCCATTCGAACTGGGTAAATCGGCGAAGCACCGTGACTTGGGCTCCGGGTGGGTAAGGTCCGCCAAGTGGATCGTACGGGAGGCAGCCGTGGCTGCCCGAGACTGCGTCTGGATCATCTTCGATCGGATAGGTACTTGTAACGTGGTAGACTGTGTACTCTTGCATGCCGTTGAGCTTGACCCGCTTTTCTGGATGGTGAACCTGAACAAGAAAAGGCGCAGACTTGCTCCTCCATTTGGGACCCGCAGGACCGGCAATCACAAAGTGTTGGTTCGGGTCTGCAGCGTTAAGCTCCACTTCAGGTACCTCCGTCTGCGATTCGAAAGCCTCGGGAACGTGTGAATGCTCGACTCTCAGTTGAGATGTTGCCAGCGCTCCATTCTGCCTCGCTGCAGCGTCTTCATCCTCCTCTTCCACGACCTCGGTCAGAGCGGGGATGGCAGGCTTGCCTCCTCCCGACACCTTGCGGGCAATGGTACGCGATCGCTCGTCGCCTTCAATGTCTGCGTCGGAGAGCACGAAGTCCTCGGCGCCGCTCGTGACAAAGCTGGCAAAGCGATTGAATGTCTTTTTGCCAAAAATACTGCCCTTCCAATCGGAGCCGGTAGTCGTCATCGTTGTTGTTCCCGGGTCTGTGACAGGCATGACTTTATCCACGGCGTGCTCGACTGGCGCTGCTGCTGGCTCGTCGACTTCGATCAATGGCGATGGAGCTGTAGCAACGGCAACAGCAGACCAGTCGATGGGATTTGCATCTGTTGACGCAGCTGGCATGCCATCGATCGCACTTGTGGGGCTTGCAGCAAAGACATGCTGCTCGTCCATCGCTGGCTCGACCGCGTCCAAGGGAGTCTCTGCATCAGCCCTTTCGACCTGCTCCCACTGCGCGGCCTCGTTGCCAATGTCCAGAAAAGCGCTGACTGAGATGGGAGCTTGGGGCTCGACTGCTATTACGTCATCTGCTGTTGGCTTCGGGATTGAGAGTACCTGATCTGTGGCCGCTGGTGCGCTTTGAGACGGCGTATCGCCGTTGACGACATGCGCAATAGGTTCGTCCTTAGCTTCCACAGTGGCAGATTCTGATTGCAACAATCCTGGCGAGGCAGCCATCCGACTAGGCAATGCTTCAGCCGAGCCCTCGTCCGACCTTGCGCTAGACACCCTGCAATTCGGCGAGGCGGTAGCTGCAGGCGGCAAACTGAGGCCACCAGTCTCCGACTCCGGATCGTTCGTTGGCGGCGGCCCGATAGGTTGATTCGCAGGGGGCGACCGGGTAAAATCCTGTATCAAGCAGTACCATCCTTGTGGGATGAGACCTCTGGTCGGCACGCCCTGTTCGTCCCATACGACGCCAAGACTCCAGCCTCCCGCAAGCTGCTCGTTGAGGATCTCGAATGGCTGACCAGCGCGAATAACGAGCTCGTTGAAAGCGGATTCACCTTCAAAGTCGTAGAGCGCTCGAGCGGGCTTGCCGATACCGGGCTGTGGCATTCGAGCGCTGATGGGACGAGGAGCTTGCAGAGTCGACGTCGTGGTGTTGGTGGTGGGAGCCAGAGTCGATTGCATAGCTCCAAGCAAGGCCGATTGCTGCTCGACTAGTTCTGCTTTGTCCACATCGCCGTTAGGGGAAATGTCACCGCTCTGCTCGGCGTTGATGGCAACGGACGGCGGACTCGGTCGGTCTGCATCTGTCCCAGCAGCCTCTTCCGGCACGCTGCTGCTGATGTCCCCGTTGACGGTGGTGGCAGCATTCAGCAAGATTTTCCGCGCGGCAGTCGCCTTGGTGGGACTGGCATATGTAGCACGCCAATCGAGGTCAAAGCAGCTGCCGTCGTCGGCGCGCAAATGATGGCTGGTCCTCGAGAAGCTGACATCGTCGTCGTCGGCAATAAGCATGGACGGCTCTCGGGACCTCTCCGCTTGATGCTCTGCTTCAGAAGCGGATGCGCTAGCAATGGAGTGAGCGGACGGTGAAGGAGAAATACCCGAGGTGCGGCGATCCCGATCGGACGACGACTGGGGACTTGCGGTGAAGATGGAGCTCAAGCGCGCCTTGTTTCCGCCGCTGACTAAGCGGGTGGAGCGGCGACGTGCTGTAGCTGAAGCTTCATCCGCTGAATTGACTGTCGCATCGCGAGAGTGCGGCACATCGTTGTTGGAGTGGCTTGGTCGAATGGTGGCAGAGCTGTCATCGCGAGTGTGCTGGGCTGCTGTGATGTTTCGGATCCTGGAGGAAGTCAGTCCGGCTTTGGATGATGTTGAGACAGGAATGGTTGCGTCAGAGTCGATAGAGGTGGGTTCCTCTGTCAATTGACAGGTGCGTGCCAAGGAGCCGGAAGAAGAAACTCGGAGTGTGCCAGTGTCGGGGTTGTGACTCGGTGGAATGACTACAGCGTCCATCTTTAGAGCGTCGCCGAGGAAATCCTGAGAGGCAGTGCGATAGATGGACTCATCTTGGCTCTGGTCGGTGGCATCCCTCTGATGGGTCTGGGGCTTGCGAGGTGTTTGCATGAGGACCGAGGAGCGTGCATCTGCCACGTGAAAGGCACCCGCCAGGCCGTTGAAGCGATCACCGGTGATCTGTGCCTGAAGCATTCGCACCTGGTTGCTGATTCTGGGCTTTTGCTTTGTTCCCGTGAGCTTTTGCTTTGTTCCCGTGAGCTGAAAGTCGACGCCGGTATTCTGCCTAGACAGAGCGACAGGCATGGACGCGTTGGGCAAGGCAGCCTCGAACATGCTGCGCAGGTTGCCGACCCGTGAAGGACCGGTGCCGTTGATAGCGATTGGCTCGTTTCGAACGAGATGGGTGGTGCTGTCCACTGCACCTGTATTGTGCGAGGACTGGTCAAAAACCCTTGAAACGGAGGGCGCCGTGTAGGTTCTGCCGCGAACCGTAGGCCTGGAACTGGGTGAGCGTGGTGCTGTATCGTATTCGTCGCTGCTCGACGAGTCAAAGGCATCGACAAAATGGTCTACAGTAGAGCTGTCGTAGCCATGACCAAGACGTGCGCGACTGATAGTGGCTGTGGAGGGAGAATGCGTAGTGAAGGAGCCGCCTGTGACATGCGTTTGGATGTAGTGACGGAGAGCGATTGAGTTGCACGTGCCGGTGGAGGCGGACGAGAGATGCGAAGGTTTGGGAGGCGCTGGAGGACGAGAAAGCGTGCCCTCACGACTGCTGGAGGCGATGGACCGAACTGAGCCTTCTGGCGATGGAATGTTTGCCGACATTGTGATGCGATGTGGAGTAATGCAGAGGCTTCGAGCCAATAGAGACGGATGCAAGAACTTTGAACGTGCGAGAAACGGGAGAGGATGCTTGAGGCCGCTAATGTGTATAGGATCAACTCTGAGCCACTAGAATGCTGTCGAGGATGCCAATTCCCTTATGCTCGCATGTCGGTCCCCTTGCGAGACTGCAAAATCAGCAGAAGCTACGAGGATCGACTCAGCCAAGTTGAATGAATGTGATGGACGAACGAAGAGAGAGTGTGAGAGAGCGACAAGGCACTCGACATCCCGACACTTGTCGGTGTTGCCGAGGAACAGGTGGGATTCAGGGTCCACGCCAAAAGCTCGAGGAGAGTGTGTTGATTTCCATGCTGCAGCTCCGGTTTTGAATTGCACGGCGTGTCTCAAAATACAAATACGAAGCCCCTGTCTTTTGAACGCCCTGTATTTGTTTGCTGCAAGCAAGCGAGACCAACACTTTTCGCTTCTCTTCTGCTGTTGACGCGATGCTGTTCTGGAAAAAGTGTTGTTTCTCGTTCTCGTTGATGCTGCCGCCTTCTCTGTCACTGCTTCACACATCATTCGACACGAGAAATGCAACATGTGAGTTTCGGAACCAATCTATGTTGATGAGCAAGCAAAAAGTCGGAAGTCTACCAAGCAATGGAGTAGTTGGTAGGGATGTTGCCGTCAAGATACAGTTCTTTAAAGAAGCACGTTTGATCCCAGTGGCTCGCGATGACATACAATTCTAGCGGCAGCGCTGTCACCAGCGTCGTCCAGCATGACCCTTACCACCGTGCAGACTGGCAGTCGACGTGCTCGAGACGTAACCTTTGTCAGCACCTGCCAAATGAGGATCAATCGTCGGATCCACTGAAGCTTCTCGCGAAGTGTCGACCTGCTTCGATCCCGCACCTCCTCCAACAGCCTGAGGGTACGCCTGACCATGACTATGACTTCGTGGCGAGGCAGCCCCGGTCGCCTCTGTCAACGGCGACCCTGTGTCAAACGGCTCCATCACGCTCGACATTGACGTGAAACCCTGCTTGCCGCTGTCGCCCGCAGGAGCATACGAAAAGTTGTGCGAGACGTGCATCGAGGTCATACCAGCTCCAAGGTAGTGAGACGGCGACGATGAGGAGAGTATCCCACCGTTGGAGATGTGAGGCGATGCATGGGCGGCGTGGTGTGGCAGCCCTCCTCGTTCGCCACCACCGCTGTGGCCATGAGTGTCTCCGTTGACAGCAGAGGCGCTAACGAACATCGGCGTGGTCATGAACGGCAGCGAGGCAGACTCATGACCTCCATGCGTCTGCTCGAACAGTCCCAAACCCATACTGTTGCCCGCAACTGCGTCGCTGTGAGCTTCCTCCTTCACAACAAGGCCGTGTCCATGCGCGGGTGCAACCTGAGCTAGATTACTACTACCACCGTTCGGGCCGTACATGCCCGACAAGCGTCGACGCGTCCCATAGGCAGGGCTGCGGTCCATGTTGCCAAACCCTGCTTCGCTGTTGACATCGCCAACTATCGGAGAGCCATGCTGATTCTGCTGGTGCTGCTGCTGTTGATACTGCTGCTGAAGCTGCAGCTGTTGCTGGTATTCCGGATGAGCATGCCATCGAGAAGCAGGCTCCAATGACAGCTGCCTGTTTGACAGCATGCTCAGCGGTGTACCCGCCGAATTCGAGCCTCCACCCTCGCGCCTCATCAGCTCTGCCTTCTGGCTCCACGCCGGCGAGGCAAATGTGTGCGTGCTCGGTCCCGACGGGCTCTGCTCGCTCCATTCCGACTCGGACGCTCCCATGTGCACTGAACCATGTCCCAGCGCGTACCCGCCATGCCAGCTCTGCGCATAGTGTTGGCCTGCATCTGCACCCACAGGCTTGGTCTCGTACTCGTAATCTACGCTGCCCAACGTAGTCGACATATGCATAGGAAGATGGGGCCGCCCCATGGCCATGTTGAATTGATCCGCTCCAATCGCGTTGGGAGCGAAACCAGGCGCAGAAGGGAAGAAAGCCGGTGGATGAGACAAGGACGGTGCCATGCGGTTGTGGTAGCCGGCCAGCGCATCGAAGCTCTCGGACCGAGCATATTCTGCTTCGGCTACACTCACGCCGCCGCCTCCGCCATAGATGTGCTCTGCGTTGGCAGGATAGGTAGCGTACGAATAGCGTGTACCGGTGCAGGCGCTGTAGAGCTGTGCAGCTGCGATGTGATGATCCTGGTTGTGACGCGACGATGTCGTTGTGACCGGATACTCCGCGAGGCCAACGCGCAGAGTGGGATCCTCGAGCGCCTCGTGGCTCTTGGATGTGTAGCCCATGTTGGAACGCTCGTGCTCGCGCTTGCGGTTGACATTGAGCATGTTTTCGTCCTCGCCTGCTTGCTGTCGGAACGATGCATTCGCCGCGGCAGCGGCCGGCGCGACCGTCAACGACGACTTTGACGACGACGAGGGTGCCGAGGCGGCGGCGCGCATCTTGTTCTGCAGACGCCCGCGACTCGAGTGCGTCATGGTGTGTCGGTGCATCACATCCTGGCGTCGGAAGCACTTGCCGCAGATGGGACACTCGTACTTGATCATGTCGTCGTGCGTGGCTCGATGGCGCAGCATGTGTTCGTGTCGCTTGAACACCTTACCGCAGTAGCACGTGTAAGGCGGTTCGGGCTTTGGTCCGTATCGTCGACGCTTCTTACGCTGGGCACCGCCGCTTCCAGCACCAGCGCCACTGCCGACCTGATTCTGTGCAACGGGGCTGGGCCCAAAGAGATTGCTGCCCATTGTAGACTGGCCGGGTATGCACATGCTTCGAACCAGAGTGCCAGTGGAAGATCGCGTCGCATATCCGCTTCGCACTCCACCCAGAGTAGCAGCAGCGACAGCAGCAACACCAGCCATTTCTGCCTGTTCTTGATGGTGGTGATGATGATGACCAAACAAAGAATGATCAGAGATGAACGACGAGTTGGAAGGCGCGGTAGAGGTCCAGTCTAGACCCATCGATGCTCTATCCTGAACGGAGAGCGAATGAACGTTGGGAGGCATAGAGGCCGAACAAGAAGGGGCGATAGAAGAAGATCGCGGAAGGCGTACTGGATCGAATGAAAAGTTGTTGACACCGCCTGCGTAAGACTCTGTTGCTGTTGAACGCGTTGGCGTGCGCGTGGTCAACATCGACGTTGAAAGTTTGATGCGCGTTATGACAGAAGGGGAATGCAGCGACGATACTGGCTTGGCCTAAGTCTCGACAACGTCTGCGCACCAAGCGTTAGAGTTGGAGAGCACCACCCAACAACACTCTGGTCCGTCGAGGGTCGGGACGAAGGCTTTGCTACGTCGCCAAAGGTCGAAGAAATAAATTTTCCCAAGCCAAGCGTTGGAAGCAGGTCAAGGGTGCTGCCAGCCACTTGTCCGATAGTGCGCCAGCTACTGCACGGCGTCTAATCTTAAACCCCTCGCAAAAGCGAGTTTATAGATTGCAGCGTGGGAGTATTCTTGCGCGTCCTGCCTCCCCGATAGACCAATCACAATGTTGTGGTCAATGAAGGAACCTAACGAGAATCAGTCGCGAGCGATACGATGCGAAAGTTGTGATGGACGAGGGGAGCAACAATTGCAAGTTGGAAACGGTGAAAGAATACGTGTTTGTCAGAGAGATACAGGTAGCAGAACAAGGGAGAGGAGAGAGAGGAGGAGGGCCGTGTCGACTAGAGGGAACCTGCGTCCTTGGTCTTGTATAAGTATCTTGTTCGCCCTTGTTGCCGGCAGGCCGTAGGAGCAGCACTCACAGAGCTTGAACGTGCCGAGAAAGAACCCAAATCAAGTGATCAAGCTTAGCAGGCGCTGACAACAAATGAAGCTGCGACACAGCCATGCTCTGTGCTCGCACAGTGAAGCTGCCCGCTGCTCCCTGTGGCCACAAGCACGAGCTCCGTAAGCCTCGCTCTTTCCTCTGCTTACATCACCTTAGAGAAGTTCCGAAGCTGTAGTGTGGACAGCCTGTCTATCTGGTTCGAGTGCAACAACGAGATACAAAGGCAGTATCAGCGTGCAGATGAACCATGCAATCCCAGATAATGAAACTCCTGGTTGCTGCACCCAGATGTTTTCGCTTTCTCGCGAATGAGATGGTACTGCAGGCGCTCAAAAGGAGGCTTCTCACATGCGCACAGAGCAGCCACTCGCTCGTACACATTCGACCTGCGAGTTTGTCGGGTTCGCCACTCCTCTGCTTCGGCACTATTCTAGACCGATGCGGTTGTCTCAATACTTTGTCTCGAAGGTGCATCGTGTCTGCAGTAGCTGCAGCTTGAGAGGGTAGCGCTGTTTTTCCGCTTGCAACGCTTTCACGACCAGACAATGCTGGTGGGTCTCTCTTCTCTCATCGTCTGAGCGAGCGAGGGAGCAAGCGAAACAAAAGAAGACCAGAAAAGCGTTTACAATGCCCAAGAGTCTGAGGCCCAGCACCAGATTTGGCACAGACAGACGTGGATAGCAGAGGTTTACGCCAATCTCATCGCGTCCCGAGCCATCAAAACTAGGTCAACGATTCATTTGGGGATGAAAAGGGCCCGAGTCGGGCTAGGAATGCACCGATCTGGTACTGGCATTGTTTGGAATTCAGCCCCCTGTTGAGAGGAATAGAAGGGGGGAGCGGTCTGTGTTTGGATGTGTCTCGTCTTTTCGGGGTTGTGAGAGGAGTGAGTCGCAGCGTTGTGCCTGCCTACAACCAGTGCGTGCCCGGTCCTCGTACGACCCAAAACCGACTTCACTTGGCGAAGCACTCGGTCGGCCTGGGTGTTGTCGGTGCTGTCTAGATAAAAGTGCGACTTCGACGTGCACATGAAGTGTCGCACGAGTCCTCTCTACGTTTCTCTTTCTTGTCGACCTTGCCTCCAGTTCGGTTGGCCTGTGTGACGAGTATCCCTGTTCACCGTGATAAGGTTGCTGTCGAGTTCGGAGCGTCGGGTGTGGGTCAAGCCTCACCGGCGCAGAAGCAGGAGCACATGGCTGCCACAAGGCTCAAATCCGGTCCGAAGCGACCCTCCGTATCCGCCAACTTACCCAGATGAAAGCAGACACGTTTTGACCGAGTAAATAGCGAGATAATCTGTATCAACCGACAGTGTCCCTCCGTTTAGGGGGACGGCAGACCGTATTGTATCACTCAATGGCTATATCAGCTTCACTGCCACTGTGATGAGGCCGGGCACGGACTGAAAAGAATGCTGAGCTTGAGATGAAGCAGCAGATGCATGGTGAGAGCCGAGGGCGAGCCTTGTTATGAGGTCAAGAAAGACAAATGCGCTCAAAGAGCGATGAAGGGACTTGCAGATTAGATGCAAATTGTATCAAAATGAAGCTGGTGGTGCATTCGTTCAGGGTTTGAGGAGCCGCCTTGGTGAAAGACAGGGCATGTGTCAAGTCGACGGCGAATGCGCGTTCACTGCCTCGCTTCGAGTGGTGCCGCTCTCCCCATGTGCAAAAACCTCGCCACTCGGACCGGGCAAGAGAGCACGTTGCCCCGCTGCCTACATGACATTTCATGCAGAACGCAGAAGTGACACCTTGGATCAGAATCGGCATCGGAATAAGTCGAAGCCTCGCATAGGCCCGAGCTCGGGACGGGCTCGGTTGCCAGAGTTTGAGAAGATCCGGATGTTGCTGTCACCGCAAATCGTAAACACGAGTCTGGGGACCAAAAATATGCCTTTGTTGCTTCTCACGACCACCGCTTGAGCGAGGCACCTGAGTTCGACGTCGAGATCTGCGGAGGACGCAACCGAGCCCGCAGAAAGGCGTCAGGCTAAAAGGCTCGACAGTGTCTGCCTCGTCCCCCGAACGTGCAGCTTAGGGTTGCCGGTCTCTGAGGGGGGTTCAACCCTGCTTAGCGTGCGAAAGTGAGGCAGGAGCCGGTATTCAGCCACCGAAATGGGGAATCGTTGGATTTGGTTCGAGATGAGAGCCAAGCGTGTCGTAGCAAAGCGCCGCGGTCAGTGCGCTCGGATGCCAGGCTCGTGTTGTTTTGCTCGCACAGTGGTTTACCGGAGCCAGGAGTAGACAGTGAAAAGACTGCTTGCAGGACTTTGCTTGCTCGTATAGAGGTTGTGTGACCACCACGAGACGACTGCGGCTCCCACCATTGCACTTCTGTCACTGCGCGTCGCACTTGAGCCGCAAGGATACAGTAAAATTTGACGTTCTTGCCGACGCCATTTCTCAACCAGACTTGGTTTAGGTCGATTGCAAGATCAATAAAAAAACACCCACGTTTCCTTCTCCGCTCCGCTCCCTTTTTCAAGCAGCGGTTGCACGTACCGCAGCGCTGCTTTTCTCATCGATTGAAAGCTGCAATGCCTGGACAGCGAGTGCTGTGCAGTGCCTTAGAGTAGCTCGAATTCTCGGCGCAGGGATGAAGCGGATTGTGCTTTTAGGCTAGGACCAAGGCGGAACAGCTCCTTGTCGGCTTGCTTTTGACGTCGTTGAACGCTGATACATGAAGCAAGAGAGTAAGACCCACGCATTGTCTGTGAAGTTGAAAAGCGCGCCCGTCCGTCCCACTTTTCCGTGTTCTGCCAAAAGCCTATTGCACGAGTCGCTGGGAGCCTACTGTCGCTTTCACACCTACGCGGTGCATCAATTCAAAGCGCAGTCTTGCTTGTTTGGAGCCAATCAAGCTGACTCGAGTCAAGCGCAGTTCAAACGAGCAGCGTCATGAGGCAGTGGCATCGCAAACTAGCGGCAGCATCCTGACATTACCACCAGGATTGCTGTCTGTGCATCAACAGCTGAGCCAGGGGACACGAGCTGTCGCATCAGACCCGTGCGAGCTACTCAAGCAGAGGAAGTAAGACAATAAATGGCACCTAGCATGAGCTCGAGAAACGGAACAAGGAGAAGCACTTCGCTCTACGAGAAATGACCATTGTCTGCAAGGCGAGAGGACCATGCGCAAAATAGAGCTTGCATTGTCAGGCAGCTTAGGAAGTTTTCTCCTTCGAAGCGGTGACTTCATCAGTCTCGTTATTGTCGCGTAACCAGGAAAAGCCCAGAAGTTTGGTTGGAAGAAAACACAAGATCCAAGTGTCCTGATCAGAGCAGCCGATGGGGCCGACAAAATCCGAGGAGGCCGCGCGGAGAGGATAGCGTGAGACGCTAGTTTCCTTCCTTCAGTTTTTACTTCTAGGTGTATCAAGCTTTGACAACGTTCCAAGGATAGGCGAGAACCTTACGAGTGGGGAATGGGCAGACGTTCGAGAATGTCGTCAAGGCTTGCTAGGAAATTGAGGTCAGTATCAAAGAGATTCAGTCTGGGTCTTCTTGCCACGGTACTACATAAAGCTTCGCAGTGATGCTGTAGGCGCCAGCATAGTCAACATGAGTAAAGGAGCTATGAGAGAGCAAGACAAAGAGATCGAGGAAGAGAGGAAGAGTGGGTGGTGCAAGCGGACGGTCGAGTTTCGAGCTTTGTTAGGCCGACGATCGAGTCGTGCACCCGGACCAGAAAGAATTCTGCGGCTGTCAAGGGCATTTTTAAATACTTTTTTGGACGCTGTCAAGAGAACTTGCTCTTTTGCGCTCGACTCCATCCCTCCTCGAAGACATTCTTCCCCACCTCGACTTTCCTAGTCCTCGAAAGCACTTCTCAACGCTTTGATCGCTCTCCAGGTGGGAGCGAGTTGGGCGGAAAGCGCAGGAAAGAAGACCACGCGGGCAAGTGGGGAAAGGGGAAGGCAATCAAGAGAGCTTGGTTCTTCTCGCCATCGAATCGCACGCGATGGATCATGGTCAAGGCCAAGACGAGCTCCAATGATGCTTGGAAGCATCTCTATCGAGCACTCCTTCGATCTTCTGCTGCCTCCGTACGATTCAGCCGCCCGGCTGCACGCAATACTCGGCGATACTTGCGGGACGAGTTTGTCGGTGCTCTCGTTGCCGATCAACAAGTTGCGGCGACAAGACCGAGCAACAATCTATCCAGTATCGCCGGAGTAGGCAAGTCGAACGCCCCAGTATCGCCGGAACTGCTACGTCGACAGACGCACAACACGCTCGCCTTTCATCTCTCCGCATCCTTGCTTCGAAGCAGCACCGTCGAACGTCGTGAATCATCAGCTGTGACCGCCTCGGCACCCGATGATCTCGATAGGAACAACACTTCGAGCAGCTCGCGTGGCATGCAGCATACCGAGTCGCTTTCACCACCTGAACACCCAACATCGACCAACACAATGACCACGCCAAGCACCGAGGCAGTCCCACGATACACGCAACCCACCACGAAGACCACGCGGCTGCCGCAACGTGTTGTTTCAAATCTCTCGTCGTTGACCTACCACCACCTGTCGCCACATACCCAGATGCAGTCGCACGCCCACCTCAAGCAGAACCGTACCCGAAAGCCGCAAAAGCTCTCGTCGCTTGCACGCGTGCTTGGCAAGATCGAGGCAGACGTGTCAATCGAGCCGATGCAAGGTGCCAGCACCGATGTCGGACTGGAGGGCGTGCTCAGCGGCGGATCAGGCCAATACGGCGGTCCCGGAAGAGGAGCTGGGGGCGCAGGCGAGACAGTACTCAACGCACTGCATATGAAGCTGGGCTTTCTAATGCCGAGCGCCAAACCCGCACGTGGGCCTGTCTCTGCGCGCCTTAAGGAGTGGGATGGGCAGGATGCGGATAAAATCGCGTCCGAGGGCAGCCTGCGTCAGATGCAGTCGGATTTGGCCACGGTCGAGCGGCTGTTGCAGCAACACGATGCAGATGCAGATGCCAAGCGAGGAGGCGCCACCAAGCAGCCGTCGTTGGCAAAACAGGTGCAACAGCTCAAAGCCGAAGCGGAACAGTTGAGGCGCAAGATCAAGTCGGCGAGCAAGGCGTTGGCACAGGTGCAAGCACGAGAGCAGCTGGAGAATATCGCTGTGGACCATCTGGCAGACCTTGTTGCTGCTGCGCAGGACAGCGAACAGGTAATGTTGGGAAAGAGGCGGTGGATGATGAGGAAAAGGGGCGAGTTTTTGCCTCCGTGACATAGGCTGGTGCAATACTATATACCAGAGTTCTGTGCGTATTCTGACAAGCATGAACGAGTGCAATTCGGTGATCTGTGTTGCTTGTACCGCATCGACACCTGAGCAAGAGGAGCGTCGGTTCAATGCTTGTCTTGGCCATCAAGGTCGGGGTTTGATCTGCGCGTGTGAGATTATGCAGTGTTTGTTTTCCGGTTGATCTGCCAAAATAAACTCGGCTGCAGCTGCACGAAAAGCTGCAATGCAGATCAACACTTCCACACTTTCGCTTCTTGCGCTCAACACCATCATCATTGCTCCCGCCTCGTCGTTTTCAATCTACTTTGAAGGGCAAGCGGCATCATGTCTCGCCAAACACGACCGGCGTTCCCAATGCTGTCTGAGACAGACGATTCCGCCGAAGCAAGTGCAGTGGAGGACAGTCTTCGTGGCTCCATCGCCCATGGCCGCACCAATCCCATCCCGACGGATCTCTTCAGCCGTCCGCTTCCAGCTCACAGCAACGACGCATACGCCTTCGCAGCGACACCCGACTCGGCACCGCCTCATCCTGCGACACTTCAAGCGGGGTGGCATTCACCTCGGGTAGCAGGGCGCTCCGGCCACCCCGCAGGAGCAGCCGCAGCAGCAGCGTTCGACGAGACACCAGGCGCAGGTCCAAGCACTGCTGCTGCTTTCCATGCACCGCCGCGTATCGAGCGACAGCTGCCTGCTGCACGGACTAACACACACATCGCGATTCCGATTCTGCCTTCCTTTGCTGCCGGTGCTGGCCCGAATCTGTTTGCGAGACCGCCGACTGCTTCGACGGCGGCTACGGGGGTGAATGCGTTCGGCAGCCCGACCGAGATGTCCATGTCGAGCTCGTTTAGCTTTGCTCCCCGGGCTGCGACTGGCTCGCTGTTTGGTCCTCCTTCCATCACCTCAAGAGATGCTGTCCCTGTAGCGGCAGCAGCGTATCCGCAGTTCGCAGCGCCACACACACCGTTCCGATCAGCACGCCCCACCACAGCAGCAGCAGCAGCAGCAGCACATCACGCCATGGCAACATCGCCTTCTTCTGCCGCGTCGTCGAACCTCGACGCAACAGCATTGGCAGCAGAACGTCGGATTAGGGAAGCTAGGGCGGCTAGTCGAAGTGCTGCGTCCGGGGAAGAAGCACATCGGCAGCGAAGAGTCTCCTTCTCTCCGACCATCAGTACGCCTCAGAACAATGGCGGAGCGGATATCTTGCACCACGCTGTTGCTGCTGCTCCACCGTCGCTTCCTAATCGGGCAGCTGCAGCAGCAGGCGCTGCACCTCCCAGACAAGCAAGCATTGGAGTGGACTCGAGCCTCTCGCTCCTCGGCAACCCATCCCGATACGCATCGATCCAGCATCAAAGCGGTGGTGCAGAGTACCCAGATGCCAGCTTCTCGCTCTCCACCGATTCGACATTTGCCCGGCCTACCGCTACGCGCTTGTTCGCCGCTTCTTCCACCACGGCTGAGCCTCAACCTCTGTCCTCCTCTTCTTCCACTGCTCGAAGCACACACGCCGCAGCGAAAGCGTCCGAGCCCGAGCCTGAAGCAGACTCAGGCGCACACTCGGTCTCGTGGTCTGCCGAAAACGCGTCCTCGTCCATCCGCTCTGCTTCGTTTGCGGATCCACCGCCGCCGACAGTGCGACTGCGCAAGTGGGATGGCAGCCAGGCGGTGGTGCCCGCGTACCTCTTGTCGGACTCGGCGGAGACGGTGGTGGAAGAGCAGCGGTTTGATCACGACGTGCAGGAACGCTTCGATATGCGCTCGATCGTCGCTCGGCGGGCTGACAACGTTGCGGGTCGCGCAGCGCTTTCGACGGAGAAGGCGGGAGCGGAAGGGGAAGCGGAGGACGTGGATGCGGTGCAAGCGATCTTGGAAATCCAGCTCGGCCTGCGCGGACTGCACGGCTGGTACGGCCACACGTTCCGCAACCGACCTGGGTCGAGCACCAAGGACGACGGGAGGACGAGCAGGAAGCGTCGTCGCTCGGACGCCTCTTCCACGTCCGCTTCTGTCTCGGATACACCCGCTGAGGAGGACGACGACCCAATTATAGTCTACGACGCATTCGGGCGCATACGCGGGCACATTACGCTGCCCAACTACACCGCACACGGTGGCCCACCGCTCCCACTCCCTAGTCCGCACCAAACCTTCGCCCTCCGCCACGAGTCGGCCGCCTCGCACGTCCTGCACACCACCGCCCAGCTCGTCGCAAAAGAACAGACCCTCGTCGACAACCTGCAACAGCTCAAAGACCAGTGCGCCAGCTTGCAGTCCACCTCGTCCACAACGGTGCGCTCCGAACGCTTCATGTCCGAGCTGAAAAGCAAACGGAAAGCTTTGGTCGAGTTCCAACGCCACCACAGGGCCAAGCTCCGCAAGGGCCTGCAGAACGCTTACGTCGATTCTGTCACGCTGTCGCGCGCACCACGTCGAATCTAGGCGCACACGCGAGAAGAAGATCGCTGCAGCAATACAATTAAAACCATTCTATACCCTACTGATGCAATGCAAGATCCTGTGAGAACACGCCTAGACACTACACTCTTTCGCTAACTTACTCTTTTTCTTCACTGCCGCCACTGCCATCCTCAACCTCCAAAGCGGACCCGTTCCTTGCCGCTTCCAGCGCTCCACTCGACACTTTCAGCCCAAACAACCGCTCCTGCTTCGCCTGCCCCTCTTCGTCGACCTCAGGATGCGGACTAGCCCTGTTTGAACCTGTCCCCTTACTACTGCTGCCACCCGAGCTGACCCTCCCCGCCAAACCCAACTTCGTGGGCGGCGGCTGCGCCTCTCCAAACGACGCACCCGACCCAGATTCCTCGTCTTGACCAGGAGGTGTCGGCGTCCCCGCCTTCTCCCTCAACTTGGCCATCGCCGACGCAGCAGCACTGCGCTCAGCCGTCATGCTCAGGCTGCGTCGCGAACTCGACTCTCGCGCTAGTGCAGTGCCCTTAACACTCAGCCTGGCGATCGTGTTCGCCAACTCCTCGGTGCTCGAGACCGTGAGCGGCTCGCTCGGCGGAACACTGACAGGCGCCGAATCCGTGTTGGTGTTGCCGCTGGATCCCGCCGGTCCAGCGAGTGGTGTCTGCGCCGGAGAATTCGTCGACGCCCGTCGCGTGAGGTGCGACAAACCGCCTGCGGCAACCAAGGGGAACGGATATCCGTCCGTCTGCGAAGGCTCCGCCGCATCCGGCGTCGCATCCGAGGCCCGTCGCGGTTTCTGACCAGCCACATCTGCATGCGAAGGCCGACGAGGCCCCGCACCGGGCGTCTTGGCGATTGCCGCTTGATTGCCTTCGACCATCTCGTCCGCCTCTGGATTGATAGCACCACCCACAGATTGACGCATAGGTGCTCTACCACCGGCACCGCCGCCGCCGCCGCCTCTGCGCGGCCCCGAACTTTGGGACCAGTGTGGCGTAGCCGGCTGCTGCTGACCATAGCTTGCCGCCGCGGAAAACATTGGATTGTACCCGATGGGAGCACCTGGCGTCAGCGCCACCGGAACATTGTATGGAACACCGGGAGCCGCATTCATATAGTCCCCTGTACTTTGACCTTGACCCGCCACTTCGGGACCGCCCATTTGCGAGCTGCCGCCGACTGTGGGACTGAACGGGTCCAAGCCTGGACTGAGGAACTGCGGGTACAGCGGAGGCGTCTGCGGCATTTGGTGAAAGGAAAATCCTGGCATCCCTGGAGTCATGGGCACCTGCATGCGTGCCGTCATGGGACTCATCGTGTCTGCTGGTGCTCCTGCCAGCGCGCCGCCGAAGCTGTTGGCAAAATTGGCTGAGGGCAGCTGAATCCGACCTGGATGCGCATTGATCGACTGCTGAGGGGGTGCGGCTGGCGTAACCAGGCCGGGAGACATGAGGTCCGAAGGGAGGTACGACGAGGCAGCACCAAATTCATTGGCAGGCAACGTGATCGACATCCCCTCGAAACCGTTGTCGGCGCTGCGAGAAGACGATGACACCATCGCTTCTCCTCCATCGTCCGACTCGGCAAACATGCCAAACGGCTTGGCCGACGAGCCCCGATGATCGGAACGACTTGCGCTCGCACCCTCTTGGCCTTGTTGGCGCCCAGCATCGTCCAAGCTGCTGCCGAAGCCAGAGGCAGGCTGGTGTGAAGAATGTGCCTGTATCGATCTGCCGATATCGCCAAAGGCGGAAAAGCTTGATGTCATCTGATTTGGCTGCTGCTGTGACAGCTGTCCGAATCTCTGTTGTTGTTGTTGTTGTTGTTGCTGCTGCTGCTGTTGCTGCTGATACTGTTGCTGTAGGGAAGACTGCTGGTACAGAGGCGAAAACTGTTGCGATGCCGGATATTGGTGTTGGAATGCCGTCTGACCAAAGGAAGCTTGTCCCTGCTGCTGCGCCATGCCAAAAGACCCGAGTCCATTATTCCTCTGCTGTTGCTGTTGCATCGACTGATGCGGATATTGCTGTTGGCCAAACCCGCCATGCAAGGCTTGGTGCTGCATCGGAGGAGCGACGGGAGGTGCTCTCGCATTATTGGTCATATGAGAGGGCAGCGCCGCAGCGGCAAATGCGCCCGTGTACTGGGCGGGATTGCCGGGCGTGCCAACGGCAGGTCCGTTCTGCGCTGCGAAGCGATCGAAGTGCACCTTGAGCGTACGCCCGCTGTACTCGTAGCCGTGGTAGAGGCGTACAGCGTTCTGAGCATCTTCCTGCGTTGCAAACAAAACGGTGCCAAAGCCTCGACTACGGCCGTCGGGTCCGATCGCAACGTCGGCTCGCTGAATGTTGCCTGCCGCGCGGAACAGATCCTTGAGGTCTTGCCACTGGCAGTGGAAAGGCAGATTGCCGACAAAGAGCACCCTGCCGGCGTACGAGGTGGTCGGCATCTGGGAAGAGAACGGCTGAGACTGCATCGAGGCTGTGACTTGTCCTCCAAACGAGCCTGGTCCCGCAGGCCACGGCGCCATAGCAGGAGCACCTGGAAATCCCGTAGGCACGGACGATCCGCCTGCATTTGCCGAGTACATGCCGGCCGCCGCGTCGTTGACGCTAGAGCCCCAGATGCCGGGCAAAGGAGAGCTGCTGCCGGTGACGCTGCCAACGTCGGAACCTCGTCGAGAGCCAACAGAGCTCGAAGCGAGCGACTGAACAGCAGAGACGGCGCGATGTTGCGCTTGCCCGCCAAAGCCAGTAGCGTCAAAGTTAGACGCAGGGCGTTGGCGACTGGGCGTCCCACTGCCAGAGCCGGAACCAGACGTGCCGGACAGGCTTTGACCTTGCAGGATAGCTCGCTCTAACTCGGAACCATGGCTGCCGCTGCCACCAGCCAGACCTGCATCCGGATGAGCGGAGAAGGATGCGCGAGTCGATGCCGATTGCGAGTAGTCTACTGCGCGAGCCAGGGGAGAAAGCGGAGAGGGGGAAGCCGCACCAGATAGGGAGCCAGGCGAACGAGCTTGACTGCCGCTGAAGCTTGCGGCCGGGAGGCCGAGGAACGGCTGAGCTCCTGCAGTTGGATCGAAGGCGAAAGCATTGGCAGATGGAGCCAGTGAACCGTTTCCGAAAGCGCTCGGGGAGGGCGTCGCTGCACTTCCAGAGCCATTAGAAGCGATCGTCGGTAGGACGGCACTTCCAGCCACGCCAACCAGTGTCCCACTGCGGTCGACGCGCACATCGAGCGTCCTGCCCTGCCATGTGAAGCCTCCGAGCATGTCGGCAGCCTTGACAGCATCTTGTTCAGTGGCCATGAGCACTGTACCGTAGCCTCGACTTCGATTGTCCGGGCTCAAGGAGACATCGGCACGAAGAACGGTACCGGCTTTGCGGAAAAGATCTTTAAGGTCCTGCCATCGAACACGGTAGGGTAAGTTGGAGACGAGTAGCTGTGTACGTGGGTCGGATGCGGAGAGTGGACCTGTGGTGGGCGCTGATGCCGAGGCATTGGCGTTGCCCAAGTAGGGGTCGGAGAGACCAGCAGCAGCTAGAGGGGCAGGGTGTTGTGGTAGCGGACTGATGGCGTCTGTGTTTGTGAAGCTGCCGGAAAAGGAGCCAGAACGTGCATCCGTGGATGATGGTGCAAGGTCGGCTGAGAGCAGGTTGGCAGGGGATACGGAAGGGCCGTCTGAGAAGGATTGGTGCCCAAAAGATGGCCTAGCGCCGCCGTTGGCACCATCAGGAAGCGCCATTGGAACGTCGCGGCGTAAGAGAGGACGATGTGCACGTTACTGGAGGAGCTAGCTAGCGTAGGCGGTTGAAGCCGGTCGAACGCGTGGTGAAGAGGTTGCAGACTGCTGAACTGAGCCGTAGTGATCCGGTCCCTGGTGCGTACGTGTATATAGGCGGGCCAAGGTGGAAGATCGGCTGGGGCGGCAAAGCAAGTGATGCTGAGATGGAGTAGTAGAGTAACCCGTTCGAGGTTCAGCGGAGGGCAATGATGCAATGGAGGCAATCCAGCTGGGATGAACAACTCGAATGCTGCAAAGAGAAGTATAGCGTGAACCGATCGACGGTGATGAAGAGTTGCAGACCAGAGGTGACAAGCCAGAACCGATTCCAAAGCGAAAGCACCAATCCACGACGATGACGGCAAGAGCGACGATGATGCACCGGAAACGAAGAAAACCCTAATGCTTGAAAGCGATAGGGGAGAAGTAAGAATGGAGGAAGAGGGAGGGAGGGAGGGAAGGTAGCTAAGTCAAGCGGAGTTGAGTCTCTTGACACTCTCTGACCGAACGAATGTGGAGTGAGTGACTGGAATGGCACACAAGCGCGAGTCGGAGCCGGATCGACGCTGCCGCCGTGTGGAAGGGCGAATTGCGATTTCCCCCCGTGTCGACACACCTCGGCGGCCAGCAAGCGCGGTTGAATTCACTCAGCTCGAGACTGCGGTCCAGGAACATCGGCGATTTACGAGCAGCGCCGCTCCGATACACCGTCACAGAGTATCAAGCACCGCAAATCCCTGCCGGTTCGAGTTCGCTCACTCAGTACGATCCAACGGATGAGCCGAAGTCGCACTCTGGAAAAGCTTGTTGCTGTGTCACGGACGCACGTCGCAAACTATAACTTAATCTTGTTTTTCTTCTGGCTGAACTCGGTCCACAAACAAAAGCGCCGCTGTCAACCGCAATTAAGCATCGATGTTGTCATGGCGGTCAAGCGTGCTCCTTGAATGGAGCCAGGAAGCCGGAGTGACCTGTAAACAGTCTTGCATCGCGTAGGAGAGCGAGACGGTGGATAGACAGCGAACACGACGGAACTGCCCAACTGCCAAAGCCACACTTTGCAGAGAGCACAGAGGATGCGCTGTGCAGCACCGCAGCGTCATCGCAAAAGAAGCTCAGGCTCGAAGCGAGAATGCCGAAATGGCTCTGTAATGCTTATATAATCCATTTTCGAAGATCGGGATCGTGCTTTCGGATCTCTGCACTGTCTTCCGCGCTCGCTCGCCCGACGAGGTGCAACTTTTCTTCTCGAGCTGAGAATTCCGCGTTTGCTCTTTCTGATCGAGCCTCTGGCTGCTTTTTTTCGAAAGCTGCTTGAGCCGCTGGCTGCCAACAACGAATCGCTGCCTTCCACCCACACCAAGCACCTCGATACGACGCCTGTTCCCCTCCTTGCTCACCCTCTCTCGTCCAGCAATCTAGCTCGATACCAGGCACAGCGCTGTTAGCAGCCAATCACCACCGCCAACTCGCCTGCCTTACCAACATGGCGTCGTCCAATACCTGCCGCAAGACCGTTACTGGTCTTTTGAGGAATCTGTCGCTCGCATCGGCTTCCACTTCCGCATCAGCACAGTCCGCCAGCGCTTCCACGTCGTCAATACGTTCAAGATGCTTTTCTGTCTCAGCTCGCAACGCTAATTCGGCCTCGGCCTCGTCTTCCAAGCAAGCGCTTCAGCAGCAGTCCTCTTCGTCGTCCTCGTCGTCCTCGTCGTTGGCCTCTTCTTCTTCTTCTTCCTCCTCCTCCACTAAGAAGCCCATCAAGACCATCCCTGCCTCATCGCCGCTGCTCGACAAGCCCATGCCCATCGACTTCCCCTCGAGCACGCTTCGCACCTTCCCCTCGCTGCTCCACTTTGCCGACCCCGTGCTCGATCCGCACCCAGACAACGTGATCCGCTCGACGCCCACCACCACCACGCCGTACCCGTCCACCGTCACGCTGCTGAACGAGCCTCGCATGTTTGAGCCAACTCCTCCTTCAGCCGACTCGCTGGTGCTCTCGTCTGGCTCGGACGCCGACGAGGTCAACTCGGAGCAATATCTCTCGACCGTGACGCCGCTCTCGGTCAAAGAGGTGCGCGATCTGCACCGCCACGCCATCGTGCTCAAGCGTGTGGTGCACATGACTACCAAGGGCAAGGACGCCAGCATGTACGCGCTCGTCATCGCCGGCAACGGGAACGGCTTGGTGGGCTACGGCGAGGGCAAGGACACCAATGCGTCCAAAGCAGGTCGCAAGGCGTTCCACGAAGCGGTCAAGAACCTGGACAGCGTCAGCATCCACAAGGGCAGCGACGGCTCGCGAACCATCGAGACGCAGGTCGAGGCCAAGTGGGGCGCCACTCGTGTGGTGATGCGTCCGCGTCCGGCTGGATTCGGCCTTCGTGTCCCTCCTGTGATCCATGCCATCTGCCGCTCCGTGGGCATTACGGACCTCAGCGCTTCGATCTACGGCTCCACCAACCCTGTCAACGTGGTCAAAGCGGCGCTCCAGATTCTGTGGGGTGGCGCTGCCCCGCTCGGTATGGGCGATGGCGTCGGCGGGCAGATGCGTCGCAAGGACAAGGGCAGAGGTATGCGCGGTCGTCTCGACATTGAGCGCAGCCGTGGCCGCCGCATTGCCGAAGTCAGCATGTCCAAGTAAACGTGAATTCAACCGACTATTCAGAAACTTTTTCTAGCGTTCTTACTGGCATGGTCTTGGTCTTGAAGACACATCCATTTCTGCGAGACTGCCACCAGTACTCGCAGCCGAAGGCGAGCACGGACCTGTATCTGTTTCCTCGATTTGGTCACGAACAAAGCAGTGTACACAATCATCAGCCGAGCTCGATCTTGCCTGCACGCTTGTGAGGGACCAGCGCAGCGACGCGTGATTGTCCTTGGGAGTTCTGAAAGCCTTGTGTGAATCGCCGGAGAATGCGAATCGAAGACTGTCCCTCTAGGCGTTGTGAAGGGAAGAGCTTCTTGTCGGCTTGGCCGCACGTCACTAGGCGTGCGAAGAAGAGCATTCTTGGAGCGACCGACCTTTTCTGAAGGCCATCTTGAGCTGGTGAGAAAGCGCGTTGAGCTCACGAAAACCAGGGTGCAGTTCCGCTATCTGCCTTCTGCTCCGGTATGTCACGTTAGACGACATGTGTCCAGGTGACCGTGGCGCCTGAGAGCTGAGCACTACCATCGGCTTGTCCGGCTTAGCGTGTGGCTGTTCCCCAAGTTCTCGTCCTCTACTTTTACGTCGTTGGGAGAGCAGAGCGGCGAACTGCGTGTTCCGAGCGCATCGGAGCTGATTCACGCTGAGTTGTGCCTGTTGAGCGACTTGGCTCTTTGGTCCAAGGCTTTCGAGAGGCTGCGTGGGATGCAAAGCGACGGCGGGCTGCGCTTCTGTTCTGTTCTGCCAAGAAGCCGCGCTTGAGCCTCTTACACTGCGCGCCTCTTGCTGACCTCCAACGCGCGTTTCTGCAGCTCAGCCGTGGTCGAACGCCAGCTCTGACGCTTGTCGCTGCCACCTACTTTGGATGGCCCTTCCCCCAAGAGCAGCAAAGGACGGCAACGCTTGTCCACGAACGCGGAAAAGAAGCTGAGTTTCGGTGGAGAGAGGCCAGGACGTCCTCTCGCATCGCCTTGCGTTTATAAATTACCCTCTTCGAGCAGCGACGCTTGCCCGCTCCTCCTCCTTTATCTACCTTTTCGCAACATCCACCAGTTCGACTCCCTCACATCGTCGACAGCCAATCACTTTGTTTCAGCTTCCAACCACCTTTGTAAACGCATCTCTTCCTCTCCAACTAACTCGGCCACCAGCGTCAAACTTGCACAATGAAGCAGTTCAGGAGTAGGTGCGGCCCCCGGCTCCTTTCGACAGCGATTTTGTCCACAGACAGTGGCTGACTGGAACTCTGGCGTTAATCGCGACTCACATTCAGAGGGAGACCAGGGTAAGCCTCGCTCGAACTTGACTTGCATCGGGGAAAGGCCACTCGGCACTAACATTTTTTCAATGGGACCGTGTCCGTCAGTCATGTTCCACATTGGCGCCAACGAGGAGGTCGGTGTGATCGACTCGCTCGACGGTGGGTAGCTCCCCGACCTATCTGGGTACGAGTCTCGATCAACAAGCCCTGATGACCCTTTTCTCTAACTGCTGCTGTCCTGCCACGCTCGCCACAGTTCGCGACGACGGCACCAGTGAGTACACACCTTTTTAACCCTGCCATTCGCACCTCGTTGAAAGCCGAGCACTGATTCGGAAGCGCTTTGCTGTGTGGCTGATCACAGCCATGGCTGCCATTCGCTACGAAACCAAGGGCACGTGAGCCGTCTTTCCCAGATCTCGAACGTGTCACCATCGCTGATGGTGCTTCACACTGACACTTCTTTCTTTGCCGCCGCCGCCGAATCGCGCAGCGGTACGGTCACTCTGATTCAACGCAATGTGGTACGTATCTTGCCGTACCACGAGGTGCACCGCGACGAGTAAGTGGCACAGTACTGAACAGACGTTATGTGCGTGCATGTGATGTGTTCATCGTTGTGGGCGGACAGGCGAAGATCCAACCTGTTGTAAGTATAGGTTGAACCTGAGAGTCGCGCCGTGGACGGTGCTGCGGCTGACACGGGTGACGCTCGATCTGTGGGGTCTGCAGTAGTGACGGCAACGTGTGCAGGCAGTCGTGCGCGAGCGATGGCTTGCGTCCGTGGGTCTCGCGATCTTGTGTGATCCTTGCTCCCAATTTTGGCTCGGATCATGTCTTCTCAGTCTTACCCACTTTGGTCTCACCGCCATTCCGATTCAGTCAGTTCTGTTGATGCGATATCAGGCTGTGCATTCGCTGTGTGAGGATGCGATGCCATTGGCATTGCAAGTGCGAAGGGCGGTTGCTCACGTGTCGTCGTCGGACGAGTCGTGTTCGCCCGCAATCTCGTGAAGCTCGATCAGGTACTCGTTGAGCTTCTGGCGCGACACGTCCGTCAGGCCGAGGGTACCGGCGTTGGGTTGGGCCAGGCCGAGCTTGTCGCCCGTCGTGGCACTGGCTGGTTGGGAAGCCGAGGTGTTCTCGATGCCCAATGCGAGCTGAAGTATGGCTTGGAGTTCGGCGAAGCCCACTGCTCTCACTTGTGCCGAGCCCTTGGAGTGTCGGAAGGCGAGCTGGAAGCGTTTCATTGCGGAGAAGAGCTCCGCGGGAGTCTTGGCGTAGAGCAGCTCGTAGAACTTGCGGCATCGGTCGAACGAAATTTCCATCAGGCGGTCGCCACCTTTTGGTGGCAAAATGTTCTTCAGGTTCTGCTGCAGCGCCAAGATGTTGCGTAGCATCTTGGTCACTCCTTCACGGTTTACGGCTTTGATCTTGTGGACTAGGCCGATCAAGCACGCGTCGATTAGCACCGAGATGCCCGAGAGCGCAAAGGCGCGAGAGTGCGTCGGGAGGGTTTCGGAGAGGATGTCGTCCAGGTTGGCCAGTTCGGCGTTCAGATCGACGATGTGCGGCGCAGGTTCGATGGCGGTCGAGTTGACCACGTACGTGGATTCGCTGATCGCCGTGTTGAGGTACGAGACAATGCGCAGACGCACTTCGAGGCGCAGAGTGAAGAGGAGCGAGGAGGCCAACGCGTGGTAGACGGCAGACAGCGACGAGTAGCGGGATACTAGATCTGCCGTAAGCGGAAGAGGCAACTCTTCTTCGCCCACTTCTCCGCCGCTGTCTACTTGGTTCGAGCCAATCCTACCAGCCGCTGCAGATCCACTTGTCGCGGCATCACCATCGTCAAGCGCACGTCCATCGTTCAACGCCAGCGCATCTATCACGCTCAGCCTCGCTTTCGGCCTCTTAGCCCGCAACACATCCTCGACTCCGCCAACACCCTTGGACGCTTGCTCTACCACCGGCTTCAAGCGCCCCATGTTGGCAGCAAACCACTCGACGCTGTGCTGCAGACATCCGAGCGCCACGAGCTTCTTGCGCGAAGTCGTCAGCTCGTGGATCGCAATCGGCTGCGCAGCTCGTGCTTTGGCGTATGCCAGCTCAAACCTCGCTTCCTGCGCCATCAGCTCCAGCCTCCTCTGTGTGCTCGTAGCGGGATCGCGCATTTCGGCGAGGCAGGCCACCATCTCGGGCCTCTGCGCCCAGTTGGAGGATAGCGCGTACTTTGTTGCTTCATTTCCAGCAGCGCCGCCCACTTGCGCCCCACCACCTCCACCACCCATTCCGTGATCCTCGCCCTCCTCGGTAGCTTGAATTGCCACAAGATCCCGGAAGCGCTCGCCGCACTTCTGATAGTACTGTATGATGGTCGTCACGATCAGCCTCGAGTACGACTCCCTGTGGAACGGCGTCGTCCGCATCATCGAATATAAGCTGTCGATGAGCACAATTACGTTGGAAGCCGACTTGACTACAGGTCGCGAGGCAGCTGTCCTGCCGAGATGACGGGACGCCGGATCCTCGGCGAAACTATCCGAGTGCGAGGTGGCGCCGGTAAACAGCGTCTGCACCTTGTCTTCGAGCTGCGGCAAGAACACGTCTTGGACAAACTCTTCCAGGAACGCCGAAAAGCCGCGCGAGGTTTCTCCAGCCGCTTCTGAGGGCATTACAGCAGCGACACGCTCGACAAAGGCAAGCGCCGGTTGGAAGAGCACCGAAACGTTGAACGCGTCTGGCTTGACCAGAAGGCGATGTCCCGCGCCTGAGAAGGATTCCACGCCACGGCCGCTGCGCCCTGCGCTGCCGCTTCCAACCGTCGTCGAGGTGGCCGAGTAGGACGTTGTGTTCGATGCAGCAGCAGCCGAGGAAGCGACAATGATTTGGTTGCCGGGCCGAGCACCGCTCAAGCTACCTGCGCTGTCGATCGAGCTCACCAGACCTGGCACGGACGCCTTGAGGGCCTGCGTCACGGCGGCCTGGTGTCTTTGCAAAGGACCCACTTCTCGCTTGCCCACACCTCGCTTGACGCCGGCATCAGGAAGCTTGAACAGCTGCTTGCTTCGGTCCCGACCAAATCGGTGGTCTCTGAGGACATCATTGACCGAGATGACGGCGTTGCGTGCTGAGTTGGCGCCCTCGTCGTCCATGAGATAGTCGTGCAGCAGTGTCCGGACTTCCTGCTGGATGGGCTTCCATACTTGCAACAGCGCGGCGACACCGGAAAGCTTCTTGGATGCCGTCTCGTCTTTGAAGCCTGCACGACTCGCAATCATGCCCGCGACCTCGTACACCACTCTATGGCCCTGCAGCACAGCATCGAGCTTCGAAAACAGAGTCCAGAACAAATCGCGCATCGTTTCACCGTCGCGTTGCAGCGCCGACGTCTCGCCCGCAGAGATGCGCAGCATCGTCGAAGCGGGACGTGTCGAAACGTTGAACGAGGAACGCGAGGTGCGCAACGATTCGTTAAAGGATCGTGCAAGGGCAGACGACGATGCGAGCAGCACAGATTCGGGGCGAAGGGCCACAGAAAAGCGTCGCAGTGGTTCGTTGCGTGCGTCGACCTCGTCGATGGTCGCGTCGACGAGCTGGTGGATCTCCATGGCGAGACGCTGGGAGACAATGTCGAGGGCCGTACCCAGCTTGCCGAGGCGAGATAGAGATTCGAGCAGCATCTCGATGTAGAGGAACGAATCGGCTTCCGGGTTCTGCTCGAATTCCGCGCCGTACCTTCCGCCGGGACGACCGCGGAGATCTGAACTCGGGCCACCGTCGAGTTTCGCAGCAGCAGAAGAGTTGAGCTCGCCCGTCAACGCTGAAAAACTCTTGGTCGAGGTCATGAGGGCAGAATCGGGGATATCGGAGGCGAGATTAGGATCAAAGGACGGTCGCGATCGAAGACTTTGCAGGAAGCGAGTAAGCTGGAGAGGCTCGTTGGAGGCGGATGGAGTTTGCGCACTGTCAGACAGCTGCTGTGCTGCAGCGTCGGCAGCGCTTGAGATGGCTGCATAGTCAGAGCCAAACTTGACGATGGGCAACTCGTCTTGGCCTGCGTGGTAGGCCTTCCACCGATCATCGCAAAAGTAGCTCTTGAGGTACAGATGGTTGTGTAGCTCTTCGATGAGTATTTCGAGCATGGCCTGCTCCTGGCCTTTGAGGTACGCCCGAAGGTCGTTGGTGGCGCCGACTTCAGCGACTTCGGGCTTGTCGATGGTCTTGAGCGATCGGACGAGCAGATTGACCGATTCGAGGAAGCGCTTCTCGGCCATGAGACTCTCAAGCCGATCAGGAACAGACTTGAGATGCTCGACAAGATCAAGCAGCCTGAGAGCCTCCTTGACGGCCTGGCTGCGCTGCCACATTTGAACCAAGTCGGCGCGTTTAGCACCGAGCGCCTCCCTCGAGTCTCGGAGACGCCGCCTTGCGCCGCTGACACTGGTTTGAGCTGTGGTGAGCGACTGGAGGACGCTGTTGTGCGTCGTGATGGCGGTGGCAAATGACTCGTAGTGATCGTCCACGGTACCCTGCAGGGCCGTCTCGATGAGCTGCTTGACCTGGTCGAATTCAAAACGGCTGGCACCCAAGCTGCTCTCGTCAAGCATGGACAGGGCCAACGCGACCGAGTTGAAATGGTCGTTGGCAACGAATGGCCACTCGGCTTCGGCCTTGCGTAGTACAGCATTGATCGACTGAAAAGAGCGAGGATCGGATCGGTCAACGTAGCTGCTGAGAGGCTTGCGCAGCTGTTGTGAGGTCTCGGAGATCTTCTTCTCGTTGCGACGCCGGCGCGACTCTTCTTCTGCAGACGTGCCACGCATAATACGGGCAGCTTGGCGCTTTCGGCCTGCCGAGGTGAGGGCGGAGAGGACCGAGTCGAGCGCTGCGGGCTGGTTGCTCTCTGTGAGTGAGCCCAAGGGTGCGCCTGACTTTCGGCGCGGATCGCGTTGCGGACGCTGACCAGGCACAGAGAGGCGATGTGAGCTGGGATGGTTGCTGTACAAGGCGGCGTCGTGGCCTTCAGAGGGAGCGTCAATGGGCGAGAGACCGCCGTAGAGATCGTCGTGATCTTCAGAATCAGGTTGGCTGGAAGGTGTGTCGGCACGGGCGACTTGCGCCATGAGCTGAGCTGTGCGCGTATGGCGGTCGGCAGAGGGCGAAGTGGCGTGTGGGCTCAGAGTAGCACCGCCCATGGTCTGTGCCGACAGGTTGCGCGAGTGATTTCCGCCTTGTGATCGAGGAGCAGCGAGCAGGTCTCTGCCTGGCACGTTCCGAGCGGGCGAAGATGGGCTGGCAGCAGCACGGGAGGCAGAGGCGGAACCAACGGGTGGAATCTGAAGCTGCGGTCTCTGCGGAGGGACTCGTGTGCGGCCTTGAGCGGTGCTGGAGCTGGTGATGGATGCAAGGCTCCTCTGTACTTCGGGTGCCTGCGTGGGTCTACGCATGGAGCGAGCAGGACGGAGCGGCGAATTGGGCGCTGGATCGGAAGCCTCCGGTCGGGACGGCATGCGACTGGAGGAGATCGTGGGTGCATTGCTGCCAGTCATGGAGAAGGCGGGGTCGAGAGCAAAGCTAGCGGTGCTCTGATTGGTAGGACTAGGAGGGCGGCCATGATGATTGTATTGGTGTGGATATTCATGTGAGGTAGCGCCGATGGTGTTGTTGCTGCTGCTGTAGTTTCCGAAGGCGTGAGACGAGGATGAGGAGGGGTAGCCGTGGTTCTGTCTGCCTTCGTAGTTCGAGATGGAGTCGGACGGTGCAAGAGTGACGTAGGAGGGTCCGGTCCCTAGACTGGCTGCATTTGGAGCGGCCGCATCGTAGGCTGTGCCATAACCAGCGGTAGCACCAGCACCACCGCCTATAGAGGCCGAGCCTGGATGATGACCAAATGCTTCTCCGACGTTCGGTACCTGGTGTCGCGCCGAAGTGAAGCTGGAAGCTGCCGTTCCGGATCCAAGACTGGAGTTTTCGTGTTTGATCTTGGAGCGAAGATCCTTGATGGATTTTGAGCGATTCGACATGACGGCGCTAAGGAAACTAGCTCCAGAACCGCTGCGAGAGGCGAATTTGAGGCCACCGGCAGATGGAAACCCTAAGGAGAAACCTTGACTAGCATTCGGATCCAGGTTCGAAACAATGCAAGCGGCGGCGGTGAACGTTCCTCTCGCCGCGTTCCAAGATGTGCGGTTGAAGTCCCTATATGGGATGCAGCTTTTGTTGACGTGAAGGACAATGAAGAAGAGAAGCTGAGACGAGCCGAGGCGACGATGTTGGTCGGGTGGGAGAAGGATGACGGAACCGCAATTAGGAAAGCGAGAAGTCGGAAAGCAGCACAGCGCCCAGTTGGCCCAAACGCACTCACTCACGCAGGCAGCCCATGGAGACTAGCCAGTCAGTCCGCCAGCCAGCTAGCAACAGCTCATGCTCAGACTCAAGCTCAGTCTTTGGTTCTTTGGTGTATATTTTTCGGGCCCGATTTTTTAGCTCGATTTTTGGACCCTGAACTCGCGTTGCTTTCTTTTGGTAAAATGAATTTTCTTCTCAGTCAAACATAGTTTGGTGTTAATCTTCTTATAGTTCTAACACCATCATCAACAAGGCGACCGAGACCTGCTCTGGTCAGGCAGAGGAAGAATGAATGCCGATCGGAGCGGCGATCCCAATTTCCCTCCAGGATTGCGCATACAGCCAAGCAGCTCGCAGAGACGACCACAGGTTCAAAGCCGTTGCGAAGCAGCCGACCAGGACCAACGGCATAGCGCTCTTCAAGATGATCAACAGGCTGGCAACCTGACAGGGAGGGCGTCCTGGGACCAAGACACAACCGAGGACATCGAATCATTTGGGATAGCTGGTAGGATCTGGGAGGCCGCCTACCTGCTTGCACGCTACCTTCGCCCGGCTATTGAGCTCCCTGACGAGCTCGAATTCGATCCCCCATGCTCGCTCTTTGAAGCGACCAGCTCGCAGCAGAAGCAGCCTCTCACAATCGTTGAGCTGGGGTCAGGTGCTGGGTACGGGTCCTTACACCTGGCCCACCAGCTATTGCAACATGCTCGGAGTACCGAGAGCTCATCCCCGAAAACCAGGCTTGTGCTCACCGATCTGGAGAACGTTGTGCCTCTGATGCAGCGTAACGTAGCCCTCGCTGGATATCAACAAGCCACACAGCACCTGGAAGTGAGCGTCCGCAGCCTGGCTTGGGGCAACGATGCTCATGCTACTGCGCTCATCTCGGAACTGTGCACTGCCTACTCAGCTAGTGGGAGGAACGAAGCTCGACCGAATCCTCTCACGCACATCCTCTGCTCGGACCTCGTCTACTTTCCCGAACTGCTCCCTCCTCTACTCAGGTCCATCATCTTGCTCTCCGAACAAGCACTCGAGGCGGACTCAAGCAGCGGCCCAGAGCTCATCATTTCGTACAAGATCCGCTCTCTGACCAAAGAACAGCCGTTCTGGTCTGCGCTCGATTCCTGGTTCGATTTCCGAGCCGTTGACTGTCGCCCGACATCTAAGCCCAAAGGCAAAAACTCTGCAACCGACGACTCAGAGTCACAATGGCATCGCTTTGGCTCCGAAGGTGAGGACTATGGCGCATCGGTGGCGTCGGATCAAGAGTTATTTGTGTTTGTCGGCTGTCGACGAAAGGAAACGGTTGGATGCTTAGCGCCAGACAGCGATACGGATTTGATGCAGGGCAAACGACTACGACCTCGCCGGGGACGAGAGGGGGAAAGCATCCTTGAGCTCGAACCTTCGTCGGGTCAAGGCTATTTTGAGTGGCTGCTGCTTGCCAATATGGCAGCTGGCCTGGGTTGAACGCGAGGAACTACGCGTTGCCGATCGACTCTGGATGGTCTTGGCTCCCACCCAATTCGGCTTGCTGAGGAGCCAGCGCCGCTTCTCTTCGAAACAACACTGCTGCTGTGATTGGGTGCGTCGAGCTTGTTCCTTCCAGCCCGGTGAGTTGCGCATCGCCCTCTCCCGAGTCGGAAGACGTTCGGTCGACCAAGCTTTGAACACGAGGTTCGCGCGTCGTGTGCTGTCCGGGGGTAGAGGCGACGAGGCAGATTCCGGGGGCATGTCGCAGCCTCCCCTAATGTTTCTCAGCCACTCTTGGTCTGGGCCGTACTCGTGGTCTGCGCCGATGGGTTGCCGTCGTCGCTGCAGCGAGGCTTGCTGCCTGCGTCTTTGCCGATGCAGAAGAAAGCTGCCGCTACCAGTCCAGTTGACTGCCATCTTGTTCGGAATGGCTAGGGAGATCGAGAAGCAGATGGAGAAGCATCGTCAAGGCGAGCAGTATTCACAAAGGTGTTGATCGATAATTATACCTGTCCCCTTTGCCGCACCTCGCATGGACACGGATCACAACCAACCATTCACCATGCACCGACTGTGCGCGCGGAGGAGTGCTTAAGACGACCAAAATTAGCCACTATCTTGACACAGTCCTGCTACGAAGCAGGTCAAAGCAATCTTAAACACTTCTCAGCCCTACGAGCAATACGGTTCTCATGGCTACTGTACAGTATATGAATTGGCCTGTTTGGCCAACGTGATCTCGAGCATCAAGCAATCTGCAATCTTCAAGCTTCGCAATTCGCGTTCTAACATTTCGCGAAAAGGCTCGCAATCTTCGACGTCACTTCGCAGCGATCTCGGCTTCCAGATGGCTGAAGTCGAGCTGAAGTGAGGATCGCCAGCTGCAAGCCTGCTTTTGGGAGCCAAACAGAGGTGGAGGCCTGTACGCGATGGGAGCAACATATTCGACTCGCCTCCTAGAAAGGGGCTTGCAACGCACTTTGTTGAGTTTATCCAAACAATGAATAATTCCATATTTTGTCCCCGCCAAGAGACGGAGGCGGGAGCGACGCAGAGACAGAGACAAGGACAGAGGCAGGGGACAGCGCACGATCCAGGCTGAGCTGAATCCACTCGATCATTGAATCAAAGAGAAACATTTGACTGCCTTCAGGTTGATCTCGCACTTCACCATCATCATCCGATCCCCTTGTTGTCACAAGATTACCACCCATTTCAGAGGACGGACAGAACCTTCTCTTGACATTGTCGGAACGAACGAACTCGGGCATCACAGCGACTCTGCGATTCTTATCCATGCACTGTTAGCAAGGCTGCCCCTGCGCTCAACAGCCAGCCAGCGAATCGAGCTCTCACCGCCCGACGAGCACAGCTCTCCTTTCCGGTCCGCCGCTTGACATCCGCAATCAATCGGAAACGGCACTATGTTGGAAGGCGTCCTCGCCTCGCTTCTCAATAGGCTGCTCGCCGCCTACGTCGATGGCCTCAACACAAGTCAGCTCAACGTAGGCATCTGGTCCGGAGATGTCAAGCTGCGCAACCTCCGTCTCAAAACGTCAGCCCTCGACAAATTTCGTCTTCCCATCGACGTCAAGGAGGGCTACCTCGGCGACCTGACGCTCTCCATCCCATGGTCCAACCTCAAGGGCAAGCCGGTTCGCATCCTTGTCGAGAATGTCTACTTACTAGCTGCACCCAAGAACAGCAGCGTCGAGGTCGACGAGGAAGAGGAAGCTCAGCGTGCACAGGCTGCCAAGCAGGAGAAACTCGCCAATGCAGAGCTGCTCGGCAGGGATAGCGGTCAGGGCGTTGGCATCTCTTCTGAAGACGAGCAAAAGAACCAATCCTTTACAAGCTCCCTCATCACCAAAATCGTCGATAATTTGCAGTTCACCGTGCGCAACATCCACATCCGCTACGAAGACAGCCTCTCAAACCCCGAACACCCCTTCTCTGCCGGTATCACGCTCGCCGAGTTCTCTGCCGTCTCCACAGATGCCAACTGGAACCCCACTTTCATTCAGAACAGCGGCGATGGCATCCACAAACTCGCCCGTCTCGAGTCGCTCTCGGTCTACTGGGACACAGACTCCGAGTCGCTCGCCGGCCACGAGATCTCGGAAGCGCAGAAGAAATTCAACGCACTCATTGCACGCGACGGCAGCACACCTAGCCATCAGTACATCCTCAAGCCCGTCTCGGGTGCAGGCAGACTGGTGATGCGCAAAAAGATGACCTCGGAAGTGCCCAAGATGGATGCGCAGCTGCTCTTTGAAGAGCTTGGCTTCGCACTTGATGACGAGCAGTATCGCGACGTTATCTCGGTCGCCGACCTCTTCCATTTCTACACGCGCCAAGCCCAGTATCGCAAATTCAGGCCAAGTACCGAGGAGCTCGAAGAAAATAGACCGCGTGCCTTGCTACGCTTCGCCGGCAAAGCCATTCTCAACGAAGTGCACGAGCGCCATCGCGTCTGGACTTGGGACTACTTCCGCCAGCGACGCGATGACCGTAAGGAATATGTCGAGCTTTTCAAAGAAAAGGAGAAGAGCGTCCAAAAAACCAACCAGCAACAGGCGGGCGTCGCCATTGCTCAGAGCGACAGCGGTTCGCGGCTCGAGCAGCTCGAGAAGAAGCTTGACTACAAGGATATCCGCTTCTACCGCTCCATAGCGCGGCACGAGCTTCGCAAAGAGAAGCTGACCGCCAAGAAGGATGACCTTGCGCAAGGCGGCAATGGCGCCGACGCCGATGGCCAGAACGCAAAAGGCAGCGGCGGATGGCTCGGCTGGATTTGGGGCGGAGGCGGCGGTGGTCAGCAGCAGCACGGCCACGAGGATGGCGTGCTCAACGACGAGCAACGAAAGGAGCTCTACGACGCTATCGAATGGGACGAACAAGCCAGTGCCTCGTCTCTCACACAATCGGTCGACGCGCCCAGGGACGCCATGCACCTCCGCCTCATCACCAAGCTCAAGACCGGATCGATCGCACTGAAAGACCATGCGCGCGGCACCGACATCCTCTCGCTCGTGTTTGACTCGCTCCAGGCCAACGTGATTCAACGGCACGGCAACCTTGAGGCGGCTGTGGCGCTCGGAGGTCTGCGTGTCTACGACGGCACCACACCCAACTCGCTCTATCCGCAGGTAGTGCGCGTGAAGGACGACGAGTTTGACAATCCAACGCGCCAAAATTCGGATCCGGGCGATCTCAAACGCATCGAGCAGGAAGTCGAGCAGGAGAGCGACCCAGATAATCCCTTCTTCTACGCCAAATATGAGCTGAAACCACTCGATGACCGCGCCGACAATGCCCTGACGCTCAAGATGCGCTCCATGGAAATCATCTACCACCGCGGCTTTGTCGAATCTATCGTGCGCTTTTTTAAGCCGCCCGAGAGCGAGCTAGAGCTGATCGGTGCGCTGATCGACGTCGCCAGCGAGACCATTGAGGGCATTCGCAAGGAGACGCGTGCCGGCCTCGAGAACGCACTGCAGAACCACAAGACCATCGACATGGTCGTCGATGTCAAGGCGCCCATCATCATCGTCCCCGAAGACGTCACCACCAAAAAGTGTCAGCACATGGTGCTCGACGCCGGTCGCATCGCTATACGCTCCGTGCTCGCCGACCAGAGCGCACTCGACACGGTGCGGTCCAAGCAGAACCGCGCCTACACCGACGAAGACTACCGTCAGCTAGAGGACCTCATGTACGACCGCTTCTTCGTCAAACTCGAATCGGCTCAGCTCGTCATGGGCAACGACATCGACTCGTGCATCAAAGGCCTGCACTCGGACTCTACCGACCACGGCCTTCACCTGCTGGAACGTATCAACTTGGATTTCACCGTGCACAACTCGATCCTCTCTTCGGCACCCAACCTGACCAAGTTCAAGATGACCGGACACTTGCCCACGTTACGTGTCAACTTTTCCGATCGCAAGTACAAGACGCTCATGCGTATCATCGATGTGGCCATCCCCAACTTTGATGACGTCACTGGAGGAGGTGATTCGCCCACCAAAGGCTTGGGCACTATCGAAGAAGAGCTCGAGCCCGTGGCGATCGGCAAAGCACGGCAGGATGGCGATGCCGACGACAAAGACCCGGACGACGACGACGAAGGCGCCAAACCGCGGCGTGCTCGTGGCCGACCGTCAGAGACGCTGGATCTCAACAAGGCTCGCCGTCAACGACTCGTAGGACAGCTGCGTGGAGAAGACGAATACATCGTCGACGCCGGCTTCGACGACGACGACGGCAAGGACGAGTTTCAAGATGCTGAAGATGCCACCGTTGACAAGGTCAACGCCCATCAGAAGACGTTTGAGCTCGAGTTTGTTGTCGACTCGCTCCAGGGCTCCATCTTCAGGTCGGCCACCGATCCTTCGCAGCCCGACCGTCTGCTCGTAGATGCACGCTTCGAAGGTTTCCTGCTGCAACTTGCCGTGTATCCATACCACATGGACGTCGACGTTGGTCTTCGCAGTCTCGAGCTTGAGGATAAGATCGTCGATCAAGGAGCCCAGTTCCGTCATCTCATCACATCCAAGCACGTTCGCGATAGCAGCTCGCGTTCAGCCACGGCCGATTCCAGTGCTTCGTCAGGAACAGCGTCGCCAGCGGAGCAACGCGATCTAGTTCGTGTGCGTTACACGCGCGTCAGCGTCGAGTCGCCCGAGTTCATGACCAAGTACGAGGGCATCGATCAGGCGGTCAACGTGGAGCTCTCGACCATCAACGTCATGCTCACACGTGTCAGTGTTCTCGCAATGTATGACTGGATTATGACGACCTTTGTCTCTACGGACGAGCCCACATCCTCACCGGCGCCTCCGCAGGAACAGCAGCGTCGTCCTAGTCGCTCGTCGGATCGACGACCAAGCGATGCCGCGTCAAAGAGGGCGTCTATCCGGCCTTCCGAATCGACTTCCAACACGCAGGCTGTGGCCAATGGCGACGGCATGGGGCGCAAAGAGAAGCTGCGTGTTCGCGTCAAGCTCAACTCGATCGTGCTCCGTCTCAACAACGACGGCAGTCTTTTGGCGACGCTCACTCTTTCGACCGCTGATGTGGCCGTCATGCTGCGGGGCAACACCATCCGCGTCGCTGCACGCCTCGGCTCGCTGCTTCTCTACGACAACGCCAAGCGCAGCGTCGCTGACCCTCACTTCAAGAAGCTGCTCAGCATCCAGGGCGATGAGCTGGCCGACTTCACGTACGAGACCTTCGACGAGGCGGACTCCGCCTCGTATCCTGGCTATGACTCTTCCATCTGGCTGCGGTCCGGCTCGCTGAAGTTCACCTTTGTCGAAGAGCCGATCCGCGACCTGCTGCAATTCTTCAGCAAGTTTGCGCAGATGAAGGCCGTCTACGATGCTGCCACGCTAGCTGCTTCCAACCAGGCCTCGCAGCTCCAGGAGCGAGTCAACAAGATGCACTACGATGTCCTCATCAAAACGCCTATCGTCGTGCTGCCACGCTCTGCCGACGCTCCTGACGTGATGACGGCCAACCTGGGTGAAATCTACGCCAAGAACACCTTTGCTATCCGCGATAACAAGGAGGCTATCACCAAGATCGAAGCCGGCCTCCGCCACATTCGCCTTGCCTCGCGCATGCGGTACGGAAGCCAGGAGTATCATGTCCAGATGATTGACGATGTCAATATCTCGCTTGACTTGATCCAGACGGATCGAGCCAGTGCGGCACCCGACGGTCCTGTCAGCGATAGCCCCGAAACACAGATGGTTGCCAAGATGTCCGACGTGCACATCAAGCTGACCGAAGCGCAGTACTGTTTCGTCATGGAGCTGACCCAATCGATTCCGCGTGCATTCGCAGGGCTGGCTGACGAGGCGAGCGGTGCCGATGACACCAGCAGCGCACCAAACTCGAGTGCGACCCCAGCCGCACCTGTATCTCCGACGACGGGGTCCAAGACGAGAAAAGCATCGGGTCAGCAGTCAGCCAAACCGCAGAGAGGCAAGTCAGGCGACAGCACACCCGGCAAAAGCGGAGACGCAACGCCAGCTGCCCCGACGCCGCCGAAGAAGGGCCCCGGTGTCGACATGCTTCCGGAGCTCGGAACCGTCGTTCACACCGAGAATGGCGACACAACTGTCTACACGAGCCTCGACATGTTTTTCGACGTCAATTCGATCCAGCTCGAGCTGTTCACTGCCGCTGCCACCGGTCAAGAGACGCTGTACAACGCGCAGCTAGCGCGTTTCTCCATCAATGGCTCCGAGGTTAAGCTCAAGATGCTATCGGACAACTCGCTCGAGGCCGAAGTGGCGCTCAAGACGTTTACAGTGACCGACCAGCGGCCGGACAAGGACACAAAGTTCCGCGAAATCGTCCCCGCCGTCAAGCACGATGGTCATCAGTTCATGATGAGCTACAGCGTCTCAGGCGGCGACGATGGCTCGGCACTGGCGCTCATCACCGTCGACAGTCCCAAGGTTATTTTCTCGCTCGACCCGGTGTTCGCACTGCTCAACTTCTTCTCAAGCGCGTTCCCAGACTCGCCCGCAGATGACAGCAGAGCCGGTGCGACAACTGGCACCACGACTGCGAACAGCGATGCCACCGATGGCCTGCAACCCGCTGTTGGACCACGGACTGACGCAGCGGCCCCAGAAGCCACACGAGCCAATGCTGCAGCAGGATCATTGGCGTTCCGCGTCAATGTCGTCGACCCGACCATCATCCTGCTTGCAGCTCCGGAGCGCCATGACACTGAGGCCATTGTACTTTCCATCAAGCAGGTGCTCATGTCACAGCAGGGAATCTTGGCGCTCAAGGTGGACCAATTTGGCATGTTCATGTGTAGGATGCATCGTCCCAAGGACACGTTGCGCCTGCTCGACAATTTCGACTTGGCTCTGTCGATGGACAGCCGCGTCAGCGAGACGAGCTCGCTGGCCAGCATCGAGATCGACGTCGAGCCGCTCGTTCTGCGCGTCTCGCTGCGCGACATTCTCATGATCCAGTCCGTCGTCAACAAGGCCATCGAGCTTTCATCTCAGCAGTCTTCTGCTTCCAGCAAGAATGACGCCAAGAGCATCGCGTCCTCGCAGCGCAGGCAGGACTCGATGGCCAGCAGCAGCAACACGATCGATTCGCTCACCAGGGCACCCAGGACCACCATAAAATCGGACGGCAGCAGCATGGTCGACACCAAGCCCCCGCAACGTCTGGAAGATGCCGAGCTGGTTGTGGCGAAAGAGTCGCTCCGCGCCGACTTTGCCGGCCTGCAGATCATTCTCATTGGCGATGCCCATTCACTGCCCATGCTGGATCTCAGCGTATCCAAATTCGCCGTCGACGTTCGTGACTGGTCTGGAGACATGCACGGCAGCACATTGCTCGACATGTATATCAACTACTACAACCTGTCGCGGTCACACTGGGAGCCGCTCATCGACCCATGGAGCGTCCAGTTCAAGATGGAGTCTAGCACGGCGCCTTCGCGCTTCAATGCGACCATCTCGAGCACGAAGCGGCTCGAACTGAATGTCACCACGACGCTCATCGAGACGAGTCTTGCGGCCATGTCACTCATCAACGATACCGACTTGCAAGATCTGCAGCAGCGCAACCGTGCTCCCTTCGTGATTCAAAACCGCACCGGCTACCGCATCTCGCTATGGCCGGAGCATGACGATCGCGAGCGCAAGAGCAAGACGTCGCCTCAGCATTTGGACGACGGCAAGGACATGCCGTGGCGTTTCGACGACTGGAAGTCGATGCGTGAGCACATCCACGAGAGCGGCGGTAACCGACTCTCGCTCCAGATCGACGGTATGCCGTGGGAGCGCCTGCGCCACATCTCGGTCGACCGCGAGGGCGAGTACATGCTGACGCTGCGACCCAAGCTGGACAAGGTGGCGCACCGCGTCCAGTACGAAGTCAAGCTGCACAACAACGTCAAGTACATCACGTTCCGCTCATCGTTCAAGATCGAGAACAAGACGCTCATTCCGATTGAGATGGTCATCCTTGACCACGAGGGCAAGATCACAGACCAGGTCCGTCGCATCGGCCCTGGTGAGGACTGTCCTGTGCCCATCGAAGCCGCTTACCACTGCCGTGTCAAGATCCGACCCGACCCAGGCTTTGAGTATGATTGGTGTCATGAGAGCCTCAACTGGCAGGACCTGCTCAAGAGGTCGACGCGTACCTTGACCTGCCGAGCCCATGACGAAAACGAAGCGCCGTTCCGCTTCCAGAGCTTCGCCATCTACGACCGTCAGGATCCTAACAGCCGCACGTACCCGCGCATGACACTGCGTCTGCGTGCACCCGTCGAGGTCGAAAACCTGCTGCCGTACGACATACAGTACCGCATCTTTGACAAGAATCTAAACCACAATTGGTCGAGCTATTTGCGCAAGGGCGGCATCAGCCCGATCCATGTCGTCGAGCTGTCGCACCTGCTGCTGCTTAGTGTCGACATCCAGTCGTCGTGCTTCTCGCCCAGCGAGTTTGCCATCATTGCCACCGACAACCCTGATGACTTCCCCGTGGAGAAGACGCTGACACTCGCCGATGCCGAGAACCTCAAGCTCAACCTGCGCCTCCACTACTCGAAGCACCCTGACTCGGGTGGAGCTTTCAAGGTGCAGATCTATTCGCCATACATTTTCATCAACCAGTGCGGCCTGCCATTTGCGCTCAAGACCAAGTCGTGGCTGGGTAGCGCCAAGCTCGTCGCCGGCCAGGACCAGGGAGGAGTTTCTGCCGAGATCCGCAAGACGCCCGAGCCATTCCTGTTTTCGCACAACTCAAACGACCGTCGCAATCGCGTGCTGATGCGTGTCGGCGACTCGCAGTGGTCCAAGCCGCTGTCGTTCGAGGCGGTCGGGTCCGAGACCGAGGTTGTCATCCCGTCTGCGTCCAAGAACGAGGAGATTCACGTGGGTCTCACTGTCGAGGATGGCCTCGGCAAGTTCAAGCTGTCCAAGGTGGTCAAGCTGACGCCGCGATACTTGGTGCGCAACAACCTGGGGGAGCCTCTCAACCTGCGAGAAGCGGGCGCCGCCGATTTCGTCACGGTCGAGGCAGGCCAGCGCGTGCCACTGCATTTTCTGCGTGTCGGTGCCACCAAGCAGATGACGCTCGCCTATCCCGGGATCAACAACAAGTGGAGCGCGCCCTTCAACATCGAAGACATTGGCAGCGTTCACTTGCGGTTGGCCAAAGCTGGTCATCACCAGCATCTCATTAAGGCCGAGGTGCTGTTGGAGGGCCCCACGATCTTTGTCTCGCTGAGCCTCGAAAACGGGCCATGGCCGTACATGTTGCGGAACGAGAGCGACTTTACGGTGCAGTTCATGCAGGCGACTGAGCGTATCGATGAAGGAGGTAGCGGTAAGCGCATCGACGAGGCGGTGGGCAAAAGATACGAGCTCAAGCCGCGCTCTAAGATGAAGTATGCGTGGGACTATCCGGCGGCGACGGACAAGATGATCAAGCTGGTTGTCAATGGCCGCGAGCGCAACGTCAACATCCTCGAGATCGGCAGCTTGCTGCCGTTCAAGTTCCCTGGATCCGAGGGTCGAGGCCACAGTGTCATCTCGCTCGACGTACGTGCCGACGGTCCGACGCAAACGCTGGTGCTGAGCAACTACAAGGAAGAGTTTAGCAACTTCAAGCTCAAACGACAGAACTCGACCTTCTCTCGCAGCGACACGGTCTCGAGCGTTAACAGCAAGGATGCAGGTTTTGTGGCCGTCGACGTCGACACCAACATCCTGACGGCGTTCAACTTGGAGTTCGAAGGCGTCGGCATCTCGCTCATCAATCAAAACGTCCAGGAGCTCGCCTACGTGTCGTTCCGGGGCCTCGAGCTACATTACACAGAGTCGGAGGTGACGACGGCAGTGAACGTGATCTGCAAGTGGATCCAGATCGACAACCAGTTGTTTGGCGGCCTGTTCCCGATCGTGCTGTACCCGACGGTGCTACCCAAGGACGGCAAGGATCTGGAGGTGCATCCGACGCTTCAGGCGTCGGTGATCATGCTCAAGGACGAATCACACGGTGTCACGCACATCAAGTACGCTTCGGTGCTACTGCAAGAAATCACGGCCGAGCTGGACGAAGACTTTTTGTTCGCGCTGTACGAATTCTCCAAGTTCGAAGGAGCCGCATGGCAGCTTGAGGCGGAGAAGGAGACCGATTTTATCGAGCATCCTCGCGAGGTGGCCGAACCGAGTGGCACGCAAGGCCAGTCGGACGACATCTACTTTGAGATCCTGCATCTGCAGCCCATCTCGCTCAACCTTTCGTTCATGCGCACGGAGCGCGTCAACGGCGACGACAAGGTGAGCTCGCGCAACCCGCTCATCTTCCTCTTCAATGCGCTGACGATGGCGCTGGGCAACGTCAACGAAGCACCGGTGCGGCTCAATGCGCTGGTGATCGAGAACGTGCGTCTGAGCAACACGGTGCTGCAGCAGAGGATCATCTACCACTATACGCAAGGCTTCCTGCTGCAGCTGTACCGAGTGCTGGGCTCGGCCGACTTTTTGGGCAACCCAGTGGGCTTGTTCAATAATGTGTCGTCCGGCGTGGCCGACATCTTTTACGAGCCGTATCAGGGCTTGGTGATGCACGGCAACCGGGAGCTGGGTTTGGGGATTGCGCGCGGCGCCAGTTCTTTCGTCAAAAAGACGGTGTTTGGTCTGACGGACTCGGTATCCAAGGTGACTGGCTCGATCGGTAAAGGTCTGGCGGCGGCGACGATGGACAAGGAGTTCCAGTCGCGTCGACGCATGACGCGGTTCCGCAACAAGCCGCGCCACGCGCTGTACGGCATCACGGCGGGAGCCAACTCGTTCTTCACGTCGGTGGCGAGCGGATTCGAGGGCCTAGCGCTGCGCCCGCTGGAAGGTGCCGAACAAGGCGGAGCAGGTGGGTTCCTCAAGGGCGTGGGCAAAGGATTGGTGGGCGCCATCACGAAGCCGGCGGTAGGCGTGTTTGATCTGGCGAGTAACGTGACGGAGGGGATGCGCAACACGACGATGGTGTTTGACCAGAACGACATTGATCGCGTGCGTCTGCCTCGGTACATTGCCAACGATGGCATTGTGCGTCCGTACTCGGACCGGGAAGCGTTGGGACAGACGTGGCTCAAAAACGTGGACAACGGCCGACTGATGAAGGACTCGTACGTTGCACACGTGGATGTTGGATCGCAAGAGGGCGATGCTGTCATCATGCTCACCGTATCGCGGATCTTGTATATCCGAACGATGCGGCTGAAGGTCATGTGGGAGGTGCCACTGTCGGACCTCAGCAGCATCTCGTTGGAGAGCGAGGGGATCGCGCTGGTGCTGAGGGGCGGAGTCAGTGGACCGTTCTTGCACCTGCCGGATGTGAGTACGAGGAACTGGCTGTTCAAGCAGGTGTCTAAGGTCGTGCAGAGCTACAATGCTGCGCGGCAGTAGTGTTTATCGTAGACTGATCGGAGTTCAATGCAAGTGTTCAAGGCTACGGCGGATCGGGCGGAGGCATGTGTGCGATTGGAGTGTGTGAGAGACTGGTGTCCGATGCTCGTCGACAGTCGCTGTTCACAAGGCCAGGCACGGTAATTGTTCAAGGAGCGGTACCCCAGATTGCACTTGCAGGACGGGGGGTGCCTAGGAGGCGGAGGCGTGCAACTATTACGAGAAAGAGACAAAAAGGTAACAGACGACACGACCACGGCGGGAGAGGCCTTACCTGGTCGCCCGAGAAGTCAGTCGAAGATCGACGTGCGATATTTGTTGCTCCGCTTCCGAGAAATTGAATCTTGTCTCCTTACAGAGCGAAGCTTCTTCCAAAGTTTGCCAGCGCAAGGAGTGAAAGCAACGCCGAGGGTGCATGAGAGAAACAAGTTCAGGGTCCACAGTGGACCTCGGCTAAAAATAAATGTCTAGCGAAGCAAGGGCAGGGAGGTGTGTGTGTGTCGATCCGTCTTGTGATTCCGCCTTCTGACGCCCCTGCCTGGTTTGGAAGAACCATCAGCTTTGACAAACAGGGCGTTCTGAGGGCAGTGAGAGAGCGAGTCTCAGGGCGCCGGCACATGGAAGTGAAAGTGGGAGAAATATGGGGCCGTGAGGGCCGTTGAAGGTAATAGGAATGCTGGCAGGCCACTCGAACAAAGTCTGCAAGTCGAGGTGACACTCGGAGCCCCCTGGAATTTGCGCTTGAGATCAGGAAGACGCCGTTGAGGACGGAGCGGATCACTGGCAAAGACGGATGATAATGTGCAGACCGGCGGCGTGAAGGGGAAAACCCCAAAGAAACAGATCGGAGTGGCTCGCATTCTTGCTCACGTTATCGTGCGCGTGTATTGTCAGCTCCTCGCCGAACGACAGCGTGTCAATTGGAAGGGGCATTCGGGGGAACGACTCTGGCCCACATGGGCAGAGCAGCAATGGGCGATGGGCCGATGGATTGATTGGTGGATCGTTTGACAGCTTTCAGAAGGGCGAATCGCAGCTGCTACTGTACGCTGTCCATGTTCGTTCACACGCCGGAGAAGGCGTCTGCCAGCGAAACAAAGAAATTGATTTTTTTATCCACTGGCAAGGCGAAATTTGGCAAACGACTTAGTTGCACTCGGCGGCACGGCCAAAATGCCATCTTGGACCTGCAGCAAAGCTTGGCCTTTCGCCTATCGCCCACTGCTGCCAGGCAAATGAACTGCATGGCCCAAGGAGGCTTCTTGAGCCCACCGGAAGCGTAAGCCAAGTTAGACTCGAGTAGTCAAGTCGGCGGCTTGAACCTGCGTGCCAGCTCTCTTTTTTCTCACTGCGACCGACACAGCATGGCGGACCATTAAAGTGAAAGCACGGTCGAACCCCCGTTTGCTGCCAACACCCACGCCATCCTGCCAGCTGTCACCACCCAGCCCACTTGCGAAAAGCAAATTGCATCATTGGTTGGGGATTGCCAAATCGAGCGAGAACTAGAAGCAAAAGATGGAGTTTGAATGGTACAGCTACAGGTGTCAATGAGAGAGAGACCACAGAATGATATACGCCGCCTGTCAAAAGAAAAAAGAGATGAGAAGCGAACTTGGTTCTCAGAGAAACAGGGGATAGGCAGGGGAGCGAGGGAACATGTCTCACCTTGGGTCGACTCGCTACTACTCCTGCTGCTAGTGCTGCTGCTGCTGTCGCTGTCGCTGTCACTGTAGCTGTAGTGTAGATCTTAGTCCGAACGCCAATCCAGCGCGTCCTTTACCCAGCGGACAGTTTTTTGAGATTTTAAGTGTTTTCTACGTTTCTGTTCACGCGTCGGAGAAGGGCACAATTCCAGTACCTTAGTCGCGAAGTGTTGGTTGGGATGTGCTGGAACCAGTTGATACTGGTGAGGTGCCCGTTTCGGTGTTGCCGACGATCGACATGTCGCGGTCGACAGGCTGGCAGCATGCAGAATCGAGCAGGCTGAACGCTTGAACGCTTGACCCTTGCGTGTGGATTCCCTTCGCTCTCGCCATGAGGTGTAGCATGCCCGAACCTCGCCACTTTGGCCCTTTGGCGAGTGAGTCTGGGCGTGGAATGACACTACGCACGCTCCAGGTCAATCTTGAGGCGCGACTTGCCAGTCTTGGTTGGACAGTCGAAGATTGGTGGTGACGATGATTGGCAGCCATGCAACGAACGCCATTGTTGGAGTCCAACACCGCCTTCTCGTTCTGACAGTCGGCCACTTTCTCTCTCGACGAGCCTTTTGACAGCTTTTTTGTTTTGTTTCTTCATAAATAAATAAAAAAGTAGAAGGTAATCTCAACTGTCACTTTGCTCTTCAACTTTGCTCTCTCCGCTTGCCTCGTCCTCATTTGGCTCCTCGTCTTGCTCCTCGTCCTGGGCCTCCGCTCGCCAACGTCATTCTATCGACCTCGCCTTTCCTTAGATCTTTGTTCACCTTGTTCTTCTACTCCTCCTTCTCTTCTTGCTTCTCCTCCATATATCAACCACCCCCCTCGAACACTGTATCTCTAACTCCACCTCTCTCTCTCTCTCTCTCTCTCAGCATCTCCCTCTCTCTCTCCCTCTCTCCCCGCATCCTCTCACTCGTCTGGATACGATACGAGGCACTCTCTCCTTACTCGTCTACACTCACACACACTTTTTGCACACGCACTCCACTTGACTCTCTGCATTGTTCCTACTTCACTCCTACACGGCTCTTGTACGCACACTCTCCTTCTTGTTGCTCTACTGTCACCACTACAGCTTTGACTCTACAGCATCTCAAACCACATCTTCCTTCGGCTTTCTTGGTCACCATCGCTAGCTACTCGCGCTACATTCTGCACTCAAGTCACCTTTTTTCCCTGCATCCTCGCCATGATCTACGAAGTTGCCGCCGCCGTCGAGCACATTGTCTCGCTCGTCCAGCAGGTCGAGCGCGATCAACCTGTTGCTCCCGAAGCCCTCGCTGCCTTCGTATCCACCCTCAAGGACTCGCTCGAGACACGCTGCCAAAAGTGCTGGAACCCCGCTGAGCCCGAGAACGGCTCGGCTTGTCGATCTGTAGCATGGCACCTCCACCCAGCAGGCGAGGGCGCTGACCGAGACCTTCTTCGTGCTTTTGCTTCGGTAGTTCAGGCACGTGCTCAGGAGGGCGAAATTGTCCCGCCGCATCACTCCAAAGTGGTACAGCTTGCACTTGAATGGCTTCCACTTGCTTTCACGCTGTGGATCGACCCTGGCTGCGTCGCTATTCGCACGGGTACCGGTCCGGGTGCTGCTCGTTCCTCTTCGTTTGACTGTGACCATCTCAAGTCTGCTTCGTCTTCCATTCATGTCATCTGGGGTCAGATGGTAGCTCAACCCGCTGAGCGCCATATGCCTCAACTCACCGTCAGCAGCGCCGCACCTCGGCCTGTCCCCATCGTCAAGCCTACACTCGCTGTCGCCCACTCGCGCTACCCCGTCAGCCTCTTCACCAACCTGGGCGCCCAACGCCACTCTCGTTCACCCTCCTCCGCTTCGAGCTCTGCTTCGAGCTCCTGTCAAGGTCTTGTCCGAAGCGCAAGCCTGTCCAGCACCCACACTGTTTCAACCGATGCCACCAGCCTCAGTGGTCTCGAAGCGGATGCCGAGTCCGACACCTGCCCCAGCCTTGGCTGCTCTCCTGCGTCTTCCCTGGCATCCACCCACTGCACCCCGACAATCGAAAACGACCGCGAGTCGGTGCACGATACCACCATCGGCGACGCCGACGCCACGCAGCGCTTCGCTGGGATCCGTCTGTTCGATGATGATGCTGGTCAAGAAGACGATGAGGCGGGTGATGCCACTATCGATGCTAGCCCCATGCTGGGCCTTAGCATTTCCAAGATCGCAAGTGCCGGAGCTGCGTCACACACGCTTGGTGCGGGTTTCAACTCTGCCCCTGCCGCCAACGATGTCGCAATTGTTGCTTCATCCAACCCGGTCAAGTGCAACTACACCACGCACGACAACGGTAATGTGGGGGTATTGGGCGGTGGTGTGCGCCTTGGTGGCGGTGGTAGCTCGGCGAAGAGTGGTGCTCAGCCTCCCCGACACCGTCAGCATCTGAACTCCAAGAGTGTCAGCTACCTGCACGCAGCTCCGTCGCACGGCCAGCTGCTTCCCGCGTACGTGCCTCGCCAGCACATGCCGCAGCGACCGCAGTTTCACCACATGAACGCTGCTGCGGCCAACTACAGCGCGCCGATGCCGACGGTGCCACTGCCGGCTGCACCTCTTCAGCACCAGCACCAGCAGTACCAGGGTGGATATCTTCAGCATCAGGGTCAGTACCAGCAGCACCAGCACCAGCAGTATGCGGCTCCGCAGCCGAGGCGGGCGGGGATGGGGCCGTTCGGAGGTGCCTCGCAGCTGCCGGCTCCGTTTGGCTTCCCATTTGCGCCGCAGCCACCGCAGAAGCAGCAGCAGCAGGGTTACGCGCAGTACGCGGCTCAGCAACAACACGCTGTGCACGCAGTCCACCTCGACGCCGCGGGCGATGAGGGGCAGGAGGATGACGCGGACAAAGCGTCCGCGGTTGGTCGTCGGCGTTTGCGCTCGCGAGGCCGTCGCTCCCGTGGTCGTGGTGCCGGCCGCGCAGCGCGTCGTCAGGCAGCCGCAATGCGGGCGTTGGAGCTGGGCAGCACCGACGAGCTGCCCGAGTTTGACTGCGATGAGGAGGACGATGACGAGCTGGGCTCGCGCTGCTCTACGCCTGCGACGTCGTCCGAGTACACGGCGTACTCGAGTACGGCCTCGTCAGTGTACTCGAGCGCTGCGTCGAGTCCCGCCAAGGCCGGCAAGGTCAGCCAGCGAACCTCTCGGAACGATCTGCGCGGCGACTTTGGCAGGCAAATCTGCGACGGCCTTGCACGTCTCGTCGCTTGATACTTTTAGCATTTATTTTCTTTTCTCTCTTTCTTTCGGTTTCGACAAACAGCATACCTCTTATTCTTCATCTCAAACATAGCATGTCTTGTAGCACTTGTAGCATCAATCTCATCAACTCGTCAACTCGTAGTTTTGCATCGTTTTCTTTTTGGTCTGTGTCCGCGGTAGTTTGCGGGTTTCAGGGTTGAGCATTGGCATCTGCTTGGTGTGAGGCTTGGATCAGAATTGGAGGTAGAGGTTGTGAGTGGTGAAATACATCAGATAGCAACGACGTCGATCCGGGCTCGGTCGTACAGGCCTGAATTGATCGTGTCGGTCTCTTGTTTGCGCTCGAGCTCGGCCCTGGGGAGGGGATCGACCTGGATGCACACGACGCTTCCCCTGGCGACGCTGCCCGGCTGCACGACGGTGGCGCTGTTGACCACACGGATGAACGGCTTGGCGAGCTTGGCGCTGGGGAGGACGAGCAGGTCGGGCGTGACCGCGGGGAACTGGAGGAGGTGCGAGTGCGACGTGTCGTACGCCAGTGTGGGCGGGGGCGGGTAGAGCGGGTAGAAGCCGCGTTGCGAGAGGAGCGAGCGCGACCACCGTGTGTTGGTCTCCTTGCTTTTAGACGCGATACTGTCCGTACTTCCTGCAGCGGGTGCCGGGCTGGCGGATGCTTCGATGCGCGTGACCATCTCTTCGGCCTTGAGGTCGCCCAGCGCGTCAGCCGTCGTAGTGCCGACAACGAGCTCGTTGATGTAGAACACGCTCGGATTGGGCAGGCACCGCACGCGTTGTTTGGGCAGCCCCATCGCACCCACTGCGTCTTCCTTGGCGAACGACGGCTGCGGGTAGGCAGAGTGTACGTTGAGAACGTCAAACGTGCTCGGGATCAAGACAACCATGGTCGACGGGTATTTTTCCAGCAGCGTGTGTAAGCGCGAGGAGAAGTGTTTGGCGAACAGCTCGGCCGGCATCTCGCTCGCAAAGGGTAGCAGCGGGTGCTGCGACGAAATGAAAGGGCCGGTCAGGATGAGTGTATCCGGCACACCCCTTCGCTCTGCAGAAGCGGTATCGTTGGGCAAGCCGCCAGCTTCCAGTTGATCCATCAATCTGTGCCAGGCGGCAAACTCGAAATCGTCGTCGCTCGTGAATGGGCCGGAAGCGGCGACGAGGTTGAGCGCACTCCCGTTGAGTTTGCTGGGCGAGTACGAGTGGTCCAGTGCCTCTTCGACCGTATGCACCGCCAAGGGGAGGGGTGGAGGGAAGCAGATCTCGTTCACGCTGAACTTGTCCGCTCCGGCATTTATGCCGCGACACAGGACAATCTGTCCAGGGAACAGGCTGAGCGTCGTTGCTGCTCCACCGGTGCCCACGTCCTGCGGGGTGTGTTTGACGATACACCCCTTCGTGAACACAAGCGGGGTCCGGTTGCCACTGCCCATCATCCTCGAGCTTTCGAGCACCACACCTGTCTCGGCGAGCTTTGGTAGGCCAAACGGGGCTGCGGCTCCGTCGTCTTCCTCCATCTGCGCCTTGGAACGCGCAGCGGCCTTGGAGCGCAAAGCCTGCCCCGCCGAGCTCTCGGGAGCAGGCAGAGCGGGGCAGATCCGCCCCACGACCCAGATCGGTTCTTGCGAGGGCAGCGACGGATCGCCGAAGTCTTCCGATTCGTCGATCGAATACGCGGCACGCAAGATGGAGGCATAGTCGTCGATGCGGTCGTCGAGCACCTGCGAACGCTCGCCCTTTTTCTCAAACATGTAGCGGTAGTTCCACGCTTTTGGGTCTGTGGCCATAGCGAGCGAGACGCGCGAAGAGGTCTTTTTGCCTCCTGCGGACGACACGGATGGGGTGAGTTGGCTGCCGGATCCGGTGAGGGGTAAGTGTTCGTTGAGCGATTCTAGGATGGAGAAGGTTGGGTGCTTGGACGTGGAGGTGGATGCTGAGCCTGCGGGTTTGCGAAGAGGAGAGTCGATGTCGAACATGTGTACGTCGCTGTCTCGAAGGGCCGTTGCTGAGGGCTTGTACGCTGATGCGCTGGCAGGCGTGGCACCTGGCCCGCCGAAAGGAGAGTTGTTGTTCAAGGTGGACGAAGCCGATCGCACGGGTGTCTGGAAAACATTGCCATTCGTGTTGGCTGCGGAAGGCTTGATAGGTGTCGACTTGATCCCCAACATTGCGCTGAAGTCACCTGCGATCCTGCCCCTGTTCAAAGCGCTGGACGGCTTCAACGGCGTCTGTGCCGGGACCGCATCAGCAGCGACGCTGGCGGCAGCATTGGCGTTGACTGTAGCAGCGATGATCTTGCGTAGCTCCCTCGCATGTTCGACGGTGAGTGGCTCTGATTTGGGCAGGTTGTTGTTGATGGCGAATGCCTCCCATTTGTAAAAGAGATCCTCGGGCGTGACGGCGTAGTGTGTGCAGATCGAGGTGGCCTCGGTGAGTAGAGAGGGGTCGCAGGCGATGTAGGCGCCAAAGTGTTCGGAGAGGCGCACGGTAAGCTCGGATGCCACCATGTTGGCTGCGTATGGAAGGTAAGGATGGTCTCGATTTGTGGTGCTGTTGTGGAAGAGGAAGAAGGTGAAAGGCGCAGTCGGCGGGAACAGCAGAAACAGCAGAAACAGCAGAAACAGCAGAGAAAGCAACACGCGCTGCTACCAAATTCGAAGCAGTGTTGCTCTCTCTCTCTCTCTTGCTCTGTGAATCTCTCAGTGTAGTGCAGTGTGCCTAACACTAACACGAAAATACCGCGTCGCGTTGATTGAAGGTCACACAATTCGGAATTCGGGTTTTGGCAAGTCACTCTCCACTTTGCCAAGGCTCGATTTGGCACGAAACATCTTCCTTCAGGGTCCACTCCATACCAACAGCCGTTCGCAGGTGCCTTGCAAGTCGAGATGTCTTTGGCATTCAGCGTACCCCCCATCTAGTTCACTTTTGAACTGCACGCTGCTTGTCATGATGGCTACACCAGTCACCAGCGACAAGGGTAAAGCCAGAGCCATCGATCCTGTCTCGACCTTGAACAACGACCACCCTGCCATCCCCCTGGTCAAGCCACAGCCCATTCCATCCACCTCGCTCCTCAATGTCGAGTACCCTGGCATTCTCGTAGACGATGCTGTTCTTTCCTCCTCTACCTCCAGCAGCAGTCTTGACCGGGCATTATCAACATTGCATCCATCCGCCCTCCCTCCTCTTACTAGCAGTCCACTCGAGGGTCTCAACTTTCTCTCGCGAATACCTAACGAGGGTTTGAGGGTTGTGGAATGTCGTCTCGGCAGCTTCCCTTCATCAGTTCCATCAGAAGGGGAGGTACAGTCTGGCTTGGACAGGAACAGCATCGATCAGGTCTATAAGGCACCCCTGATAGGCGAAGTTGTGCCTACACACAACATTGTCGTGCGCATCGTCAAGCGTACCTGGCGACAGAAGAAACGCAAGCGACTGTCGTCAGGCTCACCAGCTCAAGGTGCGGACAGCTCAGATCGACCAGATGTCATGGCTCTCGACCCGGCACTCTTCGCCGAGGGAGTCGACGCAGGGCATGACAACTCGCAACTGCAACAGCCCAATGGACATGAAGAGCACGACGACAAACGCAGTCGTTATACTGGTCGAGTCAAGAAGGAATACTGTATCGAAGTGCTAGGCATGGCCACAAACACCGTTCGCTTTCGCAGTATGGCAGACTTTGCTTTCCAGCCCGAAGTATCCACAGCATCTGCTGGCACGGACACGATACAAGAACTGGATCCAGTTATGGCGCTGCACAAAGCGCTTGCCACCATGGACTTGAAAGCCTTCCAGAACTTCCGCATCCCCGAACAGCTCGAAGATTACCAGCTTCCCGACCCCGCGGGTTCTGCACCTAAGAGCAACTTGCACATGGTACCTCCAGCCTTCTTCAGCCGCATGGACGTACCCTTCAACTACAACTACCAGCAAACGCCCTATAGCGAGCTACGCACCGTCCCCGCTCCACCGCACATCTCCAGAAAGTCCAGCGTCACCTTTGCACACGCCCTTCGACGCGACAATCTACCCGCCGGCCAGATGCAGCGCTTCGTCAACCGCGTGCGACTGTCCAACATTACCCCGCAGCCGTTCCGTGTGGGGAGGGATGCCAAAGTACCCACAAGGCCGCTACTGGATGTGATTCGGATTGAGCACCGGTGTGATCCCAAAATCGTGGCGCGGTTGCGCGAGCTACTGGTGGAGAGGCCGATGTGGTCGAGGGTAGCGCTGAAGAACCAGTTGACGGAGGGGGAGCTGAAGGAGCTGACTGGGAGCAATGAGAAGGTGTACTATGCGCTGGTCGGGTATTCGATGGTCGGCGGGCCGTGGAGAGATACGATCGTACGATTCGGGTACGATGTACGGAAGGATCATAGCAGTCGGATTTACCAGCGGATCTTCCTGCGTGGTACTCCTGCGTTGCGGGAGCCTTCGCGGACTGCACAGCTTTCGCCCGCTGCAGCTGCGCCCGTTGATGGCGAGGGGGAGGAAGACGACGAAGCCGACGAAGCCAGCGCTGCACGATCCAGCCTCGTCCCCCTTCCCACGTCTGAACGCTCCCAAAACACACACCTCTTCGACGGAACAACGCTGCATCGTCACGTCGGCAACTTCCAACTCTGCGACATCGAAGATCCACTCATCAAGCCATACATCTGGAGAAGCAATGACGCCGATCTACCCCTGCTCGACGCTGGTTCCGACCTGCCGATACTACCACCTATGGGTACGCAGTGGCTGCGCAGCACCTGGGACGCCGAAACGGGATGGTACACTAAGCGGGCGCTTGAGCTCATTCGTGCGCTTCTCGCAGCGCGGTTCAAGGCGTTGTCGGATACGGGCACGCCTTTGGAGAGCGACGCTGTGGACGCGATTGTTAGTCGGATCCGCCAGAAGTGGCGTGAGGAGGACTCGCCGCCGCTTCAAGAGGGCGGTGCTCAGACAGAGGCAGAGGAGACCAGTGTAGCTCAGCCGGTCAACGGTCAACAGACCGTTATCGACCCTACTCTGAGGTAAGCAGGCTTCTGGACTCACTCACATCGCACAGGACAATCGTACAGCAGATGCACACCCAACTGGTCCTAACGCCTTGCAGGCCCTATGACCTTTGTGATCAAGTCTGAATTGGGTTTCGTGTCCTGCATTTCACGAGTGATGAGATCGAAGGTGTGAAAGAGTCAAAGTAGCGTCGTAGCTCTTGGGATCGAAGAGAAAGCTGAAAGGGGATATCAACCCTCAGGCGTCGACACTGTAGAAGTTGTCCAGTGGTCTACATCGATGCTTACGAGCACTGCAGATCAGTGATCGAATGAAACCGTCGAGCTGCCGATGAAGCGTGCTTGCGGCACTGGTGGCAGAATCGGAAACATTCAACTTCGAAACTGAAGACTGTTCTTCGGGATGAGCGAGGCGCGGAGCGGGTTACAGCTTGAAGCCGAGCTCCTCGTCCATAGCTAGCGCTTGGTGATCTTTCACTGCATTTACTCCTTCTTGGCCTCCTCTTCCTTCTTCTCCTCCTCCTTCTTCTCCTGTGCCGCAGGCTTCTCCTCGTCCTTCACCGGTGCTGGCGCCTCAGTCTTGCTTCCACCAGCGTTCTTCTTCTGAGCCTGCTCGAAAGCTTCCTTGAACCCATTTGCGTTTTCAGAGTTAGCAAAGCGGATTGCCAGAGTCTCAGCAGTGGGCTCACCATCAGCGACATCGGCGGCGACGTTGTAGACCCACGAGCGGTCGGAGCCGACGTTGGGGCTAAGCTTCATGTCGCTGGTGACGTAGTGGTTGGCGCAGACCTTGAGCGTCTTGTCTCGGCGCATGACGAGACGAACCTTGTGCGTTTGCTTGTGTGCGAGCAGTCGGACGTCACCGGTGCCGCGCTCCTTCCACTCCTTGGCGTCCTTGTCGAATCGGAAGAGCTTGGCGCGCATCTTGAATGTGACCTCTTCGTCTTCCTCGTGGGTCTTGACCTCGACCTGGTTCTCGAGCTTGATGACGGGCTCAAAGTGCGGGTCGTTCTCGGTCTCTTCAGCAGCGGCGGCGCCGGATCCTGCCTGCTCGGCCTGTCATGAAATCGGAAATGTGAAAGCGATGCAAACGTCGGTCAGTCAGGTGGCGAGATCGAGAAGAGCAGCAGCACTTGCCCATTAAGCAGTGCTACTTTTCTCGGCGGTCTCGAACGCGACTTACAGCATCGACAGTGGGCTTGGTAGCTTCGGTGTCAGCCATCTTTATGTTTGTGCGTGTGGAGGGTGTTGTGTAGCGATGGGTATAGCGTCGAATGGTGGTAGTCGAAAGCAGTGGTCCGGAAATCGATGGCCAAAGAAACACACACAACGCACTCAGCACAAACCAACACACAGCTTGCTCTCTCCCTCGAACCTTCAAAAATTCCAAAACCAACATTCAAGATATTTCCATTCACTCGTGGCCGCCTTTCTAGCACCACGCACCGCACGCATACTCTTCGAAGTAACTGCGCAACACAGGTGTATCGTTCGTCAGTCTGGATTTTTTTTGTATTCGGACATCTAAATTTTTTGAAATGTGATCGAATTCAAATATTCAGACCAGGCTTTCCGCGCTTCCTTTTCTCGAAGATGGTTTGTGTTCAAGGCCGGGCTAACACTTGTCGAAAATTACCTGGCTGCGGAAAACGCATGGCTCAGATGTCATAGACCGCAACTTCGCTGTTCTACCACGACCCAACCTGCTAGGTCGCAGTTGTTGCTTTCAAAGCTTTGTGCGGATCAGCAACTTTACTCGGTCCCACAAAGCTCAGGGATCCACCGCTCCAGAAAGTCTCTATTACCGGCCTTGTCGTGACGCAGTGCAGCCTGGTTGTTCTTACTGTCAGCTGCATGGCGACGAGCGCGTCCCGACAAATGAAGGCACAGAGTCAAAGCTCACTTTCTCCCTGCGCCAATTGAAAGCGCGGTGTGATTCATGGTGAGATGGTAGCGAGCTTCGTGCCCTGTGATGGCGAGTCTGTATCGTGATGCGCAACCAAGTCAACTTTGTTAATGAGTTTGGGTGGGAACGGCTTTTCTACTGTCCGCTCCGAAGCGGAAGATTCGTTTAAAGACAGGCACTGCCATACAGTGCGGTCGGGGCAAGGATACTGGAGGAAGCGCACGCCTGCATGAACTCGTCTCTCTTGAATCTCCCCGTCGATCTGACTGCGCCGGAGCAGGTTTGCGCCCTATAGTGTTCTCGGTGCAATTTCTTCAAGGCTATAAGAAGAGGCCATTCTTCTTTCTCCCTCTCTGCGCGTCACCAAGCGTATGCTTTACAGCATCTGCCGTTGGTGACCCTTTCGAGGAGCCCGAGAATCCGACCATTGTGTCCTTCTACGACTTCGAGCCGTCCTGGCTGAGGCCATTCAACTTGATTGGCAAGGTTTCTGATGTCAAAGGACTGCACAAAGACGTCACGGGTTGGTTCTGGACGTTCAACCTGCTCGATTCGCGCGGTTACTCCATCCGCTGCTGGTTCTATACGCGCAATGACGAGGAGATGGAGGAGGGTACCGAGCTGCCGAATGTTAACGAAGGCGATCTGGCGCTCTGCGTCAATGCCACACCCAACTTAGAGGAGGGGATTCGGATCGGCAAGAGAAGCGAGCAGCTCATCTTTCGAGAGTGAGAGAGATGGCTCTCCACTGCCTCCAAACTGTGTCTGCCAACTGGCTCACTGTTGCTGCTCATTTCCGCAGCACGTACTGTACAAAGCAAAAAAAAACCAACCCTTCCAGATCACCATGTTCGACAATTTGGCCGTCCTTTCTCAGCGCATCGCTGTCATCATGTATTTCAAGTGTCTAACGGTGTGAATCACGACATGGTAGCCTTAGCATCCACGGTCATATCGTGATATTGACTAGGCCATTCTGGCCAGGGTGAACATGTGAAGCACTTTTCTCGCCCTACGTTAAAAAGTTTCTACAACCTAACATTTGCAGAATTTCGCTGGAGGGCTTGAGCGCGTGCCAACGCACCATTTTGCTCGGTGTCGTGTTCTTCTCAATCTCGACCGCACAGCTTGTCGTCCATCCTTCACCTCGCACTTCTGCTCCCCACACAACGACGTAGCCTTCATCGGCACGCTTTCACGTTCTCTACCTTTGGTGCAGGCACTAGGGACGACTCACATCACTGGAGGGACAGCTGCATTGCTGGAGTAGTTACACTAGATCCACACTAGCAGCCACGGATCGACCACTACCCATAAACCCTATCATCATGACATCCCGACTCACACCGCTTTCGATGCTGCTGTCAGCATTTGCGCTGGCCCTGTTCGTTCTTGTTTCTATCCCCACCGTCAATGCGCACATGATCGAGCTGGGCGCGCATAGCAGCGAATGCTTCTTCGAAGACCTGCACAATGGCGACCAGATGACGCTCACGTACCAGGTTGGCGGCGGGGGGCATCTCGATATCGACGTGGCGCTCTACGACCCCAAACACCGACCGCTGTTCAAACAGGAGCGCAAGGATACGGGCACCTACTCGTTCACCGCCCAGGACGACGGGCGTTACAGCTACTGCTTCGCGAATGAGCACAGCTCTGTCTCGGACAAGACCGTCTCGTTCAACGTACACGGCGTTATCTACGTTCCGGACGAAGGCGACATGCTGCCAATCGAGAGAGAGATTCGAGATCTGGCTGCGGGACTGCAGGCGGTCAAGGACGAACAAGAGTATCTCGTCATCCGCGAACGTGTGCATCGCAACAGTAAGTTTCAAGCCAAATACCTCAATGCGAAGACCGAAGATCCTCAGCTAACTCAACACTTTGTTCTGTTCGTGTGTGGCCAGCTGCGGAAAGCACAAACACTCGTGTCAAGTGGTGGTCCATCATCCAAGGCTTCATCCTTATTGCCGTGTGTTCCTGCCAAGTCTACTTTGTCAAACGTCACTTCGAGGTTCGTCGTGTAGTCTAGACACCACACCCATACGCTCAATCCAAGCCAGCATTTTTAAAGCAGCGAACACCTCGGAGAGACACGCAGCACAGCCTGAACAAGATAGATGCAGATAGAACGGTTATTACTACAGCCGGAGACGGCAAAAGGAAGGGCAATCATGAACAAAGAAGTGAAGAAAGGAGGCTCGATGTCGATAAAAGGCCGACTCGAACGGAACGACGGGTAGGTGAGAAGTGTAATGCGACGGAGTGATGGAAAGGTTTTAGTCCTTCTTGGACTTCTTCTTCTTGCTGGACCCTGGCTCGGACTTGGGTGTGCCGTTGACCTCGGCCTCGTCTGCCGAACGCTTCTTTTTGTCCTTCTTGTCCTTCTTCGGTGTCTCAACGCCGTTGGCCTCTTCCTTCTTGGCCTTCTTGAGTGCCTTGCGCTCCTCCTTGCTCAACTCGCCGGCGTCGGAAGCGGCAGCGGGCGTAGCAGGCTCAGAAGCAGCAGCGACCTCGGACTTTCTCGCCTTCTTGAGCGCCTTTCGCTCTTCCTTGGAGAGCTTCTTCTCGTCGACGTCCTCGGCGGAAGGCTTGGACGGTGTCGAGGGGAGCATAGACGGTGCCAAGTGGGCGGCGGCCGCGACGTCGCTAGGACCAGCAGCGTCGGCAGCAGCGTTGTACGATCGGCCACCAGCCTCCATCTGGAAGCCCTTCTGCTTGTAGCCCTGGTCGCCCGCTGCATTCCTTGCGGAGCGCATGCCCGACAGGCCACTCTGCATCTCGAGCGCACGCAGGCGCGACTCGAGCTTGGCGCGCGCCTCGATACCCACGGTAGGGACACCCTCCTCACCCTTGGTCTCGGCATCGGCGAGCGCATCCAGACGAATCGAGAGCGCAGCCTTGGTCGCAACCATGCGCGCCATCTTACCCTTAAGCTTCTGTGGCGCCTGGCCCACGAGTGAGCTGTGGTAGATGAGACCGTACTTGGGCGTGTCGTGCTTGGTCTTGAGAGCGCGGAAGAGCGCCTTCTCGGCACCGAGAATCTGAACGGTGGAAGCGGGGTGCTTGGCAAGGTTCATGAGCGAGCCGGCGTGGCTGATTAGACGTGCGCCCACGAGGTCGCCGACGAGGGCAGTGAGGTTGGGAGCGATAGCAGCCATACGGTTCTGAAGGTACTGGTAGAGTTGGGCGCGGTACTGAGTGATCGAGATCACCTGGTCGGAGAGGCTCCAGATGTGCTCGAGGTCGGTCTCGGAGATTTCGGTACCCATCGAGATCTCGGCGGCTGCCTTGAGCGTCTCCTCGATCTCTTCGGGTAGGATCTCACTGAAGTCGGTAGCCGAGGCGTTGGTACGGAAACCCATGGCGCGAATGACCTTGGCGTAGGCGAGGTTGTCGGTGATGATCTTGCCCATCTCGGGGAAGTGCCATCCGTACCACTCCTTGACACGCATGGCGTAAATGTTGATCTCCTTGTCGAGGTCGTCGAGCAGGCCGATGGCTTGGACGACCATGGTGTCGACCTTGTCCGGGCTGAACTTAAGCTTGTAGCGACTCAAGCTGTGCGAGAGACCGAGGCTCATGGTGTTGAGGTCGCGAGGGTCGAGCGACGTCTCGTCCGAGGACGAGGAGAGGAGGGTGGCCAGGTTCTCGCGGATGCCACGGTAGAGGTCGAGGAGTTCGCTGTCGTAGGTGACCTGTATGCCGAGCTTCTTGGCAATGTTGGAAGCTGTTTGTTGTCAAAAAATGATTGATCAAACACGGGTCAGTATACACTCATGAAGGGGGAGAAAAGAGTCCGTCTGCACACATACCAAGCTTGGATTCGGCAACAATGAGGTTCTCCTTCTCCTTGCCCTTTCCTTCGACGATCTCATCAGTGAGGAACTTCTTGAGACTCTTGCTCATCTTTCCCTCGTTGATGGCAGAGATGTCCTCGACAGCCTCGGCGGTGTTGGTGAAGCGGTGGATGGCAGAGAGCTTGAGGAGGTTGCTAGCACCTTCGGCAGAGTCGAGCGACTCGTGAAGGTTTTTGGTGGCCTCGAGTTTGGACGAATCCGAGACGTTGAAGAGGCAGAAGCCCACGGCGGTCTCGAAGAGGACCTTGACCATTGTGGTGAAGATGTGCGAGGGTGATGATAGGTCGGTGTCGGTGGTGATGCTGCTTGCCCTCGAGACAAAAGAGTCTAGACGATGCCGTGCTGCTCCTTACGTTGCTCGTGAAACCTCTTCCGGATGAATGAGAGGATGAGTGAGGTAGTCCGTGTCCAAGCGGCGAAGGGGAGGTGACGAGGAGCAAAGGGAGGTGTATGGAGAGGAAGAACAGTGGCCAGTAAGCTCGTCGAGAAGGACTGCTGAGATTCGAGCTTTGCGTGCAAAAGGTTGAACGCCATCAATTTTTTGCTTTTCCTTTTTGCCTTTTGAACCGAAAGCGCTTTTCTGCTGGTTCGTTTGCTCTTTGTCACGAGGCTCGTTCTTTCGGCAGCTCAAACTCTGAAGGTTTTTTTCTTGAACCTGGTTGCGCTCTCTTCTTCCTTCTGCTTGTTTTTTGTCTTTTTTTCTTTCTTCTTTCATCTCCACCCGAAGAGCTGAAATTTATAGAATGCTGAATAATCATTACATGTACGAGTCGCACTCGCACGGCTCTGCTCAGAATAGCTGACTTGGTGTGGACGCGCGTCCGATCGCAGAAGCGCAACCGCAACTCCACCTGGATTTACCGCAAAACGCAAAGCTCAGCTGTTTCGTTGTGGTGTTGCTTGGGTCGCAACGCATCCAACCTCAACCTCGTTCGCTTCTACCGACTTGCCATTGATCATCACGCACTTTCTACCTGACTGCTCGGATTGATACCAGCAAATCTTCTCTTCAGCGTAACAGTCTCGGTCGATACACTCACCTCACCATGGGTCAGGCTCCTAGTGGCGGAGCGCCCGGTCGCGGAGGCAAAGACAACAAGAAGGACCAACAGAAAAAGTGGGAGCCGCCCCTGCCAACCCGCGTAGGCAAGAAGAAGAAGCGCGGTCCCGACTCGTCTTCCAAGCTTCCGGCTGTCTACCCCAACACGCGATGCCGATTGAAGCTGCTCAAGCTCGAACGAATCAAGGACCATCTTTTGCTCGAGGAGGAATTCGTTCAGAACCAGGAACGTCTCAAGCCACAGGAGGACAAAGAAGCAGAGGAACGCACAAGAGTTGACAACCTCAGAGGCAGCCCCATGGCTGTAGGCACTTTGGAAGAGATCATCGATGACGAACACGCCATCGTTAGCAGCGCAACTGGCCCAGAATACTACGTCAGCATCATGAGTTTTGTCGACAAGGACCTGCTCGAGCCCGGTTGCAGCGTTCTTCTTCATCACAAGGCCATGGCCATTGTCGGTGTACTCTCCGACGACGCCGACCCCATGGTGAGCGTCATGAAGCTCGACAAGGCGCCCTCGGAGAGCTATGCCGACATTGGTGGTCTCGAGACGCAGATTCAAGAAATCAAGGAAGCCGTCGAACTGCCTCTCACACATCCCGAGCTGTACGAGGAGATGGGCATCAAGCCACCCAAAGGTGTCATCCTCTACGGTGTTCCTGGTACGGGCAAGACGTTGCTCGCCAAAGCGGTCGCCAACCAGACTTCAGCCACATTCTTGCGGGTCGTCGGCTCCGAACTCATCCAGAAGTACCTTGGTGACGGTCCCAAGCTGGTGCGCGAGCTCTTCCGCGTCGCCGACGAGCATGCACCAAGTATCGTGTTCATCGATGAGATCGACGCCGTCGGCACCAAGCGATACGACTCGAATTCGGGTGGAGAGCGAGAGATCCAGCGAACGCTGCTGGAGTTGCTCAACCAGCTTGACGGTTTCGACACGCGACACGACGTCAAGGTGATCATGGCCACCAACCGAATCGAGTCGCTCGACCCGGCTCTGATCCGTCCAGGACGTATTGACCGAAAGATCGAGTTCCCCTTGCCCGACCAGAAGACCAAGATGCACATCTTCAAGCTGCACACGTCGCGCATGAACCTCGACGCGGACGTGGATCTAGAAGAGTTCGTCGCTATGAAGGACGACCTTTCCGGTGCTGATATCAAGTCGCTTGTTACCGAGGCGGGTCTGTTGGCGTTGCGAGAGAGGCGTATGCGCGTCACCAAGAAGGACTTCACCACGGCTCGCGAGAGGGTCATTGACCGAAAGAACGAGGGCACGCCAGAAGGTCTTTACTTGTGATTTCGACTTTGTTCGCTTGTGTTTCGCAATCAAGTTTGTCTTGTACCAGCACACCAACAGATTTCAGATTTCCTGCTGTACGCTCGGATGGATGTTTGCAATGAGCGATAGAAGGTGCTGTGTCTCCATGATCCCTTGGGTGACGGCTGGTTGAGCTGAGAGCCTGGCGTCGGGTTTCGGAAAAGGCCGTGTTGGAGGCTCGCGAGATTTTTCGAGCTTTTCCACCCACAGAAATTCCGATTGGCTTTCGAGCTTTGGAATGGCTGAGCTGAACCCTTGCTCTGCCTACAATACCATCTTTCTGCACACCTTCGTTCTGCACGACACCAACAGCAACGGCCTGTAGCTATTCTTGGCTAGTTCGACACCCTCACACAGCAACGTTGCAAGCTGCTTCGAACTTATTGGACCAGGAATCCCCTTTAGACGCACCTTCTTAGTCCCTCCACAACCCTCGGAGCTGCTCGCCATGGCGCACCTGCGACCGCTCATGGCGCCCGTATACGTGCCCGGTACCGAGCCATTACCGCCGGGTGTGACCGAAGATGATCGCGCCGAGATGGCCAAGATTGCCAAATGGAACAAGATCGCCAATATGACCATGGAGTCGTGTCCAGTCAAGTGTGCCATGTCGGGAGCGGCGGGGTTCGGGCTGGGTGCGTTCTTCTCGCTCATGTCGACGTCGTTTGCTGTCGATGACCCGCTGCGTAGGACGACACTGGCGGCGAATGGGCTGGCAACGGGCGCGGCAGGAGCGGGGGCGGACATGACGACGATGCAGAGCACAAAGGAGTTCTTCAAGCAGACGGGAAAGAGCATGTACCGGTCCGGCAAGGGCTTCGGTAAGGTCGGCGCGCTCTATTCAGGCATCGAGTGCTGTATTGAAGCCGTAAGTCCAAATCTAAGTCTGGAGAACGATTGAGAAGAAGAGCGATTCTGACGTTGTTTATGCGGGATGAATCGAACAGTACCGAGCGAAAAACGATCTAGTCAACCCGGTCGCAGCAGGCTTTGCCGCTGGTGCCATCCTCGCGCGCAACTCGGGCCCGAAAGCTGCCATCGGCGGAGGCGTCGCTTTCGCCGCATTCTCCGGTGCTATCGATATGTAGTATGTATACCACGAAACGTCCAGGCAGGCTGGGTTGTTTGCCGCTCACGAGATTCATTCGCGCTAACTCCTTGTCGTTTCCGAACACCCCGCAAACACAGCTTCCGACGAGAAACACCCGAGGAAGATTGATCTCACCCTTTGGCCACACCCAGTGTAGAAGGAATATCGACGTAGTGATGTCGAGTCCCACCTAGCTCGTTATAGATGCCTCCACGCAAAGCGCTGCAGACGCACGAACGACACCAAAAGCGCATTGTGAGCATGCAACTTCTGTTCACCACCACCACTTGTACTTTTAGCCCTCCTTTCATGTTGCCTCGTTGTATGGATCGAGTCCAGAACAAACCTCACCTATACCTCGCTCGTGCACTTGCTCTCACCGACTGGAACGCATTTGGAGTTCTGAAGGCCGCGGCTCTCATCAGCCGTGTTGTCACACTCATCGCACAGTCATTCTTTCCATCGTGCAAACGGCACTGAAGACCTGATTCGGATTGACATCAGCTGTACCTAATACGGTTTGAACCGTCTTCCGGCCTTGAGCCTGTCCACCTTCGCCTTGTCGGCCTCGAACTTGGCGCGCAGATCGGCGAGCTGTTCGCGCTTCTTCTCTCGCAGCTGGAACCTGTAAAAGTCTTCCAAACCGGTCGACTTTTTCTTGGTGTTCTCGACGAAGCCGTGCTTGGCGACACCTACGCTGCCGCCGGCGTCGGCGCTGGCACCGGCACGCCCGTACTTGCCCGTAGAGCGCTGGACGATGATGAAGCCGTCTTCGTCGAGCAGTTCGCCAGAGGGGCCGACGGTGACACCGCGCACACCGATCGCACGCGGGAGCGGGTGTGCACGGCGGTAGGTGTAGAGCGCAATGGCGGAGCTGGCGTACGTCTGGATCGCGGGGAGCGCGGGGCGGGCGAGCGTGTACGCCGAAAGGAGGTAGTCGAGGCCTGTGGGTGGGGGAGTGGTGCGCGAGGCGGAGAGGGTGGGCCAGCGGATGCCGCCTTTGTGGAACAGCTCAAAGGCGCGTGTGGACGAAAGCGTGTCGAGGAACACGATGTGTGCCGAGGAGGAGGTGGAGAGGAACGCCTGTGAGCCGGCTGCGACCCGTGGATCCATGGTTGGTAGGGGGACGAGTTGCGGAACTTTGCTTTTGCGTGCCGGTTGCTGCTTGCTCTTCTTCTTCTTCTTGCCGCTTGTTTCTGCGGATACCTGATGGTGCTCCTCCTCCCGCTCTCCCTGCTCCTCCGCATCCTCATCAGAATCACCACCTTCACCGACACCCCTCTCCTCGCGCTCGTCTTCGTCCTGCTCATCCACCCCAATCTGTCGTCGAAACTTGACCACCGATACACCCCCGACTTTCCCGAAAAGCTCCCTCACATGCTCTTCCGTCGTATCCGTCGGCAAGTTGGCGACGAACAGCGTGCGCTCAGCAGGCAACGCTTCGACTGCTTGTGAAGTTGATGCGGCTGAGGCGGAGGGAGCAGTATGTTTGCGAACGTAGATCCAGTGCTTGATGTCATTGGGGAAGGCGACGGGGACCGCGAGGAAGCCGTTCGTCAGCGTGATTGCTGAGCTCGATGACTTGGATTTGGATTTTGCCTCTTCGGCTGTGACACTTGTTGCTGAGCGCTTGCCCATCTGGATGCGCTTGTTGATGGGTGATGCTGATGATACTGGTGTGGGTAGGTGGATGTGTAGAAGCAAAAAGCAATGTTAGAAGAACCCTGAAATCGAGAACTTTTTTTTGGAAGAGGCTCAGACGCAGCGAAAAATTTCCAGTTGTGTGGAGTAAGTTCCTTCTTCTCGCCCGAATCAGCCGCGTACCCGCTCGCGCTCTGCAACACTTCAACACGTACACACCACTCACGCAGCCACCGTCAGAACTAGCGCACTCCCCCACACACAGACCCCTCAACGATGATCAACAAGCAAACATAAAGCCACCTACAATCACAACAGAGGAAACGGAAAACATTTGCTAGATTTGCAACAAATGAGAGAAGAGAAAACTAGAGTACAAAAATACGAAAGAGGGAAAAGATCGGCTTCACTGCTGAGACCAAATCGTTTCATGCGAGGGCCAAGAGGTGATCCTAATGCAACGCTTCAGATCAGATAGTAACCGTTCTCCAACCAAAACGCGCCTACTTTAGACTACGTCTAGGACGAGAACAACCTCTTCTCGTAGCTGTGCAATCCATGCACTCCACCCTCAACCTGAGCCGAGGCAGTCCTCAGCTCGAACCTGACCTGACCCGAACCCACGGCAGTGCGCAGCTCGTACAGGTGAGGAACACCCATATCCTGCAACGAGTGCTGCAGGCCCGTGTACAGGTAAGGCAAGAACTTCTTGACGCTTCCCTTGTCCTGCACGGCGCCCGCGACGCCCTGAGCAACCTTGACTGCGTCGCTCTCGCTAAAGTATCGCTGCGTAGCGGCGTTCTCGTCCGCGGCGACCTTGTCGGCCTTGGCAGCGCCCCTGCCCGTAGCACCAGCGATCTTGCTCTTCTTTTGGTGCTCCATGGCCTCGATGGACCCCATTCCACGGTATCCCTTGAGACGCTTGCCGTCGCGGTAGAAGTAGTCACCGGGCGACTCGGTGGTACCGGCAAGCAAACCGCCCATCATCACAGCGCTGGCGCCCAGAGCGAGAGCCTTGGCAATGTGACCCACGTTCGAGATGCCGCCGTCAGCAATCACGGGGACGCCGAACTTGGAGGCAAACTCGGCGACAGCGTGCACAGCGGTACCCTGAGGTCGACCCACAGCCATCACCTCCTGGGTGATGCAGATCGAACCGGAACCCATACCGACACGCAGAGCGTCAGCGCCAGCAGCAATCAAGCTAGCAGCCTGCTCGCGCGTCACGACGTTACCGGCCACAACGTCGACGTGAGGGTAGGTCTGCTTGATCCACTGGATCATGTCGATCTGGTACACCGAGTTACCCTGCGACGAGTCGAGAATGACGACATCCAGACCGGCCTCAACGAGCAGTCCCAGACGCTCGCGGTCCGAGGGACGAGTGCCGATGGCAGCGGCACAGTAGAGCTGCTTGCTCTCCGGGCGCTTGGAAGCCAGAGGGTAGTTCTGATTCTTGAGCAAGTCGGAACGAGCGAGCAAGGCGACCAGACGGCCCTCGGCGTCGACGATGGGCAACTTGCCCTTCTTGCTGTCGCGCAGGATCGAGTTGGCCTGCTCCAGAGTGACGCCCTGCGTGGCGGTGACGAGGTCGGTGGTCATGACCTCGCTGAGCGGGAGCGTCGCATCACGGAACTGAACGTCACGAGCGGTGACAATGCCGAGCAGCTTGCCGTGCATGGCACCAGTGTCTGTGTTGCACAAAGATCAAACAAGATCAAAGACCGAGATCAGTACATGCTTCCGCTTGCAAGTCAAATCAGAGGAGCGAACCAAGGAAGGAAGGATCAGAGTTGAAAATCGCATCCGCACACACTCTCCCAAGTCTAAGGGAGAGGCTCGGAAGAACGAAGGTTATATGATTGTGGTTGTTTCATCTTGTTGAATGGTGGGGTGGGATGGTAAGGGGCGAGAGAGCATGGCATGGAATCGTCGGAAGTGGAAAGGGGGAAATCGGGAAACGTGGCGCTGCTGCTGCTGCGAGAACACTTACCAGTGATAGGAATACCACCGAAACCAAGACGCTCCTTGATCTCGAGCACATCACCGACGGTAGCCTTGGGGTCGAGGCAGAGCGGTTCAGTAATGAAACCATTCTCGTACTTCTTGACCTTGCGAACAACGCTAGCCTGCTCCTGAGGGCTCATGTTGTTGTGAATGACACCCATACCACCCATCAGTCCCATGGCGATGGCCATCTCGGTCTCGGTGACCGTGTCCATGGGCGACGAGAGGAAGGGCGTGTTGAGCGTCACGTTCTTGGTGACCCTGGTGCGCAGGCTGACGTCCGAGGCGTTAAAGTTGATAAAACCAGGAAGAACGAGAAAGTCGTTGTAGGTGAGACCGCCGTGCTGGCGCGAGTCGATGAGCTCGGCCATGCTGAGACCGTCGCCCTCGGCGTAGGTCTTGAGATGCTCGAGCGCCTGCGAGGGCGAGAGCACCGCCTTGTCCTGCGGGATCTGAAGTCCGTTGCTAGCTGGCATCGTGCTCTAGGTGCTGGAAGGAATGTTGAAGAGAGGAAAGGGGTATGGTTGGTTTGGGTGGCTCTTTGGCGAAGAACAGAGTTAGAAAGGAAGATGACACTTGCACTTTGGGCTCTTGTTCGTTCGTGTTTCCGCTCGAGGCTGCTGCTTAGCGAAAAAATTTCCTCTCTCGCCCTCTCGAAGATTAGGACTTTGTACGGTTTTTCTTTTTCCTTTCTTTTTTTTTTTTTGGTTTTGGCTCGGTGTGCCAGCCGTCGAAACCGAAAATGGGAAATTGAAGAGCCAACGCGCTTGGTCGGACACGACAAACACAAAGGCGAGCTGCTGCTGTGGTTGTTGCTGCAGCGCTTTCGACTCGCGCCACACTTGTGACGCTCTATCTCCGACTGCTCTTGGCCCGATTTTCATGTTGTCAGATTGCAGACTCTCAACAAGACTCCGGCGGCGGGCCGGATCATCTCGGCTTTGGCTCCCCTTCGCTCTCTTGCGCTCGCACTGCTCAAGAACACTATACTATAACCATGACAACGAGCTTGCGAAGGCCTTTCCAAAGCACAGTCATAGCTTGATCTGAATGTTGTCAATGAGAGTATCGCAATCACAGAACAATCGCAGCTGGACCTCAGAGCCACCTCTGGCATGTCCTCTACGCAAAGCGCGCCATCTTCCGGGGCGGCCCATTTCCGTTTTGATAGTGTCCGGCCCCCTCCTCCTCCTCTTCCTCTTCATCCTCCTCATAGATCGCGCCTGCCACCGGCCCAGCCTCCAAAATTGGATCCACATCCACCCCGACCATATCCCCATACTCCTCCACAACGCCCTCAAACGTCTCCTGCAGCTTCTGGCGCTGCTGTCGCTTCTCGAGCTGTACCAAGATATCCTTGTTCTGCCGATAAATTCTCGCCTTGACCTGCAGTCTGTACTGCCGCAACTGCTCCTCGTCGCCCGTGTCCAGGTTCATCAGCTGCACCATCTCGAGCACACGCGCCCACTGACGCGGGGCCAGCTTGTGATCCAAACGCTTGCTCTCGATCCATCCCGCGTCGAGGGGGGCGTGCAGCTTGCCTAGAGCTTTGGCGGACTCAACGAATCCGCCGGGGGCGAGAAGACGGCGAAGGTCGTTGCCGTCGCGCAGGCGGTCAAAGTCTTCCGAGGGGTCTTCCACGGTGAGCTCTGATACTGAGGGGCGTTGGCGGATCTGGTCGTAGACCGTGGTGTACAGTGCACCGCCATGCCCTTGCTTCTGGTACGGCGGGAGCACGACAAACTGCGACAGACGGATGCGCGACGAATCGGGCCAGCACCAGAACTTGTATAGGCTCGTATAGCCCATAAAGTGGTAGGTCGTGTGCTCGCTGGAGCGGACTTTTTCGTAGAGCGTGAAAAACTCCCAATTAGTTTCGTCCTCCTGAATGTAGCTAGCACCTTCAATGAAGAGGAGCACAAATAGCTGCATGCGTCGATGGTACTCGCGAAACCCGGGCGTCTCCCACGTCGAGCGATACACTTCAAACACCCTCGCGTCCGGGTCGTCTTCCGGCAGCGCAGATGAAGCCAGCGACGCTACATTGCTTGACTTGCCCTTGCCCTTGTTCACTTTACGTCGAGTGTAGCTGTGCACTTTGTCTCCAAACGGACGGAAACTCTTGTCTTTCTCGACCGCTGCATCGAACTCTTGTTGTGCAGCAGAAGCAGATGTCGACGTCGACGTCGACGACGAAATGTAGTCCGAAGGAAGAAATTCCTTGATCTTGCCCTCGACATCATCGAGCTTTGCGGTGGTCGCTTCGTTCTTGGCACGGTACTTGATGTCGAGCAGCGGCACCAGGCTGCCCGAAGCCAGATTCAGGTTGATCGCTAGTCCTTGGTAGCCGTAGATCGTTTCGGCCTCGCCGTAGATCGGGTATGTGAAGGACGGGTGGAAGGGTGCATCAGTGCCGTGTGGTGAGCCGACGAGACGTATCACGGTCGACGTCGTGCTATTCGATGACCATGATTCCGGCATGTCGATTGGGACTCGAGTCGCGCAACCTGTGTCGGGATGAGGTGCTGTTGCTTGTTGTTCAAAGTGGCGATACTTTGGCTCCTGGGATCAGGAGATCCGCTTGTGTCCGTCGATACCGAAGCGACACAGCTAGCACGTGTAGTATGTGAATGCTACCAGGCTGAATACGAAGAGAGGATGGTGGAAATGAGTAAGAGCGTGATTTCGTTCAGAGCGATGATCATCAGCTGGAACGTGCGGAGAGAATCGAGGGAAAAAAGTGTTTGTTTCCGCCTTTCGCACGCGAAGCTGCGCCAGAAAGAACTATTCGAGCTCGACGCGTTGATGTCGCCCTGCGCAGCAACAACTCAAGCAACGAGACCCCACGAACGCCTCTACAGATCTTCCAACGTGGCTCATCACCCTTTCATTTCGATCCTGGATCGCAGGGTCGCGCAACCTCGGGTGCCCATTCAGCTGCTGCTGTCTTGCTGTTGCGGACTCGGTCGCCACTCACACTCTGATGATTGGTAAATGTTTCCATTGAGTGCTATCTATGTGTTATAGGAGGTGAGGCCAACCGCTACAACAATTGCTTGGGCTACGAGTCAAGTTTAGCCAGTCCAGCCTCGAGCGCCATCGAAAAGAAGATGCTCTGTTTATCAGCCAACAAGATGTCCGGCGAATCGAACTCGGCAACAGCCCCATCCTTCAACACCAACACCCTCGTCGAGTCAATCACAGTGTTGAGCCTGTGAGCGACCGTAATCGTGGTACCCTTGAACTCCGATCGCACAATCGCCTGTACCTGAGCATCCGTTTCCAAATCAATAGCACTCGTCGCTTCGTCGAGCACCAGGATCTTAGCGTTGCGCAAAAACGCACGCGCGATGCAGATGAGCTGACGTTGACCCGCTGAGAAGTTAGTCCCGCCCTCGGTGAGCTGTGCGTCGAGTGCGCCGTCGAGGCTCTGCACGTGCTCGTTCATACGCGCCTGTTCGAGCGCCTTCCACAGCGCAGCGTCGTCCGACCGACCTGTGGGGTCGAGATTCTCGCGTAACGTCCCTTCCCACAGCTGCGGGTCTTGCGGAATGATGGCGATCGCAGAGCGGAGGTCCTTGAGGCCGATCTTGGAGACATCGATGCCATCAATCAAGATCTTGCCCTCCGCTGCCTCGATGATGCGGAACAGCGCCAGCGTCAGACTCGACTTGCCGGCACCCGTTCGCCCCACCACGCCGATGCGCTCGCCCGCCTTTATGTCCAGGTTGAGCTTCTTGAGCACCAGACCCAGCTCGCGTCGGTAGCGCGTCGAGTACGACTGCATGCTCACCTCTCCCTTGCTGGGCCAGTCCGAAGGTGGCGCCTGGTCAGCAACCTCGTAGGGCGCCTCCGAGACCAAGTCCGTGTACGACACGACACGCTCGACGCTGACGATGTTCTGCTCCACCTCGGAGGCCGATCGCACAACCCAGTTGAGCGTCTGCGTCGTGCTGAGCGCCTGCGACATCATCAATCCCAACAGTCCCGCATCCATCTTTCCGTTCTTGGTGCGGATGAACGCGGCCAAGGTCGATGCAATGAAGATAATCACGGAGCCCATCATCTCGATGCGCACCGCGAGCCATCGGTTGCATGACACGGCAGGGAAGTAACATTGCTGGTTGCGGTCGACGCGAGCTTCCGAGGTAGCGATAAAGCGCGCCTCCTGGCCGAAAGCACGGATCGAGCTCAGTCCTCCGAGCGATTCCTGGAACCAGGTGAAGATGGGTGTCTTGCTGACCGAGTCGAGACGCTTGAGCTCTCGACTCGTGGCCAGATAGTAGCGCAGCACAGCGCGGTAGGCAAACGCCAGCGGAACAATGGCGATGAGGAAAGGCGGCACGGAGTAGGCCACTACACACAGGACACCGAGCACCACCGTCATGGTGCGGATGAGACCGTGGATGACACGCGGCAGCACCTCGTCGATCACGTTGACGTCGCGCGAGAACAAGTTGAGCAGTCGACCTGTCGGTGTCGTCTCGAACCACTGGAGCGGGCTGCGAAGCACTGCCTCAAACATGTTGTCGTGGAACTTGCGGGCACTCGAAATTACGAGCCACGTCCACAAGATGAACGGTGCGATGCAGATGCAGATCGACGCCAAGATGCCCACAATGCCGTACAGCGTCAGGTAGAAGCGTGTGCTGCTGTCGTCGCCACCGTTCTCGTTGGCCTTGCCCCACTGCTTCAGCACCACATCTCGCGAGACCGTCATCACTTGGGACAGGATCTGGGCAAGGATGTAGAGGACGACTCCGAGCACACTGCAACTCTTGATGTACTGGCGGTACACTTCCGGCTTGACGCTGCCCTGCTCCGACTTTTCCTTGGGTGCCGAGCTCTCCTTGAGCTGTCGAATAGTATCCTGCTTAATCTGCCTCTTGGACATGGCCTTGGGGCGCACCATCGAAGCCGAGCTGATGCGTCGATGCAGCTTCGAGCCCTTGAGACCCTCTTCGCCGCCCTGACCGTGCATGTCGAGCTCTTTGTCCATGTCGACGACTTCAAGCTCCTTGGTCGGCGTCTCGGCATCTTCCTCGGATGCCTGTTCGCGAGCGCTTTGCTTGCCAAGGCCGGTAATGAGGTTGAACAGATCGCCCTTCCTGGCCATTACCTCGTCGTATGTTCCGCGTTCGTCCAGGATGATACCGCGACGCACCGACACAATCTGATCGCACTGGGGAAGGCAGGCGACCGAGTTTAGCGTGAGGATACGAGCCTTGCTGCGCAGCAAGCCCTCGGGACCGATGACGTGTTTGAAAATGTGGGCGCCGACATGAGCGTCGACAGCCGCGAGCGGGTCGTCGAGCAAGTAAATATCGGCGCGGGCATAACAGGCGCGTGCCAGTGCGATACGAGCACGCTGACCACCAGACAGGCTGACACCGCGCTCTCCTACCTCGGTGCGATCGCCTTCGGGCAGAATGTTCAGATCCGGCGTCAGCGCACAGGCATCGATAACCCTCTGGTAGAACTCGGGCTCGTACTTGAGGCCGAACAAGATGTTGTCGCGCACCGTGGCGCCCATGCACCAACCGCCTTGGGTGAAGTAGGCGGTGCGGCCCTTGACGATGGTCTCGCCGTCAGTGCGCACCATTTCACCCAGCACAGCGGAAAGAAGCGAACTCTTTCCGTCGCCGACCTTGCCGAGCACCGCGAGCAGCTCACCCTTCTTGACTGTGAGGTTGATGTCCTGTAGCGTGGGCACAGGCTGCGAGCGGGACCACTTGAATTCTCCGTCGCGGATAATGACAACCTCGTCACCCTGCTGCGGCTCATGAGTGGGGTTGTTGGCATCATTGAGCGTATCAAGCACGTTGTCCGGGCGCGAGGGTGCATCCGGGTTGGCGGGTGCGCGCTGACCAGGCAGAATGACTTTGCGCGCCGTTGGGTCGAGCTCGCCAGCATCAAAGAAGTCCGACAGACGCTGAGCTGAAACCTGAGCTTGCAAGAGAGCTGAGATGATACCGGCAAACATGGCGATGGGGAACGACAGCAGCTGGTACAAGGCGAGCGCCGGAAAGATGACATCGGCAGTCAAAGGCTCTGGGTTGGTGTACGCGTATGTGACGAATGTTCCGAGCGATACAAAGAAGGGGATAGCGGTCCAGAAGAAGTTGAAGAAGGCCGAGACAACTCCAACGGTACGCAACAGCTTGAGCTCCTCGTCGTTGCGCACCTTGAAGAGCTTGCGGGTGAAGGCCTCCTCCCATGCAAAGAGTTTGATGGACTTGATGTTGGTAAGGATCTCGTTCATGAGACGCGTGCGCTTGTCCTTGACCTTCATCTGCTTCTCGCTGAGTCGACGCAGGTAGCGGGCGAGAGCGGTGTTCAGCGGGACACTGACAACCATGATGGCGACGCCCACAAATGAGGGCCAGCCGAGCAGATTGTAGAGCGACACGAAGGCAAGCGTCATCTGGAAGAGAGCCGACCAGGCGATGTGACCATAGGTGCAGAGATCCTGAAGGCGGGTCGCATCGACCGACATGAGGTTGACAATGTCACCCGTGGCCCTGCCGCCGCGATCCTCATTGGACAAGCGAAGACTTTTTTTGAAGATGGCGCTGACGAGACCGGCACGCACGCGCATACCTGTGACGAAGACGAGCTGGAAATACTGGTGAAGGAACGAGGTCTGGGTGATGGCGACGGCAAAGAGTGCAGCAGACAGCAGGTAGCCTTGCATGGCGCTCTGATTGGCATCGGCACTGTCGTAGCTCTGCACGAATTGGAGCAGCTTGCGCAGGATTTGGGGCTGAACAAAGGCAAGCGTGTCCTGAGCCGACTTGAGGATAGCGGCAAACAGGAAAGGGCCACCGTATGAGTAGGCCAAGGTGGTCCAAAAGGCCGGCTTGCCCGTCGTCTTGTCCTTGGTCTGCGTCCAGAACTTGTCGAAGCGGCGGCCGAGATTTTCAGCGTCCTCATTGGCGGGGAGCGCCCACATGTCGTCCTCTGTGACGAACTTTTTGGCACCAAGCGTCATGAGCGGCTGCATCCAGTGGAACGTGACACGACTAAAGATGTTGGCAGTGGCGACGGGACATTCATTGCCCGAATCGGCGACGTCATTGCTAGCAGCAGGGCTAGCTTCCGCGTCGGTATCGGTAAAGACACTGAATGAGCTGCCATTAGTGTCGGCGGGAGGGACGACATGGTGGCCATTGCCGTTGCTGTGAGACTGAGCGACAGAGGTGCGCTTGCGGCCCATGTCATCCCGGGAACCGACCTCAACACCAGCGCATTCGAGAGCAAAAGCAACGACACCGAGGCTGAAACGCACAACCAAAGGTACAAAGGTAATCAGCTGGTGCTTGACAGGCAGCGAGGGCGAAGTGAGCGAAGAGCGAATTTTGACGACGCCGGCCAGTAGGTGCGCGAGCCAGAAGATGAGCAGCAAGTCCGAGCTGCGGCGAGTGCGGGTGTGATTGAATTGTTGAAGCGGCAAGACGAGCGCGTAGCTCAGAACACCAACGACCGAGGACCAGAAGTGAAGCGAATCGCCCGGTCTGGCGAAGAGGCCGTACGAGAGAGAGGCTTGGAAGCCGGCAGCAAGAGCAAGAGCAGCAACTACGACATGCTTGGTCCAAAGCAGAGTGCGAGACGCTTGTGTCAGCGGCCTCTTTTCCTTTCTTGAGAGGATGGCGAGCTGGATGCCGCCAAAGAGGGCAAGCAGGAAGACGGGTGCGACCCAGAAAGCGGCTTCCTGGAAGCAAGGCGTGAAGTCGAGGTCACGCTGCTGCGAGACGGGGCCCCAGCCTTCTTTGTTGTCGCAAAACTTGGCAAGTGTCGGCCGCGATCGCAATGTATGGAGTGTAGACGAGAAGAAGCGCAGAGGCAAACTCAGCAATGGATCTGCACCTACGCCGTGCGATTGCAACGAAGCGTCGAAGCTGGACAGACTCCCGAGCTGCTCGACGGGTGCTGAGCCTTCCATTGCGACGCTGCACCAGACTTGCGGGCTTTGGTGTAAAGGGTCTTGATCCGTTCCGTGGGTCGCTACAGCAACTGCTAGGCAGAATCTCGCCGCGGGATTCGTCCCTGCGTCGATAGCTGAGTCTATCCGGGATGTCTTGCCGGAGGGCGTTTGACAGCTGCGTCGCTGATCCTTACCTCGGCAAAATGCAAAATGCAAGCTGACCAGACAGGGGGGCCAAGCGAGATAAGATAACGGAGGTGGTGCCAACGAGAGGAAAGGCCAGGGGGATGAAGGTGGGATTGGAAGATGGTGTGCTAACGCTGTCTTCTAGCGTGCTTCTTCGTTACTAAGGGGAGAACAAGAAAATTCGGCATGACAAGGCGCAGCCGGGAAAATGAGGCCAGAAGATGACGCCCTCTCTCGCTCAAAATGGCAAACTCGTTCGTGCTGTGGAGAGAGACAGAGACAGAGGAAGGGCAAAAATTTGGCAGTGAAGCGAAATGCGGCAGACAGGCACACAGCCAAAGAATGCGCTTCTTGTTTGTAGCCACCTTGAGCTGATCGGCGATGCATCAGAGCAGTCTCTTTCTGTCTCTGTCTCTAAGTGCAACGGCCGAATTTGAATTTGAACACCCGCGGAGCAAAGCAGAAATTTACCCTTTCGCGCTGTTTAGATGGATAGCCGAAGTCTTCTGAGCAAGCAGACCGGCATCACTTGGTCTTGAGTCTTCTCTGGAGAACTTGGATCCGTTCTAACACATCACTGCACACAATCTACATCGAGCTGGAGAATGAGAAGGAGAGCGAATGCAGTGTCCGTTGGATTGCTATTTTGCGGCTATGCCGAAGCTGTTGCTGTCGTCAATACAGAAATCAGCGTACGGTCGAGAAAGGATCGGCTCAACTGCCAAGGTAGGATGAACAGAGAAGATGTGGTTTCAGACGAGACTGCGTCTGCAACAAGGACCGCAGGCGTCCTCGTCGTGGCATGAGCAACAGATGCCTCGCTTGGAGAAAGAGTGAGATAGAGCGGTTTCGAGAAGAAGGGGGGAAGAAAAGTGGAATGCTTGCGTCTCCTTTGCGACCAATTGTTCGATGTAATAATAATGGTGGTGAGGGGGCACGAAACCAAGCCTCGAAAGAAAAGAGATTGGATGGTATGTTGCTATCGAGAGGGGAATCAAGACCTCTTACGCCGAGCGCCACTACCGCTGCTGCGCGCTTCAGTCAAAGCTGGGAGGGGCCGCTCCCGGTGGTAAGTTGCCGGCTCTGCTCCCAGACGAAGGTGATGTCGCCGCGTTGGGCATCTGCGACGTGCGTCGTGCTCCGCGCTGCACCTGTCGCACACCCTGTGCGCTCGCAACGGGACCGTCATCGACCAAGCTGAATCCGCGCGTGATCGACCGGTTCGGCTGCACGGGGCTCGCTGGATTCGAGCCGTGCTGCGACTGCCACACCGACCCGTCCGTCTCCGGCTCCGCCGTGTACGCTTGCATGGGGTACGCCGACTCACTCACTGCCGGGTAGCGCTGCTCTGTCGAGACGCTGCCGTGTCGCACGGCAACGTCGGCGCCCACAAATCGGCGAGGCTCCGGATCTGGCGAACTCGACGCCGACCCGATCATGGGTCGCTTCTCGTCGTCGGCCACGTCTGAATGCGGATAAGCCTCGTATGTTGCGGCTCCAGGCGGAGCAGGAAGTCGATTCGCACTATACTGCGTCGGTGTGAATGCGTTGACGCTGCCTAGAGCAGGGTGACCCGAGTGGTGCGGCAAAGGCGAAGGAGACGTGGCGCGAGGCCGCGGCACCACCACCGTACCGGGTGGCGAAGCACCACTGCGTTGCTTGGCATCCGTCGCAAGCGGTGCCGGCAATTCCAGGAGCGGAACGGCATCGAGACGAGCCCGCGCTCCTGATGCGCTCTTGCTGTGCGACACTTCCGACGCTTCGGGTGCAAACTGCGATGCGCTCGACGACATGGCATGCGGCAAGGCGCGGCCAAACTGGTCATGCTGCCCCGATGGGTTCGAGTGGAACGTGTCCGACGAGACCACCGAGTAGCGTGTGCTAGCTGCCCTCTCAGGCGAGCCCGTGCGCTGCACAACATCGTAGGTCGAGTCGCGCGAGTGGGTGCCCGACTTCCATCGACGCTCGCGCTCAAACTCGGCCCATCGCTTCATCACAATGTGCGAAGGATCAAACTTGCCATCTGCATCGCCATGGTTCTCCTTCTTGTTCTCGCCCTGCACCACTCGCGTGGCACCCCACGAGAAGTCGTCCATGTGCCAGTAGGCGTACAACGGCAGCACAAAGTTCCAGATGGGCAGCGAGAACAGATAGATCAACATCCAGCCGACGTACGCGATCTTGCGCGACGTCACCACAATGAGGATACCCGGTAGACCCAAGATGAGGGCAAGCAAGATGAGAGGAATCGTAGGCGTAGGCACGTGGGGCAGGAACGCCTGAACCACCACGTAGAGCGTAAAGGCAATGGCAGCCGGCAGCACCAAGGTACCTGTCAACTCCATGAACACGACAAAGCGCATCGAGAAGCAGAAGGTGCCGCACAGATCGTTGACCATGACCAGCTCGAACAGATTGTGCACCGTCGAGTTGATCCATCGACGACGCTGCGACAGCAGGATGCGGAACGTGTCCGGCACAATAGTCTTGCAGACCGCCTGCGGCACAAACATCATCTTTCGCTTGGGGAACGTCTTGAGCATGAGCGTCGTCAGGTATCGGTCCTCTCCGAGCAAGAGCAGGTTCTTCTTGTGCAGCGTGTCCACCACGTTCTCCGAGTAGTGCTCCACGATGTCCGGATTGGCCAGGATGGGCACCCAGTAGCCGTGTGGACCCTTGGGCGCCTTGATTCGGTACGCACTGAAGCAGCCGGGCAGACAGGTGACACCTCCGAAGCACGCCTCGAACGCCTTGGTCTGGTGGTGCGAGATGTAGTACTCAAACACCTGGATCATGGTCACCCAGGTTTCCGATTTGTTTGCGATTTTTGTCTCACCGCAGAGACCCATGATCTCGGGATCTTCGACCATGCAGGCGACCATGCGTGAGAGCGAGTCCGGGAACACCTTGGTGTCGGCGTCGACGCAGAGCACGACCTCGTAGTTGTCCGGCGACACACCCGTGACGCGCCAGATGCTATTGAAGAACTCGTACTCGAACGCAGTCATGCGCTCGTCGAACATCACTTTCTGCATGAAAGCCATGAGTAGTACCTGGGAGTCTCGCTTACCACGGTTACCGGGCTTGGCGCTGTCGGCCTCGAGCGGCGTTCCGCACTTAGCGACGAGGATCATGGGGACGCGCTGCTGCTTGGATCGCTCGACGGTCTCGTCGTCGTAGTCGTAGAAACCGGCGTAGATCTTGCACATGTTGTGACGCTTGTAGCCGTCGGCAATGGCGACGTACGAGTTGCCCTCCACCTCTTCGGCCGGAATCACGAGCTCCTTCATCATGGACAGGCAAATGTCGGGCGTCGAGATGTCCGAGCCGGCACCTTTGACGATACCGTCGGCAATAACGAGCAGGAGCTTGTGGCTGTTGGGGTAGTCGGTGGTGGCGAGGCTGTCGAGCGTAGTACGCAGACCTTCGAACGACTCCGAGTAGGCGGTGACCAGGCAGATCGAGTGCGCCAGCTGGAATCCAAATGGTCGGTAGTCGGGCCCGGGTTGAGGAACAATGTGATGCAGCGGGAAGGGGCAAACACCCATAGCACCCTCGGCGGGGCTACCGGAGAACGAAGAGCGACGAGAGTGGGCGGGAGCCAGGGAGGCCGAGCTTCTGCCACCGGCCACCGATGGAGAGCCAGGGGGCGAGCCACCGAGCGGCGAAGCGACGCCCAACCGGCCAGCGCGCGTCATGCGCTTCTCGCTTAATGGCATGGGCGCACGCGAACCGCTCTTGAGGCTCAGAGGGTCGGCAACCGAGAATCGACTCTGCGTGGGCAGGAATGACTTGTGCTTGCGCGCGTTGGGCCGGTAACCGGCGGGAGCGGGACGGTAAATGTCGTCGGACCACTGCTCGATCTCGGCGGCTCTCTTCATGCGCTGCTCGTACGTCTCGTTGGCGTAGTTACCCAGCCGCCACGAGATAAACCAGCCAAACATGACGGCCATGAAGAACTTGATAGCAACGACACCAATGATGAAAACGAGCGAGAGGTAGAGCTCCACCTTGGAGGCGACGCAGCCGATGGTCTCGGAGTCGATGAAGCCGATGCGTGTGATCTGTTCGAGACAGGCGAACTCGTTGTCGAGACGCTGGCGCATGACGCTCGCCGTGACGTCGCGACCTGCCCACGTATCGTTACGGCGCTTGAGCGTGTCGTAGATCGAAGGGTAGGTGAGGCCAGAGGTGAGATTGTTGAGTCGGTCGAGATCCAAGACAGCGCCGCGGAAGACGGCGAGATTGCGTGTGGCGTCGGTAACGTTGTTCCAAGTAAGCGAGACCTGACCACGCTTCCTAATGACCGAGTTCTTGGGCTGAGCGCCGTCGTTGAACGAGCTGATGATGGAACCCGTGTGGCACATGGAATTGTTGGCGTAAGCACCCTTGCCATCTTGGCGTATGAGGGTGCAGTCAAAGTAGCGGTCGGGTTGACCGCCTCCGTTGCGGTTAGAGATTAAGCCGGTGCACGAAGCACCCACCTTTTGAAAGAGCAGACTGCCGTCCTGTCCACCGGATGACCACGGCTCCGAGTAGATAGGGTTGGTGTGGTTGTAGATGGTGTTGGCGCCGAAGGGTGTGACCTGCGGGTGGACAAAGCGGTCGAAGCTGTAATCGTAGCCGTTGAATGTCATGGAGCCGACGTCGATGGTTCCGAGCGTGTAGCGGTCGGGAGGCGTGCCACAGACGGTCTGGGTGAAGCCGAAAGTGAGGAACCCGACGGCGGACATGATGAGTACGATGATGCCGATGAGACCCATCTTCTCACGCCATGCACGCTGCTGCTCTGGGGTGCGAATGCCGAACACACGCAGGAAGGGACCGGGACAGCAGATGGTGAGGATGTAGCAGTAGATCATCCAGCCTCCCACGGGACCGGGGGCGATGCGGGAGGTCTTGCTTTCGCCGAGATCTCGAGGCACCTCTTTGGAAGCCTTGCCGGATTTAGACTGTTTGCGACGCAGCGAGACGCCCCGTTTGAGCACGTTGATGCCGGTTTCGACCTGGTCTTCGTCTCTGCCGAGGATTGACTTGCCGCGACGCAGAGGGGGTGCACGTCCGAGACCGCCGGGAGGAACGTTGGCGGGGCCCGCGACGCCGAGGCCACTGAGACCGCCTCCGGGACCGACGATGCCGGCCATGCCGGAGCCATGGGGAGCAGCACCGTGTTGTGGCAGGTGACCTGTGGTAGAGGGCATGTAGCCGACGCGACCGCCGGAAGCAGCCATGACGTCCATGTGGGCGGCGTGGTTCCGGTAGTACCACTGACGATGGTTGGGGTCCATGCGTTCGCGATCGGGACGCACGAGCGACTTTTTGCGGCGGAAGTTGGCGTTCTGAGCCGAGAAGCCGTTCTCGGGGTCGAGCGAGTTGATTTGATTCAAGGCGGTGCTGCTGCTGTTGGGATCGTTGATGCTGCGCTTGTCGTCGCCGTATGACTTGACGGACTCGCGCGAAGGACCGGAACGTTGTGCAGGGATGCGTTGCGGCTCTTGGAACGAGATGCCAGGTGGACGCTGATTGCCTTGTGAGCCGAGGCTGTTGTTGGCATAGGCCATGTTGTGGGGAGGTGGTGACATGGCATCTTGAGGAGGCGAGAAGAAGGATTGCTGCGAGCGGGGCTGCTGATACGATTGTGGCTGATATCCAGGAGGCAGAGGCAACTGTTGTTGGTGCGGTTGAGGAGGCGAAAAGGTATGCTGGGGACGAGCTCCACCTGGGATGGTGAGCGGCGGTAGTGGTGGAGGACCGTCAGCGCGGTTGGGTCTCGCACCATGCCCCGCGGGGCGACCTGCATCAGAAGGCGACTCGAAGGGGTTCATGGCGATGGCGCCCAGAACGAGGCAGCGACAAGAATTGGCAAGAGCTTTGCAAAGCGCAGTCGGAATGCAAACGCTGCTGCCGATGAACCAAGCTCGTGCTAGTGGTGGTCTGACGGGATGGTGTCGGCGGAAAGAGGAAGACGATCAATCCTAGAGTGTCGAGGGATCCATTCAGCCGAGACCGGAGTCGAGAATGGTCTATGCGTATACGGTAGCTGGAAGCTACTAGATGAGGTGTGGTAAGTCTAAAGCGACGATGCAACGCCGTAGCTAGGGTGAAGCAGGGAATGAACAAGCCACTAAGCTCTGTCGAGGTGATGGTTGAGCAAGTAGAGGAGCTGGCGCAAATGCAGGTATCACTCAATGGTGTAGAGTGAGCGACCACGGCAGCGTAGTCAGGAGGAAAGGGGTTTCGGGCGGGAGAGCTAGGTACCGACGACGACCACCGAAGCTCGATACCGAGATGGAACCGGACGGACGAGGTTGTTTGAGGCGGATGGTGGAGTCAGGCGAACACTAGCTTGAGATGCAAAACCCTGAGTGTTCACCAGTTTCGGTAAGGGAGATGGTGAGAAGGACAAGGAGGAGCAAGAGCTGAAAGCTGAGATGGTAAGGCGGAGCGGTCCACAAACCTCGAGTGTGTGTTTGCTGCTGCTGCTGCTGCTGCTGTTGAACGAGAGCAACAAAAAAGGAGGAGCGAGCGAGCGAGCGAATCTGCAAAAACAAAGCAAGCCCAGAAGCGACCGAGCAAACCAAGCAAGAAGGAAGCCGGACACGAGCACAGCTGCACAGAGAGACAGCCAGATCGAGACAAGGAATCCAGCCAGCGAGCAACAGGATCGGAAGGCAGCCAACGGCGAGCAGCCAGTCAGTCAGTCAATCAGTCAGTCAGCCAGCGGTGTGCTGCGTGTAGAAAAAGCAACACGGGCGCTCCGAGCTAGCAGCAGGGTGCGAGGTACATGCCCATCTGCAGCACCGCCAGTAGGAAAAGATTAGAAAAGGAGAAAAACACAAGTTCGGAATCGCGTCTACGTATTGATTCAGGGGCCACGCTGATTCGCCTCGCCTGCGTGGGCTTGTGGTGTGTGTGCGGGCAATGCGAGCCTCTCGGCAGGGGAATAACGACAACGCTCTCGAGCTTTTCTTTCTTTGCAAAGGTTTTGTCTTGAGCTGCTGCTGTTGTTGATGTTGTTGTTGTTGTTTTTTTTTAATAATATTTTTTGGTTTCATCTTGGCTCTCTGCTTGTGCTCTTCAGCGAGGCATCGGGAGAATTTCATGGCAGGTCCAACCAAGCAACCACATGCACCGCGTAGCGGAAAGGGGTTGCCGGCCCCTCTTCCTTCTTTGTGGTTGCTCTCTCTTTCGGCTTGAATGGCCATCGATCCCTCATCGCCATCTTCCTCATTCACCTGTTACGAGACGGTCATTCGATCTCATTCCTCGTCATATCCGGCTTGAAAGGGGGTTTGAAAGGGCTCGACACAGGCTAGAGCAGCGCAAGGTGATCCCGGGCCGAGGGAGAGATGGCAAAAGTTCCAAACGGCCCCCTATTTTTTCTATTTGCAACCCTCTCCTACTCTCTCAGACTTTCTACGGTAAGAAGTTCAAACCAGCACGATCAGATCGCGGACATTGAGCCACTACAGCGCAGTAGCAGGGCCGGAACCGATGCTTTGAGTTCGCTGCTGCTCGTCTGGGAGAGGAAGGGAAGGCGGGGCTGTATGAGGAGTGGTCGTATCGATCCTTCGCTCTCGAATTCTCCGCTGCGGTGATTCCAATTTCATGTATCTTGCATTTCAAATCAAAAAAGCCACAGCCCCGCGTGCAAACGGGCAAACAAGCAAAATCAATTCAACTTGAATTTCACTCCGTCAACGTTGCCGATCTTCTTGAGAGACCCTCTTTTGCGTTTTTCAGCGGGCCCTCTTTCTTTCTCCTTTTTTACTTTCCTAACATATTGTCGTTCCTTTGTTCTGATGCGACATCGCCCAACACGATACAATGTCAAGCACGATCAGGAAGGGAAACAAGCGACGCTGGGTGTTGATGGACCGGCATAAGCCACTTGGCCACAATGAGGCATGGAACCATGATGGAGGCTCTCGCTGAATTAAGTATAAAAAAGGGTTAATGAAACGCCTCTGTTTCTGTTCATCGGAATCTTTCCGTGACCAAGAATTTCATTTGGTTTGGTGCGTCCAAGCCAAGGAGCTGTTCCCCGACCACATGCAGGGATCGGCGAGGTCCAACTGTACAGTACGCTTGGCAGGGCAAGACCATCTTCGAGTCGTGGCGAGCGTTCTGGGAAATTCGAAAAAAAAAATCACTTCCTTTGCTTCAGAGCCGAGAGCAAGGCGGTGTCGTCAGCTTGCGTCGGGCGGTGTTGTTTAGTTCACGATTCGATTTGCGCGCGCGCTGCTTGCTCGCACACTTTTGCTCACAACCGACTTTCAGCATTGCAGCATGTCCTTTTGGCCTCGATCCCCGGTCGACTTGTCAACGACGGTCGATCAGTGTTGGAGCGTGTGGTGCTCCTCACATTCTTGTAGTGTCCCCTTCAGTGCCAATGTCGGACGATCGTGGCTTGCTGCTGCAGGGTTCTCGTGGAGGTAGCAGCAGCTTCTAATGATCAGCGTGGTTCGCCATTCTGGCAGACTTCTTTCTTGCACCTCTTCCTTGTCTCAGTCTGTGTTACGCAGATGTTTGGTACCGTTGGCGCCCCGCTTACCGTTGGCTCGATCGTCGACGGCAATGCAGCCTCAGCAGTAGCAGCAGCAGGTAATTCACAAACCGTGCCTCCGTGTGCTGCCTTCCCTGCCTTTTCATGAGCCAACGTCAAAAGCCGGGTTTGCGTTCCCATTCATTTCGCTTCCGGAACAATCGATCAGACCAGGGTTCCCTCGCCTGTTTTGGGCGGCGGTACGACGTAGCTGCTTCAGGTTCCAACTAGATCCGGGTGATGTCAGTACTCTCGTCGGAAATCGGGGCTTTCACTGCAGCGCACATTTGTTGCCATGTTACACCTTGTTTCCTTCTGCAGTGCGGACGGTATGGCATGCAAAGTGAATGGGTTTGTCATTGATGACTCTACCTGTTGACAAACGTGAGCGCCTTTCCTTCAACGCGAAAGGTGATAGTCGTCGATCCTGAGCAACAAGGACACCGTCTCGGTGGCAAGCTCGATGGCGCTCGTGTTGACCAGCAGAGGCTGCAGCACATTCTCCTCCAGAATGTTGGTGATCTGGCCCTTGCGCACGTTGATACCCGCGGTCCTTTCGCCCAGAGCGTGACGGTTGCGCAGTTCGGTGACGATGCTGATCGGGTTCAATCCTGCGTTCTCAGCCAGCGTGGTAGGGATCACCTCGAGTGCCTCGGCGTATGCCTGGAAGCAGTACGCCTCCATGCCCTTGAGCGTCTGCGAGTATTGCGAGAGCAGGCGCGAGACGTGCACTTCGGGCGCACCGCCACCGGCGATGAGGGCCTTCTTCTTGACCAAGCATCGCACCACACACAGCGCATCGTGCAGACTGCGCTCGCTCTCTTCCAGCACCAGCGAGTTGGCGCCTGTGCACAGGATGCTCACCGTCCTGCCCATGTTCTTGATGCCGGTGATCTTGACGACACGGGCACCGTTCTGCTGGACCTCATCCACCAGGTCCGCCGAGGCAAGCTTGTCCTCGGTGAAGGCCTCGATGTCGGCGATGGGCTTGGCACCTAGCGTCTTGGAGACGAACTCGATCTCGTCGCGCTCAACGTCCTTGACGACCAAGATCTTGAGCTTGGCGAGGAAGTGCAGTGCGAGCTCGTTGACGGCGTCGCGCAGGATGGATTTCTGGATGAGGAGCACGTTGCAGCCCGTCTTTTTGATCTTCTTGCACATGTTGAGAAGGTATTGGCGCTCCTCCTTGAGGATCTTGTCCATCTGTCGGTAGTCGTTGACCACGATCTGGTTGTCCATGTCGGGCTTGGGGCTGCTCAGCTGGAACTGGCACACGGCGATCTTGGCCTTCTCCATGCGCGTGGGACCTCCGCTGCCCGAGATGACATTCTGTGCCAGAACGAGACCCTCTACAAGCTCGGTGTCGTCGATGGTGCCGCCGACCTTTTTGACGATTCGAATGTCGCGCAGGTCGACATTGTCTTGCGAGTCAGTGGAACGCGAAGCGCGCGAGGCTGGAGTGACGGTGGTGGTGCTTGATGGAGCAGCAGCAGTGGCAGCAGTGGCATTGGCAGTGGAAGATGTGATAGCGGAGGCGCTCGACTTGGCCGCTGCACCGGACGAAGCAGCGGGAATGACGAGACGCGTGACGGCATCCACGGCAATAGGTGCGAGCACAGACGAGTACTGCGAGACGATCTTGGAGTTGAGTGAAGTGCTGGCGGCGCGCAGAAGCGACTCTCGGTCGTTGAGCTCGACGGGTGTGGAGATGTCGGTGAGGAACTCGACCGCCTTGGTAGCGGCCTTTTGGAAGGATTCCGCAATAATGGTGGGGTGGATGCCCTTGTTCAGCATCTTCTCAGCCGCTCCAAGCAAGCTGCCTGCAACAACAACGACCGAGGTGGTTCCGTCACCGGCCTCGACATCCTGCGCTTGCGAGAGCTCGACGAGCATGCGGGCGGCTGGGTGCATGACGGCCATGTGTTTGAGGATGGTGGCACCGTCATTGGTGATGACCACCTCGCCATTCGAGGTCTGAATCATCTTGTCCATGCCCTTTGGTCCCAGAGAGGTGCGGACGGCGTCGCTGACGGCCTTAGCAGCGGACAAGTTGGATCTCCTGACCTCGTCTGGCTTATCGGCGTTTTTGAAGGCGTTTTGCGAAGGCCCGCCCCGTGCGACGGGGGCGGCGGCGGGTGGTGCTGCTGCCGACATGATATCAGGGGTTGGAGGAGTGTGTGTGCTTGGTTCGATCGAGGTGCTGAGCGCGATGTAGCAACTCGGTTCGTGAAGCAGCAGAGGTGATGGTGTCCGGAAAGTCTTGTGTGAGAAGCGCTTTCGCTGTGTTCTTCTGTGTCTTTCTCGATGCGCACCGACACGGCAGCAGCAGCTGAGCTTCTTTTTTAGCCTCAAGTCTGTGCCCAAACGCGCACTTGCGCAGACGCCTGCTGCTTCTCTTCGAGTGTTGGTTCTGCACGCTCAGCGCTGGAAGAACAGAAGAGAAGAAAAATCACAGAATCGCAGCGCGTCTGTTTTCGACGGCGAAGGTACTAAGCATGACATAAGCAGCAGCAGCTCGTCACCGAGGTTGGACCCTTGGTCGCACTGTCGTGGCTCTGGAATTTTTTCGGGCCTCAAGACCGCACTGACGTGGGATGCTGCGGCTGAGCCTCCACTTTGAATTGACGACGACGCTGGGACCGCAAATTGCCTCCGCTCTTCATCATCATCTCCGTCTTCTTCAATCATCCGCTTGTTTACATCGACCGGCTCACATTTCGCTCTCGCCATCTCAGTGGAACTATCTATCGCACTTCGGTTATCTCGTCAGCAAGTCGCAAATTCGCATCGCATTATTCGCTTTACCGCTAAGTCCATCCATCGCCCATCGAGTCCAGTAGAACCCCGTCACCGACTCCCCTTTCGAGAACGACCCTCACTGTGAACGCTTCAGATCCGTGCAAGCAGTCAAACATCTCTGAAGAAAGGACGTAAACCTCTACAAAGGCACACTTCCTTTCCACACACAAGCATCGCTGCGGCTGAGCGGCATACACATCCGACATGTCGATGTTCGGCGGCATAGATGGCGGCTTCGCCCGCTTCATGCAAAATGGCATGGATCCACGCTTTCCAAGGCCACCGCGAGCGTACGATGAATACTTCAAAGCATACAGCATGGCCATGCTGCCGGGCAAGGAGCGTCTCAACGTCAGCTACGGAGGCAAGATCATCATGCCTCCCTCGGCACTGGCGCATCTCACCAACCTCGAGATCGAATCGCCGTGGTTCTTTGAGCTGCGTAGCGTAGGCGCATCCGAGCCTCGACGCACGCATGCCGGCGTGCTCGAGTTCATCGCTGACGAGGGAAATGTGCATCTTCCCGCATGGATGATGCGGACGCTGGGTCTTGCGGAAGGCGATCCGATCCGGCTCACTGGCGCCACGCTTCCTAAGGGCAGGATGGTCAAAATCCAGCCACAGACGGTCGACTTTCTCGAGATCAGCGATCCAAAAGCGGTGCTCGAGCAGGCGTTCCGCAACTTTTCGGCGCTTACGCCAGGCGATATCGTCGAGATCAGCTATAACTGTCTCACGTTCGAGATCCTCATCATGGAGATCACACCCAACGCGGATGGCATTTCGATCATCGAGACTGATCTCGAGGTCGACTTTGCGCCCCCCAAAGGATATGTAGAGCCGACGCCGCAGCCACGTCCTCCACCCCCCACCATGGCGTCCAAGCTCAACATTGACAGTTCCCGCACAGACTCGATCCCACCCACGCGCACATCGACACCTGGCTCGCTCGCCGGAACAAGCGCTGCAGGCGGGTCTGGCGTGGCTACCCCCGCTGGACCGTTCCGTGGTTCGGGCCAAACCCTCAGCGGCAAGAAGAGTAAAGGGAAGAAGGAGCGTCAGATCGAGCAGCTGGATCCATTCAGTATAGTCCGACGTACCGATTTGCCGCGCATCGTCACCAATGACACGCAACTCACAGAGAAAAAGATCCCGGCCGCACTCAACTTGCCCTTTGGAAAACTTTTCTTTGGCTACGAAGTGATTCCTGTCGGTGGCAAACCCGACGATGCTGCCAAGGACAACCCCACAGAGACCTTTGCAGGCTCCGGAACCACCTTGTCTGGTCGTGCGCCGCGTCCCAAGCCGCAAGAGTCGCAGAGCAGCAGACCGACTAGCGAAGCGCCGACGAGGGCGACCGGTTTCACATTGGGTGGAGGACGCGTGCTGGGCGAAAGCTCGCGAAGCAGTCGGTATGCCACACCATCGAGTTCGGACGCTCGCAGCCTCAACGACAGCAAAGATAGCAAACGTGATGTCATCGAAATTGATTCTGATTGATGGACATTGTAGGATCGCATGCTCTGGTCTTTGGGTCTGATGAGGCTGCTCAGACACGATTCGGTTCACATCTGGAGTCAGATCAGACAAGGAGGACTAGAGGCACGGAAGATTTCAAGATTGGTGCTGTTGTTCGTCATGCATCGCATCTTCATCAAGGAACCGTCACTTGTCGTTTCTCCTCGCCTGCTTATATGCCTGCCATCGCCCCAGAAATCTCAGTCGCAAGCATCGTTCCACTCAGCTACATCATTGCCACGTCGTCTGTACCGGCCTGAGCGTCGTTAGAGTGATCGTTCTGTCGCCGCCCTGCAGGGGGCGAGCTTGAAGTGGAGCCCTCCCTTGAAAGAATGCCCGTTGGGGCTGATGACTGTGCTGGATGTGTCTGGAAGCGATGCGAGAGCTGATCCTCGGTCCTAGCCAAATGTTCGGAGCGGCGGGCTTGCAGCGGGTTTACAGCTGTTGCTCGGAAGGTTGAACGAGTGTGCTGATAAGGAGGTGTACCATGCGACGAGTGACGCTGGAGAGAATGCTGCCGAGATTTGATGAGTCGCTTCTGTGGACTGTGTGCTTCTTGAAGTAGCGTCCGCCAAGGGTGATGATGCGAGGAAGGTAGGGCAGCTGACTGGATTTGAAGAGGTTCTACTTCGTCCGCGGTTCCAGCCAAGTCTTGTGTTCGAGCGAAGGACATCGGATCGAGGCTGAATGTCAGCTACAATCAGGAATTGGATCGCGCGTAGTAGCATAACGCCGTCTGGAGCATCGCGACTCACCTGTACCCGCAGACCTTATCGCCAAGGTGCTTGGAGGTATGATTCGAAACGAAACCGGCGGTGGCTTGAAAGCAAAGACATCAGATCCGCATGTAGAGGGCCGCGTTTGTGGACTGTGCAGTAGGAAGAAACTTCCGATGTCAGTGCTGAGACCTGTGAGGACTTTCTTGCCGTCTCGTCTGAAGGGCCTTCTTGTGCTGTGCTGCTTACCCGGAGCTCTGTGGCTCGCGATCGTGACTACGCACGAGCAAAGAGGCGAGAGCGGGTCGGGCTTGAGCTTGAAAAGGTGGGTGTCGGCTGGCTGGTCTCGGCTTTTGAAATGTTGTAGGTCTGGAAGGCGGCAACGGAAACCCTTGATCGGTCGGGGTTCTGCCGTCACAAGGATTATGGACCCTGTCTCTGCAGGAAACAGGAAGTCAGCATGCTGAGCTAGGTGCAAATCGAAGCGCTGTCAGGCTCTGATCTGTATGGCTTAGACTCACGTGGACCTACGGAAAGCGCTAGGGGCCTCTATCTTAACGGGCAGCGACCGCAAGGCCTGGATGTCTTGCTTCAAAGCAGAGTTCTCCTTGCGCACCTCTTCCAGCTCCCTGTGTGCAACAAAGCACAGTTTGGTACGGAATGTCAGTCGTAATCCTGGCTCTGGGAACGAAGATGTCTCTGTGCATATACAAAGGGGGAAAGGGACCGGTCCTTGCTCGTCGCGGGACACTTGGTTTCGAAGCTGCTTACCTTTGCACTTGCCAGGCATGAGCCAAATCTTGCTTGACGCGAGCGAGCAGCTGTCTTTGCTCGAAGACTTTTCCTTTGAGAAGACTGCAAACCACCGAAGGAAAACCGAATGAGGCCAGGGAGCAAATACATCTCGTCAGCTGATGAGCTGTCAACGTATCGCGCTCGTATTGTGGGAGTGGACTTCCCTTATCGATTCCGACATGTGCTTGAACTACATTTCATTGGCGAAAGCATTTCGTGAGTTGAATGGCAACGAAGTGCGCTTCTGTGAGATGTGGCTCGCGAAGCTTACCTGGAACTGTTCATCGGTCGCTCACCGATACTTTGAAATGGTTAGCTTGTTTCGTTAGATTGCACTTGTCTCCGGGGGGAGAACTCACACGATGCGTGTCCATCAGCTCGCTCAGTGAGGTTTCGAATGGTTGCAAGAAGCGTTGTGCAGGAGCTGGCAACTGCTAAGAAGGGCGCAACGATGCCGACTTGTTTCAGTTCTTGAGCTGAGTGCAGACCACCAAGGGCGTATCTATCTAACGGTCTAATTTACCTCATCCAACTGAAGCTGCACCATATAGACGGTGTTCGAGCATTTTGGGCAGGAAGCTTGAACCTCATTCGGAATTGGCTTGTGGTCTCGAGCTTGTCCTCCTGTCCAAGCACCGAACACCGATAAAGCGCCGTCAGGCCAAGGTCGAGAGAATGGGAGCAAATAGGAGCGAATGGATCGTATACATACCATTGATCTCTCTATGACAGAGAATATGGAAGCACTGATTTCCCAATACAATGAAAAGATGAAGAAGCATGTTAGAGAACGTCGTCAGGATCGACTGTGACTCCCCAAAGCCGACCACTGTGGCTCATACGACTGACCTCGCCAATCCAAAAAGGATCTTCAGCTACCACTTCCGAGCTACGGACCGGTGCTGTGCCATCGGAGACGGGAATTAGGCTTCGATGACAAACACAACAGTGTACGTGGTCGAGGAAGGTAGGTGTGCAGTCAGGGACAGTCGACGTCATCTCGAGTGCAGAAAACGTAGAGCGATGATGGTTAATCTGAAGACGTCCGCAGCAGAGCTTTCTCTCAGCTGTATTCTCTTGAACTCAGCCCCCTCTCTGTTCAGACTGTGGCAGGTAATCGAATCACTGCGCACAGCCGACGTGCTGAGCCACGATCTCCCCTCCAACGGATCCGCAGCAGCTCAGCATGTCGGCCTTTCCGACTGTGTTTGCATGGCGGAACAGGCCGAAATCTACACCATCACTACTAGTCACAGGACATTCCCGTTATAGAGAATGAGATCAGACGGGAAATGAGGGTAAGGAATGGGGCAAGTTGACACTAGCAGAAGCCAAACGTCGATGGTCAAAGATCGTCGACGTGTGATGTCACACAATACTGTTTCAAAATTGCCTCTCTTTCCTTGGTCGCCCTTTTTTCGTTTCCTCTTTTTTTGGTGCTATTTCATCTTCGGTCTGCATTAGTTTTATGTTTGATCACCTGCCCCTTGCTCACCGCGATACGAAGGTGAATATTTTCAGGTGAGTTGGCACGCACCTGATTCCCGCTGCCTCAATGCTTCGCTTTTGACCCCTGCTTGTCCTGTAAATAGGTGCGGAAACACCGCCGGTGGGACAATACGATGACCGAGCGATGACCAAGCCCATTTGCGTCTGCGATGAACGCACGGATCGTAGATGAACAAGCGATGCCAGCAGTCGGAAGCGATGATGCATTGAGAACTAAGTATAGTTAAAATACTATTTAAATATAATACCTAGATAAATCCTTTGGCAGGGTCCAGCCTCCTTAAGAAAAGGCATCGCCTGCACTGTATGCCGTCTGCATACGATGAGATGGGATGGTGATCGTCCCTGGTCTCGTCTCTGCTCTTGGTGCATCCGCAGCTCGACCTTGATCTTCTCATCGCTCGCCCAACAATCCGCTCTACACACGCTTCACAGGTTCCTCACGCTCTGCGACCCTCGGACCGCCATCAGCATTGGCTCGGTCTCGCAAGTCCGCGATTGCTCCAACCTTGAGCCTGTGCGTTGCTGCGGTCGCAGAGTGTTCTTCCCACGAAGCAAGACGCTGCAAGCTCGCCTCATTTCCGCCCGAAATCTGGTGTTCCGCACTCAAGACCCACACTCGTCGCTGTTCGCGGCTACTTCCAGGGCTTGGATCGCATCCAAGTCAAGTCGTGCTGTCGGACACTGCCTACCACGTCGCCCACTGCGCAGCCATCCCTGCTTCACCCTCAAGGCTTCGGGTTCCTTCAAGGTCGCCGAATGCCAAAGCACTGTATTCTCCTCAGCTTCAACGTCTCGATCGCGCACTCCGCACATTCCTCCGGCCACCCTGAAGACCACCTGTCCGCCCGGTTCATTCAGTCTGTCACGTTCCAAACTGAAAGATTCAGGTCGATTAGTCCTCGCAGGCTTCTTCAAACCCGACGCTAGGACCTCTTCAAGCCAGCAGGAAAGCGCGTTTTTCTGCAGCATACGATACACGACAGTGGCGCTCAGGCTTGAGCGAGTGATCGGAAGCTCCTTGCGGTTCAACGCCGCCCAACTTCTCGTTCTTTTTTTTCCCGAAGGTCGCCTCCTTCGCACATTGCCGTGCTGAAAATATCCACGCGCCTGTACGTTCTGTCATTGACCGGCAGGCGAAGACCCATCCATCGATCCTGTCCCCTCGCCGTTCTTGGTGTACAAGGAACCAGCATCCGGCGCCAATCTACTCCTTAAAGGTCACCCGGGTCTTCTGCTGCTCTGCTCGCCTCCTTCCATTGGGGTCCTGTCCTGTCTGCGGCCCAACCGTCGAGCGATCCTGGGCCCTTGTAAAAGAATATTAATACAAAAGTCGAGTGTAGCGCACATTGCAATGTCCGACCTTCACAAGCCATACTTGGCCGTGACGGCCACTCGAGCGTCCCTCACACTCGCGTCTGCGAGCTTGCCGCAGCAACAGCAGACGCAGCAGACGCACATGCCCACCCAAACTCCTGTCGATCCGCGACCACGCGCTTCGGCTCCTGCTCCTCCACGCCAAAGTCCCGATTCAGCGACGCTTTCCGCCATCGCCACTCTGCCGGCACCCCCTCGGGCGCTCGCTTCGATGCCATCCTCCTCGGCAACGACGCTGGGCTCCATTCCGTCCTCGTCGTCTGGCAGCATGTCGAGCACCGGCTCAAGTGCATACACCTCCTCTCCATCAAACAGCTCAAGTGCGTGCACCTCCTCTCCATCAAATAGTCTTCAAAGTCAGCCTCAGCCATCCCGATCGACCCCACAGGTCAATCCTCGTTCTGCCAGTGGCTCCCTCAATCGCTTCGCGAACCGACCTGTTTCGCAGAGCATTCTCCAACAAGAATCCTCGCCTGGTTTGGAGCGAGGAGACGTTGCCAATGCGACCTTCTCAGGATGCGCTTCGCAGCCGTTACACGAAACTGGCCGGTCGCCCAAGCCTCTGTCTGCTTCGCAGCCGCTACAGCGGATTGTCGCGCCAACCGGTCTGCAGTCGAGTATGGAAGCTCCTTTCCATATCCAGAACAAGTCTGTCTCGCACAGCCATTCAACTCACGCCTCGACCTTGCAGTCTCCACGATCAAATGCCGTACCTGCACTGCCATCCGCTAGCAATGGTGTTAAAGGATCGCCTCAGCAAACACCCAATGCTAGCGACGTACTACCTACACAGTCACCACGCATGATAGCGAGGACGACTTCCTCGCAAGGCTTGCGGACGCCATCACAAGCAGAAATAGCTTCGGCTACCTACTCACCTCTACGACCAGCTTCGCCCAATGGCCACGAATCTCCAAAGCAGCCCCCGCGGGTGCCTCCAGTGCCCAACGTCAACCCCACAGATCTGGCATCGCCCCAAGTTGCAAGGTCACTCTCATTGCAGAGCCCTCGAGGTATCCAGGTCGTCGCTTTGACGAAAACGATAGCGGAGCCGGAACAGCCGCTGGCACAACCTGCAACGAACTCGCATGTGCTCCAGACTCGAATGCCGGTTGGCCCCCCAGACATCTTTGATCCGTCTTCGCAAGTTGCAGCGCAGCCTGTCATTCCGCTCGATGGCAGTTCGAGCCTCGATGCTTCCGAGCAGACTACTACAAATCCAGTTCAGGAGAATGCTGCTCCATCGAGCGATTCGAAGAAAAGTCTCGCCAGAACGAGCCCCCCCGCCGCAAGCTCTCCGAACAATGCTGTTGATCCGAAGTTGCTGCTGGGCCTTCGTGGGAGCTTCCTGACCTCGTCCGAGCCAGTTGACTACGAGTCACTGGTCAGCGACACTGAAAATTTCAAGCCGATCTCGTTTATTAGCTGCCTCGAAATCTCCGTTGAGGAGCTCGAAGAGCACATAATTTCGATAGTCGAACAGCAAGGCGAGCCTTTAGTCATTTCGGACCTGGACAAATGCCCCGCATGGACCTCGGACCTGTTCAGTCCACAAAAGTATGAGTCTCTCCAACCCGGTGTGGAAGCAGACGGCCATACAGTGCTTCTCCGGAATCTGACCGACTGGACTGACCAAGCTCTCCCTTTGCATGCCTTCATGGCACGCTGTGTTAGCCAAAGGACTTACCCTCCGGAGCAACTGGAGAAGCTCTACGGGAAGGATCTGCCCTGTCCTCAAGAGTGGAGTCAGGCTCTGGTCAAGCTGGTGCATCCACGCCTCGGATATCATGGCGAACAGGACGCATCTGCATCGCTCCGCGACAGAGCGCGGTCCGTCACCCAGATGTGCTACTATGGCCCAGGCCAAACCTGCACGCCTCTGCACCGAGACCTGTGCTCGAGTCTAGGGCAGAACCTCATGGTCTGGAGCGATCCCGAAGCTTCAGCGATGTGGATGATCACCCATCCCGAGGATGCCGACGCCGTAGATCGATACATTGAAACCAAAGGCGGCGATCCTTATTCTGAAGGATATGCTCCGCATCCCAACGAGCTCCGCGATGCGCCCTTCCCGGTCTCTTGTTGGAAACAGCGGGTTGGCGACCTCGTACTAATCCCGGCGCGTGCATCGCACATGGTTATCAACCTGGGTGGCCGCACCCTCAAAGCGGCCTGGTCCCGTTTGACCATCGACACGCTCGGGAGCGCTCTGCTCAACGACCTCCCTCTGTATCAGCGCATGTGCCGCGTAGAGACCTACCACATCAAGCCGGTGATCGAAGAAATGCTCCTCGCGTACACCGGGCAAGTCGAGGCTGATTTCGCCAAGAGCCACGAGATCTCAACGGTTTCGATTCGCGATCTTCGTGCTCTCCTCAAGATGTACGACGCTATCCTGTCCGACGTGTTTGTTCCCGATTGGCGCGAGATAAAGTTGGAAGGAGGCTACGACAGCTACGTCGAATGCGATTTCTGTGGAGCTGACGTCTGGCATGGTTATTTTGAGTGTCAAGAAGGCGAAACGTTGTGCGCCTTGTGCTATTGTCAAGGAAGACTCTGTGGTTGTTCCAACGCACTGGAAGCGCTGCAGCCGCGTCAGCATTGGCGCAGCTTTGGCGAACGTCTGCAGTTCCGGAACAAGGCAGCACAGGTCCTGCTGTCGGCGGACCCGTCGCTCGCCTTGCCCATCAACGAAAGAGCCAACGCCTCTGACGACGAAGCGGAAGATGAACCTCCCTTGCTGCCGGTGCAGGTGTTAGAAGAGGACGACGTGGGCAAAGGCTCCTGGCCGTTCAGTTTCATGGCCGCCATGAACCTGTACAAGCTCCGGCAGACTGCAGGTTGGCAGGGAAACCTGGCGCCGTGCAAAATTTGCAATGCGAATGTGGATCTGTCGCAACGGTACCATTGCAAGCCGTGCAATCAATCGTTCTGCCATGGATGCCTCCTCCACAAGCTTTACATCCATCCAGCGCACACTCTGGCCCAGAACGAGCCAAAGCCATTTCACGGCTACCACAAAAAGCTCAGCACGCTCGACTACAAGGAGTGGAAACAGGACCCACTCGAATTTTGCGAAGAGGCGCGCGCCCACTTTGCGCTCATTGAGGCGGCGAGAACCAAGATGAAATGTAGGCCGATCAACGAATCATGTCGCATCGGTTTTCTCGACATAACGGACAAGCATCCGCATGGCCTCACAGGCACGCTCGGTGTCAGACGACCCCCCAAAACAAAGGTGCACAAGGCCAGGACAACTACAGAGCCAGCTTCGTCGTCTCCGCCGTCAACGCCAAGCTCGCGTAAGCGCCCAAAGGATACGGTAGAGCCCGCGTCGGCTGCATCTCCAAGATCGCGAGCGAACAAGAAGGCCAAGCTGGATTCTCCTACGTCAAAGCCCATGGATCAGGATGACATCGTTATACAAGTGCCACGAACTCCAGAGGCGATCGAATCTCCTGCGAGCAGGCCAGTGCCAGTGCCTGTGCCGTTGCCACGGCCCGCACTTCCAGGCAATCTTGCGGTTGACACAGGTGAGTCACAGGGAACTGAACAGGCGACGTCTTCGATACCCACGGTGGCCAGCGGTATCAGGAAGTTCGTGCTGCGTGAGGGCAAGGTACGCCCTGTGCCGCCGGTCCTAATTGCTCCTGCCGCCTCCGAGGCAACACCCAGCAAACCAGCTATGGCCAATTCGTCTTCAACCAGTGTGCCTATTCATCCGACCACACCGAAAGCTGTTCGGGCTACCCCACCGGTACTGGCTCGCTCAGCGAGCAATGCCAGCTCTCCCAACCCTTCCATCGTCGCCACGAACCCTCGACCAAACACGAGCGATTCCCCTCCCGTCTTGCCCAATCCAAATGGCGGCTTCACGCCTGAATCTGGGTCAGAACCTGTTGCTCAACGCGTCTTGCTGACAGCGGCCGTCCCTGTCGCATCGCCTGCGGGCGTCCACGCTGTCCCGCCTGCGTCGTCTACACCTCGGAATGTCAGTCCGCCCTCCGCAGCGGCAGCTCCGGTAGAAGAACAAGGCACTTTAGCCCTGGCGACAAGCGTGGTGGCTGCAGGAATCTCTTCCAGTCCGAAAGCACCGGCAGCAGGGTCGTCACCTGATACCTCGGCGGCGGGCCTTGGAGCGCTCGACAGCATGAATCTGCGGGTGATCACCGAGATTCTGCGCATCTTTAGCCAGTCGAACCAAAGAATGATCCAGTCCCAGGTGGAAGAGATTAACACAGCGCTGGCGAAGCAGGCTGAAGAGCACAAGAGGCAGCAGGCGAAGCAGGACGACTACCACCGCAAAGCTTTGGCCAAGATGGAGGCTACACTGCTCAAGAGGTTCGACGAACAAAGCGCGCAGATGATGTCGGAGAGGGGCAAGCACAAGGAGGAGATCAAGGAACTGCGACAGAAGCTGGATGAGGTTGTTCAACAGCAGAACGAGATCGTCCAACGACAGTCTAGTGACGGAGTCATGGTGGGCAAACTCTACGAGAAGATCTCGGGGCTGCTTCACGATATCGACCAACAAGCGCAGGCTCAGTTGCAGGCAGAGTTGGCGACGCGAACTTCACAATCTTCAGGAAGCGATCAGGCGATGCCGAGCGCGCACTTTGCTCCAACGAGCCATACTCGTTGACACGCCTCTTCGCCTCATGTAAGTTGTTCCTTTCACTTCTTGATCACACGTTTCGCAGACAAGACATTGTGGTGGCGTTGTGGGCTGCTCCTTTTTTTTAATGATGTCTTCGTCTCATAGGACGACAGTATGTCAAACTAGCCTACGAGCTGATCCGGTACGTGAGCTTTTCGGCAGAGGCTTTGCCCTCCTGCACGTATTTGAGACCTTCAGGGATCTTCTCGAGTCCGCCGGACATTTCCTTGATCCTGTTGCCGCGGAGAAGGCCTTTCTGGAACAGCTTGTAAAAGTGACCCTCCTTGCCGTTGAGCCACTCCTTCATCAGGTTTGAGTCGGCGCTCACGCGGTCCTGGTCATACACGGCTTTGCCGTAAGTGAACGGACGTCCCAGAGCGGTGTAGGCGAGCGTGTGAATGATGTTGACCTCGCCCTTACGCAGCTCGATGGCCTCCTTGTCGGGCTTAAGGAGAACAATGACGTCGCCGCCTTTGGGGCCGAGGGACTTGACACAGAGCTGCTGTGTACCGTTTTCGGAGATGCAGTCGAGCGCCTTGCTCAGGTTGGGGTACTTGGCGGCGATTTTCTGCGGGGTGGTCTCGTCGCGGTAGTCGTACAGGTCGTCGGCACCGAGGTCGCGCAGAAGAGCATGGTTCTTGGGGCTGGCGGTGGTGATGACTTTGTATCCAGAGACGTGAGCGAGCTGGATGGCCCATTGGCCGACAGTGGTGCTTCCGGACCAGATGAGAATCTCGGGTGCGTCGTCGGTGACCTTGATGGGCCCGTTAGAGAAGTCGGGGACAGGCAGGGCCAGACGGTGGAACAACGCCTGGACTGCCGTCTCTCCGCCGATTCCGAGCGAGGCAGCGGTCAAGTCATCGACATTATCGGGGATGGTGGCAACGATCTCACTGTTGGTCTTGAGATACTCAGCAAAGCTGCCGCGGTCGGGACTGCGTCCACCGTGAACGAAGCCTGCAACGCGGTCGCCTTTTTTGAGCGTTTTGTTTCGGACTTCGGGACCAAACTGCTCGACAATACCGACAAAGTCACAGCCAACGATGCTGCCTGGTTCGGAAATGAGGGCGACATGCTTCCAGTCGGTGGGGTTGATGGTGACGGCAAGCGTGCGGACGAGGATCTCGTCTTTGTCGAGCGAGGGGAGCGGCACCTCCTGGACCTGAGTCGTGTGGCCCTCGACGGTGACCAGGGCTTTCATTTTCGAAGGGAGAGACATAATGGGTTCAAAGGTGCTGGTCAGTTGGCGCTCGATTATGATGGGAAGAGTAAAACTGCTTCAGACGGAAGAGCCGAAGAAGAAGCTATTATAGGTTTTGAGCGAGCGTCCCCAACGCTGTGCACCGAAAAGCATTGCCGTGGTCGTCGGTAGGGCAGTTTTAGCAAGAAATGTTTGCCGAGGGAGCACATAAAGCCGAAGTGGAGGAGGCATCAGCCGGCCCAAAAGCAAAAAGGAAAGGAAAGGAAAGGAAAGGAAGACTCAAGCTGACTGTTGCTTGTCGCGAATTTCTTCTTGCGTCCGTGCGTGACGGTCCTGTCAAAGGTGTGAGCGCGGACGTAAGAGTCGAGTGGGTTCGTTTGGGCCAACCTTCAAGGGCAAATACAGTCACCGACAGTGTGCAACGTGACTGCTGGACTGTCGAACTCTGTCGAACGACGGCAAGTATGTGGCTTATACTCGTCCGAGTTTAGCCGTTAGTGACAAAGAGAGAAGTGCTCACAGCAGCCGATGTCGAACGTATCATCAACGGCTTGCATCCGAGATGGCGCTTCGGGCCGCATGCCTGGGCTAGCTACTGAGGCCCTTCGGCGGCAGCAGGAATTGGAAATTCCGGCTGCGTTCAAAATCAGCTGAGAGATGGGCTTGGCTCTGTTTGCACTCTGACGCGCCCCGAGTGGCTGGCTGGCTTCCCGCTTTGAGTTGGATCTCCATGGAAGTGGTTCGCTTTGGCTGCCTCTTCGCATCATTCCAATAGCACGCTTTGGCTGCTTCACGGACGGCAGACCCCGATAGCTCGCCTTGCAGTCAATCGCATTCCAACGTGAGAGCTCATTTCAGGCGCATCCTCTGCTTTTTTCACATTCATGGGAAAGCAGTACGAGAAGAGCTCCGAAACAGCCCAGAACCGATTTCGCAGCGTCTGGTGACATTTTTTGGCCGACCAGTGCGACGGGAGGAGGAATTGTCGCCAGGCTGCTTTGCTCCCTACATTTTTTGAGCTCAATTGATTTTGCTTCGAGTCCGTGTGTGAGAGACAAGTTCTCGGGACCCTTGCCGCTTTCAGCCGTTCCAGCCGTCCCGAAAGCCTGTTGGCTCATCGCCATCTCAGCCCTACTCTCTCGCTTTCGACTCGACTCTCACTCTCGCCTCGATCAAAGCTGAGGGTGTCCCTGAAAGCCCACAGGAGGCTCGTTCATCACTGGTAGCGCCTTGATTCGGATCATGCCTGTTCAATCGCGCCTATGAACAGACAAGCGTGACGGAACTTGGTTCAACACTCGGTTTCATTGCTCGTTTCAACCCACAACCTTCGGCAGGGCCGCTCCTGTTGCGCTGCACCTTGGCACTGGACGGTGCATTAGCGGCGGCGCAACCGTCCAAGGCGTCACGGCCGATATGGCCCCAGATGGGTTACGAGTAGCATCGCGCAGGCATGCTCGCAAGCCCACCACAGCGAGGAGAGCGAGGCGGTCACATTCAACATCCGCCTCTTCACTGCCTCTAGTCCGCCAGTTTCGATCTCAAGGCGAATCGCTCTTTCAGCGTCATGGACGCTGGATCTCCAAGCACCAGATACGGACCTTGCTTCTCTGTTCGCTCGTCATCACTTCGCTCTTCTATCCCGCAGTCGGAATCTACTTTTGGGCGTCCAAAGGCGGCCCCGGCGTGTCCAGAGGCGATGCCAAGAGTGTCTGGAGATCGCTCAGTACCCCTTTCATGGACTCGTTTGCTAGCAGCGGCCGCAAGCATGTCAACAGCTTGAGCGACCTCCGCATGATCTGGGACGATGCACGCGACCTCCGAGCCATCGACGTCAGCGATGCCAAGGTGCTCCTCGATCAAAGAGCACGTCAATCTCCATCGACTACCGACGCTACAGCACCTGCTTTCTCGCGCCCGCGCTGCCAATCTATTCGCGTCGAACATGTCTTTGTCACCACAGACGACGTGATGGCGGGCAGAGGTCCTCGATTCGGCGTTCTCGAGAAACGTATTCTCAATTCTGCACTCCAGCTGCAAAGTTCAATCGAGTCAGAGATTCGTAAGGACGTCGACGAGGACGCACCTGAGCAAGGCCTGTTCTGCATACAAGCACGCAGTTCCTTTCCTGGCCGGTCAGCATCTATTGGCAAGGCCCTCTCAGCGAACACTGAGCCTGCTGCTTGTCTCACACTATCACCGCTAGAGTATTGGAACATGGACTCGCAGGCCATCCTCCAAGACGCTGATCCCGCCCACGTTGTCGCTCAATCCTCGCGCAACCGGACCAGATTAGGCGCGCCCCTGTCTCCCTCCACCACACTTGCGGGCCGATGGCATTTGTTCAAGCGACTGCCTCGAGCCGAGTATCTCGCCTTCACCTTCTTCCTCCGCGACGACGGTCCGAACTCGTGCTCACAAACGCGTGCCTCCCAGTCCATCGCGCGACCGAGTCTCCCATCTGATGACGGCACCACTGCGGGCGATGACAGCTGGCACAAGCTCCTTGCTCGGGTCACTGGAGGCCAGGTGCGTCTGATCCCATCAGTAGAAAACATCTCGCACAGCCTCGTGCTTCAGTTTGCTCCGGATACACCCGGGTCCAAGCGCAGGCCTACCCACGTCTTCCTCTTGACCGCCTACGCCTTTGTCATCATCTACATCTCGCGTGGCCTCGTCAAGTTGCGCAAAGTACATTCACGCTTCGGTCTTGCATTTACCGGCACCACCCAGCTCATCATCAGCATGATCATGAGTGTCAGCATCTGTGCGCTCCTCGGCATTCGACTCACCCTCGTTCCATGGGAGCTGCTCCCCTTTGTCATCGTCGTCGTCGGCTCCGAGAACATGTACAGTCTCACCAAGGCGATCGTCGACACGCCGCTGTCCCTCACCGTATCGTCGCGCATCGCGCATGGCTTGGGCAAGGTCGGCGTTCCCATCACCTTGACTACGCTCGCCGACATCCTACTCCTCCTCGTCATCGCTCTCTTCATCGGCGTGAGGGCGGTGCGCGAGTTCTGCGTGTTTGCAATCTTTTCCCTCATCATGGACTGGTTCCTGCAGATGACCTTCTTCGTCACCGTCCTCAGCATCGACATGCAACGTCTCGAACTGGCCGACCTTCTAACCCAAGGCACCCGACTCAGCAGAAAGCAGGAACCGCGTTCACATTCGCACGACAGCACCATGAACGGCCAGAGCGGCGGCAGCGAGAATGCCGATTACGACTCTCATTCGGATGGCAAGAGACGCACCGGCGCCGTAGGAGCTCACTCCTTGTCCGGCAACCTTGTCGTTGCAGCACTATCCAAGGTGTGGAAGGCGAGGACCGCGAGAACGGCCAGTCTCACCCTCATCCTGGTCTACATGGGCGGACTCTATCTCTACTACGGCACCGGATATCCCAGCCAGCAGCAAACCAACTACGTGCTTCCAGATGGATGGGATGCCGTCCGTCAGCCACCGACTTCGGCAAGCACCTTCGATCCGTTTGGACACCTCGACACCCAGCTGCATCCCTCGCTGCCGTGGTGGACCTCGTCACCAAGCGCCGATTTGTGGACATCACTCAATCCGATGGGCGCGCAAGAGCTGCGTCTCGACGTCAAGCCATGGACTATCCTCTCGCTTCGATCGTCGACCGAGGGAGAGCTTCCACCGTCCAAAGCCACGTTTGCGGGCTGGGCCCTGTTCCGTCCTCGCATCCGCGCCGTCGTCTGGTTTGCTAAACTCGTCATCCTCCCCATTTCTGGAACCACAGCTTTGCTCTGGCTGCTGCTGCTTTACCTGCTCAAAGATACTGAGCTGCTAGACGCGCAACGAGACAAGTCCGAAGCGGATCCTTCCGAGGATTCGAACAGCTCGACCGCTTCCTCGCCAGCGCCGTCTCTGACGCCAAAGACAGCCATCGTCGCCAATGCTCATGCTTGCGACATCGACTTTCTCGTACACGATGACGGGTTCGCAGCCTCGATCGATAACGGCGGTGGCATCCACGTATGGAGACTTGATAGCGCCAGTGCTGCAAAACAAGATACGGTGCGAAGCAGCAGCATTGGGCGAGCGCGTTCAGGACTTTCGGTTGATCAAAGCACCGTGTCAGCATTTGCGCTGTCAGCCAAAGCAGGTTGGGTGGCCGTTGGACATGCATCTGGCAGAGTCTTGTTCCTCTCAATCGAAACTCTGGAGCCGATCTGGGACCACCTCGCAGATGGTTCGGCCTCAGCCGTCACCAGCCTGACGCTCCAGCATCAAGATTCAATGCACAAGCTCGACTCTGTTGTGGCACTTTCGGCTCAACGCGACGGCACCATCCGCGCGTGGAACGTGGCCCGCAAAGAGGCCAAGCTGGTAGCTTCGCGAACTCAGCTCGACTCTCGCCTGCGCTGGCGGTCCTTGCCGGTGCTCGCAGGTCATAGCAATCATTCCAGCAGCAGCAACGGTATCAGCACGCATTCCGGCTCAGCAATGTCTCGAACTCCTTTGATTGGGTTCACCACCACTGACGGCCAGTTTCACATCAGAGCCGTGGAAGCGGGAGGCGCCAGCGCCAAGACGGTCTTTACACTCGGTCTCGAGAATCGAGGGCACGTCTGCTCGGCGCTGCTCTGCCAAGTATTGAGTCGAACGCCGTCGGGGCAGGAGACGCCGCTCATCAAGAGCACTCTCCTCCTCGGATTTGCTAAGGGTAGAGTGCAGCTGATCGACTTTGAAACTGCTGAAAGCATCAGCAGCGTCGACTTGGATGATGGGAGCGTCACTGGCCTGTCGACGATTGACGCTGGCGACGCAAGTACCCCCGCGTTCATCGCACAGACGACGGGCCGAGCATCTCTGCTCTTTATCTCGACCGGAGCCACAGCTGCAGCAGCAGCAGCGATGGAGAAGAGCGGATCGATGCACAGCAACTTGGGCGCAGTCACATCGAGCTCGCCGCTCCGCATCCGCACTCCGAACGGCTCGAGCTCCAATGCGGCCAGCTTCTGGGCAGACGTCTCGACGCCGCCAAGTCCAGCCGCGGATCTGGCGAATCCTCTGTCCTACCCCATGTCTTCGCACGGGTCTGCGTCGAGGCTGCGTCGCGCAAGTGCACACCTTCGCGATCGCAGCGGCACCAGTGGGCTTGGCGAAGGCAGCACGAATCAGTCGATAGCTGCCTCCTCAAGCCTTTCGGTCTCTGTGAATGTGCCTCCGCCCAGCAATGCTACCCATAACGCAGACGATCGCCAGCTGAGACTGCTCGGCTGGGTTCGGTGCCAGCGGGGCGGAAGCTTTACCTCGGGAGCGGGAAGCTTGCTCCTTGGCGTCGGACGAGCGCAACGTAGCTGGGGCCAGAGCCGATGGGAGTGGTGGGCTATGGACCTACGGGAAGAGCTGGTGCTTGGACGTGGTGGAGAACTGATTGTGCCACGCCACCCGCTACTTCTCGAATCGGATCATGCTAGCCCTCACCTGTCAAACCAGCGGCCAAGAGCTGACAGACGGTCGCAGGACTTGTCATTCGACGATGTCCTGTCATTCTCGCGCTTGCACCCCGTTCGAGGTTTGGCAACGTTGCAGCACCAGGAGACTGCACTTGCGTTCGGCTTTGGTGGCTCGATCGGCTTGCTCTGCGTCACGTCCAAGTCGACCTGATTGCATCCAACCTCCGCACTCTTGCGTGCACTCGGTCTTGTTGGAGACCACCACCACCCAAAAAGCGTCGTACCTCAACAACGATGCGCTGTATACTAATGTTCAGCAGCTTTCCTTTTTGTCTAGCATCAGCACCGTACCTCATTGACACGTCGGGAATGTATTTATTCTTGTGCTTGCGTTTGTGCTGCGATAGACCGGGCTTGGCTGGGAAGAGACTTTGCGTGCAGACCGGCGATCTCAAGAGTGTCCCGGAGATCTCCCCAGACAGCCTAGGGTCCAGAGCATCTCTTATTTGTCGCCTCCGCCGAAGATCTACGCGAGAGTCTTCCCATGCGCTCAAAGAGAAGACTGGCGTGGAGCAAGTCGACCCTGCGGAACCGTGTGGGGGACGCCGGTCCGGTCGTCGAGACGAAAATCCCGATTCTTGTTAGAGCGCCGTCCAGCATTGCCAGTTGAGGAACTGAACGAGAAAGCTATGAAAATCGCAGGCTTTTGATCACGCATTATCGATCGATCAGAAAGCATCATCTTGCATACTCGTCACAGCGCGGCCGCAGAGAAGGATCTCCGGACCGGTTTGCAAACGAGTCGTCCCTTCTCTGGATTGAAGCGTCCTCTGGACTGGCCTGGCATCACTGACTCCGGCATCGACTTGGACTTCGTCGCAGACGAGCTTCTGCACCTTACCAAGGGCTCACTTTAGATTGGAAGAAGATGGGTGATGAATCTGCAGGGTAACGACAAGTTCAGCGCGCGGTTGCAGCTCGGACATCTCTGTGTCATTTCCTCTCTGGGGGGTGATTTTGGCGGCGATGTTCACGTCCAGCCGAAAATGTACAGCCGGACTCAGACGAGGATATTCGGGAATAAGCGAGCGAAGAAGGCGAGACGCAGCTTGGAGCCCATCATCGTCTTGCCGCCAGATGAGCACGTCGAGCTCGGGAGGAACGCGGACTTTGGCAGAGATCATCAGATTACGCTTGCCCTTCCTGGCTCTTACAGCCACAAACACTTGCTCCGGGCAAGAAGGATTCGAAATTCCCGGCAATGCCAGACGGTGAGCGGTGTCCGAATACGATGCCCGCCGTCTACTTATCTATCTGGTTGAATTGATTCGATTTGATAACAGTTCGTTGGACCGTTCGTTGCTGAAAGGGTGATGGATGGTCTTCGCAGAGGGCCCGGTTTTTCGACTAGATAACGCGGCTGCTGGTTGACTGTCATCTGTGGTCGAGTCTGCATTCTTCCAAGGCGAGGCAGAAGGAACTGGAAACTTGCGATCCAAAAAATCAAAGAAATAATCAGCGCTGAAAATCGATCTCGGGCGGGCGAGCGGACGGACCTATACGGCAGTTCGTCCGTGTCCGTGCGCTCGGTCGGTCAGAAATGAGGCAAAGATGGGTGGGTGACTGTGCTCAGCTGCTCTCCACTTGTCAGCTTCACACCTGCTCAGTGGACGTTCGTCAGCCCGCGCCCTCGGACCGCTTTCTTCTTCTGAGGCAGAGTCAATTGTTAGGCAGCCAAGCTCGCACGCTGTCTCTGCGCACATCCTGTCGCTTTTACACCATCGCACATCTCTGTCTTAGTCTTCGTCACCGAAGCTTGCTTCTTGCCTTCTCTCTTAAACCATCCTCTTCTCCATCTCTGTCCTTTGCCCCTTTTGCTTTTTTAGCAAGTTGCAAGGATTCTCTCCATAGCCCGGACTCGCATCTCATCGCTTGCCGCCCAGCTTACCACTCGCACAATGTCGTCTCAAGCTGTGTAAGTTTTCTTCTGCTTGTCTCTTTCCAGCTCTGGCTTGCTATGAGGTCTCCACCTTGCTCACCATCGTGGTGAGGAGGTCGCTACTCCCGCTCGAAAGGATGCTGGTTGCTGACTCGATATCCGTTTTGACGTTTGATTCGCTTGTAGCGCCGATATCGGCCTGATCGGCCTTGCCGTCATGGGCCAGAACTTGATCCTCAACATGAACGGTACGTTTCCGAAAGAGGCCACCGCAGTGCGAGAGCGGTACCTGCTGCGCTGCTGCTTTGCGATCTTGTGGCCGATGCCCAAAGACGAATGACACTGACCCGTTTTCAAACCTTTTCTTCATCTTGGTTCAATATCTACAGACAAGGGATTCACTGTCTGCGCCTACAACCGTACCACCAGCAAGGTGGATGACTTCCTTGCCAACGAGGCCAAGGGTAAGTTTCAGCTTCTCTCCGGATTCTTGAGGCCAACCATAGCTACGTCTTTGAACAAAGCGCACGAAGAAGCTGCGTTTGTCAGGCCTGGTCTGGCGGCTCCTCAGGATTGCCTGCGGTCGAATTTCGGTCAAGGGGGACGTATTTCTGACGCTTCTGCTGCTTCTGCTGCTTCTGCTATCCACTTCTCCTCCCGTTACGGTCTATGGCCAATTTTCCGCTCTTACCTTGCTTGATCCGGCGCGAACTTGCTGATTTTCGATGGCTCTTTTTACCTCTCCGGCGATTGACGATCTCGCAGGCACCAACGTTGTTGGCGCCAAGTCCATCGAGGAGTTTGTTGCCAAGCTCAAGCGCCCCCGCAAGATGATCCTCCTCGTCAAGGCCGGTCCCGCCGTCGACGCCTTTATTGAGCAGCTCGTCCCCCACCTCGAGGAGGGCGACATCATCATTGACGGTGGTAACTCGCACTACCCCGACTCGATCCGCCGCTGCAAGGAGCTCGAGGCCAAGGGAATCCTCTTTGTCGGTTCGGGTGTCTCCGGTGGTGAGGAGGGTGCCCGTCACGGCCCCTCGCTCATGCCCGGTGGTTCGGACGCCGCCTGGCCCCACATCAAGGAGATCTTCCAGAAGACCGCTGCCCAGTCCGATGGCGAGCCCTGCTGTGACTGGGTCGGCCAGACCGGTGCCGGCCACTACGTCAAGATGGTGCACAACGGTATCGAGTATGGTGACATGCAGCTCATCTGCGAGGCCTACGACATCCTCAAGCACGGCCTTGGCCTCAAGGAGGCCGAGATCGGTGACATCTTCACCAAGTGGAACACCGGTGTGCTCGACTCGTTCCTGATCGAGATCACCCGTGACATTCTCAAGTACAACGACGAGGACGGCACCCCCCTCCTCACCAAGATCCTCGACTCGGCCGGACAGAAGGGTACTGGCAAGTGGACCGCCATCAACGCGCTCGACCTTGGCCAGCCCGTCACCCTCATTGGTGAGGCCGTGTTTGCCCGCTGCCTCTCGTCGCTCAAGGGCGAGCGTACCCGTGCCTCCAAGCTGCTCGGTGGCCCCCAGATCAAGCCCTTCGAGGGCAACAAGGAGCAGTTCATCGCCGACCTCGAGCAGGCCCTGTACGCCTCCAAGATTGTCTCGTACGCCCAGGGCTTCATGCTCATGCGCGAGGCCGCCAAGGAGTACAACTGGAAGCTCAACAACCCCTCGATCGCCCTCATGTGGCGTGGAGGATGCATCATCCGCTCCGTCTTCCTCAAGGACATCACCGCCGCCTTCCGCAAGAACCCCGAGCTGGAGAACCTGCTCTTTGACGACTTCTTCAACAAGGCCATCCACAATGCTCAGGAGGGCTGGCGTCGTGTGGTCGCCCAGGCCATTCTGTGGGGTATCCCCACCCCGGCCTTCTCGACCGCTCTCGCCTTCTTTGACGGCTACCGTCGCGAGCAGCTCCCCGCCAACCTGCTCCAGGCCCAGCGTGACTACTTTGGTGCCCACACCTTCCGTGTGCTGCCCCAGTACGCCAGCGCCACCCTCCCCGAGGGCCAGGACATCCACATCAACTGGACCGGCCGTGGTGGTAACGTCTCGGCTTCCACTTACCAGGCATAAGCTGCCCCATTGTGGATGGTTGCCGTATGAGCACTCAACGCAGTTGGCTGTGGTCTTCCCGCCAGAGACGCCGACGACTCTGATCCTCGCCTGATCGAGAAGTGTTTTTTTCCGACCAAATGCACCGTAAAAATTGATCGCTTTTGAGTTTGATGCCTTTGCGTACGAACGAGTGCTACGATGTCTAGTGGTGCGGGGGCGGTGTGAAGCGGTGTGAAGCGATGAGGTCTGAGAAGAATGAGCTTTTCTGGACCGATCTGGATTGCGACTCTTTCTTTGAAGGTGGGAGGCTGATGGGCTCCTGCTCGAGGCTGAGACTTCGCAGAACCAGACGAGAAAAGAAAGAGAGAAAAAAGTGTTGAGTGCCACAGGAAAAATTGCTGCTTACAGGGTTCGAACCTGTGACCTACGCCGGAACACCTCTTTTGTTTGTCGGTTATGTTTGTAAAGGCGTCGCGCTAACCACTGTGCCAAAGCAGCGTATTACTCCACATAAGCGTATTATGTATACAAGAACGCTGTGCAAAACTGGACAGTTTCTTATCAGCTGTGGTGGGCCGTCGAAGCACCTGTCAAACACACGTGTCGTCGTTGATCAGCGTGATACGGTGCCAGGAGTCGTCTTCCGAGCAGAAAGGCGCTCTCAGTTTGGTAGTGGGTAAAAATACATATCCATAGCATAAGACGGGTCTAGATACATTTGGCGGAACGAGAAAAGCAACGGTGTGGGTCCATGCAACGAGAGCGGCGCGAGAAGTGGTGGGATCGATCAGTCGATGTTCCTGACATTTGCCTGCAGCTCGCCGACGAGGCGGTTGCGCTTCATGGCGGCGTCGAGGTCCTTCTCGAGCTTGCGCCGGATCTCCTCGAGCTCGGCGACGCGCTCCTTGGCGCCCTGGCGTTCACGCTTGACGCGCTCTTCGGCGGCCTTGCACCTGAGCTCGAGCTCCTTGATGCGCGCCGCCCACTTGCCCTCGCCCTCGCCGTACTTGGTCTTGGCCTCGGCGAGCCGGTCCTCGGCCTGCGACGCCTGGGTCAGCGCGGTCGCCAGACGGCGCTCGGCCGTGTTGGCGCGCGTCGTGAGTGCGGTAAGCTTGTTGTTGTCTCCCGGCGTCGACAGCGAAGAGCGCGTCTTGAGCGACGAAATCTGCTGCAGCAGCTCAGCGTTGGTCGCCTTGACCGCATCGAGCTCGGCCTGTTTGGAGACTAGCCGCTGGCGCCACTGCCCCTGCTTGTCCGCCGCCACTTTGACCGACGCCTCGAACCGGTCGATCTGCCGGAAGCGCGTGTCTTGCTGTCGCTTGAGCGCCGTGTATTTCTCCATCAGCTTGCTCTCCAGCTCTTTCGCTTTCTGATCGATCCCGAGCTGTGTGTCAAACACCCGACGCAGCCGGCCGAGCAGACTCGAGTGGAACACGTCAAAGTTGGTAAACGGCTTCAACTCGGCCTCGCGCTTTCGAGGCGTCGACGACGACCCATCGTTCGAGGAAGACGCCAAGATCTTGCCCATCTGCTGGTATATCGTCAGGAGCAACGTGTTGCGCTGGTTGAGCGCATCCCTCGTCGCCTGCTCCGTCCGCAACGTCGCCCGCTCTCCATCGTTCAACTCGTACTCCAACTGCTCCACCTTCGCACGAGCCGCCTCGAGCTCCTTGCGCTCCGCCCGGATCGCGCCCTGCTGCGCCTCGAACCGCTCCGCTAGACCCATGTGCGTTTGCATCTCGCTCGCGAGCTTGGCCTGCGCCTCGCGCAGCTCGGAATGCAGCGCCGCCAACGAATCCTCCTTCTGCCGGAGCGCGTCGTCCTTGCGGTCGAGTTCCTTGCGTGCGCGTGCCAGGTCATCTTCGCAGCGCGCGAGATCGCGCTTGAGCCGGTCGATCTCGAGCTCCAGACTGTACTTGTCGTTGGCCGAGCTCTGACCCATGCGGAACGACTCGTTCTCCTTGGCGCGCAGTGCGTCTTGGAGCGTTTGCACGTCCGACTTGCGCGTGGCGAGGTCGTCTTCCATCTGGTTGAGCTCCTTTTCCAGCGCGAGGATGGCTTCGTCCTTGTCGCGGACCACGCGCGCCATGCGCTCCTCTGTCTCTTCCAGCTTGCGCTCCCATTCCGCGTGCGCGTCGTCCAACGCGCGCTCCTCGGCTTTGAGGTCCTCGACCACGTCGGAAACCTTGGCGTCCAATTTGGCGTTGAGCTCCTCCAGGCGCGCGCGTTCCGCCGTCAGCTGCTCCACCTCGCGCGCATACGAGTCGGCTTCATCGCGCATCGCGTCGAGCTCGCCCAGCGTCGCTTCCAGCTGGCCCTGTGTTCCAGTCAGCTCCTGCGTCGTAGCGGCAAGCTTGTCCTTCAACACGCCCGTGTACCGCTCGTGCTTCTCATTCGCCTGCTGCAGCGCCTCTTCGACCTTGGCAATCTCCTCGTCGAGCTGCTTGATCTCGTCGGCGCGCGCTTCGAGCTCCTCCTCGAGGCCAAACATGCGGTTGGACATTTCTTGCATCTCCTTGTTGGTCTCGGCAAGGTCGGCGTCTTTTGCGTCCAGCTCCTTGTGCAGCTCGTCGGTCTCCGCACGCAGTTCGTCCGCTTCCTGCTTGAAGGCCTGCACTTGGCGGTCAAGCTCGTCCGCTTCAGCTTCGACGCCTTCGAGTTGCACCTTTTGCTCCTCCAGCAGGTTCTCGGCTTGGCGCAGCTCGTACTCCAGGTCGGCCACCTTGGCGGTGACGTCTTGCAACTCGGCATCGAGTCTTTCCAGCTCGGCTTCCTTGCCATCGATCTGAAGCTGTGCCGAGGCGAGCTCGTCACGCAGCTTGTCGATTTGATCCTGGAACCGCTCTGCAGCCAGACGCTCCGCCTCGACAAAGCGCACCGCCTCGTCCTCCTGCGTAATGTTGGCATGCTCGAGCCTCTGATTCGCCACATCGAGCTCCCGCTGAAGTGCTTCTTCGGACGAACGCAGCTCGTACACCTCGTCCTTGTGCTGCTCGATATCTGCCATCAATTGAGCATGGCGCTCGAGCATCTTGGCATTCTCGGTCTTGTGCGCCGTAAGCTGCTGCTCGAGGTCGTCAATGTTGCGCTGGTAGTGAGACGTCTCGCCAGGCGAAGAGGCGCGTCGCTGGTCCGAGCGCAGACGGTCAATCTCGTCACGGGCTAGTTCGAGCTGTTCCTGCACCTCGTCGCGTTCTCTACGCAGCTCGTACTTTTCGTCCTCGTGCTCGTCGCGCAGCGCATCGATGCGTTGGCGTAGGCGCGTTGAGTCGCCGAGCGACGTGGCAGAGGTCTCATCGCCACCGCGGCTGCTGTCGCCGGGTGGTGGGCCCCTGCGCTTGACAAAGTCGAGCTCGTCCTGGAGACGCACCTTTTCGCGTCTGTCGTCTTCGGCCTTGTTGTTGGCGGCGAGCAATTTGGCTTGAAGCTCGGCGATGCGCTTTTCGTATTCGGCCGGATTGGTGCCCTTCCATTGCTGTTGCTCCTTCTGCAGCACCTTGATGGCGCGATCCTGCTGCTTGAGCATGGCCTGCTGCGCGATCATCTTGTTGGTGTACGAGAGCTTCTCCTTCTTGAGCACTATCAGCTCGGCGAGACGGTCATCGAGCGAGACCTTTTCACGCAAAAGATCGACGACAATCTTGAGCTCGTCGCGCTCCTGCGTGAGACTGTTGATCTTCTCCTGAGCCGACTTCATAGACACGCCTGCAGCGGAACGCCTTCGCATGGCACGGGCACCCCATTGACCCGAGTCGTTTCCTGGGGAAGCAGCTAGCAGAGAATCGCCGCCCTGCGACATGTCTTGCTGCATGCGCTTGAGTTCGTCCTGCTGATGTCCATTTTGCAGGCTGTCCTCGAGCTCTTCGAAAGTGTCGTCGTCGGCGATGCGGACGCCGTAGTGCCTTCGCTGGTCCTGCTTGCGCTGCGTGGAAGGAGGCTCATCGTGACGCGCGTTCTCCTTGTTCGAGGATGTGGCGGATGAATCGTGCGGAGGCGGAGTGCGTGAACGAGCCGAGGGAGCAGCAGCGAGGTCGATGGGGCCTGAAGTGATCCTCCTCGCGCGCTCGGCCGCTGCACTTGGCTTTTTGGATTTTCCGAATGTGCTGTTGAGCGGTTTGGACGGTGGGAGGTCGATGTTGATGCTGGCAACAGTTTCGAGGCCGGGCAGATCTTCTCTAGCAGCAGCCGCTAGACTCTGCTCGACCGTCGAGTCGTAGTTGGAACCGGCATCGTAGCCGGCTAGAGCCGCAAAGCGGTCCGCCATGCTTGCGCGGAATGGGTGAGAGGGTGCGTGATGTACAGCGACAGAGCCAGGTTGCCGATACGTTGGCGTTCGCAAGTGTGAGTCGTGACGTTGGTGTTGACGTTGCCGTTGACGATGCGTTGTTGGCAATGTGGGTGGGATCAGCGTACCGGTGTCTACGCCATCATTGCGTAATACTTCCTATCGTAGTCTTACGATCGCAGGGTGGCTGGAATGGCGGAATCTAGATATGATGGTAGCTGGTCAACGTTGCCGGAACAGGTTCGCCCTGCAAACTCATCGGGGATCAAAGTCCTGAGTCGGCTGCAGCAAAAGCGAAACGAGTGGAGAAATTGGCAGCAGAGAAAGCGCGCGCGCGTTTGCAGCAACCCGCACCCAAATTTCGCAGAGGGCCTGCAGCAGAGGCACCGAGAACAACACTCGTCACGTGCCGCGCGTGTCTCCTTTCTGATTACCTTGATTGCCGTACGGCAAACGCAGAGACAATGTCGCGCTCACACTTCAAAAATGACTCCAACTTCACCTCAATCAAACAAAGCTGTTCAGAATCATGGCTGCACCCACCTTCACTCTGCATTTCGGATGATGTACACTTGTCGATGAGACGAGACGCATGTATGGCATGCCTGTGAGTAACGAAGGGAACCCCAAAAAGAAGAGACTGTGTGTGTGTCTGCGTGGAAGAAGCTGACTCGATGCAGAGTGAGCCCCTGAGAAGGAGGTGAGCGCGAAGTCGGACTCGCAATCGCAACCGCAATCAGTGCACGTTGCTGAGCAGCAGCTGCGACGTCTCAAGACACAGGTTGACCTCGTCAGCCATGGGCACCACCGCCTCCCAGTGCTTGCCCAGGTCCATGAGCGTGTCGCGCGCCTCGCGCACGCGGCCCCAAATGTCGCGCAGCTGTGCCTGCTTGGTCGGGTCGACGGAAGGCTCCAAGTCCTCCATCGTGTCATCGTCGTCCATCACAGTGTGGTCCAAAACTCGCTGCAGACTGTCGTTGGCATACTCTCCGTGACCGTGAAGCTCGCTCGACGAGCCGTTCTGCTGCCTGGACGTCTGTTCATCCTGCTCGTTCGTGCCGTTTTCGCCTGCGAAGCCTCCGTGAACCGCAAGCGCCTGCATGAGAAGCACAAAGCTGATCAGTACGAAACTGCAGCAGTTGAACGGATTCGGGTTGACAGATTGGCCGTGGCGGCGCTTGGCAATGTCGAGCAGCTTTCGGCTGGCATGCACGCATCGCTGCAACGACAGCCGAGGCAAGAACGGGCCTCGTGCGTACAGGTCCTGCTGTGTCAAGGCTGTCGCCTGGGCACCTGCACCGGGCGACGTCAGATCCAACCCCTGAGCGCCAGAGCCGTCGCCACTTGTACCAGCGTAAGGGGTCAAGTCGAGCGAGTCGTCATGGGCGAGAACGGGCATCGGCTCCCGGCATACCGCCGAGCTCGAACCATCCCTGTTGTCTTTGATCGAGTTGAGGAAGCACAGCTTGCGTTCAAACAGCGACGCGCCTTGGAACGCCTGACCAATGTGCAGTGTCAGTGACGACGTGTAGAGCTGCACCGCCGCAGCCATGCGAAGCGAATCTTCGAGCTCCTTCTCCACATGGGCCAAGTCACCCGTCAGCGGCACTTCGGAGGGTAGAGGCGAGTCGGGCGCCTCAGCGGTTTCGTGGATACGGATCTGTTCCTGCAAGAAGTTGTCGATCTCGAGCATGCTGTCGAGAATTTCTTGGCGCGTGGCGCGCGTCGGAAGTGTCGAAAACGTGGCCGGAGCGTCGTCGCTGCTGACTGAGCCAGACCTGGAGATGCCCAAGCGACCGATAGCAAACGGCGAGCTGTCCGACGAGGGCGGCGACTTGGAGTGTTCTCGTCGCGGTGGCTCGTAGTAAGAGTTGCCTTCAGAGGTCTGGCCGTGCTGAGCCAGCGCCAAGACGCGGTCCTGGACGAGCAAGAGCGCCTGCAACGAGCTGATGTTGGCAGTCCACACATCGGGATTGGAGGCGGCAGGCATCTCGCTCTTGACGCGTGGATCGTCGGCACGGATGGTAGGGATGCGACCCGTGTTGTAGGCAGCCCACAGAACCAGACTCCATACGGACCACCAGCAGCGCTTGCGCATCTCGAAGACGTCGTTGGCGTCTACTCCCATCGAGGTGAGCGGATGACCGACGGTGGAGGTGTAGGCAAAGCTGCTGGGCGCCGCCTTCATCTCATGCGGGGATGTCTTGTGGCTCAACCTGTGCAGACCCTGGCCCATGGCGAGACCAAGTGCCTGATCGGCTTTGAGACGTGCCTTGATCGCACGTCCGCTTCCGTACTCGTAGACAACGAGCACGCACAAGGTCTGCACCGCCTCGAGCATCTTTTCACCCGTGTCGTCGCCATCTGCGAGCTCCAGCAGGCGATCAAGGCCATCAGAGGCCTTGCGCTCGAACAAGAGGGTTCGTTCGCGCAACGCCGCCTTCTTCTCGTCCGAGCCAAAGTTGATGCCCTGACCCGACAACTTGTGCAGAGCGCCGATCGGCTGTATCTCGTCTCTGAGTAGAGGCAAAACGCACTGAAGCGCATAGATAAAGGTCGAGTCAGGTTTGAAGAATTTGATGAGCACGTCGATGTGCTTGGGTGGTGGCAGAACAGGAATGAAGCGGTAGAGGTAGCGGTAGTAATCGGTGAGAAGCGCCTTGACGCTACCCGCTTCGGCAGCGGCAGCGTTCAATGTGGTATAGGACACTTTCTTGAGGTTGGGGGCATCGGCCACGTTGTCGATCGAGGTGTGACGCGACGAGCTGGGCTCACTGGAGGCACCCGGGGCAGCGACCGAGCTGGCGTTGTATGCGGCTATCGCATCATCGACTGGAGCCCATGAGCTGGGACTCTGAAGGGAGCCGGGCGAGAGAGCAGAAGAGCTCTGTGGAACATCAGGGGCAAACACCGTCGGGGAGGTGGTGCCGAAAGGTACTGCAGCACCTGTAGGAGCAGCTTGCTGGAAGGACGCCTGCTGCAGAGGTGCACCGTTAAAGCCAGCGAGCTGCGCGGATTGGTGTTGCTGTTGCCGTACATGCTGGTTGAACTGCTGCTGGGGAGAGAAGTGCGGATGGTGCTGCTGTGGTTGCGGCTGCATCAGCATCTGCGGAGCAGAGGGCGGCTGAGTCATTTCAGGCAGCTGATATGGCAAGAATCCACCGGCCTGGAAAGCAGACATGGACGCAAAAGGATCTTGGAGTGAATCATCGAAGGAGAACGCAGAGGCAGGATGCTGCTGTTGCGCGGATGGAAGCGCTGACTGGGTGGGCATATGGAGGGTGTTGGACATGGAAGCTGGCTGCTGGAGGACAGAGGGATCAAACGACTGATACGGGTCGGGGATGCTGAAGACGCTCGAATGAGGCTGCACCTGCTGCGACTGCGGTTGTGACGGTGACTGGACGGGGGGAGGGGACGAGAGATCTGCAGCAGAAGGACCAGCAAGACCACCGGGCCGACGGAAAGCATAGGGCATATCTGTCATGGCAAAGAGCTTGTTGAGATGACTCTGCAAGTCTTGTGTGGGGTCGAGCTTGGGCTTGGGCTTGCCTCCACGACGGGATACGGTGTAGAGGCACTCGTCGGGGCGACCGCGGCCGACGCAGGCGGAACATGGCTTGCTACCGTCACAGCGCGACTTGCGGGAGCGACAGAAGGTGCATGCGCTTTTGACGGGCGCGGCGATGGGACCCTTCTTGTCCCTGTCATCGGCCTTGACAGTGCTGTTCCTGACGGGACCCGAGCTGCTCGACTGCTGGAGGTCGGCTTGAATGCCGTTGGCATGACCGTGGCCATTGCTGTATGGTGAGTGTTGATCGTGCGTCGACATGGCAACTCGCCACAGTGAATGAGATAGGGCGCGGGTCTGCGAAGAAGCTTTTTAGCGCGAAGAGTTGGGACAGCAGAGAAAGCGGAGCCGCAATGGAAGATGGGTCTTGCCCGCCCGCGTGTCGTGTATCGTGCAGACGGGGGTTGAGCAAAGTGCGCGTTGATGATACGTCGGAGATGGCGAGTAGGAAAAAAAGAGAATGCGAGATCCGACGAATGGACAGAGCGGAAGGAATGAGCGCCGCAGGGAGGAGGGTGACGAAACGTAAGAATGGAAAGATGATAGTGATGAGAGCGACGTCGGCGGAACCGAATATGTTAGAGAGAGAGAGAGAGTAAGAGAGTATGGAGCTCAATGGTGGTGGTGGTGGTGGTGGTTGTCGTCGTCGTCCTCGTCGTCGTTGTCGTCGCCGCTGCCGAGTGACGTCCAAAAACAAAAACGTGCTTGTGCTGCGCCACAAAGAGGGGATAATGAGCCGATGATGAGCTCGGAAGAGCCGGTCTGCCACGCTTCTAGAGAAAAAAATGGCCAAAGTCGAGTCGGAACTGTTGTCGCACGAGGCACTCGACGCACTCAGAACCCAGCGCTGCACCGGCCCTACAGGAAGATAAAACCGAACCAAACGCGCAACTCGAGATGGCTGCTGCTGCTGCCAAGTTGCATGAATTCAAATAAATCAGCTTCGTGTTTCAAAGGGTTGAAAAGGCAGGTCAGCCTGGCTCAAACTGGAGACGGCGGCTGCTGCTCTAGCTGAGTTCGGGAGGCACCAGGGCGAACGAAGGTTGGCAGCGCGAGTGAAGGATCGAGTGGCGTAAGGCAGAGAATTCGGCTGAGGTTCCCCAAGCCTCGTTGCTCGCCAGCTAAGAGCCGACAGCGGAACAGCCAAAAATGCGTTGCTAGCGGCTCAGAGCGAGCAACCTTTTTTCAGGTGATTTTTGCAGACGGAGACCCATAAGGGGAGCGAGAATGAATATCCTCTTTCGTTTCCTTGGTGCAATGTCGTCGACGACGCATCTTGGCAGCTGCAGCAGAGCAGTGCAGTGCAGTGGAGGTTGTTATCGCCGTCGCCAGCCGCTCCAAGATTAATAATTTCTGGGCCGCGAGTGGAGGGAGGCTGCTGAGGGCAAGTGCGAGGGCGAGGGCAAGAAAGACAAAAGAAACTCGAACAATCAATCAATCCCCTTTGTACTGTAGCTTCCTCGCCGGACTCCGCAACCAAACTTCTCGCTGCTCGGAACAGCGATGATGGTCAGGTTCTACGCTACAGTTGCGCATGGTCTCGGCCCTCACTCGGGCCAAGCAAGCGTCTCGAGCGCTCCTCTGTAGATCCATTGCACTCGGGATCGTGACGTGCTCAATTTGTCGGTTGCTGGATGCATGCATGCATTTGCAGGTACGGGTGGCATCCCAATCTGAGGATCCGTGCATTTTAGCGCAGGCGGCGCCAGGCATTGCCGGCCATCTCGCTCTTGGCACTGCTGCTCATGGGCCGCACCACATTCAAGTTGCTCTCGAGGTGTAAAACTTACTTGCTCGCATCAGATCCACACAGCTGGTCATGATGCAAGCGACCCGTTGATTACCGGTACAAGCGAGATGCGCACGAACAACCTCGTTCCTCACATGCTTGCTTGCTTGGGCGATCATATGTTTGATGCTTTGCTCTAAGTTTCTATGGCCACAGATGGCCTCGAAGCACTTTCTTCACTGTCGTCGGACACAAGGGGTAAGGCTTGTCGACTGTCTGACTCACTGCTGTTTGTTCTTTCTGGTGGATCCAATTGAACATCCGATCCGAATGAGGCACCTTGTATCTGTGTTTGCGATCATGAATGCGTGCGAGCGCCGTTTGTCTCCGAGCCGAACAGACCTCTGAGGTGCGTTCAAATTCGCCTACACTCGAGACGAGCGGGTTAGTGTCGCTGATGACCTCACAGAGAGGGAGAAAGAGAGACAGAGCGGCGGTTGCAAGTGGGTGAAGCGCGTTTGCTTAGTCTCATTAGCATCCCATTTTTAGGCACCAATCACACAACGAACCTTGCCCAAAGCGACACAGAGCATGCAAGATTTGTCAGCCACCAACGCGGTTCAGAAAGCGAGCCGAGACAACGCAACGGACACCCAACCCTTGTCGTTGTAAGATCGTAACGACGAGCTTGCCTCTTGACAAGACATCCGCATACTTCCGACGATCCCGTTTTATTTGCGTCCTAATGTTATACCTACTTTGCTACACAACTAGTATTAGAAATCAAACGAGAGCGTCAAGATCGTCTCAGAAGCGCCAAAGGTCAAGTAAGGAAAGGCTCGGGATTCGGGTCGGTTTGAGTCGAAATTTAAAGCGCAGTTGGGGATGTGTGATGAGGGTGACTCTGCCGCCATTTTGCATGTCGTTCTCCTCCTCGTCACCATCATCGACCTCTTCATTGCTACCTTTTCTCGCTCTTTCTCTGGTTCCTTGTCGAATACAGGATTTCTATCACTCCTTTCTCCAGCTCTCGGCCTTTCAGCTCCACGCTCTGTACTGGCTTCAAGACTGAGCGGCGATAGCTTACAGGAAAAGGCAGGCTTTTCGCACCAGCCTGCACGCCGCATCTCGCCCACCCCTGCATCCAGCACCTCCGCTCTTGATTCACATCTTAAACAACCGAACATACACTACATCACAACATGAAATTCCCGACTTCAACCTGCTCGTCCGCAGTGACACGCGCTCTGGCTCGATCACAAGCTGGTCAAGTCCGTTCTGTGGCCACTACCACGGCTACGCTGCCAACCCTGAAAGCGTCCCTGCCCAAACAAGCCGCACCTGCGCCACGGGCTTTGTCCAATCTTGTCCCTACGATCAAGTCTAGTGCTTCCGCACTTTCCACCCGCAACGCCGCGCGCCAATCTCTGCTCGCGTCCAACAGCACATTGGCACGCTCTGTGTCGTCGTCCGCGTCTGCGTCCGCACCTGCCTCGTCTCCAATCTCGTCCTCATCCGAACCTTCTCCCTATGCATCACCTCTACCCACCTCGTCCCTCATCAACGTCACAACACTCCCCAACCGAGTCCGTGTGGCCACCGAAGCCACGCCAGGCCACTTCAGCGCCGTCGGAGTTTACATTGACGCCGGCTCTCGATACGAACGCCCCTGGGTCGCTGGCGAATCAGGTGCTTCTCACCTCTTGGATCGTCTCGCTTTCAAGTCGACCACCAATCGCTCCTCACAACAGATGACCTCCGAAATCGAAGCGCTCGGCGGGAACGTCATGTGTTCGTCCTCGCGCGAGACCATCATGTACCAGTCCAGCGTCTTCAACAAGGACGTGCCCGCTGTGCTCTCCATCCTCGCCGATACCATCCTCAACCCGCTCCTCAGTCCAGAAGAGCTTGATGTGCAGAGGGAAGCCGCCGCCTACGAAATTCAGGAGATCTGGTCCAAACCCGAAATGATCCTCCCTGAACTCTTGCACACTACCGCCTACCAGGCCAACACGCTCGGAAACCCTCTGCTCTGCCCCATCGAGAGCCTCGAGCAGATGACCGCCGACAATTTGCGTAACTTCATGTCCACCTGGTATAGGCCCGAGAGGATTGTCGTCGCTGGTAGTGGAATGCCGCACGAGCAGCTCGTCGAGCTCTCTGAAAAGCTGTTTGGCGACCTCAAGCACGCTTCTGATTCCTCGCGTCTCAGCTCCGGCTCTTCGTCGCTCTCCAGCTCGCCCTCCTCGTCATCATCGTCATCGTCCTCGCGCTCCTCGTCTCTGTCGTCACTTTTCTCGCGCTCCTCGTCCAACTTTTCAACGTCCTCCTCTTCCTCGGCCACACCTACATCGGCAGAGCTCGCCGACCTTATCTCCACCCCCTCGCACTACACCGGTGGCGAGCTCTACATTCCACAGTCTGATCTCGAGTTTACGCACGTCTATGTCGCCTTTGAAGGTCTCAGCATTCACGACGATGACATCTACGCGCTCGCTACGCTGCAAATCTTGCTCGGTGGCGGTGGCAGCTTTAGCGCTGGTGGACCCGGCAAAGGCATGTATTCGCGCTTGTACACCAACGTGCTCAACCAGCACCACAGCGTCGACTATTGTGCCGCCTTCCACCACTGCTACTCGGACTCGGGTCTGTTTGGCATCTCGGCCTCGGTCCATCCGAGCTTCAATTCGAGCATCGTGCACGTCATCGCGCGCGAGCTCGAGCTCTGCACCAGCTCCCTCTACCAGGGCTCGGTTACGCAGGCCGAGCTGAACCGTGCCAAGAACCAGCTCAAGAGCTCGCTCGTCATGGCGCTCGAGTCGAGGCTTGTCGAGGTCGAGGATCTAGGAAGGCAGATCCAGGCGCACGGCAAGAAGGTATCGGTCGAGGAGATGTGCCAGAAGATCGACCAGGTGGATCTCAAGACGCTCAATCGGGTAGCGACGCGTGTGCTCAGGCCGCAGAAGATGTCGGTTTCTGCGAACAGGTCGCCGCGAGGATCGGGTCAGGCGACGGTGGTCGCGCAGGGCCAGCTCGAGGGGCTGGGAGACGTGCGTGATCTGCTTGCGAGGCGCGGACTCGGTGTACCGCCAAAGCAGGCTTCGTGAGTGGCTCGACAGCTCGGACCCTTAGCCTTCTTTGCATCATCTTTGGACCTCGCTTCCTACTCTGTTCGCTCATCATCGCATCTCAACTCTACTTGAACCTGTTTCGGCATTCTTGTATCTCTAGAATTCATTGTCGTTCGGCAATTCACCACTTTGCTTCCAGAGATTGCTTTGTCTGTGCTCCTAATCACCAGCCAGAGCGAGCGAACATTCTGGAGAACGATTGTGAATGACAAGCAGCAAAAGACGAACGAATGATGTGTGTCAAAGGTCTTGAGTGCAAAGAGCGGCATGCGTGTGAGAACGGGACAATGTAGGATGCAAATGAAGGTGCTGAGACGCCTTGAGGGCGTGAAACAAAACGTAGTGGGAGAGCAGATTGGGTATGGAGCGACTTGGTGTCGGAAGCTGTTGCATCGCAGCGAACTCTAATCAGGAGGCAGCGGTGGTTGGGTTGGTATCGTACAAGAACGGCCGGGTCTCCTCGCGGAAGCTCCAAAACAGCCTATACATTCTCTTTTCTCCCTCCTCGTCCACTGTCCACCCACTGAGGTGTTCGGGCAGCAGATGCAAGCTTTGCTCACCGCTTGTGCGCTTCTCCAGCGCTTCCGAGTCGGTGAGCAGCGGGGTGGTGGGGACCGTGGTGGCGATGGAAATGTCGTCTTCGTCCTCATCCTCGTCGTTGTCGAAGAGCGACGTGCGCGACGTGCTTCTGCTGATGCTGCTGCTCGAGCCGCCGTCGCTAGTATACGAGGCCAGGCGCAGCTGTTGACGTCTACGCGCCATCGTCCCGGCACCGGCACCAGCACTGCTGAGGACCGCAGGCGAGCGCTCGACCATCCACGCGACGTTGTCGGCGATCACACTGATGCGGCCTGCAAGGTCATCGTGCTGATTCTTGGCCTTTTTGTAGATGACATGCTGACAGATGGGATACACCTCGTGCTTTTTGTCCGAGCTCTTGGTCTCGCGGATCCAGCGCAGCGCCGCAGCGTTGTCCGCGACCCTGTCCTCGCCGCCCATCTGAATGTAGACCGGATGGCGGATCTCGCTCGCGCGCGCTCGCAGCTCTTTCATGGCTTCGACGATGCAGTACAGGTGTCCGATGCGGAAGGATCCCTTGTGCGAGCGCGGATCCTGCATGATCAGCGAATCGTACACCTTCGGGTCCTTGTCCACCACCTTCTTGTGCGGCACAATCACCTCCAACCGCCCCAGCTTGAACACGTGGTACAGCATGATGAACAGCAAGCGCAGAAAGGCGTTGACGACGACAAACCGCGTGTTGGACGCCACCATGGGGCCGACGCCGATCAGACCGTCGATGGGGATTTCCGAGGCGTCGGTTTCGTCGTACCGGTACGAGGCGGGGTATTGGAGTGCGTACGAGAAGGCGACCAGCCCGCCGAACGAGAGGCCGAGCATGAAGGTCTTTCGACGTTCGAGCTTAGTCGGGGCGATGGCTGGGAAGAGGGACTGCGATTGATCGCGTCGTGCGACATCGTGGAGGACTGCATGCAGCCCGGCGCAGAACCCTGCCATACTGTGTTGGTAGACGTGTAAACCGGACGAGTAGCCGTGCGAGGGCAGGTCGGGAACGATGAGTCGGAATCCTGCATCGAGGTAGCGTCGGCACTGGCTCGCGAGTGTTCCCGAATGCACTCCTGTGCCGTGACTATCCGATTGAAAACAGGGGATGTGCAAGCGTCAGTATCGCTGTCAAAGTCGAGGTAGGCGGGGTGGGGACGGACCAACTTACACGAAAATCATATCAGCGTTCCGACCAGTGTCTCGAACAGCGACTGGATCCTGCCATACCTGATACCATACCCAGTCCTTCCCGTTCTCGAGCATGACCTTGTGAAACGAAATATCGACATCGTCCTTCTCATACAGCCTCTTCTCCATGGCTGAAAAGGGCACGTTCCATCTGCCGTAGCTCCTGTCGCTTGGTTCGTGTATCCCTAGCGTCTCGACCAGTGGCCCACCCCAGACTTCCCACAGCGTGCTGCCTAGCGAGGCGCATGTTGACAGCATTGTCGCGTGTTGAATCTCGCGACGCTAGGTGTTTTGGACAGGTTGATGATGCCGATAACGATGAAAGCAGGTAGGCGAGAGTGGAAGCGAAAGAGCTGGAAAAGTGGTGGCAGAGGCGGAAGCTGAGCTCGTTGGTACCGACAACCAAAGAGCGCTCCTATGATGAAGTGAAACGAGAGGGTCTTGATGATGGAGGGAGGAGAGGCAAGTTTGAGCGAAACCGTGATCTCTTCTAAAGGTCAAGACTTGGAGATGAGGATGTAGGCTCGCTTGAGAAGGGTTTCTGCATGAGCCGTCTGTGTCTGCTCCAGATATCGCTGTCTATACTCAAAATAACAGCTGCACAACTTGGCAGGCCTGCGTGACGTCGAGCTAGCCAGCGTTCAGAGGAGGTAGTGCAGACTTAGCGAACAGAAAAACACCAGGCCAGGCCGTGCACTTGCGAAGGGGTTGGTTTACATCCAACACGTATGCATCATGCAAAGGCAGGCTGAAAGCCGACTAGCCACCCTGACATCAGCACGCTCTATACACTGTCGATTGCGCAAATCATCTAGAGCACGCTGGCGAGACGAAGCCGGCGGCACGACCCTTTGACCGACCAGGTGGGGGGGTGCACATTCCAGCCACTGACCCCTACGTCGAAACTTGCCCATTCGTTCAACGGTGTTGATTCACCAACCGCTTGTCGGAAGTGTTGGCTGGGCGTCGCGTCCACAACAAGGCAGCCAAGGCAAAGAGTCGGGAAGCGAATGTGCGGAGGAGCAAGAAGAGAGACGCGTGCACCACTTGAAGCTCGGTAGTTGCCGCAGCGTCCAGACTGGAGAGAAAACGCGGGGGGTGCAGAGAGATAGCACAACGAGAGCACCACACTGAGGCTGTGAACGAGACCGGGCATGAGAGGATCGACTGGAATGTTCACAGCTCGCTTAGCAGTTTGTGCGTCTGCATGGGTTTTGCGATTTTGGACACGAGGCCAGACGCGGTGTACATACCTCTAAGAAAATCCAGAGCCCCCGCCCGCCCACTGTAGCAAAATGAGGGGCTGTCAGGGGGTTGGACTTGGCTGGCTGTTGTGCTGTAAAAAGCGAGTGAGACTCGTTGCACGCCTTCTCGACGTTGCTGGTCTCACTGACCATAAGAAGAGCTACGAGAACCTCCCAGTCTCGACCTGCTCAGCTTTCGTCGAATGGCTGCACGTTTTCGAAGCGACTGCCCGTGTCGAAGGCAGTCTCGTCTCAGCTCGAGACACATTGTGCAAGAGTATCAAGCCGTCTTGGCCGTCTTGATGGCAAAGTTTCTCATTCTTCTTGCTGTGCCGTGCTCTCAATTTCGGCAACTTGCATTCGGTAAGAGATTGGACCAGTCCAGTCAGCAAGCGAGTCGATCACGATCATGGCCTCTTGTTTGCCGTCACTGCTAGAAGGCCCACGTTGTGGTACAGTACCCGGCTCGGCAATTTCGATTCTGCGAGCATGAGCTGTCACATGAGGAGAATGGCGTCGATCAGCTTTTTTTTTGACAGCTCAACTCAGTGTCGCGCCGCTGTCCTGCTGCTGCTGCTGTACTCGACATTCCCCAGCTCCTGAACAGAAAAAAAAATAAACTACAGTACGGCCAACTCCCTTGCCTCACCCTCCCTCTTCCCGCTTATGATGCCCGCTGGTTCCCCATGCAGCATTCCGCTTCGTCTAGGACGCAGCTCCAAACTTCTTGGTATCAGTTTGCAAGCCATTCATGCAGGCCTTGCCGGAGGCCATGTAAGATTGGCGCTCGATCTCGGCGTAGACTCCCGCTCTGGCCGGATGGGTTCTGGACGCGTGAACAGAGGCCCGTCCCACGTGAAGCATCCGCTGGTTTACTCTCGAATCAAGAGCGAGACCAGTCGGGACTGTTTGTGCAGGGTAGCACTGCTCTCTTCGACTGCAAGTGGTTGCAAGACCAATCTAGGTTGCTCTAGCCGCTCCAGCTGAAGCGCATCGCAAAAGTCACGTAACAGAGCTTGAACCCAAGCCTCTCTTTTCGCCACACTTCTCACTGCACTCACTCGCTTCGCATTCACGCAACCTCTTTCGAGTTTATGTTTGTCACAGCACGTAGTAACCATCGAAGCCTCGCTCAGTCACTTGCGTCGTACCACACCTCCATCCACCACAGCACATCTGATTTCTTCCTCTATCGACACTCAATCCGCCCTCCTCATCAGAAGCTGGCTCTTCTGGTCTTTTCGATTCTCCTCCGAACAGCTCAACAATTGAATGCATACCTGTAAAGAAAGACGACCGAATCATCCTCAACTGGCGCTTTGATTCCTCTTTCAGCATCCAGAGTTCAAATTCCACTTTCATCACCATGTCAGCCCAACATTGGGGTGCACGTCAGCAACAAGGGCAGCACCCGAGCCCATATCCACAAGGCAGCAAAAGCAAAGGCACAGAGGAGCGCTCTTCGCGTCGTTCCTATGGCCTCGGCCTAGCCGGCTTTGATGACGCCGATCCCCCTGCACCTTCAAGCGGTTACCATGGCGGTGACAGCATCGCCATGGGGCAGCCAGCTTACGAGATGCATCCAACACAACAGCCACTCGATCCCCTTTCCTACTCCCCGACCGTTGCATATCAGCCTTGGGACTCTGAGCAGGAGAAAGTGTTGCGAGCTCAGTCTTCACGCACGCGACTCGTTCCATCGCGTCGCAATTCTCTAGCCTCGTCTGCCTACCAGCACTCCCACGCTGGAGACCAGGGCGAGCATCCACAGCGAGACTATTGGGAGCAATCAGCCCTGCAGCCATCAGCAGCCTTCTTCGAGCCAGACTACAAGCTTCAAATAGAGCCACCGAGTCAATACACCACTGTCGACCACACGCATGACGAGCAAGGCGGCATCGCTCGAAAGCGGTTGTTCGAGTATGGGTTGCACGACGCCCAAGGGAAAAAGACGCTCAAGTTCTGGACGATCATCTTGGCCTTTTGCATCACGGTCACGCTGACAGCGCTCGACATGACAATGATCTCGACCGCCTTGCCCTCCATCGTCCAAGATTTGCCCGAGTCGACGATTGCCGGTGGCTGGGTGACGTCTTCGTACCTGCTCACCGTCACGGCCTTTCAGCCGCTCTTCGGTGGACTGTCGTGCGTGATCGGGCGGCGGTGGTCGACCGTGTTTGCCGTAGTCCTCTTTATCGGTGGGAGCATCTTGTGCGGCTGCGCGAACAGTATCCTTGTGCTTGTCATCGGACGTGGTGTGCAGGGTCTCGGAGGAGGTGGCATCCAAGCGGTCGGCGAGATCACCATCTCCGACATCACCACTCTGCGCGAACGTGGTCTCTTTGTCGGCATCTTCGGGTTGGTGTTTGCGGTAGCCTCGTTCGCAGCTCCTGTCCTGGGCGGCTATTTCAGCGATCACGACTGGCGTTGGATCTTTTGGCTCAACATCCCCATTGGAGTCGTCGCCATGTTCATGTTGATCGTGACCATGAATCTGCCCGTCCCTTCGATGCCGTTCAGGACCAAGCTCGCAAAGATGGACGTGGTCGGAAATCTGGTGCTGTTCGGCAGTGTCGTCAGCATCCTCATCGCGGTGACCGAGGGAGGAATCTCGTATCCATGGACGAGCGTGCACATCTGGGTACCCATGGTGGCTGGTGTGGCAGGGTTCTTCCTTTTCCTGCTGATCGAGTTTGTACCCAACCCGCTGAGCACGCAGCCCGTGCTGCCTCTCAAGCTGTTTAGCAACCGCACTGCATGCTCTGCCTTCCTCATGACCTTCCTCCACGGCATCGCCACGTACGGAGCCATCTACGCGCTGCCCATCTACTTCCAAGCGATCAAGGACCAGAAACCGCTCAAATCGGCCGTCTCGACCTTCCCCGCCACCGCCCCCACCGCACCCTTCGCCATCGTCGCCGGCATCGCCATGGCCATGACGGGCAAATACAAGGACCTGACCTTCATCGGCTGGTCCTTCACCGCCGGTGGATTCGGCTGGATGACGCGCTTCCAAACCAACACGTCTGAGTGGGAGCTCATTGTTGCGCAGATCGTCGCGGGTATCGGAGTGGGGATCTTGTTTGCCATCACGCTGCCTCCGATCCAAGCGAGCTTGCCCGTCGAGGAGCTTGAGACCGCCACGGCGACCTATGCCTTCTTCCGCTCGTTTGGCGCTATCTGGGGGATCGCAATCACCACGTCGCTGCTGACGGCGAGTGTGAGCGACAAGCTGGGCTCGGTGCCTGAAGCGGCGCAATTGGGATTGACCGGTCCAACGGTGCTCGGGTATGTCGAGAGGATCAAGAGCTTGCCGGAACCGATTCGCGATCAGGTGCGCCAGATGTACGCCGACGGGCTCCAAAAGGGGTTCTATGCATTTATGCCTGTGGTGGTGGTCGGATTCGCGTGCTGTATCTGGATCCGAGAGCTGCCGCTGCCAGATTTCATGCGGGAAGACAAGGAGGGCGGCGACCATGCCGCCGAGTCGCAACACCAGCCGCCGCAGAAGGACGCGCGACAGGCGCCTTTCCCCACCTCGTCGGCCAACGTCCCGGAGCGATACATAGAAAAACACATGCCCAGCCACGGCGACAGTTCGCAAGATACGACGCTCGTCGGATCGAATGCAGAGCATCACCATATCGTGCATACCACGTTTGATGCCTCAGCATCAGCAGCAGCACCGGAGGCGACGCACGACGTGGTCCGCTACCGCCACGACTATCAGCATGAACCGGCGACTCCGGAAGGGTATGCGTCGAATGCGTTCCAGTATGCCGAGTTCTCGCCTGCTCTTGGGTACACCGCCAAGGGCTGGAAGCACGCGGAGAAGAACGCTGGAGGACACTGGCTCGCAGCCCCTCCCAAGGTGTATAGATAAGCGGACTCCCTATGCTCAGCACAGGGGTCGAGACGCAGAGCTCGACGCCCACAGACCACGCACGCACACACACACACTCATTCAGAACTTTCACAGCATTCCTTCAGTATCGCAGCACATTCGTTTGGGGCCAGTTCGACACTGGCACCCCGCACACACACAGACAATCGTTTTGACTCCCCAATCCGCATTACAATTCTGTTTCTTCGAGCTGCCCGTGTGCGTTTGTGTCGAGGTCTGACGTTGGTGCCCCACGAGCAGGTCCAGAGGTTGAGAGAGCTGAGGTGTTGCTTGAGGAGCAGGAAGTTGGGGAAGAGGGAAAAAGGGGAGGGGGGGGGGGGGGGATTCTACTCGGAAGTCGAGCTGATGATTGTCGAGTTGGCGTTGTTTTTGCTAGTGGTAGCAGCCGAAGTGTCGGTGGTGTTGAGTTTGGCCAAACCGATCTTGTTGGCCTTTGTGTTTGTGGCAAAGTAGACGTTCTTGAGGAAAGTGGCGCCGACGAGCCATTCGTTGTTCTGGCCTACGTTGCCCGCCGAGACCGAGCTGACGCAGTCGCCCTCGAGGTTGTTCGAGTCTGCGGGCAGGAAGAGCATGTCGCGCGTGTCGATGGGGAAGACCTTGCCGCCGAACGTGAAGGCGACCTGCGAGGTTGTGGTGCACGGGATCGTGTAGCCGCCTTGGCCATCCGACTTGCTGCCCTGGATCTTGGCGTGCAGCGCGTCTGCGTCCTCCTGCGGGGCTACGATCAGCGTTGTGCCTGTGTCCAGGATCGCCGTCCTACCCTTGAGCCCAAGATCCTTGCCGCCCACGGTAACAGCGCCGATATCCGCCTCCCAAAACCCCTTGGACGACACGTTGTCGATCTCGGTAATGTTGCCGGTATACTTGGCCGGGTCCACACCGCCAAACGTCACCTCGCCGTCGTTGTACCCGTCCGCTACGCGGCCCAAATGGTACCCCATCACAGGCGCCTGCACCCGGCCTTCGTTATACAGCGCATCGATCGGCGTCGGCTGCCCCGCGTTGGACAGCTCGCTGCGAGCAAGACCCATGAGCCCGTCAAAGGGCACCGTGTCGCCTGCGAAATCGGCCGACTCCTGCGTCGTCACGGCAAACGTGTAATTGGTCAGCGCCAGCCCGGCGATCGCCACGTCGTCCGTGACGAGGTGGCCCGAGACATCGCCTGTGCCGTACGTGATGGTAAACGAGGTGGAGAGCGACTTGTACGTGTCCGAGGTCGAGCCGCCGAGCTGGGTGTGTGTGCTGCCGCAGGCACCGCAGCCAGTGCTGGGCACCCACGTGTCCGCCGACCCGCTATCGATGAGCATCCGGAACGTCTGGTTCTGCGAGCCAATCTTGATCGTTGCGACGTAGCCAATGTCGTTCGATTCGATGTCGAGCCCCAAGCTCTGCACCGCCGTCGGCGCCGAGGCAAGCGTGAGGTTGTCCGACTGTGACGCGACCAGGTCCACTTCAGAGTAACCTGTCGAAGCCACTTGCTGGAGAGTAGACTTGGCCTTGGACCCGCCTTCGAGGCCCGTGCGCCCGAAGAGGTCGTCCATGATGCTCGAGAGGAAGCGGCGCTGCATGTCTCCGCCGGACTTGGGGTGGGTCGTGTAGCCCTGGCGCGGGTTGCTGGCTCGCTGGCTTCCGCGCGTGGCCAGCAGCTCGCGACGTGCAAGGATGCTCGTTTTGCGTCGTTCCAGTGCCTGCTGCATCTCGGCAGATGTAGGCCCGCTCCGGCCTAGGATCGATGCAAGCTTCGAGTTTGCTCGATTGATGTGTCGCTGATAGAGCTGTTTAACCAATAAAAACACCCGTCAATCGACGATGTCAGTAACAATACGCTGCGACTATAGACGTTCGGACTCGCACACAACTTACCATGAGCGGATTACCGTCCTGATTGTGTTCGAGCCGCTTGAGCTGCACCTTCATCCCCACTCGACCATCGGGACTCTCGAAGGCCGAACCACCAGTGGTGATGGTGTTGAGAGGAGCGGTACTGGTCTTGAGGCTAGAGCCTGATCCGGACTTGACAACAATGCCGACTCGAGGCTTCCTGGAGGGCGTCCTCGTCGTTGAGGCCCCTGTGGCTGCGTAGACAGGTGCAGCATATGCACTGGGCCAAGGGCTGGTCTCTACGCTTCCATGACTGCTGTGAATGTGCCCGAGCAGCGTGTGAAAGTCAAAGGCTCCGATGGTCAGGAGGACGAGGAGGAGAGTGAGGAATTGTGCGGAGAACTTCTTCATGGCTGGCCAAAGATAGTTTGTTGGGCTAAGATTGGTGGCTTCTCAGATTGATGGCTTCGTGAGATGCTCAAGTAGGAGTGATTGAAGAGCCCGAGTTACTTGATGCTGTAATCTGTCCAGAGCGGTGGTCGATGGCGAAAGTGCTTGCGGAAGTCGTAGCGATGAGCTATGTTTGAAACAGGTAAAAAGATCGTCAGCACCTTACTCTTCGAGCGTCGACAACCCTCCCAATCTATGAGACTTACGACCGGCCTCTATTCTATCGAGTCAAGAGAACGTGTTGAAAAGAGAGTGTATGATGTGCTACGAGACCAGCCGAGACCTTGAACAAGATGGAACCAAAGGAGCGTGCCTGGAGAGAAAGGGTAGGAAAAGAAACGGTTCCTTCGACGATCGCCAGGATCAGGATATGCCGTTAGAGAGAAAAGAAAGGTTGCGAGAGCCACAAAGAAGAAGAAAGAGGAGGGAGCGAGACCAGCCGGTGGTATGGAGGAGAAGAAGGTAGGTTCCAAGGACGGGACAACCAGGAAAGACCATTTGTGGAAAGACGATGCCTTCCCATAGTGCAGACTCTGTCCGGCAGCACGCAGCAGCATAGGACAGTAGAGTACTTGGACAAGGGACCGGTCAAAGAGGCTCCACTGCGCCGCCTGTGTTTCAGAATCTGTTTGTTGCCGTCCACCAGCGAGCGTCATTGAGGATTGTTCTGTGTTCAACGATACACTGTGCGCCATGCGCCTTCTACAACCACAGACCAGGTCTCAACGAAGACCATTTCAGAATCTGTTGAGCTGTGCCAACCTCTTGTGAAGCGCGGTAGGGGCGAGAGGTGTTAGTCAGAATGTTGAAGTTAGAGTTCGGCCAAGCGTAACCTCGCGCCTCAGTGACGCCGCAAACATTTCTTCCAAGCGAGCGGCATGTGCTCGTCAGTACACCATCGAGGATGGGAACACTCGGAAACAGTATAGCAGGATATGTCTGTGACGCAGGAGACGTTTTTGGCAGCCCAATCGAGAGTAGAGAGGCGCAACTTTGGATGCAGAGAGAAGACCGACGTCAGGGCGAAAAGGCAGTATTTGATATGGCGCGTCCAACACGGCGTGACGTTTCGTGCAGCCCAACGGAAAAAGTCACGGTAAGGGTTTCGTGGTTGCAGCAGTTGCAGCGTTGGCCAAGATTCTAGCCGCGGTCTTTTCCTTCGTTCTGGACCTTCTCTCTAGAGGATAACTGCCATGTACCCCAATAGAGCCGTGCAGTTGATGGTGCAAGGACAGGTTGAGGTGAAGCTATGACGAGATCGCTTCCCGATTTGGATGCCATCGCAGCCGATTTCCGTACATGTGGAGGCGGAGAGCGCAAAAAATCCGGTCCGCATGCAACCGCGAACGAGCCAAGCCAAAGCTGCTAACCCGCCTCGCCCGTCCTTACCGCTCTCCATCTACCCTGCATTCATCGCGCAATAATGTCGGAACACGTAGCCCTCTACACGCTCTCTGGCTCGAGCACCGACGGCCAAACGGTGCTCAACCACATCCGATCTAGCGACTTTATCGACGAGATCAACAGCGGCGAAGGGCCTCGCGAAGAGTGCGGTCTGTACAGCCTCGTCCAGCTCGTCCAACCCTCGTCCGTCCAGTTCGGATCGGAAACGGACGTCCTGGAATACCATAGAAAGCTGATCAAGGGAGACGAGAAGGCGCAGGTAGACGGACAGGATGCAAAGTGGAATGCGCTCTGCGTGCTGATCGCCGACAAGGACCAGGCTGATCTGGTGCATGTGTTGGAGCTCTCCAAAGAGGGCCAGGTGCAACAGAGGCTCAAGGCGAAAGCTAGGTCCTCCGTCGAAGTCGTAAGTATACAAGGTATCGATGAGCTCGCCATACCACCGCTCTGAAGCTGATAATGTCTTTCTTGCTTGGCTGCAAAACAGGCTTCCAACGTCTCCATCGCCAACATGTCGATTCAAGAAGTATGTCCTCTGCCGATCATCCACCCAGACCACGTCCATTTGCTGACATCTCGCCCACTTTGACCCCCTCTCTATCCGCTGACTCCACTCCCAATTCACAGTATAAGGACATGAGTGGCAATGCCGAAGTATATGACGCTGGACAATAATCTCTCACAGACTCAAATCGAAACCCCCAAACCACATGATCGTTTCGTCCGCCGTCTGTGGAATGCCGACATACACTGTAAGGCCAGACACTGGTATGGCCCTGTTGGACGTCCTTTCTTTCCAAGTTCAGCTGGCGTAATACACATCAGTCGCTATCTTCCAAGAGACTCTTCTTCGACTTGGTAGACGAATAGGAGCCGGATCGCGAACTCATACCAGGTCTCTTCGGCAAGTCCGGTGGTGGAGGTGCCGTAGAGGTCGCGATGCTACCACTCGTGCTGTTCGCCACCGCCGAGGGCTTGGTCGGGATGGGAGGCGGACCGGATCTTCCGTTGGACGCCAGCGCCGCCGGGCCCGAAGCGATCCTTCTGTCGATTGTCGGCGATGTCGATATCGTCTTGCGCAAATAATGGCCCGCTTGAGTCGAAGCATCGTCGGTGACTACTGACGCAATGGTTGGAGACGCAGGCATCGACTTGACCCGCACTGCAGCGCCGTCCCCATCTCCCTTGTTACCGAGCAGCAGACTCTTAGCTCGTGCCTTGCTAGCGGGGGAGGGAGACATCTGCCTCGACTCTCGACCTTCTGCATCGCGTCTGCGGAAAGGATTTGAAGACCTCGACACCTCCTCGCCGCCACCCTCGCTGCTCGACGAGTCTTCTTCTCCGGACTGCTCCTGGTTCCACCACTGCTGGTGTGCATCCGAAGGATCCGGCAGACTCTCGTCATCCGAGCCTGAGTCTGACACGTCGCCTCCGCCGCCAGCGAGCCCGTTGGTCACTTTCTTCTCCTGCAGCAACTCTTTCCGTATCGCTTCCCGCTTGGGTTGGTCTACAATGCGCACCGGTCCGACAAAGGCGGCATACACGGGCCGATGGTCACTTGTCCTCAGCTCGGCGCGAGAGTAGCTCAGCTGCCGCAGCCCCAGTCCGCGATACAGGATGCGATCGGTCCACGCCGGGATGCGCTGCTTCTCGGATGAATCGTACTGATCCGAGCCATTGTCGTACTTGTACGTAGGCGCGAACGTGATGGGCCCTTCTTCGTAGCCCGGGAACACTTCGCCTGCATCTTTGCTGCGACGCAGCTGGTCTCGCGCATAAAGTCCAGCGAGGTCTTGACGTGCTGCCATGGAGCGTACAGCATCGTTGGTCAAGTCGATGCGGTAGTTAAAGTCGCCGAGCCAGATGACGTGATCGTGATGGCTAATCGTCTTGCCTCGAGCAAACGACAGACCTCTGGTGATGGTCCAGTAGTCGGCGTTCCTTTCTTCCCACGCGGAATGTCCTGCGGCAAAGTGAGCTGTGACAAAGCAGATCGAAGTATCGTAGTAGTCCATGCGGATCGCGACACCACCCTTGTTGCCGCTCATGCCCTTGAGACCCGTTTTGCGCGTGGCCGCTTCTACGAGCCGCACATCGTTGACTAGCTCCTGCTTGATCAGAATCACGAGCGCGGTTCCGACGAGCTGTTCGCTTCGGAGCAGAATGTAGCGGGAGCGGGCGCTTCGTCTTCGCGCGATCGTCTCCATGATCTTGGCCTCCCAGATGCGGATCTTGTCCGGATCGGTCATGAGGATCTGCTGCGGCGTCAGCTGTACGATCTCTTGAAAGGCAATGACAAAGATGTCAGACTCCTGGTCCTCGCCATCAGGGAACAGCCAAGGGATGAGCGACTCGCCCGGTGCTTTGCCGTTGAGGTTGTACGTGCCCGCAAAGATGGAAATATCACGGCTGGACGAGTACTCGTCGACACGAGAATTGAGTTCTGCTGTGACACTGTCGAGCACGGGATCAAAAACCGTGACGGGCTTCTGATTAGCCATGTTGCCGAGCAGCGCATCGATGACATTTTGCTTGCTCTTGTCCTGGAAATTGTTGATGTACATGCGGCCTGCACTCTTTGCTGCGTCGCTGAGCAGACCGCCGAGCGTCTTCTTGCCGCTTCGGGTGAAACTCGAGTTGAGCGCTCCGGTTCCGGCATAGATCTTGGAGAGTGCGTCGCCGTTTTCGGCCCACAGCACGCGATGCGAAACCCAGAGCGGATGATTGGGGTCCTGGAACGCCTGATAAGCTGGGTCGCGATTGGCAGCGGCGTCGAAGAACGTGTCGAGCATGGAGCGCGAGAGCATGTCTTCGACGACGTTGGTTCGGTCGAGGCAGTCAAGGCAGTTGATTCGAAAGATACCTTTCTGGCGCCGAAGCACTTGGCCAGTGGCGGTGTCGATGAGCGAGTAGCCAAATGCCTTTCGCTTGAGCTGCACAGGACCGAGGTAGCGAAGCTCGCTGCGGACGCCGTCGATGCCACCGGTGTTGCGCGAAACGGTATGGAAGTCGAAGTTGGTCAAGCCGATGCGCTCGGAGCCGTCATCTGCGACAAAGTCACCTCGTGAAGAGGTAGACTCGTCAGTGGGAGGAACGGCGATGTTTTCGGCTGTGCTGTGTCGCATGTGTTCTGCATACGCCGAAGTGAGGACGGTCTCTGCGTCGCGCGTGCCGAGCAGATTGATCGCATGGACACGAGAGTAGTGCGAGATGAGGTCGGCAAAGTGACGATCGAACGCTGGCTGTGAGGCACCGCGCGAGCGGGTGATCTGAATCTTGGCGTTGAAGGCCTGCAGACCCTGTTGCTCCCAGAATAGAGGGACGGAGCCACGGACTTGGACGTAAGTGAAAGTGACGTTTCCATCGCTGAAAAGGGTCTCAGTTTCGACAAAGTTGGCAACGTTTCCATCATCGTCGACTCCACGCGTGTTGAAGCGCGTGCCTGCCCTCTTCCAGCTGAGACGACTTATCAAAGCAAGAGTGCCTGTGCTGACTGGGTCTGTTGTCAATGAGGCTGCGCCAGCAGATATAGTCGCGGCCCCCGTCGAAGAAAGTGGCACTGCAAATGCGCCCACGAAGCCTTGAATCGCTAACAGCAGGAAGCAGCCTTGGTCGATCCTGATGCGATCTGCTCGTTCGAGACGGTCGCGAAAGCTGATCAGCGGCTCGATCATGTAGTTGTTCCACACAAAGCGACCGTCGTACTGCGAGATGTCATGCTCTTGTAAGCGTGTGGCAGCCGCGAGACGCTTGTCGAGTCGTGTGGAAAGATCGAAGGTACCGCCTTGTGCAAAATAGAAGGTGCCTGTGCTCAACAGCTTTTTGAGGCTAGTGCACGGGTGCTCGTATACGCTGGGCTGGGTAACAGCGCCTTCGTGGCCTGGGCCGTACGAGTCGTATGTTTCTGGTTGCGACCCTGGAGCATCCGAGATGAGCATATCGTCCCAAGTAGAGCGATTGACGCAGAAGAACGATACACCCGTGATGCGCATGACGGTCTCACCTGGTCTGATCGCACCCACCTCTTGGGCTGCTGTGACGACAGCCACGAAGAGATCCTGGCCGACATTGATGAGGCCGAGACATCCGTGTATTGACTTGGTGGTGAGTCTCTGTAGTGCCAGACCATCGATCTCGTGCTCTTTGACTACCTCCACGACGGCCTTGGCAGCTGAAGGCGCATTAGCTGCGGTAGAACCCGCAAGGGCGGCGGTCTTGTCAGATGCTGCTGCTGTTTGTGTGGCTTGGGTCGAGACGAGAATGGCGGTTGCCGAAGGGGGCTTTTCCGGGAATTGCGCAGTGTGGGACGTTTCGATGTCATCCGAGACGAGAGCGATCACGCGCGGCGCATCCTGTAGGTAGACGTGCATTGCATGCTCTAGCTCAACTACTGCTGTTACTGCTTTGCCGTTCGATGGCGATTGACGTTCTAAGCGGCGTCAAGAGCCGATGCAGTGGTAGGTGTAGGTTCAAAGGCTGGGCATTCCGTTCCAGAGCAGGGGGGGGGGGGGGAATTCCCTTGAAGCGCTAGACTGGATTCCTGTCTCGATTCACGATGGAGTAAGAGGGTGCAGAGGGTGATGGTCGAGAACAGAGGGGCGATCAAAGAGTTCACCACTAAAAGTCACACCAAAGTCGAGCGTGTGGAGGTTGGCGGCTCATCCGACTCGAAACGAGCTTTGAAATTTCAGCAGCACAGCAGCGCAGTGTTGAAAACGCATGGGCCTTCCTTCCGATCGTGCTCTTCTCTCCCTTGTTCCGCAGTCCAACGATCCAATCAGGCGAAACAGTCACACTGTCGGTTGGGTTCGACTTCTGACCATCGCATAGTTCGAAGACTCGGCTTCACGACGTGACGCTTACGGAAGCATCGAGACTCGACCGGACCGAAGCCGACTTACCGATGTCGTCCCTACCATCGCTAATTGCCAGCTATAAGACCCGAGCATGAGCTTCGGCTCGACTAACAGCCACCAGCCGCCTCGAAAGCAACCTCGCATCCTTCCATCTTTGGGCAGAATGGCGCTTCTGAAGGACCCAAGCACTGTCCTACCCCCAGAAACCTTTACATACCTGCTCAGCTTCCTCGAGCCACCGGCACTGTCGCGATGTGCTCGTGTCAGCACCGTTTGGAACGCCATCTGCACCGACGAGACCCTCTGGCGTCAACTCGCTATGAGACTAGGATACTGTCAGGTAGAACGCATAGCTGAGGAACGATCGAGCGGTATCAGGGTCGTGGCCACGGTGCTGCAAGAACATGATCCCTCTAGCGAGCGAGCTGCGTCTCAGGATCTGTTGCAGGCCACAATTCAGCGCTATCGGTCCAGAAACACCACAGAGTACTTTGACAACTGCGACACATGGCGCTTGTTGTGCTGTCAGCTGTGGCGCCTCGAATGCAATTGGTCGGCCAAGGATCAGCACGGTCTTGCAGAACCATCACAGACACCATCCTGTCGGGGCTCTGACGAGGATCGGTCGGAGGCCTTGGAAATGCCACCGTACTTGCTGCCGCGCCGCCGTGTACTTCACGAAGATACGTGCGGTGCAGGCGTCTGGAGATGCAAGATCGATCCAGAAGAAAGAACGTACATCGTCACGGGCCAAAACGGCGGCATCCAAGTGTTTGACCATTCCACCAACACGCTTCTCTGGCACATTGCGAGAACAGCAACCAGACCCAACCCACATCTTGAGTTCTCGCGCGGTTGGATGATCTTCGACCGCCCAGGGATCGGTCACTTTGAAGTATGGCGTCGCGAAAATCTGATACCAGATCTCGGACGACCTCCTGATCGCGGTCACTATCAGCGCTTTACCGTTCTCAGCTCGACACGCCCGATTCGAGCGTATCGCTTCCAGTTTCCGTACCTGTGTGCTGCGAGCCAGGATGGCTTCATCCTCATCTGGAACGTGCCGCAGCAGGAGCTGGTTGAAACGATTGATTTCCGCGACTCGCCGCATCGCGGGGGCAACATCAACTACATTGACTTTGACGACGAGTTCGTCTTCCTCAACGGACTCGGCGCCAAATCTGTCTCGGTATTTTCGCGGCGTACCAGTCGCATGGTGTGGAATATGGGACAGCATTTCGCCGCCGGTCAACCACCTCCGTCAACGTGGCGTCTCGAAGAGTACGAGTTCTCTGACGTATGCCCTCAAACCGCCTTTGTACGACAGCAGCTGGTAAGAGCGCCTCCCAGCCTGTGGCAGGCAGGTCCGAATAGCATGAATTGGGCTCAGTTGACCATGACGCCGTACCAGATCTGGTCTGCGGTGCATCCGGATCTCAAGACAAAGACGCTGCTCATCCTCGGCCAAGGGACGGTGTTGTTGGTCAGAGACTACAAAAAGTTCTTCCGAGATCCCAGCAAGCCACCGGACCTGTTTGTGGAGATCGAGTTTCAAAACTTGGAGGAGTACTATCAGGAGCGCATCGTCGGCGGAGTTGATGAGGACCTGTCGGATTTGGGATGGAACAATCCGCGCATGTGGGAGACGCTCGGAGATGCACAGCTTACAGTTCACGAAGGTAAGGCCGTCGTTGTCAATGATCGCGCCTTCGTTCTTGATCTGGGACAAGCGCATGAGACGCAGACGCAGCTCAAGGGTTCATCGTCGTCATCAGGAAGCATGTCAGACGGGGCTGCACAACAAGCAGACCTGCCTCAAGAGGGTGACGGCAACGCGAAAGCGGAATCAGCGTCGGCGGATGCGGATGCGGATGCAGAGGGAAACCCACCCCCTGTCTCTGTATACTGCGAGTCGAATCGATCCACACGTGATTCGTACCGACAATGCAGCAGTCTACAGATGGACGAGACCGGCGTCTACATGACATTGGACAGGAACGCCTTTGGTGAAATGCACTGGGGCGGGGTGTTTGATACGCTGATCGATGGCAAGCGGCTGCTTCTGCACTTGGACTTTTCAGAGCGACCACAGCCCGCCATGTGCGAGCGTGGGAGCGACTTCGGATCGAGCCTCGATTCAGATGATACTGCTTCGGAATCCTAAGCAATTGAATCTCTCAGTGAGACCAGCAACCGGTCGTATGGTGCGCGGCAACTGTCTGTGGTGGAGGCGATCATCGTTGTGAGAACCGATATGTGCGATGGAGGGACGGTGAGATAATGTACAATGCAGCAATCCTGCGCTTTGCCGCGGGATGCGAGCGGTGGAAGAATGCGTTCTTGATCGAAGTCGTATGAGGCTGGTGCTTGGCAAGCGACAATTAGTGTTCGAGGAATCGGACGTCGCTTCGCTTTGGTTCTGTTGTGTGGATGTGGCGCAGTGGGGCGAAGATGTCAGCAGACCTTGCGGCTGGAGTGCGCACAACGGAATGCAGAGATGATACTCACTGACGATGGGATGTAATTGTGCCATGTAGATGATGAACCACATGAGGTACATGCAGGTCAAAGCGAGTACTACCGATGTGCGGATCAGACTGTAAGAACGGCCGAGCAGAGCAAGGAGAAGTTCGATGTCAGTGAGCAGTACGGTGCCTTAAGTAGTGTAGAGAGGCACTGGCTGTGTGTGTTTGGGTGAAGATGATCGCGAACTCACACTTGATTTGGTCCCTTGGGCGTGGTGACCCAAACAGCGCTGCTCGCGCCGGCAGCGATGAGGAACACCCAAACGGTGGTCCAGCCCGACATGTTGGTTGTATACGTGCGCAGCTACTGTCGCCGTCCGGAGAATGTAAGCGTGTGCTGCACGGTGTTAGACGATGTTGCAACCAAAGTGTGACGGGAGAGATGGTGAGGTTGATTGACAGGAGGTCTTGCAGGCCAAGGGTGTGCGCGTGCGTCAAAGAGGCCGCAAACCTGAACAGAGCGCATCGGGGCCCGATTCAATTGATATAAGAGGAATTTGAAGCGATAGGCGGGCTGGCTCGTGCGTAAGCAATTAGGCTGGACACGCGCAGCAGCGTCATTGTGAAGCTCTTCGCCGAAGATGCGCCGCCGTTCAAGGTGGAGCACAAGACTCTGCAACAAAGAAGCTGCTGCTGCGCCTTTTCTTCCATTCTTTCTCATTTTCACTTTCCGCAACAACAACCACCATCGCTCTTCTCGAAGACTTGATCTCCAGCATGGCATCCCAATCGCATCTCGGCAGCGCCGCTGTTGCCGCCAACATCAACATCCCTTACAGCACGCCAAGCACTCCTCATCCTCAGCACCAGGTCGGATGGATTGGTTTGGGAAACATGGGGGTCAAGATGGCTGCCAACCTGGCCAAGCACATGCGCGAAATGTCGCCGCCTCTGCCTCCCCTCCTCGTGTACAACCGCACCACATCCAAGGCGCAGGCTCTCGAGAAGGAGCTTGACGGCCTCGCCAAGGCTGTCGACTCGGTCGAGGCGATCGGTTCACGCTGCGATCTCATCTTCACCAGCTTGTCGGACGACGAAGCAGCCGAGCAGATCTACGACGAGCTCCTGCAGGCCGAGGAGAAGCGTGTGGGTAAGCATACGCAGGAACGCATCTCGAGCGGCTTCTCTACGCTTCTTATCGACACGAGCACGCTCTACCCGGCCACGACGGGTAAGCTCGAACGCAAGATCTCGGCGCTCCCCAAACGTCATTTCGTCGCCGCACCCGCCTTCGGCCCGCCTCCCATGGCGGCCGACGCCAAACTCGTCTTTGCCGTAGCAGGTCCGTACAACTCGAAGAAGTTTGCCTCCCAGTTCCTCGTCCCCGCCATGGGCCGCAAAATCATGGACTTCGGCTCCAACCCGGAACGCGCCGCCAGCTTCAAACTCATCGGCAACTCGATCATCGTCTCCACGATCGAGATGCTCTCGGAAACCATGACGCTCGCCGACAAGACGGGCGTGGGCAGCGATCGAGTCTTTGAGTGGCTCCAAGAGTTTTACCCCGCCCCTTCGGCGTTGGGTTATGGCAAGAAGATCCTGGAAAGCAACTTCAAGGGTGAGAACGGCTTCACGCTCGATGGCGGTATCAAGGATGCCTCGCACATTATCAAGTTGGGTGAGTCGGTCGACTGTCCTCTACCGATCATCGAGCTGGCTCGACAGCACATGGTCTCGGCGAGAGCTATCGGTGGTGCTAATCTGGACTGGAGCTCGCTCAGTGCCGGGTTCAGGGTCACCGCCGGTGTGGAGCCGTTTGAGAAGAAGGAGATGCTGAAAAAATGGGCTCAGTCGGAACACAAGCCCTCGTCCTAGACTGTCCAAAGCCCCACACCGCTGCTGCCTACTTGCAATCCGAACTCTTAGCTCACTGTGTTGAGAACGTCTTGATCATGGTATCACAACAACAAAGTATACGATTCATCGACTGGAACGAGAGAAAGTGCAAAAAAAAACCTACGCATACATGAGGTCACAAAGAGGACAGAGAATGATTGAGGAAAAGAGACGCGATGCTGCCTCACCTACGCCGCACTAGGCGCAGCCTGCGAGACCTGCGTAGCAGCCGCGGAAGCGTTCCACAGCTTGTCCTTAGCAGTGACCTTGATATCGCCGTACGCATCGTCCTGCTGCAGCTTGACGCAGTCCTTTGTGCCCAGTACGAGCATCTCGAAGAAGAAACTGGCAGCAGCACGGCGCGAGGCGTTGGTCGAGATCTTCTGGAACGACAGCTTCTTCTCCTCCGTCTCGGCATCGATCTCTACGAAGCGGGACGGTGTTGCTGTCTCTTCGTCCTCTGTAGCAGTGGCAGAGAGTTGCGAGCGAACGACGCGCAGTGCACGCACGGTGCTCTTGGCCCACCCCTTCGTCGAGGCTTCGGCGTCTTCGGATGCACGCAATTGAGACGCGGCTTCTTCGCCTCCCAGCCCCGTCGCTGCCGCTGCAGACGATTCTTCATTCGGTCGCACGTCGAAGAGAGCCAGAGGGTTGGTGGAGCTCACGGCGAGTGAGTCGAGTCCGCCATCGTCGGCTTCCGGTGTAGACATGCGTGAGAGCGCAGGCAAACGACCCGTCACATCGCCCTCCCCATCGGCTTCCAGCTCGGCGCGCGACTTGCGCGAGGATCGGCGCAGGCCGTCGTCCCCAAGATCAAGGCTGCCCGCAGCGGGTACGTCGAACCCGCCTTCGTCTCCCATGCTAAAGTCGAATCCAGACTGGTCGACGTCCATATCCCCAAACCCGACTGAGTCGCGCTGGCCCTGCGCACGGCGAGCGACGCCCATCTCGTCGTCGTCCTCGCCAAGCCTGGCACGCTTGTTGGGACCGTCGTCGTCGGGCAGTGCCGCAGCACGACGACGTCGCATGGCGCCAAGGTCGAACGTGAACAGTTCGCTCAACTCAGACGCAAGCCCAGCAGGTCCGATGAACTGTGAGCTCTTGTCCTTGTTGGAAGGGTCGGCAAACGGCATAAAGTGCGAAAAGGGGTCTTCGCGGATGGTGAGCAGGCGGAGGTAGGCGCGCGATCGAGGCAGATAACGCTCTTCGGTCAAGATGTCAGCGAGGTCGGCGGTCTGGCCTCCCGCGCCTTGGCTGAGTCCTTGGCTAAGACCTCCGAGCTGGGTATCGGGAAGCTCGGTGCGGGCATCGACAATCTGCTTGCGTGCCTTGGCCTGTCTGGTGGCTGCCTCATCCTGTTGTCTCTGCTGGGCAGCATCACGGATACGAGCTGCTGTAGTAGGCGTCATATCGGCCATGGCGAGCGCCATGCTGTTGTCACCGGGAGGAGGCGTCACTTGCCTGTCGAGATCCATGGGAGCGTCAAGCCCGAGGTCGAGCCCTTCGTTGTCCAGTCCGAGATCGAGTCCATCGCCACCAAGGTCAAAGTCGGGCATGCCGACACTCGGTGCCTGCGAGCCGCCTGCCGAGCCGAGAGTGATGTCGTTGTCCATGCCAAGGTTAAGCATCGACGCGACCGACTGACGACCAGCTTCACTAGGAGCGTCTCGACCTACACCGATGCTGAGCGAGTCGTCCGCGGGAAGCGGGTCACCGTTCTCATCCACCAGCTGACCGGCTTCATTTCTGCGGCCCCCGATCTCGGGCAGATCGTCTTCGAGACCGAGGTCCAGTCCGCCATCTGGGTCGAAGTCCTGTGAAGCAATGCCGTCGATGCCGGAAGACACATCAAAGGTATCGTCAAATGCACTGTAGTCTACGGTGGGGAGGGTGATGTCGGCGGCGCGGGCAGTATAGGCAGTGGGGTTGTCGGCGAGCTTCTTGGCTTTTCTGGCAGCTAGCTTCTCAAAGTCGATGTCGTAGTCGTTCATGGCCTGATCTGGCAGCAAAATGTCGAGGTCGGTTCGAATATCTGGGAGGGTGATGGCGTTTCGCGAAACGTTGAGCTGATCGCTGGTCATGTCCACGGCCCCGGAGCGGAAAGCCATCTTGATCTTGAGAAGTGCTTCGTTGCAGTCCTCTAGCAGGTACTTGGCCTTACGCGAGTAGATGCGCACGACACCGAGCAGCAGCTGACCGGAAAGACGGAGAGCCATCGGGACGACCTCTTGGCCCATGATGGCACTGACGCTCTTTTCGATGCTGGTCTGGAGAAACTGGGTCTTGCTGAGCTTGCGTTCCCAGTGCGCGGCCAGCCAGACACGGGCTAGCGGGCCACGCTTGGCGAGGATAACGTCGCTGTAGAACATGACGGTGATGCTACGGAGCGAACGCCGGAAGGATGGTGGTGGTGGTGATCAAACAGAGGGACTGCAGCCTGTGTGGGATTGGGATCAGCAAGTGAGCTGGAAAGCGACCGCAATGGCAAAGAGCCCGAGCTCGAAGGATGTCAGGGTGCGCAAGTCCAGAAACGAGGCTTTCGGCGCGTCCGAAGTGCTGTTTCCACGACGCTTGCTCGTGCTGCTGAGTCGACGGCGAGAGAACCAAGGGCGATACGCGTTGGCGGCAAGTGATCCGATACGGCGCGAATAGGTGCAGTGGAGGAAAATCAAAGAGGTGGATGGCGAGGAGAAGCGTGGTAAGGAAACAAGGATGGTCGAATGGATGGATGGTCGAGAACGCACGCTGTGAAAATGCGGATGCGGATGCGGGTGCACGCCTAGACGAATTGGCACGACACGAACTTCAAAAAAGGAAATTAAAAGGCGAGAGAGCGTGTCCGCCTCGGCGCGGTCACTGAAATCGCGTTGCTCACAACTTCTACCTGGCTAGCGCTCTGTCTCTCTCTGTGTCCCTCTCGTCGGGCCGTGTCCCAGATGAGTGTCTCAGCAGCACTCAACGCGACAGACGTGTTGCAGTCAATTTTTGCTGCTGCACGTCACTGATCAACTTTGGAAATGGCCTGGTCGCCTCTTGCTTCGACATGTCGAGATGCTGAGGATGCTGAGATGCTGAGCCTCTACCGTCTTGCTGAATGCACAGAGTCAAATCGAGTTCGACACACAAAGACAAGCTCAATTGTATGCTCGACAGCACCCTTTGTGCACGGTGCAACTGAGCGCTTCTCTCACCGTCGAGGTTGGAGAAGGCTTCGTGTTCACAAAGCTCGCCGGCATCGCTGGCATTGCCACCAGTTGTTGAATTGACTCAAAATTCCCTGCTGGTCACATACACAACGCAGCTTGAGACGACGTCGCGAACGAAGAGACTGTCCTAAATTGCATTGTCCGTGAGAAGTGCCGAATTCAAAGCGGTTAAGATGTCATGCCCGCTGCACCTTCGTTCGAGCATTGGCAGGTCGTTCGTGCAACTGTGGCATGGTGCCCGTGGCATGCTGAAGCCCGTTGGGAGTGGCGCTGTACGAGCTGATCGCGTTCCGCTGGCCAGCACGCGCTCTGGCCATGTTCTGCGACAGCACCGTCGTTGCCGGAAGATCCGGCATAGGCGGCATCGGTCGGATCGATGTCGAAGTGCGCGCAGCCACCTTGACCGGGCGGCTCTGCGACCTGCTGAGCTCCCTATCAGCCTTGATCTCGCCCTCTGCCCCGACGTTGCTTTGGCGGCCACGATTCGATTTGTCTCGCTGCACGTCAGCCGGCCTTGACACCGCTCGGCTGACATCCTGAGAAGTGTGCTTAGGCTTCGGAGGAGGCTGCATTTGTATTTGCGCATTCGGCACGGATCCTCGTCGTCTCTGCGAACCCGTCGACGTCAATGGCAGATACTGCCTCCCTGCCTGAGGCTGGGCTTCCGTCATCGTCGCGGTCGTCCCAGAGGCAGTCGGTACGATGATGACGCGGTCAGGTCCAGATACACGCACAGCCTCAAACCCACCGCTTTGCGAGCCATTGGTCAGCGGATAGTTGCCTCTCTTTCCAGGTCGGCTCTTCTTGGCCGACCGTGATCGAGGCTCGTCCTTGTCCTGCAAAGTGGCTGAAGAGGAGCTCCAGGTGCGTTCTTCGGGCTCGTTTCTGGATGTGTTCCGCGTGTGCTTGGGCTTGCTGGGTCTGGGCACCATCTTGCGTGCAGGAGGTTGATAGGACGAATCGGAACTGCTGCCTGCCTCCTCCCGCCGTGAGAAGCCAGCTCTGCCATTGCGGAGCGAGTGCGTGGGGGTGTTGAAAGCGACTTTTCGCGGGGAGCGGGCTGGCGCGCAGGCTTCGCTCTTGTCTTTCGAGTCTTGTGCTTCTGGGGCATCTACAGATCGCCGGACGCGGGGTGGACGCATGGAAGGTACGGCAGATTGGGCATCGGTCCTTGATGGCGTGGGCAGCGGTTCATACTGCTTGCGACTGGCTTGCTCTGGACGGAATGCAGTGCTGTCACGATGAGCAGAACTGCGACTTGGGTCTTGTATCGTCGATGTTCTCAACGATGCTCGCGAGTCGACGGCAAAGGAAGATTTAGGTTGCTCGTATGGTCTCGATGCTGCTGATGGACGTGAGCTCGGCACTACAGTTGTAGCTCGACCCTCGTTGAATGGACGCTTCTCGTCGCCGGCCTGAGTCTCGCCTTTGAGATCGGCAGTACCGCGTCCCAACAACACCGAGAAGAAGCCGGGATTCCCCTTTCGGTTGTCTTGCGTCATGATGCTCAATGTCCAGGTAGTGGCTACAGAGGCATGAGAGACGACAGCGCGATTGTTGATGGACTGGCTGCAGCGACGAGCTGGTCTCCCTGTTCCTTGCAATCGTAGAGTGAGGGAAGTGCGAGCGTAACTGGGCGATGGTGGATCTGACAGTAGATGCGCGTCGGATTCAAGCCTGCAACAGCCTGCCTTCTTTTGGCCCCAGATTCGCTAACGTACGCAGCGGCTGCTAAGGGGCAGATTTTCTCTCACTCACGTTCTCACCAGATTCCGCATGAAGGTGAGAAGCCCTGCAGAGCCCCAGATCTGCGGGAATCGAAGTGTCCTAAAAACGGCGTCAGGGTTGGCTTGGCAAAGGGTATATAGCCTAGCCGAGGACCATCCTTGAGCGCTTCGTGGAGCTAAGTTCGATATTAATAGTATGTCGCAAAGGCGCGCCAAAGCGAGTCCGGCAGGCAGGCAGGCAGGCAGGCAGAAAGTCCTTGCCCCGCACAAAGGATGCGTTGCTTACAATCTACGCCTATCTCGCAACAGGAGTCGAAGTACGAGGGCCCTGAATCGGGTGAATTTAGACCAGACAGGTTGACGCGCTGGAGAGGAAAGGATGTGGACGAATGACTTTCGGTCCGGCGGCATGTGACTCAAGCGGGGGAATTAGGACGTCAAGTTGCAGTTGGAAAATGCGTTCAAGGGTGGAGTTGGGAGTGTCCGTCTCTGCGTCAGTGGCTCGGTCCTGTATGTCAGAAGTCGACTGGAATGGGCGGGGAATGCGATCAGGCCACACGACGCTCGACGCTCGACGCTCGACGCTCTCTGGGTTCTGTGGTGTTCCTGCAAAAGTCGTGTCTGTCGACCGACACGTTCTTCCGCGCTCAGAGTCAGCCCGATGGCAAGACCAAAGTCGTGCGTGAATTTCAGAAGCCATGGAACTTTGGTTATGGGAGTCATGCAGCGTGACGCAAAAATCGCCTTGGGAGTCGCGATTCGACCATCTGTGACGGTTTAGGATCGCGACCTTGCTGCTGACTATGAATCTTGAATGGCAGGGGTATCTGGTGTTAATTTTGCGGTCTAACAAATGTTCTCGTTCTGCGAAGCCCGCTCGTAGAACCAGCTCGTAGGCGCCGTTTTCGAGCAGCGCACGGCTGGATTGCGGATGTCATTGCGCAACGCAAAATACATGGGCTCCTGAAGATGGACTGTGGAAGCTAGACGACTATCTTTGTTGTTTGTCGTGATCTCCTTAGCTTGGAAGCTTATGTTTTTCTTTTGGTGGCAATTTGAGACCCCAATTGATCGTGCCCATTTTTCCAGTTTGTTTCGACGTGCTCTTCCGAGGAAGACAAAGACCGACCCCTCCGCCAGATGCCAAGAACAGCCGAGGTGACGAACCCAACCTATTGTTAAAAGAAAGGAGCAACGGACGAGCATTCATGCTCAAGCGCCTGTCATCACGAGAAGCGACGGCTCATGCGGCGAAGGCGGTTCTCTCTAGGAAGGTCAGCCACCGCGACACCAAAATTCCGGAGAGCCCGACCGGCCAGCCAAGGGTCCACGTGACGGCTTCGCGGGATGCGCGTCTCTGCTTGACAGCCTCGGCAAAATTCGCGGAAAAATCCATGGCCATCTTGGACCCTGAAATCATCGCGATCGAGTGCAACACCATATTTTTCCCTTCGAGAATGCACCTATGCGAGAGGCCTGCTTGCAAAGACATGCGCATTGCCTCGATCAGCGGATTGCAATGAAGAGAAAAGAAAAGGTCGAGACCCTGGTGTAAGCAGCCTGATGTCGGCTCCAAAAAGCTGGATCCGATAGGACAAAGATACCAGATCGACGGCGGAAGAGGCGAATGGAGCTTTTTTTGGTTGGAAATAAATTAATGAAAAAAGGGGGAAATGTGACTTTAGAGAGGGGAGCAAATTTGCAGCCGGACTCGGGCGTGCATGTGATCTTAGGAGACAACACACGCTCGATCCATTTGTTTCCCATGCGAGCATCAAGGCGACGTTTCAACCCGGCTCGCTTCTTTTGAGACTCGAAGCTGGAGCTCGCAAGCCCGCACCCATTGCTCGCAATGCGGGGAGAGAGCGTGGATCGCAAGCGGGACCGTCATACTCCTGTTTTGCGCCTTTCCAGCTTGAAGCCGTACCCACTCTTCCTTTGTACGCCTTGAGAGCACCGTCAGCGAACCGAGCAAGAGCATTGCGGATGGGATCGTCTCCTAGCATTGACTGAGACAGTGTTCCCGCGATGGCGGCTAACATCCAAATCAGAACGTTCCGCATACGAGTCGTCGCGTCCCCCAAGATCGCCTTGCAACATGCCAAAGCCTTTGCGTATGACGTAGCAACGAGAGGGTGCAGACACAAGTGCTTGACGACGATCAGGAACGGCATGAACCCTTTTGCAGAGTTGGATCGCGCGTTCGTTCGCAGAGACGGATACATAAAAACCGGGCCACAACGAATTGTGCGGGCGGTGTTTCGATAGGCAAGGTCTCTGGCGTCTTGCTTTTTGCGAGGAAGCAACGCAGCCTTTTGGCGAATATGGCAGACGATGGCCGCCTTCTACAGGCGAAATGAATCACCTGCGTCTACATGCCGGCTTGCGCTTCGGCTGAACAAGAGACAAAAAAGAAAAAAGCCCGCCTTGCTCACATCGTATACAGAAGGCGACGCAGCGGGACGAGCACCAGCACGTACCACGAACGTGCTCTTGTTTCGTCGGCAGGCCAACAGGGACTGTGAGCGGTGGCGCTTGAGGGAGTCCATGTTCGGAGAACATGGCGGAGAAGGGGTTGCTCACAGCGCAGCGCCGAAGCACCGACGCACAAGAGTTGGGGTTTGTTTGAAAATCGATCAAAGATTTCTACAATGGATTTCGTACAGGATCGAGCTGTCCAGCGTGCGGGGAGGCGTGGATGTCGAGTGGGCCAGGTCACAACAACATGCACACTGCAGTTTGTACCCTGTACAACTGCCTGTCGTCGTCGAGACCCGCCATTTGTTTGCGCATTGATCTTTGTCCACAAGGAGGGTCTGAAGTGTCGTTGGAGCAGGCCGGTAAAGGTGCAGGCAGCACGCGCAGATTCGAGGCTCCGCTCCGCTCCCATGGCGTGGCTGAACGGTGCTTTTCGTTCTTTCTCTCGGAAATCATGCTGGAAGCTGCAGCTTTGAACTTCGAGTTTTCGTTTTTTTTTGTGTTTTTGTGATGAACCAAAAGAGGTCAATTTCTGCAGCAATACAGGTTTTGGGCGTTGGTAAATTGCTGCTGCTGCTTCAGTGTTGTGACGTTTGGGCTTCCCATGCGGGATCGTGTACGCGAATTTGCGTCTGTCATACAAGCGATAGAGTGGGCAGAAAAGCTGCGAAGATCAGGGTGTGACCGTGAGCAGCAGTACGAGGCTGAGACCTTTCTTTAGCTCTCGTCCCGTCTCCGCTCGGCCTCGAAAGCATGCGCAAGGCTACGCAGTGGACGACACTAGAGATGCAAGGGCTGCTAGCCTTCTGTCTGTGCCTGCTTGGTTGGCTTGCTTGTGTTTGGTTGTGAGCTTGGTTCTCGGTTCTCGCTCGCTTTGCAGTGTTCCGCTCCGCTTCTACCATTCCTTGCCAAGTCCAGCTTTGCCCGTCAATAATTGCTTAGAAGGTTCTGAAGCATGCTCGATGCGACAAGACTTGTTCAAAGACAGTCTCCCCTGCGGCTGCTGAGGCTTTTCAACGCCTCGCCGCCTCGCCTCGTCTCGCATCTGTCACTGCACCGCATCGCACCGCACCGCATCATGGCCATGCTTTGCTCGCTTGGGTTCGGTGACAGGCGCTTGCGTCTGTGCGGTGTGCATGATCGTGCTTGCTGTGTTTACGGTATGCCGTGTTTTGGTTTTTGTTTTTATTTGGTCTGCTTTCTTCATTCTCCTCCCTTTCCCTTCTTTTCCGACATCACATCCGAAGGCGAGAAAACGAGAAAAGAAGCGTCCGTCCGCGCGTTTCCGCCCTCATCGCCTTGGGATTTGGATTGTGATGTGAACGTGAAGATGTGATCTCTCATGGTCAAGCTTCGCATCTGTTTGTGAATGACGCCGATGCTGCCGCGACCGCCGCCGCCGCCGCCTCTGCAGCATTGCTGGCAATGACCCTTGTCGCCTCTTTCTCCTGACCAAAGGGTCCCTACACACGGGCTCTCTGCTGTCGCGTTCTTTCGCCGTCTCATCCGATGCGTCTGTCCCGTGGGATCTGGACTGGACTCGCTTGTTCTGTCTCAAGCTTGACCCTCGGTGGAAGCTACTACTGTCAGCTCTCTGTCACTTTTCTCGACTATCGGCAGGTCCTTGCCTGTCTCGGCTCACCCTCAGCTTTGTCTTGAGCGAAGTCACTTTCCCGACAACGAACACATCCACATCACGAATTCATTGATACCTCACACCCTCGAGGCTGCGCGTAGGACCCAGAGCCACCATGCCGGCCGCATACGCACGTTGCTCAAGGTGTGATGGGGTGCCAAATGCTGTGTGACGTTGGGCTGGCCATCAGTCTATTCTCTCTCTGTCGGATTTGTTATTGTTTTATTTTAATTTCTTAATTTTCTTATTTTGTTTCTTTCAATGTTCTTTCTGAACTGAAAAGGACGACATTCTGTGTGACTGACTGCCTGTCTGTTTGTTGATGCTGAGGCTGACGTTCTCTCTGCCTGCCTGCCTGGCTTTGTAGCGAGTGCCCGTTGATCGTTCACATCCCACCTATACCGCCTCTTTGCTTTCCGTTTCATTTCCAGGTCACTTGCTCTCTCATCGTTGAGCTCTCACCTTAACCATCCTCCTCGTCGTGCTCCTTCTTCGCGTTTCCACCACCACCTCATCATCCCCCAACCTCTCCACCTCGTGCGCTTCCTTCCCTCTTCGTCGACGACCAGTTGTTTTCGCGGTAGTTTGGCGCTCTCGTGGATCATCTCCTGGTAGCTGTCTGTTGTTGATACCACAGCGTCGTCAAGCTCAACCTGGTCTGCGAGCTACATTGCACCTGCTCTCCTTTGCATCTTTCATCCTTCTCGTCTTGCCGTCTTTCTTCATCTTTGCGCACAGCCACCCGTCGCGCTACAACCTGCATTCGGATTCAAAGAGAGTCGTCTCCAGCATCTTCGTCTCCATCGTTCGTCTCCCTCTCTCGACCTCTTTCTACTCTTCTCTTCTCTTTTCAAGCATTGCATCCCCCCACCGCTGCACCAACCCTCATCTTTCCGGCTTTGAGGACATCCGCATACCTCAACCCAAGGCTTTTGGCTATACCACTTCAAAAGCATCTAGATACCTGTCTGCCTACATCCGCAGCAACTCCATACAGCTCGAGACGTCTTTCACGTTTGCCCTCGACCTTCTCACGATATTTCCTCAGCCTGATCACACGCAAGACCGCTCGTCCGACCTTTATCGTCTCGAGGCATCCGTCCATTGAGACCGCTTTTTCCCTGAGCCCGTCTCAAAACCGAGGAGCAGCACCACCGCCACTCTGCAATATCTTCCGCAAAAGAGAGAGGCGTCGCCATCTTCTTGTCCATCTCGTCAGACCATCTATCCTCCCACTGCCACAACACAGTTGGCCCTGTCTGAGTTTCATGCGCCCTTGCTTCCTATCCGTCTTATCTTGCTGATCCGAGCTACGAGGCTTGTCTCGAAACGCGAAGCGTCTTATACGTTGATATCTGGAGCAATATGGCTCAACCCGCAGTCAGAGTAAGTCTCCCGTTCTCAATCTGCCCCGATGCTGTTCCTGCCTCTTTGATCGCTCATCGCCAGCTGACACACCTCATTGATTCCATCCCGCTCTCTCATGGGTGCGCCATACCTTCACTGCTACAGCAACCTGCTGTCTCCAGGTCCCGTATTGCCCGACCAGGCGGCATCCCAGCGTCTCGCAGTGGCGATCGTATCCACCTCACAGAAGCTTCCTCTTCCACTCACCTGACAAAAGGCAAAGCTGTCAAGGCAGTCGGCGCTTCCGCTGCCGGCAAGCTCCGAGTCGACCCGAAAGCCATGCCACAACGTGCCGCCCTCTCAGACGTCAGCAATCGCGCTGGCGCAGTAAAAGGACCTGCTCAGACGGATGGCGCTGCAAAATTGGCGCCCGGCCACAATGGCCTTCGCGCTCAGCACACAAAAAGTATGACCCGTCTACGTGACGCTCGCTCGCGATCCATAACAGAAGAGGGGTTCCCTGGGCCAACACGATCCGTGTCCGAACAGCGCGATCTCGCCTCGAGCGGAGTCCAGTCCATGGATGTCGAAGTGGCTCGCCTTCTTCCACCATTCCAAAGCTCCGCCTCGTTCAAATCAGGCATGCGAGGCGAATCGAGCGGGGATGCAGAGCTCCAAGATCTGCCTGCTACGCACGGCGATGACGTCGAAGAGGACGACATGTCGGACGTCGAGTCCACGTCGAGCAGCGACGACGACACGGCGGAAGATGCCGGCGCGGACCAGGCCAATTGGCTCGATTCAGAGCGACTCGATGCTGGCACAAGGCCTGAGAGCGTCACCTCGGCCGAAGACGGCGACATGCTCGACTTCAACATTGACCCCGAGGGTCTCGTCTCGTTGCATCCTGAGCTCGAGGAGGCTGCACGACGCAAGGTGGCCTTGATCAAGTCCCGGTACCAGGAGGAAGTCATCCAGCCACGCGCGGTGCGAGCGCAAGCTCAACGCGCAGAAGCGGTAGCCGCCGGTCAGCTTTCGGCGGACCTGGCAGCGCACGAAGACGAGCTTATCGTCATGGGCTTGGACCCGGAAGAAGTGCGCGACACGAGCATGGTAGCAGAATACTCGCAAGAGATCTTCGGCTACATGGCACGGTGCGAGAGGGAAACCATGGCCAACCCCAACTACATGGACTTCCAGAGCGAGATCCACTGGCACATGCGTGCGACACTGGTCGACTGGCTCTTGCAGGTACACATGCGCTACCACATGCTGCCCGAGACGCTTTGGATCGCCATCAACGTCGTCGACCGCTTCCTCAGCGTGCGCGTGGTCAGCCTTGCCAAGCTGCAGCTCGTCGGCGTCACGGCCATGTTTATCGCAGCCAAGTACGAAGAGATCCTCGCGCCCAGCGTCAAGGAGTTCGTATACATGACCGAGGGCGGCTACTCGCAGGAGGAGATCCTCAAGGGCGAGCGCATCATCCTCTCGACGCTCGACTTCAACATTTCGTCATACTGCTCGCCATACTCGTGGGTGCGCAAGATCTCCAAGGCTGACGACTACGACATTCGCACACGCACCTTGTCTAAATTTTTGATGGAGCTTGCGTTGCTCGACCACCGCTTCCTTCGTGCTCGACCCAGCCTTGTCGCAGCGGTGGGCATGTTTTTGGCGAAGAAGATGCTTGGGGGCGAGTGGGACGACGCGTTTGTCTACTATTCGGACTTTACCGAGGAGCAGCTGGTGCCCGGAGCCAACCTGTTGCTCGAGCGTCTGCTGGATCCAGGCTTTGAGGAGCAGTTTGTGTACCGCAAGTATGCCAACAAGAAGTTCCTCAAGGCGAGTGTGTTTGCGCGCGACTGGGCTTACCAGAACCACAGCGCATTGCTCGCTGCTGCTGCCGCAGCGGCGGCCGCTCAAGGAGGCCAGCCTTCGCAATAGAGGCATTCCTATTGCATGGAAGGGACGACGACTAGGGCATAGACCGCGACGAAACGGAGGGACGAGGCTGCGGCTTTGCATCGCCGAGGGTTGACAATCACGCTCTTTTTGTCTTTCTTGCTTTGTTCTCCAACTGTCAACCTCGGCGCCGTGGCGCATCCAACCTTTCGCTCCGCCTATGAACCAGGAAGGTCGAAGCTTCCAGACACGGGGCCGGTGATCTCGGCATGACGATCCGGCTTCATGCTCATCTTTGTATAACAGCTGCTTTGTGTGGCGCCACCTTGTGTGCTGATATCATCCCATCTCGTCGACCTACTTCAACTTACCTTTTCACGATCTTCATTGACATAATCCTTCGACTTCTCGGTCTGCATCTGAACATATCCTTCAACGATTCACGACTCTCCCCTTCATGCTAGCTCACTTTATTTGATTGTTCTTCAGTAGTCTTGACGCATACATCATTTTCCTATGCGTGTCACGAGTGTGCGATGGCTGTGCATGCAGAGGAATGGGCAGCGGAGAGAGACAGGCGGTCGGGAATGAGGAGCTGCGCTTCAAAGAACTCGTGTAGCGCAGGCCATGTTGGACGGCCAGGAAGAAAGGCTCGGTTACAAAAAGAGCGAGACGAGAGAACGCTTCTTTTACGCCTTGTCATGCCGCTCTATGTGCAGAGGACAGGCCAGGGGTTGACGGGCGGCGTCGATCGACCACCGATACATCCCGCAGCCGAGGTTGACGTCCAGTTGTGCGTTTGGCAAGAAGAGGGAGACAGAGTGATGGAAAGAGAGCCAGGATGCAAGGGGTCTCGACTTGCCTCGGACGTCATGCGCAATTCTTGTTGCTGTGGATTGGGGCGTAGACGGTCCGCGTGGCGCGTCTCCAGTGTCGGTCTGCTTCGAGCGCTTTGTCGGCTCCCGTGCTTTCTCACACTCGGATCTGGTAATTGTATGTACTGTACGCAATCGACATGGGGGAGCCCACCTGGTCGACGGTGATCGGATCCCCGCTTCGAAGCAAATGCTCTTGTGTGTGTTTCATTAGTGCTCGATCAACTGCCGAAGAGTCGGCTGGGACTGCAGAGCGGGCGAGCCGAGCCTCAAGGCGGCTTTTGGGCTTGCAAGGAAGAAAGACGACCTGAAGGTGGATCGGGTGGTTGTTCGCAAAAGCTTCGATTTGAAATGAAAGCAAAACGAATCGGGTGCTGCGAATTGTGTGATTGGAGTGCGCTATGTGTGCGTGTGGATGAGATTGGACCCTTTCTGCAAACAAGCTGCACCGGCTGCAAGGCACTGCGGTCCTACTCTCCGTTCAGCTATGGACAACAGGCAGTGAGTTCGTCGCGGGCCCAGCGCCAGTAATTTTCAAACAAATTTTCAAAACCAAGCGAGACACAGACTGGCACAGATATAGCGAAATTCAGTCGGTCGTCGATGCGGCTGAGGGGCGCGACCAGGCGACCTGTGCCTCGCTCTCTGCCGCTTTCTGTCTTCCTTTGGCGGCGTCCACTGGCCAACGCTCAGACAATTTGTCGCCGATTTCAGTTCTCTGCATTTTCGCTCTTTCTCCGCTTTGCCTACAGCTCAGCTCACCTCAGTGCAGTTCAGCCCGCCAGTCAGACAGTCTCTCCATTCACTCAGGTAGCCAGCCATTCTCTGTCTCTCGTCGTCGTCGTCATCTCTTGAACCCTTTCATCCTTTCTCTCTTTCTCGCTCAGCGTTCGTATCGACTCGACTTGCAACCACCCTAGTTCCCTCAACCATATCCACACGTTGCAACGGTCAGGCGCCAACCAGCTCTGCCATCCTTCATACATCGGCATCTTGGCGGTACCTGCGACTTCCCTCCATCGCACATCTAGCGTCCCATTCCGACTCAACTTACGTTGACTCAGGCACCATCTTTGCCGCCGTCACCAACATCAGCTCGTCCGCATAGTAACCGCCATCGTCGTCCCTTCGCATCTGCATACACATCCGCTCCTGTCAGCAACAGCATCTTTGCCTTGATCAAGGGCGTGAATCTCTACATCGTTCGCGCCGCCTACCTGCAGGTACCATCACAGCGGCTTGTTCTGCCCGCCACAGCTGGTATCAACTAGCCAAGCTGCTGATTTTACCACTCATCAGCGAAATTTTTTGCCTCTCGTTCTTCAGCGCCGCTCGTACCACTCTCGGTCATTCCAAATTCAGTAGCTGAACCCCGGCCTCGACTTTGCGGGACGATCTAGGACGACAGATCCTCGTACCAGTGTGCTAGCAGTACCCGTGTCCGACCAGCTCACACATTCAAGCAAGCATTACGTTGTGTCTCGAAGCAGGCTGGCGCCTCGAACCTTCATTCAAACATTCCGCCCTTGACGAGGGCCCTCCTCTCTGCGGTGCTCGATGCGGACCATCTAGAGCTTTGTAGCCTTTCCGCGCTTCTTTCATTGGCGACTCAGCAGTCATATTCTTGCGCTTGCCGCTCGCCCGCTCGTTTGCCATCCCGCAAAGCGTTGTCACAGCACAGACACCAAGATTCGTGCCCATCGTCCGTGCGCACCTCGTTGCGTACGTGACCTCATCCTTCGCCAATTATGAGGGAGTCCAACTTCTGCAACCCCGCCCAGAACAAGGCGAGCGTCTGCATCTCATCTGCCGTCTATGATCGCAGAGGTGAGTTTCTGTCTTCGCTTCGTAGTCCGCTTGCCTACCTCAGGTCCAGCTTGCTTACTTTTGCATTTCCCTCCCTATCCTCGCCTCTCTACTGCTCCTGCGACAGCTATCGACTGCACCGCCACATTGCCACTCATCAACTCGCTCAATCATCTCGCATACCTTACCTCGACCTCGCCACGCATCCGAGAAATGGTCACACTAGATGGAGGTCTCGAACGTCTCATTCGCATCCTGCGTACCGTGCCCAAAACGCCCTCTCCCCAGGCTCGTGCCTTTTCCATCAAGGAGATGCAGGCCGTCTGGAAGTGGAGCCTCGCCTTTCAGTGCGTCGTCAACATTGGCGTGCGCGGCAGCGAGAGCGTCAGGACCCGTGTGGTCGAGGCAGGCATGGTGCCCGTCACCATCCGCGTGCTCGAATCGTACCTCCGCAGCATGGACCGACTCAAAGATGATCGACGCAGGGAGGCCCTGCTGCAACACCAGCGTCACGAAGCACGTCGGGAGGAGCGTTCACATCGAGAACGCGCCGAGCCCGCCTCCACCTCTCACGCTCATCTCGCCCCGGTCAACGACGACGACCGCGCGCGGCGACATCATCCCTCGAACGATGCCATGCCTCAGGCACCGACTCGTATGGATGCAACCTACACCACCGCTGCTGCTGCTGAAGTACGGTCAGACTCGCATCGCCTAGCAGAGACCTTGCAGACGGCTCGTACCGGATCCGTTCCGCCCACTACGCGCGACCGTCTGGTCACAGAGACGCGGCCTACCACTCCGCTCGAGGATCCCGTCTCGGCACGGCGCTCATCCGTGTTTGCCGACATGGAAGCCCAAAGCAGCGTCGACGACTTCCTCCCACCACAGGCTTCACCAATGCCCGTGGTCGATGCTGATGAAGCGCATGCCACCTTGCCATTGATCGATGCCATCGACCCTCTTTCCCTCTCTTCATCTGGCAGCGCGTCTGCCGTCGCGCCCGATGGTACGCCTCGAGCTTTGTCATCTGCGCAGGCACAGAACACCAACCTCATGGCGGTCAGCTCCTCAGACGACTTACGTAGCCATGCAGCGGAAGCGAGCGGAAGCGGCTCGGACGGCGCCGAGGATGCCGAGATGTTTGCAGACGATGCGGACGACAGCGAGGTCGACGTGGTTCAGTCTTCCGCTACACGCTCGATCGACTCGGACCACATGCCACCCAATGCTGAGGGCGAGATCGGCGTCGACGATGATCTGGAGGAGCGCCGAACGCCACGCCCCGCTCGCCGCGCCTTGGCCCCCTTGTCTGGCCACGATGTGCCAGAGCGCTCCGCCCAAAGCTTTGTCACGCCCAACAGGCCGACGAACGCAACAGCGCCGCCCCTGTTCGAGCGACAGGACACTGTGCGACCCTCGCGTGACTTTTCTACCACGTCTGGGTCCCGAGATGCCACCTCGACGAACTTGGCTTCGACGGCGCTCGCCGAACAGGTTGGCTCGCAAGACGCTAACAGCCATCACAGCTCTCTCTTTGATCGACAGCTGCACGTCGAGCACTCGTCGCGTCAGCCAACTGAGCAAACGCGTGCACAGCCGGATGGGTCACAATCCAGGCCCCCTCTTCCTTTCCAACAGCAGCCGCAGCATCACCACCATCATCATCATCAGCAGCAACAGCAGCCACAACACCTCCACCACCATCACCACCACCACCACCATAACCACCATTCACAGCATCCAGAACAGGCAGTCAGAGCTCACCATGTTCACCACCAGCAAGGTATCCAGGTGACCCGTCAGGACGTCCAACAACAGCACCAGCACCGGGAGGCTGCTTCACGCGACGAAGCCCGTCCCGCAGCTCATAGAACTACGCAGCCTACAGCTGCGGATGCAGCTGCGGCGCACCCGGCCATCGTGCAGCTCAACAATCTCGCCGACACCAACGCGCGCGCCGGCATCGACGTGGTATACCGCGAGGAAGAGGTGCTGCTTAGCTTGCAGTTGCTGGCCTACCTCTCCAAATACGCGCATGTTCGCATACTCTTCCATTCCAGCGACTTCACTGGAGCCTCGCTCATGGGCCCTCTGGACGCGCTCAACGAAGAGCTTGAACAAGCTACCACGCGCAACAAGAGCTGGGACCCGTCCGAGCCTCCGCGCCGCAACGTGTTTTCCATTGCCGAGAAGTTCACACTGCGTTCCTCGCGCAGTTCGGCTGCCTACCCGGCGCCTCGGCTCACCATGGAGATCCAGTACTGGGCTGGCGTGATAATGCGCAATGCGTGTCGCAAGGACGAGTCGCGAGGCGGCATCCGTCAGTGCGCCAACATGCTGTGTGGCAAGTGGGAAGAGTATCCTCGCGAATTCGCCAAGTGCCGACGCTGCCGCAAGGCCAAATACTGCAGCAAGCAGTGCCAGAGCAAGGGCTGGCAGATGGGCCACCGCTATTGGTGCAGTGCCAAGGCAGACGAAGGCGAGGCCAAGGACAAGGAGCGCGAAAAGGTCAGCGAGCCTCATCGGGCAGGCCGCCAAGAGGACGAGGGCGGCGCTGCTCCGCATATCGTGCCCATGGCTGTGCACGAGGCAGGACACCCTGGCTTTGCAGGCGCACTGCCCAACGACACAGCGGATGTGCTTCGCGATCCTGGTGCGCAACGACTCGCTCGCACGGAAGATATCCACCTTGATGGGCTAGACGACAATGATGCCAATCGTAGGCGGTGGCCGCTAGCTGGAGACGCTGGCCGGGAGTCTCATGGCCCGTCCCATCCCCGCGACGGGCGAACTCGCAGCAGCTCTCGGACGGATCTGGGCTTGTCCGCATCTGGGCACGCCGATGTACGAGCAGCGCGCACTCAACCTCTTGGATTTGAACCAGCTCAACGTCGAGCTCCTTCGAATGGAACAGGCGTAAGCGCCGGCGCATCGACCATGATCAGCTCTGCCGTGGACACGCGCGGTCTTGCGGACGCTCAGCGCGACGGCTCGTCACGGATAAATCGCCTTGAGCCGGAATCCTCCACCTCTGCAGGCATGGGCGTCGGAAACAGGCTTGCTGCTAGTGGGAGCGAGGACAACGACGCGTGGATGGGCAGTACACCTGAACCAGGTGCTCCGCGCCTTGGCATGATGCCATCACCCTACACAGGCACGACAACGGGGGAAGCCGGACCTTCGACAGCCTCGCCGTGGTACACCACAGGACGTGACGGAGTAGCGGATGGCTTGGCCAGTGCATCGAGTGCCTTTGCATCCAACGCGTCGTCGCCTTCGCGAAGCTCGATTGTCGACAGCCCTGCGCAGGCGCCTCGAGCGGCTCGTCGTGGTGTTGTGCCTGGCTCCTTGGGCCTGCCCACGACGATGCTGCGGCAAGACTTGCGCGACCGAAGGGTGACGAGCTTGGCGAGTCTGGACACGGTTGATGGCTCTGACGTGAGTGAGGACGAGACGGAAGGCCGACTCGCTCAAACGCAGGGAATTCTACCGGCCTTTGCCGCGGCTGCTGCTGCTGCCGGGCTACGAGCCCGCGAAGGCGAGGCGCCGCCACGCGTACCTCAGAGGACAGATCTTGCAGGAAGACCGTTGCCGCCGCCCGTGATTGCGTCTCAAAACGGCGAAGAGGATGAACTTGCACTGGGCGGGCGCGCTACACCGGGTGCAGCAGGTGAGCAAGACTTTGCAACGGGTGAGATCGACCAGATGCTGGGTCACTGGGCCACCCGACGTCCAGGAGCCATCGGTGGGCCACAACATCGACTGGCGGAGGTGCGCGCGGACGTGCCGTCCCCTGAGCGCTCCTTATCGCCCGAAGCAGGCACGTACGGGGCTGTCGCCGACGCCTCGGAAGCCAACATGGGCGCGCGATCGGACGACGAGGAGCTCGGAGCCACATCGAGAGCGGCGAGATACGCAGGTCTGTACGGTCAAGTACCTTTTCCCGCTGGGATCGTGCGCGGACAGACGCCGCAACCGCACCATCGACTGCATCAACAACGGTCCGCCAGCGGGTTCAGCCAGTTTGGCACGCATGGGACGCGGTTCGGCTATGGCGAGTCGATGGGCGAGCCCTCAACGCTGCAAGCGTACCGTCCGTCGATGGTGTCGTCTCCGCTTGCACAGACGCCGCTGCGCCGAACGAGCGGGCAGAACATCGACGATGCGTCGATGAACGTGGTGAGGAATCTGGAACATGCTGCTCAGAGTCTCAGGCAGGTCAGCCAGGGACCGGCAAGCAGCAGCAACAGCAGCGTGGTCTATGACAGCGAGGACGTTGCCATGATGAACGACACTGGCTCGGAGCAAGGATCGCGGCTTGCGTCATTTGAGGACGAGGTGCTGCAGGATGCCGACGACCGCGATGACATTAGCATGGAGCTTTGAGGTCCTGTCCTCCGCGGCGCCGAGCTGCCTGCCTACTAGGTGTGCCTTATTGGTACATCAATCGGAATCTTTTTGTACTCATCTGCCTGTCGATTTTGCTGTGCGAAGCGGCAGTTTGCTGTGAGTGTTGTCGAGAGATATTTTCGAAGGAGAGCTGCCGTTGACGCTGCAAGAGTCGGGGGATGGTGCAATCCAGTGCGGCAGCCAAGCTGAAAATGTCGAGATCGCACGTGCGCTAAAACGGCGAGCAAGCAGGTCTGTTTTTCCGGCAGTGAAAAAGACGCGCAATGCACAGACTTGACAATTTGCCGAACCTTGATGCAGATTCGGGCTTTCACTTCTTCTTCCACATACATTCGTTATCACCTGCCACCGTCGTCCTTTCTTCTCCAGTATGTCGTCGAACGCAGCTGCGACTCGCAGTGGGACTGCAGCAGCTGCGCAACCACAACAGCAACGCACCGACTGGAAATGGACGCTAGCACGTGCGCTGATCATGTACGCTGGTGTCAACGCAGTGACCAATCCCAAATCACCTGTCGCTGGCTACATCAACAAGTTGTTCGGACGTGAGTTTGTGGATCCCGTAGCCTCCTCCGCCTCTTCAATGTCGGCTGCATCGGCTGTCGCGCCCTCACCCACTGCTGGCGTCGAAGGGGGTGCCAGTGTGCCGACCAACAGCTGGGTCGCACCACCTGCAGTCAAAGGCCCCGACAATGTCGCAGTGCCCCTCTGGAACGACGACGTGGAGCTCGATTTCTACATCTACATCTCATCCGATACGGCCCCGAGCGCAGAGATGGTCAAGACGCAGCTGTCGGACTTGATCCCAGAGAGCGGGTTGGCTCACGCCCCGGCGATCCCCTTCGACGCGTTTCCCGATTTGCTGCACGATCCGCTGCATGAGGGGATGCGTCATGACGCTCGAATTGTCTACTCGTCTTCCGTGGGGACGAAGAGCGGAAAACAGGAGCTGAAGCCAATGGCTGCCGTCAAGTGGTCCCACATCCGATTGGCGGATTTGGCACTGTCGAGGGACGTCGATCTGGTTCTGCCGCTGGACGATGCGGTCCGGAAACACAATGGGAGTGTCTGGGCTGATATGGTGGTGACTCAGCAAGGCGTATCGCCCGACCCGAGAGATGCGAGTCATCATCCGCTCGGAGTGTTCAGGCGGAGGAAACTGCTGTCGAGACTGATGCCGTTGAAGAAGAAACGCGTGGAAAAGAACCTATTCGACAAAGCCAACACCACCTCCTCCTCCAACAACGCAAGCCAAGACATCGACCAAGAAGAGCAAGAGGAGAAAGTCAAAATCGTCGGGCACTGGCATCGCAATCTCACTTTGGCGCTCGTACAGGATCAGGGCGACCTCGGCGTCCAGCTGAGTCAACTGCCGCCACCGTTGCTGCAGCACGTCTCGGTAGTGCGCGATCCGTCGTCGGGCGAAATGGTGGCTGCACCTCCACCTGCAGACGCTCAAGCAGCAGCGTTGTTGGAGCAAGCCTACGCAGCCGGTCGACCGCCCAATGTCCTGCGCTACCCGACAGTCTTCCCGAACGACTTCTGGCTGCTCAAGCAACACATGCATCCGATCAACGAGACAGTCGACGAACTACCGCTGCATGTGCAACTTTACCATCAATCGTGGTTCAAGTTCCAGATGCTCGCCTCGCTGTCGGACTCGTTCGACAAACAAGCGGCCGGCGGTGGAGCGACGGGTTCGGCGACAGGAAGCGAAATCGACATGATCAAGACGATGCTGCTCGAAACGAATCCGTGGTTCCTGGCGTTGACTATCGTCGTGTCGATCTTGCACTCCGTGTTCGAGTTTTTGGCCTTTAGCAGCGACGTCAGGCATTGGAAGAACAAGGATGATCTCGCCGGTGTCAGTGTCGGGTCGATCGTGACCAACATCGTGGTGCAGCTGATCATCACTTTGTATCTGTTGGACAACAACGAAGACACAAGCTGGATGATTCTGGCGGGTCAAGCGGTGGGGGTGGTGGTCGAGTGTTGGAAGCTGACCAAAGCTGTATCCGTCGGCGTCGTTGCTGCGCCCAACTCGGTGTTGGGCTATCGCCTCAAGATCTCGGACAAACACAAGCTGTCGGTGGAGGAGAAAAAGACGCAGGAATACGACCGACTGGCATTCAAGTACGTCGGTATCGCCGTCGGACCGCTCCTCGTCGGATACACGATCTACTCGGCCCTCTACCAGACCCACCGCGGCTGGTGGTCGTTCATCATCTCGACCGCCACCTCGTTTGTGTATGCGTTCGGCTTCGTATCCCTCGTGCCGCAGCTGATCGTCAACTACAAACTCAAGAGCACGGCGGGGATGAACAGCAAGACGTTTGTCTACAAGATCCTGGGCACGTTTGTGGACGACATGTTTGCATTCTGCATCAAGATGCCCATGCTGCATCGCTTGGCGTGCTTCAGGGACGATGTGGTGTTCTTCGTTGCCTTGTACCAGAGGTGGATCTACGGCGTGGATCCGACGAGGCGCAACGAGTTTGGGCAGACGCTCGAGAAGAAAGATGGGCAGGAGAAGGACGGCCAGGATGAAGGTGTGGGTGAGGACAAGGAGGGCGGCGCCAAGAGCTCGGCGCTGCAAAACAAGGCTGGCGGTCTCAAGTCGAGGGGCAAAGCTGCAGCTGCGACGTCTGGCGAGGCTCAGTGATGACTGCACAGCAGACACACGAATGTTGATCAAATGTGACAAGATGAAAAATGAATTGCAAACAAAACACAACAATGCTGAAATGTGGCGGTCGAAGGCGTCGACGTGATGATGAAGCGGGGGTCACAATGTGCGCCATCACGCGATGCTGGTAGGAGGCAAGCGCTTGAAGTCGTTACAGTCGACGCAGTCCTCCGGTCTGATCCCCTTCGATTGGCCACCACCGCCACCGACAATAGCAGGCGTGACACTACCCGAGCTGATGGTCTCCTCGTCCCCACCATCCCCACGCTGCGCCACTTGCCCGCTGCCAACCTCCCCATCTACCATCTTCTCCACATCGAACTCGGCTTGCCTAGCCGCCCGCGCGGCTCGCCTGGCCTCCCTCCTCGACTGCTTCTCGTGTTCATGCGCCAAAAAATCCTCGGCCTCCCTCTCCTCCCTCTCCAAGGCCATCGCCGCGCGACTGCGCTTTCGGATCTGATCGCCGTACTTGAGCAACGCAAACGGCACCACCCCCAACACCGCCGAAATGCACGCCAGTACCGTCGACGCATACTTGGGCGTCAACTGCTCATACATCTGCTGCGAAAATAACGGGAACGCAGCAGCAAAAACGTTGCGCAAAAAACTCTGTGCAGCCAGCGCACTCGAAGCGTACCGCTCGTAACAGTCGGCCAGGTAGCTGAAGACGGCCAGGTAGACCGGGTATAGGGCGGCGTTGAAGATTGTCAGTCCGATGAGGGGGGCAGCGGGGGTGATGCCCACCCGGCCGGTCCAGGCGAAGATGAAGAGCCCGACGGGCGCCAGCACCGCGCCGGCGGCTGCGTAGTACAGCCTCGCTTCCGGCGGCGGCTTGCCGCCATGCTTGCGCGCCGCAGCAGCGTACAGCTTCTCCTGGTGGAAGTTGGCAAAGTAACCGATCGCACCGCCAACGGCGATGGTGAGCAACGCCAAGTGTTGCTGTTCCGAGTTCCATCCGTACTGGCTAAACACGATAGGAATCGCTTCGAGCGAGATAAAGATGATTCCCCACAGGAATCCGATCCAGAGAGAAAAGCTGAGCACGACTGGTTCGAGGATGAGATACTGCATCGGCCGGAAAAGCGACACCTTGACCATGATAAGGAAGCTCATGCGCTCGTCGTCGGCTCTGCACTTGTGCATCCGGCCCGTCTCCTGCGTGAGCTTCTTGGCGCGCCGCGAGAGCAGGACCGGTCCACGGGTCTCTTTGAGCACGAGCCACATGGCGACGTACGTCAGGAGCGCCATGCCGCCCTGCCACCAGAACATAATGCGCCAGCTGGCGCGGTTGACGGTGACGGACGAGATGTAGGGCGAGACACCTTGCGAGACGTAGACGGCGATCGAGTAGAGCGACATGGGCAAACCGCGTTCGTTGGCGTGGAAGACGTCCGACACGCTGCCTGCGACTAACGAGTTGCCCACAGACGCCGCCATGCCCTGGAAAAACCTAACCACGATGATCGTGGTGATGTTCTTGGCCAGTGCCTGCGGGATAAATAGCACTGTGAAAGCCAGCGCGGCAGTAAGATAAATTGGGCTTCTTCCATACACCTCGCTCAAAGGCGCGAGAACTAAGGGCGCACTCGACACGGCGAACAGAAACGCCGTGTTCCCGCACAGATACACCAACTGGGTCGTATGCAAATCATACGAGGCCTGGAACGACGCCGAAGGATACCCGCATCCGTTGAAAGCCGTACACGCCGTGAACATAAAACACACCGAGACCAGCAGCCACTTTCTCGCCTTGGGCCAGTTGAACGGGTTATCCGGGTCGTCCGCCGGCCAGTCGATGTACACCGCCTCTGGATCCTCGGACTTGGTCAGCGTCAGAGCCAGCGCAGACGCCGGGTAGTGCGGATCGGCACATCGGTGTATTGACGAGACACGCGACGAAGCGCGCTGCAAATCGGGGCTTTTCGGCGTAGAGGCGTCGAGGTACGAGACGGAGCGGTTGGAGGCCGAACGCGGGCGACCGGTGCTGCTGGTCTCGCTGCCAGCATGCTGCTGTGTCTTGGAGCGCGAGTCCGCTCTCGACAGACGCGAGGTGAGAGGCTGGAGCGTCTGCGTGGTTGGCAGCGGGCCCGGCAAGTCGGCGTGCTCTTCGTGGTGGTCGGCCGAAGAGTGGAGAGATGCGGAAGAAGAAGACGATGAACGACCTTCCTTTTTGTCGGAAGTAGAGAGCTGGTGAACAGACCCTAGGCGAGTATCTGAAGTCGACGAGTGGGAGCGAGACGAACTGGATCTGAGCGCAGCTTGGGAAGCCGAGGAAGGATGTTGTTGGGAAAGAGGGGGTTGTTCCGCACCGTAATATGATGGTGCATGGTGCGGACGATGTTGACTGCGGCTCCTACCGTCGGAAGTCATGATGAGAGTGCCGAAGATCTAAAAGGGCTATGCTGGTGCATGACAAGCCAAGACCAAGCCGCTCTACGAAGAAGATTGGAACCGGGGAGGGGGTCCTTGTGTTATGGCGAACAGAGTCGGATCTACTTATTGGCCTGGGTCCGAATCGAAGTAGGTATCTATGGGGTCGAGCTGGAGCTCAGGATCGAACAGACAATCGGATGTAATGGTGGAGGTAGAGGAAGCAAGAACGAGGCAAGGATGGTGGTCGTTGCCTATATGATCATGCCAGGGCCAGAGGTTACCAGGGAGAGAGGGCGTAGCAAGCGAATTGCCCTAAAAGAAGGCGGCTGCGCTGTTTCACTGGCTGCGCTCCTGTCAATCCTGTGTACTTACTTCGAGGGAAGGGAAAAGAAAAAAATTCCGGCAAAATCAAATTTCGCTAAACTCGACAGTGGACAACATCAAGTGACAGCGCTGTGGCAGAGTGAGCACGGTTGGCGCGAAAATGCAAAGCCGATGAATTGTCCGAGCTGCGCTATGTCGCCTATACTGTATAGTATTAGCTACCACGCTTGCTCCTCATGGCATCTGTCCTAAGGTCAGAAGTAATCTGGTGCCGGCTTGCTTCATTTCGCAGCTGTGGACGTAAGAAAGGCGATTGGAATCACTTGCCAACCATCGCGATTGCCGGCAGAGTCGCGCGACCCCCACACAACCAACTAATTTGCCACATTTGCCACAAGCAAACAGCGAGCAGGGCGCCAGTGCTAAGTGGGAAAAGGAGTGAGCGCTATACGACCTGAAGCCTCTTCGGTGGATTCAACGGAAAGCCAACCTGGACCGCCAAAGCTTGTGAGTGCCTATTGCGCTTCGCTCGCGCCTCGTTCTGGTGGACGCTAAAGTCCACGTCAACAATCATGCGAAGGGATGGAGTGTAGCCCGACCGTGACTCGGAGGCCTTTTCTGCGTGACTCGTGCATTAGACTCGAGTGAAGCGTATGTCGTCCGACGCAACGCGGAAAGGATGCACCCTTCCGCAGCTTTGGAACGACCGATAGCCCACATTTCTACTCGCGCAAGTCGTAGCTTCACAACCGAGACTTCTCCACGACGATGGTGTGCGCGCCACTTATCTTCATGGTGGCTGTCCAACCTGGTTCGGTCTCTTGATCGGTGAAAACCCCCCATCGGCCCAGCAATACGGGGTTAGAGGGTGAATTAAGAGCAATTATTAGCCGAAGACGGCTTTTGCTTGCACAAGTCCGAAGAGCTCTTCGAGAGCGAGATCTTGCGTCTCAGAGTTCCCGATCGATTAATTGATCGGGCTCCTCCAGTTGCTGCAGGGTCCGTCCAGCTTCTCAATATGTGTGAGAGCTGGAACTGAATAGCGCGAGTCACACCGGAACACATACAGTGGCAAATGGCTTGGGACGTTGTTTCTCATTGCGGAGGGCATCAAGGTGCTTGTGGCTCGTATGCCGCTGCGTGTTGCAGGTGAATGTCGAGAGGAAACAGATCTTGTCAGCTGAAAGGTCCCCGCTTCTCACGGGTATCGGCGACATCCACTTACGCAAAGCATTCTCGTCCTGCTCGTCCTGGCGTCGCTGCTGCCACTTGGCTTTGGCTTTGTCAACCGCGTCACGAAAAGCCAAGCCACCGGACTCCATGAACCACAGCTTGAGCTTGCCCACAGGGTGCGATTCTTCGCCGGGCTGGCGTTCCGGTAATCCACCTTGCGCGACCGAGTAGACGTCGGCCTGAAGGTAAGGTGCAGTGAAGATGGGAATCACATATTTGCTCGACTGGAAATGATCGAGTGGCACCGAGAGCGACTTGAGCGCCGTCTCTGCCGCAGCAGCATCCGCAGCGGGGAGTTGGGGTTGTCGAATGAAGACAAACTGTGAGCAGCGCATGTGTGGGTAAAGCAAGCGGGATCGCGTCAACGGTCTTGCTCAGTGCCCTCAGTGCTGCAGATGAACGAAGAGTAACTCACACGATGAGAAGAGATCAGAGCATCTCCTTCCGCTTTGTAGGTGAGGTGCCGAGGTGCGTACTCGAGCCTGTGATCGCCCATCAGACGGTTCTCGGTGCATCAGCAAGCGTTGTTGCGACCTCGACGGGAGATCTCTCGGGCGCACTCACTGTAGCGAAACCTTGCGGACGTGGCAAAGCACCTCTTCCTGCGGCAGTGGCAGAGGTTTGCGACCCTCCTGGTCGAGCATGACCCAGTTGAGTGCCATGATTGCCACAATCGATTCTCGGAGATTGATCGTCCCAGCTAGAGAGGCGACTGTGCGGTGACAGACGAGCAGCAGCGACAACGCACAAGCCAGCAGTTGAACGACGAGCGCTGTCTTCGGCAGCTGCGAGAGATTCAGAAGGCGATCTGTTTTTAGTTGGTGCCGTTTCGTGATTACCGGGGACCGATTGGTGGGGATTAGTTGCCAGAAAACAAGGGACAACGGCCTCGTAAGCCAAGCTCGAGCGCTGCTAGGCTTGCAGTAGCAGTGCCACAGCCGCGAATGGAATGACGGATGATCCGGTGGTGCTTCTCTGCTCGTCCTGCCGAGCACTTCGTTAGTTCGACGTTGGTGAGTTCTAGCCGCGATGCGATTTGAAGTATTTTATTGGGAAGCGGAAGCGGAAGATGGAGCCAAGATAACGTTAGTGACTTCACTCGACTCAAATCCTTCTCAGTGCCGCACGAACAGTGTTCCCCACACAGAAACACTCGCCTGCGTCGATCCGTGAAAAGGAAGGTATTTGAATGGAGTTGAAATTCACTCTGGCTTCTGCTTCTTTTCATTTGAATCATGTGTATAGTTCATTTGTATTTTCCCCCGCTTTCAACTTGCCCTGATTCTCTTCCGCAGATATGGCTTTCTCCAGTTCCACTTTCTCTGCACGGCGACCGCTTCACTCGCTCATTTCGCTTTCAGAAGTGGAGCTGTCGCGAGCTGGTACTGCATACAGCTTAAAGCAGCGCAGACGAGCCGCCTTGCATGCGTTTGGCTGTGCACTATGCACGTTGAAACCGTTTGAAAGCGCTTTCAGATGCTTTTTTCCCCATGTTCCTGCTCAGCCTAACAGGCGAGAGGCCATTCAGCTGTTGAAAGCGCTCCTCCCTCGTTCGAGCAGGAAAGATTGCTTCTAGTCGTCACCACCTCGATCCTTTTGCATTCTTTCGACTTCATCTTCTTCTCGTTTTCATCATCGTCTTCACCCGTACCCACATCATCCCACCAATTTCGTCCGGCGACAGGTGATCACCAAACACTCGTCGAAAGTGCCAGCTTCTTGACGTGAGCATATAGTGCTCTGACTAGAGTTTCTCCCCGCCTTCTGCATTTACTCAAGAATAGACGCATCCCCGCAATAGTCTCCTACCATGGCTGCCATCGCGAAAGCCGCCGCCAGCTTGGCCGCCATCGCCTACCTCGATGCCAAGCATGGCCTCGCCAACGACATACGCTTGGGCCGAGGCGCTTCCGGCGGAGAGATCAGGCACAAGATCCGCTCGTGGAGGAACAAGCTTTCGTTGTACGAGTATTTCGACTACCAGGTGTCCAAGCGTCCTAACGCCATCGCATACGTTTACCTCGGCAAGTCCTTCACCTGGGCCGAAGTGGCTAAGGACGTCCACCGACTCGCCAACTACCTCCTCTCGCGCGGGCTCAAGCCAGGCGACCGCGTCGCCATCTTCATGGGCAACTCGGTCGCCATCCTCGAATGGTACTTTGCCTGCATGGCCATCAATGTCATCCCCGCTTTCATCAACAATTCGCTTACCGACAAAGGTCTCGTGCACTGTGTCACTGTCGCTCGTGCCAAGCTACTTGTCTATGAGCCTTACCTCGAAGGCGTGGTGTCGGACGTGCAGGACGAGCTGCTCTCCACGTCACCAATCGAAAACTTCCTCTGCTACAACGACGGCATCACCCCCGTAGACGGCGACACAGAAAAGGCGCCCATCGGCGTCGCGAAGCCGTTGGCCAAGAAGATCGACTTTGGCCCTTCGGACCTGGCCAAGTACTCGCCCAAGCGCATCGCGGACAAGTACCGCAAGGACGTCACCGAATCGAGCACCGCCGCACTCATCTACACGAGCGGTACCACGGGTTTACCCAAGGCCGCCCTCTGCTCGCACGGCCGCATGGGCACCGCCGTCAGCGTCTGGCCCACGTTCAACCACTTTTCTGCAAAGGACCGCATCTACACGCCCATGCCGCTCTACCACTCGTCGGCGCTCTTCCTGTGCATCGGCGCCTGCACGTGTTCCGGCAGCACTGTCATCATCGGACGCAAGTTCTCCGCGCGCAAGTACTGGGAGGAGGTGCGCAAGTACGACGCCACCGTGGTGCAGTACATCGGCGAGATCGCACGCTACCTGCTGGCTGTACCGCCGTCGCCGTTGGACAAGCAGCACAAGGTGCGCGTGGCGTACGGCAACGGTATGCGACCGGACGTCTGGGAGAAGTTCCGAGAGCGATACGGCGTCCGCACCATCTCCGAGTTCTTTGCTTCCTCCGAGGGTAATGGTGCGCTGATCAACTACAACACGGGACCGTTTGGCGCTGGAGCCGTGGGAAGGATGGGGACGTTGGCGACTAAGCTGCGACCGGACTTCAGGATCATCCGCGTCGATGCAATCACGGAGGACATCTACCGTGACCCCAAGACGGGCCTGTGCGTCGAGTGCGCGCCCAACGAGCCGGGCGAGTTTGTGATGCGCATCGGCACTTCGTCGATCTCCAAGTTCCAGGGGTATGCGGACAACCCGGAAGCTACGAACAAGAAGGTGCTAAACGACGCGCTGGCCAAGGGCGACGCGTGGTTCCGTAGCGGCGACTTGATGTCCAAGGACAAGGACGGCTTCTTCTACTTTGGCGATCGTATGGGCGATACATTCCGGTGGAGGAGCGAGAACGTCTCGACGCAGGAGGTGAGCAATGCCTTGGGCCAGGTTGTCGGCGAGGCCAACGTGTACGGCGTGCTCGTGCCCAAACACGATGGACGTGCCGGCTGTGCCGCCATCCCCGCCGACGAGGCAGCGCGCATCGACTGGAAGCACCTCGCCACCGTCGCCCGCAAGAGCCTCCCCAAGTACGCCGTCCCGCTCTTCATCCGCATCGTCCCCACCATGGAGCAAACCGGCACTGTCAAGCAGCAGAAGGTCCAGCTCAGGAATCAGGGCATCGAGCACGACAAGTGCGGAAGCGACAGGCTGTACTGGTTGCCCCCCAACGCAGATGCCTACCAACCCTTCTTGCCCGAGCACTACAAGTCGATCGAAGCGGGCAGTGTGCGCCTGTGAGCCGTGCTGTGCCCATGTCGGCCTGTGTGCCAAATCTGTTCTCTCCTCTCTGTTCTTGTGGAAACCGCGGAATCTCATCATCTTTTCTCCCTCTTTCTGTGATTGTTTCGCTCGATTCACACACGTGTGCTCGCTGTTTGGATACGTTATAACCTTGTCATTGAGAGAGGGCAGCCTAGACCACCTCAGACCGACTCTCCACCACCGATAAAATTCTGCACCAGCCGTTCGATCTCGGCCTCAGATGCATCGGGTCGCATGCGCCGTGCCATCTGCCTTGCTTGTTCGCGGACCGTCTCGAAGTCCTGCCTGTCCTGCTGCTGCTCCTTCTTGATCTCAACACCGTTACTGCTGCTGCTGCTGCCGCTGAGGAAAGTAGGTGCCTTGGTGATCTCGGAGCCATGTTTTGCGCCACCGGGCATGGGACTCTGTGCCTCGCGTGCGGCAATTGGAGTTGTAGCCAGTGCAGGCGGTGCGGCGTCAGACACCGGTGCTGAGGCGGAAGCGGAAGCAGAAGCGGGGAGAGGACTCCTGGTCAGGTCGGGATCAATCTGACCGGCAGCATCGTCTGCCATCATCGCCGGGTCGAGTGGCAAGTTTGCCAGCGCTGGGGTAGAAGCACTTGCAAAAGGCGAGGCTTTTGCAGAAGAAGAGTACGTTGGCATGGGCGAAGGCGGACCTCGCACACCATCCGTCGAGCTGCGACCGACATGGTACGGCGGCAATCTGTCAGACGTTGCGTGAAGGTTGTGCGAAGGGGCAGCAACGCCTGCATATGGACTCCCAGCTGTCGGCGCGTCGACAGAGCTTCGAGCATACGTCGGCAGGCCGTCGCGTGCCACATTGGCTCGGAGCGCCGGCGAGGTGCTCAGGACACCGCCGCCACCACCACCACCAGCTGGAGAACGCAGCGAATCGCCAAAGCGCGGATCCCGGCCATCACGACCGTCAAGTACGTCGTGAAGATCCCTTTCGCGTTCGCGTTCATAGTCGCGGTCGGTGCCGAGTCGCTGCGACGGAATCATCGCAGGCGACCTCATATCAAATCTGCCATTGGACGGTACGATGGGAGGATCGCGTCGCTGAGATGCATATTGTCCATCGTCACGCGCGTAAGCGCTGCGAGAATATACGTGCTCGTCCATGTCGCTGCCATATGCATGGTGCGTCTGGGAAAGAGCTGGAGCGGGAGCAGGGACCGGGGCTGGGGCCGAGCGCTCCATCCTCGTGTTGTGGCGGTCGATGGCGGCACGAATCACGCGCACACCCTCGGGATCTTCGGCATGCAAACGGATCGCCTCGCCCAGAGCAATCTCGGTAACGTTGCCTGCCGCATCGCGCAGAGGGTGCACGAGCGAGCGGCCATTCCAGCCGACGTAGAATCGCATGAGCATCGTGTCCGTGATGCCACGTCGATAGAGGTTGTCCATGCCATCGGCGTTTCGTCGCCGCGCTGCCTGTGCCCAGTCGAGGCTGGGATTGCCATGTGACGGTCCGGTCTTCGCGTCCCACAGAGGCGGTGAAGCAGCAGCTGCATACGCGTCGTCGTTCTTTGCCGGCTTGGATGCGGGCATCTCGACAGCTTGACTCGGGCCCGCTGGCGTCGGGGCGGTGGGTATGATACCCCGAGCAGCTTCGCTGGGCACAGGGGCGGGCGCATAAGGGAGCGCTCCGCTCTCTCTGGCAGGCGTAGACAAGGAATCAGAGGGGCCCAGAGAAGGTCGCGCTTTGGTTGGCGTGTCCGACTCAAGACGCGCCCGCTTGCTGATCTGCGAGTGCACCTCCTCAGCATGGATCGCGGGCGTGAACTTTTCCAGATGCAGCACGATGCGCTTGTTCTCTGGGCTGTTCCACGACTGCACCTTGCTGACCGGCTTTTCGAGCGATCGCAGCGTGGCGCGAATGTCGAGCCACAGATCCGGATCGGTGACGCCAATGTCTTTGACCCTCACTTCAGCCTGAGGATACTTTCGCTCAGCCTTGATGCAGCACATGGGGCAGTTCCAAGGCTCGTTGCCCAGGTTAGGCGGATCGTCGAGGCACACACAATGCGTGTGGAACCACAGCATGCACTTGTCGCAGGCGATCATGCGGCCACTCTCGGGCTCGTGGCACAGACAGTAGATGGGCTGACGATCGCGGTACGCACCGATGCCGATCTCCTCGCGAAAGACGAGCTTTGCACGCTTGCCTCTCTTTGCCTTGCGTTTGCGGTCGTCTCGTATCGCGGGAGATCCAGAATCGCGATCCGCCGGAGCCGATGGTTGAGTCGAGCTTGCCACAGGCGCGGCTGGCTCGATGCGGTCGTTGGAGTGCGTAGGCGTCGCCGCCTTGGTGCGCTCGAGCTGAGTGTAGGATCGGCCGTCCTCCGGCTCGGGACCCAGGCCAAGCAGATTTTCGCTGATGAGGTCGAGCATGTTTACTTTTTCAGGACCCAAGACATCGATGGGGCACGCGATGGACCGACGCAACCAGTGCGCGAGGATGGCTGCCTTCTGATCTCTGCGCATCAGAGATAGCGTCTTGATCATCCGTTTCGCTGCCGTTTCGAAGCGCTTGGCCTTGGCGACCACTTCCTCGATGGCGTCCCACTCCAAGGGCAGGAACTTGAACTGGTCTCGTCGGTGGTCCTGATCGTACACGAGCTTCGATAGCTCCGTAACGCTGATTGCTTTGCGCGTCTTGAGGAAGGCAGCGTTGCCGTACCAGGGACAGAAGGGACAATTCCAATTGCCGTCTGCGCGCGAGACCTCGGATGAGCGAACCTTGATGCATGAGAGATGGTATCGCACGCGGCAATGGCAGCATTCTGCACTCGTTGACGATGGCACGGCGATGGGCACGGAGCTCCTGCAGATGCAGTTGCGTGAGCTGGCTCTAGGTTGGTCGTCGGAGGGATCCGTAGCATTCTCGACACGCTCTACCAGCCTGTCGAGTTCAGCGTCGCGATCTGCGTCCGTGAGGCGGCGAGTGCCACTGACCATGGTCTGCATGATCTGATTGAAGGCAGCTCGCCACGCGTCATAGACCTGAACGGCCTTCTCGATCTCCTGCGCGTGTTCGATCTCCAAGCCGTTTGACTTGACCGCTCGCAGCATGCGACGCGCATCGGGCAGCAGCGCCATACGTTCCGCAGCTTCGCCGTTCTCCGAGACCGAGATCATCGACAGATCGCCATCCACGTCGGCTACAGTGTTGCCTTGAGCTCCCGCTTGCAACCCTTTATACAGCGTTTGTGCGCTCTTTTGCAGCTCCTTGGCCTTTGCGAGCGCGGCGCTGACATCCTGCGCCACCTCCAGTACGACGGGGACGTCGGCGGACGATTCCGAGAGCTCCTCTAGCAAACCCACCGTGATGGGCGTAGAGCCCTCGAGCACTTGTCTTGAGCGTTCGGTCCATTGCTGGCCAGCATCGCGTCTTTGCTGTAGGTCGTTGAGCAGCTCGTGATCTCCAAGACCACAGGCTTCGGCACGCTCCAACAGCTCCTGCACCTCGTGGTAATACAGATACGTATCACGGGCTTCCGTGACCTCGTGGACCCACTTGCGGCGTTCGACATAGTCCGACAACTCCTTGATCTGGGGTGCGTCGACGTTGAGAGAGCTGCCGAGCGTCAAGACGCTCTCGCAGTCCTTGAGGTTTGCCTCTTTTGTGTCCCTCTGCCGTAAAATGTCGTTGCAGCGGCCCTTGAACTCTTCGAGCTCTTGCACGAGTGTGCGAAGCGAAGCAATCTCAGGCGCGTCAAAGTGAAGGCTGTCGAGCTCCTCGATCAACGCATACAGAGCCTCTGGACTTCGATCGGCAGCGGAATCCACATCGTCAGCGGAAGCGTCCATACTCTGCCTCCTGGAAAAACTGTCGTCACCCGCGGCCCCGCCCTTGGATCGACGTCCCTTTCCGGCAGATGCAGCTGCCGGCTCGCCACGCCTCTTGTGCAGCTTGCGCACCAAAAACACGTTGGCCCGCTCAACCCACGAGTTGGCGCAGTTGACAAAGGTCTTGAGATCCTCGAGCGGCTCGAGTGAGAATGCAATCTTCTCGCCTTCGTGCAGCAGAGATCTGAGCGTCTTGAGCGGAGGATTTGGACCAAGCGCGAGCGTCTTCTTGAGACGCTGAATCCAGTTCCGAGGGATGGCAGCCCTCTCGGACACCTTGGCAAGGATGGCGCGAAGCTGGTCATCCGAGAAACGGAGCTTCAGCGTCCACTTGACGGGAGCATCGGCATTGCACACCTCGAAGCCGTGATCGAGACAGGCGACGCCATCCGCTTTTGGACTGGTCAACTGGCCCAGGTAGCAAAAGAGTGTGCAGTGGGAGCAGATATACTCGGTCTCGGCGACATCTTCGTCGTAGATTTCTTCTTTGAGGTCGGGGATGATCTCGCGAAGTGCGTTGCGCTTGGCAATCTCGCGGTCGACCATCTCTTGCATGGCTGCCTCGAGCCACACCGCCGTCTCGATGGTCTGACTCTGTTGAGAGACTGTGATGAGCAGCTGATCGTGAGAAAAGACGGCAGGTTTGCGGAAGCGCTGGTACCTGCGCGAAGACTCAAGATCATCAAAGATCCAGTCGGGGAGAGCAAAGTTGACCGCTTCGTTCAGGTTAAAGCCGTGATTGAAGCCGCTGTGGTAGGCCTTAGGGAAGGTGACGACAAATTCGTTGGCGCGTTGGTCGCACGCGACCACTCGCACGCCTTCCTTTTTCAGCTTTTCGGGGCTCATCATTGTAGTGAGGTGGAAGAGCAGGTCCGGAAGCGTCTCGAAAAGGTCTGGAGCAGCCTTGCGCATAGCATTCTCGAACTTTTCGGCGTCTTCGCCCGGAATGCCGTACCACGTCTTGGTTTCGCCCCAGTGCTGGTAGTTGATCGAGTAGGTATAGTGATCCTCGTTGTGCCAGCAAAAAGTAGAGAAGATCATGCCGACGTAGATCCACGGCACGGTCATGCCCGAGATGTCCGACTTGATGTATTGTAGAAGCGAACCGGGCAGGATGGGCAGGTTGTTGAGGTTCCACTTGTCGCGTGAGTATGCGCTCAGTGGATGCGTCTCTTGGGTGGGCAGAGCGCTGCCATGTGTTGTCGAGTGCACATCGGCACCGTACTCGACTTCGACTTCTTCCTTCTGGCTGTGCACGAGTCTCCAGAACTCACGTTCGACGTCATCCTCCGACACGACGAGATCCGTGCCGTGGATAGCACGAGCCACGCCATTCGTGGGCTCGGCTGTATCGGTTGGCGTCAAGGCATGCGCGTCCGGCTTCCAAAGACGTTCGGGGCGTTTAGTCCACCATTCGCGCTTAAAGGCTTCGGCGCGTTGCCAAAAGGTGTAGAGGCTGTGTGTTTCTCCATCGTCGAAACCAAAGTCGTGGCCGGTACCCACCAGGCACGGCGGACAGAACCACTGCGATTTGGGGATGGAAGTGAGCGCAGGCTGGAGACAGTACATGTGGTAGCCTCGATTGCATTCGTCGCAGAGTAGCATGTTGAGACCGTCCTCACCGCGGAGGCAGATCTCGCACATCTGCTCTTCTTGACCCTGATGAGCTGCTTGCGTGCGTACGTGCGGTTCTGCCTCAACAAGAGGGCTTACCCCCTTTCTGCGACGGGCTGCTAGCGGTGTAGCGGGGCTCGCAGCGAGTTGCAACGGGTTTCGAGACGACGATGCTGGCATGCTGTTTGCTTCGGACCTCTTGCGCGCACTGCGCCGTGTGCTTGCGACGGCCGATGGGCTTTGCGAGTTTGCCGCCTCAACAGCGGGGGTGGCATTGGCAAGTGCCTCAGTAGCGGCGGCGGCAGTGAAAGGCTCGGGCGTCTTGGACTGTGCCGCTCGTTCGCCGTTGGAGAAAGTGTCGAGGCTAGGCGACATTGAAGCGTGACTGATGCCGTTCTCTTGCACGTCGGAAGCGGAATTCGCACCCATGGTGGCACTTTGAGCCAAATGCGGACTGGTGGAGGCTCCGTTGGCGCGCGACTGCTCCTTGGCTTTAGTCAGGAACTCCTCGAATGGCAAAATGATGCGCGTGTATGCGGCTTTGACTTGGGTCGACAGCTGACCGCTGTCCTTGTCGCTGTAGCCAATCTTGCGAGTAGCGTCCGACCACTTTCGGCCGCGGCAGACGGAATCGTAGCCGCCCAAGCTGGAGATGACGAGCTTGAGTTGGTACAAATCGACCGAGCGGCCGTCGATGACGGGTACCGAGACACGCTTGCGACCCTGCTGGGCGTGAAACTTTTGGAGTTGCTCCTGGTAATTCTGAGAAGCTCGAGCATCCGCGCTGAGCGAGTTGAGACGCTGGACACGGGTGCGGAAGCGGAAGGTCTGCTCATCGAGCACGCATTCGGGATTCCAACCTTCGGGCGGGACGATCTTGACGATACCGTATGCCTTGCCGTTGCCACCTTGCGGGTCGGCGATCCACGAGATGTACCTCATGGGATCAGCAAACTCTTCGAGCGTGGGACGAAATGTGGGCGCCTCATCGAGCTCGAACAGTCTGGGACGAAGCCGAGGCGGCAGGGTATGAGGTGTGCTTGCGCTGGTGGGGATTGCAGGCTGGGTGGATGTGGATGCTTGATCGGAGTTGTCGAAGGCCAGAGGCGGGAAGGGCTGATGCTGGAACATCTTGCGCGCCGGGTGGGCTGCCGGATTGCCGGGCACGGCGACGAGACCGTTTGGAGCGGTGTCGGCGGATGTCGTGGAAGGATTGTCGATGGGAGAAGACTCTTTACCCGATATGGCGGAGATGGCGTCTGCTTTGCTCTTGCGACTGAGCCTCTTGACGGTGCTGCCTTGTTTGAGGTCCAGTTCGCCGTCGTCTGACTCCTCGTCACTGTCGCCTCCAGCGCTCTGGCCAAAGTCACGGGACGAGACTATGATGGGTTCCACGCGACGAGGTCGCCCTGGAGATTTGGTCGGACTCGAAGGAGTGGCTGTCAATTTTGTGGGGGACGAGAGTGGAGTGGAAGGGAGCGTAGATGCACTCGGCGTCGAGACCGCCTCCACTTTGATGGGTTGATGGCCATTGACGGATTTGACGACGATGCGCTGAGGCGTGTCATTCGAACCCGAGGGCTGAGCACCTGGCTTTGTGGGCGTCATGGTGAAAATTGCTGGTGTTTCCCTAAAAAGGTGGACGAAGTGAATGCTGGCGCTGAACTAGCGTGAATGGCGAGTCGGTGGCGGCGTAGATCGTGAATCGACGCTGTACGGGATGCGGCTATGGATGGCAGGCGCGTTGGTCAGCGGAGGGTAAGAGGATCGTGATGGGTATATGCACCTGTGCGGATGGGTGGGACCGAAGCGCAATTGAGCAGGCACCTTTGAAACACTACTGGGGGCCCACCATGAATGTAATGCTGATCGGTGAGTCGCTGCCTAGGTTGAGAGGTGTGCTATGCGGTATATTTGCGAGTGACGGATCTCGAGGATGCCGCCTTTGCAATGGAAGTGGTAGGATCGGTGCAGCTTCAAGTACGACTCGAGACCGTGAAGAGACGAACACACCAAAGTCTGTAAATGTAGTGGATCTCTTTGCGGTGTGGCAGCTCAGCGTGAGAAGAGGCGGGGGCAAGTGATGGACGTCGCTTTGTAGGTGGGAGCGGGATGGGCAATGTTGTTCGTGATGGTGATGAGGATGCCACGACAGGGATGGGACCTGCGATAAAGGAAGGATGGTGAGGGGACCGTCTGAATTTGGAGAGAGAGCCGTGTCAAAAAAAAAAAAGGAAGGCTTGTCGCAAGCCACGCACAATGCAATCAAGTGCAGGTCGAGACTGAGCAGCAGCAAATGAGAGGACACGCGGAAATTGAGCTTTCATGTTCCAGGTTCCAAGAGAGGGCTGGTCGAGCAAATTCAGCACTAGACGACAGCAGCTCGGACCGACTGTCAAGCTTGGCGGTCAGCTTTTTCCCGCCAATTTCCCCCTCGATGTCCCGTGTTCCAGTTCCAGTCCCAGTTCCAGTTCCAGCAGGGCTCGCAACCGCACTACTTGTCAGCTCTGCTCTCTCGCCCGGTTCCACACTTGAGCTCGGAAGTTCGATCTTTGCCGAGCGTCAGTCCAACTGCGCGCGTTGTCTCCTCCTTGTCAAATAAGGAACAGACATGGAGTCCAGAGCCAACCAGCCACCTTTTATCCTATCTGGTAAGTGGTTCTGAGTCTTTGATGAGCAAGTGTCGGCGTGTGTGCACGATCGATGTCGTTCGGCACCTGCTGTTTCTTCGGATGGCGCCTGCAAAAAGAGAGAGCATTCACTCTACAACGACAGTCGATGCATTCACCACCAGAAGCTGCTTCCTCCTCGAGCACAGAAAGCAGGGTCACTCGTCACAGTCGATAAGCTTTGTGCAGCTCAATCTTGCCACTTTGTTGGTGTGACAGCTGTTGCCTTGCACCAGTGTCGAGTGGCGCAACAACTTCGCGATCGTGACAATGAGAAGGGCTATGCGAAATCAAAAGTCCGGCTGCCGTTCAGGTCGTCTGACATTTGATCCCACTGGGCTGAGCCCTTCTTCTACTGCCAGACTTCATCGCCAAGGTTTCGGCGTTCGAGCTTCGTTCAAAAGTGGGCGACACCTTGGCACTCGAGGCGAATGTGCGCAACATCTTCGACGAAGCAAAGGCTCAAGACCTCACGCAAGCCACTACCACAAACGAGCGCAAAAGTAGAGATACGAAGCTGAGAATTGCGAATCGTGCACGAGGAATAAGTATGATACGAAATAGAAGAGCGAAATCGAAGAAAGAACCCTTACACCACAGTAGCGCACGCATCAAGGACTATACAGTTGATCTCGAAGCGACGTCTACGGGCGGTCAGTCATTGGAAAAGAGAGTGTAGTCTAGTTGGTAAGACGGAACGGATGGCGCGCTGCCGAAGGCCAGCTAATGCTTTGGGTAAAAATGGGCGAGAGGGGAAGGGGGAGGGCTGCAGCCGTTCGACAGGCGAGCGCAGCGGGTAAAGATAGGGAGGAAACGAATCCGAGGGCTTTTTGGAACGTAAACGATACGTTTACTCGTCCTCGATCTCGGTTCGGGGGTGGAAGGCCCAGAGGTCCTCGCCATCGTCGTTCTTCTCGTGGACGATGGTGAGACGCTGCAGGTTGACAAAGAAGTCCTCGAGAAGAGGGTTCTTCTGCGAACGTGTGCGGCGGCCAAGGTTGTTGAGCCAAGTCCACTGGTTGAGCAGGTAGTAGACGGCACCGGTGATGGCCGTGACACCGATCGAGTAGGCGTAGACACGGACAACCGTAACAATGTCGGTCCAGCCACCATGGGGAGCGGTGACGGGGTTACGGTGAGGTGCGCCCGAAAGCCAGCCGAAGAGACAGAAGAGGGTAGCAATGACATCGACACCCAGAACGGCGCCGACGAGCTGCCACGAGGGAAGAGTGACGTCCGACTCACCACCGCCGAGACGGGTGATGAAGATGAGCCAGTTCTCTGTGAGCGAGACTTCCAGGAAGAGGATCTCCTGAGTGTTACCAAAGTTCTGGATAACACCGCCGTTGTTGAGGAAGAGCGTACCGCGGATGATCCAGGTACCGGCAGCAAGGAAGAGACCGAGCACAACCGAGATGATCCAGATCTTGGGCAGTTGCCACTCGACGGGAGCCTTGGCGTGAGGAGCGTTGTCGTAGGCGATGGCAATGGTGGCAACGTCGGCGAAAAGGGCGATGAACACAATGAGGTTGGATCGGATCACCTCGTCCAGGATGAGGATGGTGAGCACGAGGTAGATCTCAAGGTGGAGACAGAGCGAGATACGGTACTGGATGTAAGCCTTCATGCGGTGGAAGATCTGACGGGCGACCTTGATCGAGGTGATGATGGTCGAGAGACCCTCGTCGAGGAAAACGACATCGGCAGCAGAGCGGGCAGCGTCCGAGGCACCCTCGACGGCGATACCACAGTCGGCCTTCTTGAGCGAGGGAGCGTCGTTGACACCGTCACCGGTCATGGCGGTCAAGTGGCCACGGTGCTGGAGCATCTCCACGACCTGGTACTTGTGCTCAGGGAAAACCTCGGCGAAACCGTCGGCAGCCTCAACAAAATCGTGGATAGCCGAACCAGCCATGCCGCCCGAGCCGATCAGGCGGTGCGAGTCGTACACCTTGGTACCGAGGGCAAGCATCTTGCACGTCTCCTTGGCGATGGCGACGGCGTCACCAGTGAGCATTTTGACCGAGATACCGAGCGACTGGGCCTCGGCGATGGTAGCAGCAGTGTCGGAACGGGGAGGGTCGAACATGGGCAGCAGACCGAGGAGCTTCCACTGGCCGTCGGTGTTCATGGCAACACCAAGCGAACGGAAACCACGCGAGGCAAAGTCACCAGCCACCTTTCGGTACTGGGCGGCGGTCTCGGCATCGGGAGCGCAGAGCTTGAGAATCGCGTTGGGAGCACCCTTGGCGGCGATGTACTGCTTTCCGTCCTTCTCGACCTCGGCGGTGATACGCTTCGAGACCGGGTCGAAGGGGGTGAACTTGTGGGTGACCCAGCCGGAAGCGAGCTCGTCCTGAGCGGCGGGGTAGTCCTTGAGCGTCGAGATGGTGACCTTGTCGATGGGGTCGAGCGACTTGACGTTGTGCGACGAGGCGAGAGCGGCGACGGCCATCATGTAGTTGACATCGACACCCTCCGAGGTGAAAGGCTCGTGGATCGACAGCTTGTTGGCAGTCAGGGTACCGGTCTTGTCGGAGCAGAGAACGTCGACACCGGCGAGCGACTCGATGGCAGTGAGCTTCTGGACGATAGCCTGGCGCTTGGCAAGGTAGGCAGCACCGACGGCCATGGTGGTGGTGGTGACACAGGGGAGACCGACGGGCACACCGACGATGAGGAAGATCAGGGTGTAGATGAGCAGGTTGTTGTCCTCAGGGGTGGCGATACCGGTGTTGCGGAAGAAACCACCGATCCAGAAGATGAGGGTGAAGACAATGACGAGGAAGAGAAGAGCCGAACCGATGGAGCCCATGACCTTTTGGAAGTGGCCCTCGCTCTCGCCGCCGAGGACGAGAGCGGCGGTGCGACCGACGAACGTCTGCTTGGCAATGTCGGTGGCGAGGACGTAAGCCTTACCACGCTTGCAACCGGTGGTGTAGAAGACGGTGTCGCCAATGTGCTTGTCGACAGCGAGCGATTCACCGGTAATAGCCGACTGGTCACAGGCGATGATGGCAGGTCCCTTGTCGACACCCTCATCGTCGTCGTCGTCGTCGCGGCGCGTAGCTCGAGCCTTCTCGAGGATGGCAGCGGCCTGGGAGCCGTCCTTGTCCTCGTAAGCAGCCAGAACGCGACCGTCGCAAGGAACGGTCTTACCATCTTCGATCACGACCACGTCACCGGGGACAAGGTCACGAGCCTCGATCTCGACCTCGCGGCCGTCGCGGACAACAGTAGTACGGAGAGCAATACCGGCCTTGAGCTGGGCGACAATGTCACCGGCCTGCTTCTCCTGGTACCAACCGACAAAGGCGTTGAGGAGCAAGATGGCAATGATGACACCAAAGTCGATCCAGTCACGGAGACCGGCGGCTAGGATAACAGCAAGTTCCATGACGTACAGAACGGGACCGCGGAAGAAACCAATGAACTTGAGCAGGAGGTTCTCCTTGGGAGACTCGAGCTCGTTGTAACCGAAGAGGGAGCGGCGGTGGCCGACCTCAGACTCGCTGACACCCTTGAGCATGTCGGTCTCGAGCCACGAGGCGGGCACCTTTTGAGCGACTTCCTCGACCTCGCCGTGCTTGTTGACGCGGATCTCCTTGGTTTGCCAGAAGAAGGGGAAGTTGCGCTTCTTGACGACGCGCGATTCATCGCCGCCCTCCTCGTCGCTGCCAGACGACTTTTGGGCGCGGATGAACTCGATGAGGGCGGCATACTCCTCCGAGACACCCTCGACGCCCTTCTCGTTCTTACCCTCCTGGGTAGCAGAGCTGTCCGACATGATGAAACAGAAAATGCTACTCGAGTGCTAGCTGTGAGGCAGGCAGATGAGGTATGTAGGTAGGGTGGAAGGATAGAAAAGAAAGAAAGGGGCGTACCAAGAGATTTAAAGGGGGATAAGACGACAAGAGGGTAGGATAGGGTTGCAGGGGAGAGAAAAAATCAAATAGAGCACGGTTAGTTACGTGATCACAGACACACTCTCTCTCTCCAAAAAGTATCGGGACCGCCGACACAATCGCAGCCGCCTTTCGCATCCGTGCTAGGCACGACGGTCGGATGAGATCGGACTGGGCTCGCGCAAACCGGGACATGCGCAGAGAGCGGAACTGCCAAGAGCTGCCCGGGCCAATCTAATCGGCCGCTGCTAGGCGCTACAACCGTCGTTGGGACGCTGGAGCTGAGGGCACCGCCAAACTTCGGAAAGAACATCATGCAAAAACGCAAGCCAGGCGATCGAAAGGTTGCACTTACACTTGGTTTGATGTGTTGGGTCGCTCCTTTGACGATTTGATTTCAGTCTATCAGAATCGCTGCTTCAAACGAGGTTGAGACAGTAAGAAGGATAGGCGATGAAATCGCAGTTCAACGGCGTTGGGTTGCCGCTGGCGAGAAAAGGTGTTGGTGAAGAGGGGAGGACGGGGAAAGGGAGGGGAAGTCTTGAGGATGGTGGTGAGTCGGAAGAAGGGAGGAGCAGGAGAAACGAGTCCTGGATTTTGACGAGATAGCGATCAGAGGATGACCATCGAAGCAGCGCTCGTGTTTATGAGGGCTGCGACGATGAGGGCGGATCGAGGCGAAAGAGCGCTCGAGCTCTCCCCATTCAGCCCTGTCGGAATGGCCAACGGAAAAACGGGCTGGTGCACACAGTCAAGGGCGATTGCGGCGGGTCGACAAGCAGAGAGAAATTAAAAGTAATCGTGAGCGAAGCCAGGCAGGCGGAAATCCACAGAGGTGGGCAGGTAACGGGAATCAAAACAACAAGCGAGGTCCAGGCACATAAGCAGAGGTAACCTCACTGGAAGATGGCGAGTGGGAAAAACAAAAACCAATTTTGGATCAGTGTGACGGCTGCTGCCGGATTCTGTCAAGCTCGACGCACGGGCGAAAATTTTAAACCCCCCATTTCCACTCGTACCGTATGCAAATGCAGTCGGTCGCAGCTGGTACTCGGCCTGCAGTCATGTTCCATCGGCGCGCCCACGATCATGTTGTGCGTGCAGATGTCAGCCTGGCTCAACGGCCCCCCTTTTCGGACAGAGCCACAAGACTCATCGGCGTAGTTGGCAGAGACCAGTCCAGAGATGGGGAAGAACGAGCTTGTACTGAGATCCCAACACAAGGCCAATCCAAGTTTGTCTCAGTCGAGAATGGGCCAAAGCAATGATTTTTTCCAACAGAGGGCGAGAGCGAGCGAGCGAGTCGGAGAGTCGATCACTTTGGCAGAGGATCAAAACAAGTTGAACTGCTCGCCGGCGGCGGTGAACTGCAAAGCAGCCGACGAGCATAACCGCCCTGCAGAGCCAGTGGCAGACTGAAAAGCGAACATGACCACTTTGTGCAGCTGCCGCTTTGGCTGCAGCGCTCCAAAGGGCGGAGGGAGGAATTAGAAGAAATCCGACTAGAGACGAAATCAACGGCACCAGCCGCGGAGGCCAACGCAATTAAGGCCGAAAAAAAGCTCGAAACAGGGCTTCAAAAGTTCGAATCTTGTGCATACGGCTTGCCACAGGCGGCGAGGAAAGGCAAACGGATCCGGATGGGTGTGATTTGCAAGCGGCGCTGACAGCCCGCTCCAGCAGGGTCTTCGGCATCTGGGCCACACAAGCAGACGCAGACACAAACACAAACACAAACACACACACACACGCAGAGACATGCAGAGATCTGCGTCACGGATTGGCCGTACCCGAATTGCGAGAGCTCAACGAGCTTCTTCCACCCCCATTCTTGTGCTGACGCCGCGGAGACAGACGCCCGAAATCGGCCTACGAGTCAACCAGAGCCGTTGCACAACGAAGAGGTCCAGGTCATCTCTTCTGATAAGGAAGAACGATGCGAAGGTGCAACGGCTCCTCGAGTTGACACCAAATTGCCCACTCTAAGCGAGATTGGAATGAAATGATTTTTATCTTCAAATTTCCCCAAAGGTTCCAGAGCAGCTGTCGTGCTCTCGCTTCTGTCTGCTCATGTTTACTTACCTCTTGCCGCCAGTCTCGAGCGTGAGCCTCAATTCCAGAAGAGCCATCAAGAAAACGAGGCTGGACATCAAGACAAAGCTTCTTTGCAAACGATGTCGGATCTGAGCCCCTCTCGTCTTTCGTCCAATCAAACTGCGTCGGCATTGCAAACGAACGCGCAGTTCCTTGACGCACCCAACGGAAGAGGCCTGAGCTAGCAGAACGGTTGCTTGGTGGGGGAAGCCTTGTTGCTGCCTCCGAGCCCAAGCTGTTCCGACTCTTACATTTGCGACGTGCCTAACTAGCGTTGTCGATGCCTTGCTTCGACTGCAGATGGCGATGGCCAGGGCGCTTGTGTTGTTTTTGCTGTTCCTTTTCGTACATGTGTAGCCGCTTTTTGCTCGGTCTGCAGTGTAGATGTTTCGACTCTGCAGTTTTTCCTTCTTTCCAGAAGGAATTCGAGATGCAAAAGATCAACTCACACCACGTCGCGCTCTCGCCCTCCTTCGATGTCCTAAGCGACGATCCGATGGACTTGCGAACAAGAAAGCCTTCCATTGCATCGGGAATCCATGCCCGCGTGATCACAAAGAAGCAGCTACAAATCTGTCAGCAGCTTGACCTTGCGAGGGCAAGTGTCGAGAGGCAGCGTTGTGCAGAGGCAGATCTATGTCAAGAGCGCAATATCACGCCAAGAGCAACATCTTCGGCTGCCGCCATTCGCCATCTCGTTCACGGGTTCGTCAGTCGTCCATCCCATGCCTCACCAGTCACGGAACGAGACCGCCGTCAGCACAACACTGAGGTCGACAGGGGCAAACACTTCTTGATCGTGCCGAACAAAGCCCCTAAACGGGCGACCCTCGAGATGGCCGGCCGCCGAGCCAACCCTGACGATCATCTTGCAGGTTGCGCATCTTTTTACTTGGCGATCAGGTCCCTTTGCGTGTACTGGCAAGCAAGCCGGGCTTCCAGCGTTCCGGTAGCTGGCCAGCTCGTCTATTGTTACTGGATGGGGACCACCTGACCCTAGGTGAGAACGGGTTCAGGCGGTTCAGGGCCAAGTTTGCGTCAGGATTACGCTGGCTACTTCTTGTCGAGTTGCCCTTGCTTTTTCTCTCTCTTCTGTCTAGGTCTGCCTTTGCGTGCTTTTGCATTTGCTGCTGCGTGCCGGACCGCGACAGAAACACACGCTGGAGCGATGATCATCGGTGCTGATTTCAGGGGAAAAGCCACGAGCATGGCGCCGTCATTCGGCAGCGAAAATGCGAAACACAGGCTCGCCCTGTCGTCCACGGCTTCTTCGTCGACCGTCGTCTTCTTTTTCTCGAGAATTCAGTGTGCTTCGGCTCAACCTCATTTCTATCTCCGACAGGTCACGATAAGCAAGCAGAGGCCCTCTTGAGAACAGCAACCCTCGCTCGCGAGCGCGCGCGCACATCCTACGACGGCTGAATTGAACGATTTCGGAAGCAGAAAAAAGCCAAGGCGGCCAATAGGAGCTTGTGGTTTTGCTCAGCCGCGCACCAATCCTCTTGCGGTGCGAAATGTAATACGAGCCAGTCTTACCGCCAGGCAAGCCTCTGCGAGCTTGATGCAAATGTCGTCGACGTACATGGCGCTGCCGTGCTCTCCCTGTGTATTGCCGCCTGGCCTTCAGACCAGCCGATACCCGTTGGCCGTTCCTGAGCTACTGCTTTACGTCGGCAAGAACATGTCGGCGGATCGCCCCCGTAACCGCACGAGGTCTCTTCCCGTACCTTGTCTGAAACGACAAAGCCAATGTGGTGTACGCCTTTTCCACCTTTCCGGGCTTCACTGCCAACGAGAAGCGTGGCCTTGTGGGGCCTTTCGGCTCCTTCTTCCACCGCCGCTGACAGTGACTGCTCGACGTGATGGCCAGACCGTTGGAGTTGCTTGCTGGTCAAAAACCGGTCAACGCTTTTTTCCTTTTCTTTTGCACCATGTACTCCTCGGTAGCGATTGGTCCGTAGGATTTACCTTGCATCCAAGCTTGTCAATAGCTGTCAGTCAGCGTGTCAAAGATGATGCTATGTCTCGTCAGCCCTTCGGCTTTGTTCGCTCGCTCAGCTTGGACACTGCGCGGCATGGATGTTGGGGTGGGGTTCGTGCCGAGAGCCGAGAGTTTCGAACCTGCCGCGGCACCACCCTCTTTCCAGCGATACGCCTCACCGCGTGCCGCCATTTCGCGACATTTCGGAAACAGCTTGGCACTTTCGGGTGACATCGAGGGGATAGTGGGTCCAGGGTAGGAACGACAGCGTCGGCGACGTCATGTTCAGCGTGACAAGCCGCAATGCAACACAGGGTCGAAGGGTGGTCGAAGAAGGAACGTCTTCTAAAGGTTCAAATTATCCGACAAAAGTCCGACGAGAATTGAGACGGAGAAAAAAGGATCCAATAGTCCACCACAAAATTGACCGAAGCCTCGCTACAGCAACAAGCTGGCAGATGCTCCTCCCATGGGTCGTTTCCGCTGCTGCATCGGATTGGCGACCAGAGCATCCGAACATTGCTACCGACGGCCAGATAGCCGATCACCCCAGAGTAATGCACAGAAGTTCCACCATTCCATTGACACTCGGATCATGGGCAGAGGGAAAGACAGGCAGCGCCGGAGTGTCAGACAGCCACGCCTGATCGCGGGAGGGCGGTGACAGAGTTGGCCTCTGCAGAACCTGTACATCGGCCTTCATTCCAAACGATTCTGGAAGTGGGAACAGAAGAGACATAGAAGGGTATGAAGTTCGAGTCAGTATGAGCGGCTCTGCTCTTGGCGGGGTCCTCCAAGTACTTACGCAGAGCTGCTTTGAAGGAACCATATGTCTCCAGGTTGCGGATCGTACTCGCCACGAGAGCCTGGCACGTGCTAGTCCCTGCCTCTAGACAGGCTCGGATCGTCTCCACCAACGGATCAATCAAATCGGGATCGTACACCACATCGGCAGCGAGAATCAGCGTCGGCTTAGCTTCGGCAAGCAACTTGACCGTCGGCAGATCGTCTCGTTGCTGACTCTGCCGACGCTCCGCGCTCAACTCGAGCCAGTCGAGTTCCCTGATCTCCACGCTGCGAGAGGAGGCGTCGAGACCGTTGACTTGCAAGGTGTCATGCAGGCGCGCGTACACCTGGCCAGGCATGTCGGTCATGAATGTATGCAGGTCCTTGTGCGGAGACGCCGCCTGCTCAAGTGCGCATACGGTTCCAACAAAACCAGCGCCAGAACCGAGCTCCAGAACGCGTGCGCCTGGGGAGGCGATCAGCGATGTATCACTTGCAAGGTGCCCTGCCAATCGCAGACCCGCCTCCCATGTCTTCAATCCCGTGGTGCCTTTCGAGATGGCGCTGCCTTCTTCGCGTATCGTCGCTTTGAAGAAATGCTCGAGCAGATCGTTCTCGCCTGTGTTGGCGCCGTCTTGATGCTGGCATGAATAGAAGGCTTGCTTTGGCCAACAATGCGTCGTGAACTCGGTGTCGGGAGCGGACCTCACCGCAGCGGCACGAGAGGAGTCGCTGGCCATCACTTCGGCATATCTCTCGAGCAGCGCTGCGTCCACCTCTGGCCACTCGATCTCCTCTACGCCCCGGCTTCGAAGCACCGCACACTCAGCTTGAACCGCTGCATCGAGCTGCGCGTACAGTTCGCGGAGGAAGAGGGTCTGATACCTCGTAGTGGCCTCGTATCTGGGACTTTGAAACAGGTCGTGGTCGAGCTTGTGCTGGATGCGCAGCAGGATCGTCTGTGACGGCCACACGAACGCGTAGGATCGTGGTGGCAGTCGTGCTTCGTACTGGATAAGAAGGGTCCGCCTTGCGTGCTCCAGAGTCGATGGGCCTGGCCCTTCTTTGCCTACATGCCCACCGGAAGCATGCTGGGGAGCGTTCATGGCCGTTCGAGCGCCTCGATTCGTTTGTTTCCGCTTGGACTCAAGAAAGGGTTTGCTCTGGAAGAAGAGTTGCGGAATTGGCATTGTGGAAGGCCACGAAGAACTTCGCCCGCCACAGCCAGACAAAAATTTCGCACGAAAAAAGAGTCAGAAAGTGACACTTCTGACGCGTAAATTGCAGTGCAGCGGCGCGTAAAGGCGAGAAAACCAACACGTACATTTCAAGGCTGAACGAAAGCTCAGTTTGTCGTGGCGCGCAAAGGAGAGCTGAGCAGCCAACTGACATCTTCGAACGACATCCACTTTCGTCTTTGCCTACCCCATCCATCCTCCAACACCCTTACACACACTCGTTCGCATATATTAACGAGGAACCACTCCACTGCCACTCAGAATGTTCAACAACGGTAAGTGCATTCTTGCAACATCGACGAGTCGAGCGCCGAAAAGAAGATCGAGTACGACTCCTCCTTACGTGAGCGCATGCCTTACTAACCAGATATCCTCTTTGCTACCCCCATCGACGCATGCTTTGCTGTCTCCGCACTGTGATGGTCCGGACCTTGATTCTAACCTTGATGTTATCGACGTAAAGGCTTCGGAGGCGACGGCAACCCATATGCCCAAAACTACGCGACAGGCGGCGGCGCTAGCGGAGGAGGCTTCTTGGCCAACGGAAGTCAGACCGACTCACCAAGTGGAAAGGTGCGAATCACTCCTCAACACAACACAACTTCCGCCTCGTATACAAAGGTATATAAAGAAGGATCTTGCTGACACACCTTGATTTCTCTTCCATCCATATCCGCCACTTGCGACGACCCTCGTCCATCCTACCGACCCCTCTCGACCACACCATGATTGCTGGCCACTTCGCACAGAGGGCCGGAAACAACACTCTCAGGCCCGTCACCATCCGACAGATCCTAAACGCGGAGCAGCCGCATCCAGATGCCGAATTCACCCTCGACGGTGCGGAGCTGGGTCAACTGACCTTTGTTGCTGTGGTCCGAAATATCTCCAGGAATGCCACCAACGTTGCGTACAGCGTTGAGGATGGCACTGGACAGATCGAGGTGCGCCAGTGGCTTGACAGCTCCGGCGATGACACCTCCAAGGCTTCCGATATTCGGTAAGTGAACGAAGAAGCTGCTGTCTTCCTGTGAATTGAGCAGGCTACTTCTCCACCCGCGGGCTCGTTGCGGATCCGCACTACTCCACAGCAGATCTTGCACAGTATGATTGCGGAAAGGTGCGGGAAAAGCCATGAACGATACTGACAGTGTTGCTCGTTCCCCGTGTGTTCTCTGTCGAGCTCGCCTCATCCTCACAGCCAAAACGTCTATGTAAGAGTGCTCGGCACCTTGAAGTCGTTCCAGAATCGACGATCCATCTCTGCGGGTCACATGCGTCCGGTGATCGACTACAACGAAGTCATGTTCCACCGTCTCGAAGCCGTCCACTCGCATCTGCAGCTCACTCGCGGACCCAAAGCCTCTCAGGCCAACGGAGGCGGTGCCGCCGCACAGGGTGCCGACCGTCCCCAGGCACAGACGAGCGACATCAACGCCTACTCGGGCTCTAACAAGCAGACTGTGCTCGATCTGTACTCGAGCCTCGACCCGCTCCCGCGCCAGATCATGGGCATCGTCACGAGCGAGGCCGAGAACCACAGCGACGGTGTCCATGTCAACTTGATCGCTAGGATGTTGAAGGGCGTCGATGTGTCGGACGTCAAAGTCGCTGTCGAGGAGCTCAGCTCCGAGGGCTACCTCTACACGGCTGCCGACGACGATCATGTACTGCCCACTGCATGAGCGCGGAACGCTTGCAACCAGCCCATCCGCACAACATGTTCTCTTTCTCTGTCTTTGGTCGTGAATGTCAAACGATTTGTATTGTACTAAGTTATCTTGCTATGCAGGCCTGTGTCAGGTGGGACTCGACGCAAGAAATTTGTTCGCTTGTTTCGTGCTTCATGCTTGCGGGATGAAGGTCGCGGTGGGACAGGCGAACAGGTTAACTTAGCACTGTTCTCGAACCATTGCCGTTTCGGGAAGAGATCAAAGCTCGAACGACGTCGTACAATGCACGACTGCTGACGACTTTAATACTCGCACACACGCAAATGACCAGCCTTCCTTTAAGTTAGTTAACTTTCGCATTCACAGCAAAAGTATGCGCCGAGCTCAGTACCCGCCACCATATCCACCACCTTGGTTGTAGCCGCCTTGGCCGTAGCCTCCCGGAGGAGGATACTGCTGCGACTGACCGTAACCTTGGGGAGGTCCGCCGTATCCCTGAGGAGGCTGTCCGTAGCCCTGTTGAGCGTACTCTGGCTGACCGTATCCTCCTTGAGGAGCGCCGTAGCCGCCAGTGCCCGGAGGCGGGCCGCCAGGCGGTGCGAATCCTCCAGGAGTAGGATACGAAGCGTGTTCCTGACTGCCATAACCGTCATGACCGGTGGGTTCGGCTTGAGGGAACGAAGGGCGGTTGTGATCGTACGAGGACGGGTCTTGATCGTCACGACGACCGCTGCTGCCGTAGTCAGAAGGCTCTCGACCTCCCTCGTTGCCGCCCTCTGGAAGTTCTCGGAAGAACTGTTGGCCACCAGGGACGTGGCTGCCAACGAAACCATGAACCTGGTTCGAGATGTAGTTGGAAGTGTAGCCCGCCATCTGCGATCCAATGCTGTTGCCTCCACCGCCTCCACCACCCCCGCCGCCGCTGCCATGGTGTCCTCCTCCACCTCCTCCACCACTAGAGTGGTGGTTGTTGGAGAAGCTGTGAGCGGCCTGACTGTTGGCGCCGCCCATGAAGGAGCTGATGCTCGGCTGGTCGTCTCCGTGCGTGTGCGGTTCGGCCTTGCCAGAGCGCGTGTTGGTGTGGTTGCGCACGCTCTGCTTGCTCAGACGGCCGATCTCGGTCTGATGGCTTCTGGCCCAGGTTGCGACGTAGTCCATCATTTCCTTCTGCACGGGTGCCTGGTTGTTGAACCAGTACGGGTGGAACATGGGCGCCAAGCACTCGTCAGCAACGCGTGCGGGGTCCAGGTTGCGGTCATCCCATGCCTTGACCACCTTGGTCACAGTGTTGCGGACGATGATCTTGGCCACGTTACCAGCGACCTCGTTGAGGATGAGTCCAAAGTGGTCCTTGCTGAGCATCGAATGAGTAGGGTCGGAGGCGTTGGGATCGTCAAACACTTCGAATTGCTCCTGTTTGTTGATGACGGCACCAGAACCAAGCTTGAGCGCACTCATTCCCTGCTGCATGATAGGCTTAGCATAGGGCTCAATGAGGGTGAAAACGAATACGTTCAACTCGTTGGTCAATTTCTCCACAAGAGAGCTGAGGCCCGGAATCTTCTCGATAGTACCCTCGATGCCCTTCATGATGCGGTCACGCAGCTCGAGGATCTTCCAGAGATTGGCGTACATCTCCTGGGGCGACATGGTGGCGGGATCAGCGACGGGACCGCGAGAAACTTCCTGGAGGTCGCGCGAAACATTGCTGCCTCCCGCACCGGGCACCTTGGAGAGCGTACCGAGGATGTCTTGCACGATGCTTCGGTTGCTGCCGCTCGACTGCCTCTTGGCGTCATCCATAGCCTTGTTGAGATCCGAGATGGAGGCTTCCGACAGGTGATCTTGTGCTTCTCCGAGAAGCGAGTGGATAAAATCGGCACTCCCAAACGTACCAGTGACGACGGGGGCGATCTGTGTGCCATCCGGAGCGCGCACCTTGACGTTGTCGCCGACGTGGAGAAAAACGTTATGGTGACCAAGGCGGTGCAGAGCAAGCTCGGTCCAGTTGCTATGAGCGGGGAAGTCCTCGAGCGTATGGAGTGCCTGGCCGAGGAGGCGGTAGGCTTCATACAGCTCTGCGTCCTGTCCCGAATCACGTGCGCGACGACCGGTCTCGATGACGCGGATGAGAGTGCGGCGGATGAGGCCGGAGCCGGTGCGCCATCCGCCGCTCTCGTTGGATAGGTAGTTCTTCATGCCTGAACGTGGGTCAATCTCGAGCTCTTGCGGGTTGACGGGTTCACGGAGGCGAGGGTCGTACTGACGAGCATCCTTGCCATCAGCGTAGCCCTTGGGATTATCGAGGTGCTCTTCGGGCAAATAGACCCCGAGACGTTCGTCGGTGACTTGGAACTCGGCGGTGGCATAGCCGTGAGCCAAGAAGCCAAGCACCATGACGAGGTTGAGAATGGCCTGCTTGGACATTTTCTGCAGAGCAGCGACGTCCATGGCCTGGCTGTAGTCGCGCAACCAGTTGCCAAAGTAGGTGCGCTTAATGTCGAGGCCGCCAAATTTGCTGGAGCCAAAGAGGGAGCCGCCGGCCTTTTTGAAGAGTTCCTCCAGGATGTCTTCGATGTCGCCGTGTCGGAAGGCCTTACCCTCCATGAAGGCGAAGGAAGGAATGTTGCCAGCACCGAAAGCGTAAGCACCTGGCACGGAGGAGATCGCGACGATGAGCAGACTCAGCATAGCTACAAACAAGAAGCGTCCGCCGAGCCAGCTGCGACGTGCCTTGGTGGTGCTGGCGGCAGGCTTGGATGGAGCCGATTCGTCGGCGACAGCGTTGCGGACATCGTTGGTAGCGAAGAGACGAGAGTCCTGCGAGGCGTCTGCGAGAGCTCTCTCGATCTCGTCGTTGGAATGCACCATGGTTAGCTGCACTTGCTCGGGAGTGTCGGCTTCGTTATCGGTGCGGACCTGGCTTGATGGTGGTTGTGTCGATCGAACGCTTCTTTCCAGGGCGAGCTCGTCACGAACGGCGTTGACGATGTCTTGGGCGTCCTTTGTGATGGCGTCAATGTCCTGTTCAACGTCTGAATCAGAGAGATGGTCGGACTCAGCGCCGTCGTTTATGTCTTGAGTAGCGGATCGCTCAAGATCTAGCTGGTCTTGTGCAGACTGAATGAGAGCGTCGATCTCGTCCTGTTCGTCCCGCGGTTCCGCTTTCAGAGGCTCGGGAGGATTGCTGCGTGGCGGTGGTGCCGTCGAAAGGGCTTGGAGAGGTGGAGATGTATCAATCGAGTGGAGCTTGCGAAGCCTTTCGAACAACAGCTGATCCGCGTCGGCTTGCTGGTCTGCGCAGGAAGATGTGCGAGCTTTCGTTACTTTCGAGGAGTAGGGCGGCGGGTTGGTAGTGGAAGCAAGAGAAGAGGATGGAGTCTTGTGTGCTTCGGGTTGGAGTCCTTGACGGAGTGAGCGAAGCCTTTCCTTGAGAGCCTCGTCGGTCATGCAGTGGAGATGGTGATGGTGGCTGTGCTGGATAAGACACAATGGGGATACGACTTTAAAAGGGTGGGCGGGCTGCGATCACATTCAGGCACAGCGGCGCAAAGTGAACTTTTGATGTCGTCTTGAAACGAAAGGTACACGTGAGAATCTGGACAGCTCTGAGAAAGGCTTGGCGCAGCGTTTCGGGTAAGGTGTGAAAAATGGCGCAAAGCAGTGCGCTGCGCAGAGCACAGCCCAGGGGTCAAAAGGCCCGTGCGTGTAGTGTCGCAAACCCGTCAGTGACTAAGTGTGAAGTAATCAAAAATGCCTAAAGCATGTTAAGTCGATTAGCAAGACCGGATGAGCGAGTTTGGACCACTCCCCGCTCAACCTACTTTGGTCGACTGGCCCCTTCAGTGCCACGACAATCGGTTCACGAACGCAATTGTCTACGCCTAGCACACACATCTGTCCGCATCGTCTGAGTTCTGCAAGGCCGCTGCGGTCCCCTCGACAAGATCTCGGTACGGTTCTGGTCGAGATGCTGTGCAGCTAACCGAGGGACCCGTGGCTCCTGGGTGAACGTGACCACGGAGCCACCGGTTTGTTTGTCGATTCTCGCAGCATTCACTCGGCTCGTCTCGCTGCTGCTCACATGGTCGTGCATCGCGAAGCCTTGCCACAGTTCCCAAGCTTGTCGAGCTCGTTGAGCGTGCGCACGACCAAAGCCAGGCGTGCTTTCATTGCCGACCTCATTCCTCGCCAGATAGAACATCTACGATAACAGCAATCACCCCCGGGGATCTTTGGGCCTCAGTCGTCGTACGGATGCGAGACAAAGAAGCACGGACGCGATAGGGTCGATGGGAAACGGGCGAACAGGGGTTCGCGAGCGACATGCCAAAAAAAAGAAAAGAAAAACAAAGTTCCCATGCGAGGGTCGTCTCCGAGCCGCAGCTTTAAGCTTACGAGTTCCGCATCGCGCGTCGCGTAAAGTGCTCTGGAAAAATGCCTGGCGCGCCTCGCCTGAAGCAAGTTTCTCGATGCGAGGATCCAAACGCGCGACGCGAGCCCGACGCGTAAAGTACCGGTTGGCAGCTACTGCAACATGCATGCGTGTCTCAGTCTCCGACCTGCATATCAATCGTCTTTTTTGTTCTGTTCTGCTCGCAGACACTGCTCTGTTCAGCGCGTTTCTTCCTGCACGACATCGACCTGCGGGCCTAGCTGCAGGTTGGAATTTCAACATTCGCCACGCTTGTTCTCTGCCGCAAACAGCATAAGCTATCGCATTGCATTGCATGGCTTGTCACCACTTGCTGCCTTGCCTTGACAAGGCAGGCCTGTCGGCTTTGCGTCCCGTCTGGAGAAAAGCGAAGCTGATGACCTGAGCAGCTGCTGGTGATGCAGGAGACGATCTCTGAAAGCTGAATCCACTAAGCCTCTTCCGCTTTTGCTCGGTGTTCTTCGCTCTTGGCCGATAGCCTTAGACCGCACGGCCTCACGATCCGACGAGCAGAGGGACGGGAATGCATCTTGAATCGACTTGACGGCGACCATCAGGCGAGCCCGGATCGTTTCCCTGCTCGCGATGGTCGTGTGGAATGGTGCCAATGCCATCACTCGCATTCCTGCTTTCTTCTTCTCATTCCATTGTGATCGCCTCTTGCTTCGTCGCTGGCCCCTTTCCTACAAGCGGGGCCAGCATGATAGCGATGTCGCTGGCTCGGGTCCAAGCTGATACTGTATCGATGCGGGGGAAACCCTCTTGGTTTCGCTTCGGCAGGGATGGCTCGTTCGCTCGCCTCGATTTGGCGAGTCCCACCGACATGCCAGGGAAAAAAGCGAGAAGAAAGCGTCGAGAATTTCCCGTCCTTCGAGATTAAAGCTCAAGCTTGACAGTACAGTTGCCGCGCCTCTTTCCTCGGAGAAGTAGAGTTCGCAAACCAGCATCGTTCGCCGCTCTGGTCGCTTTACTTCCCACGCACAGTTCTTCCCTTTCTGTTCTGGTCGCCGTGCTCAAACTTTAGGAGCGCTTGGACCCCTTGGCGCTGATACCGTCAGGCGATAGATATGCGTACGCTCTTTGTTTGCTTATCCCCGCCCTGTCGCTTGCTCTGCAGAGGTAGAGAGCATATGGTCGAAGCCCAGCTCGATCGCTGCACGACCAGATTCAGCATGACCTAAGGCAGCATTCCCAATCGCGATGAGGATGATGGTAACAACTGAGTGAGTTGCATGCTCAAGATGAGTCGTAGGGTGGACACGTAGCTGAGACGAGGAGGCAGAGAGAGCCAGCAACGCAATCGGCAGCAATGTGTGGCTTGCCTCGAGATTTTGACCCCCGGTCGGTGCTCTGCATCATCATCATGCTGCTTTGTGGTGTTCGCATTGCTGCAAGCCCGAACTCGTGCGCCTCGACGCCGTTTGGCCCTTGTTCATGGGCACACCCAGTCGGTCTCCCCACTTTTTCCGGTGCTCCCTCGTCCGGCACCCTCTGTCGAGAATCTTTGGTTTCCTGCATTCTGCATCCTGCATCCTGCCTCTGCCTCGGCGTGCTCTGTGGTGCTCGTGCTCTTGCTCGTGCTTGCGTGCTGTCCGTTCCTGCTTGCTCCTCTGACACAACAAATTCCCTGCCTGTGTTCGGAGTATCAGTTTAGACTAGGATTCGCATTGCTGCGGCCTTGTGCTTGTGCCTTCGGGCCCAGTGCCACCGTCAAGATTGAGCATCTACATCCTCTGCCCCTTCGCTTGACAGACAGCCCTCCGTGCCTGGCATGTCCCCGTATCAGTTGGGTAAGTGTGAGCATCGGCCGGACCTCTTCACAGCTCACTCACATTCCTCTCGTCCTCGTCCTCGTCCTCAGCCTTGCCCTCGTCTTCATCGTCTCTCGACATCGTTATCGCTTTGCACTTTCATCCACATCCACATCCTCGTCACCACCACCACCACCATCATCATCGTCACTCCCACCACCACCACCTCTGTCACCGTTGACTGCCAGCAAATAATTGTCTTTTTATTCCCAGCATCTTTCTCTCAATCGTTGATTCGGCAGCTCACCTTTCAATTGCAGTGCGCCCCATTCATCCATCACCACGACTTGCACTCGTCGTCGACCACTCTTTCGTCACCTTCACCACATTCATTGCACTCGACATCTACGCACAGCCTTTTTGCTTTGACAACGATCAAGAGCGGCAATCGTCTACGCACGATTCGAAAGAGAACTAGTCTCTTCCGACGCACGAAATCGACGAAAAACGCACGCACGCCCGCCCGCTACGCACACGCACGCAAGCAGCCAAATTCGAAATCGCATCGCAGCACACTGCGACCCATTTTGCTGCTACTGCCAATCAGCCTCTCGCTTCAGCCGACTGCACCCTTTCGACAGTCACATTCCGCGCCACAGGCCAATCCCACTTCCCTTTTCGATTGCTCGCTTTCATATTGTCACTCTGCATCCCTTTCACCACACGCTTGGCTTCCCTTTCTTCCTGCTTTGCACATCCCTTTCCCCTTTCTCTCTTTCTATCGTCACGGTATCTAGCCTTTGCCCTCCTTGTCCAGTCGCTAATTTCCTAGCTGCAGACGCAAAGCAAACTTCAAGCTCTGAGCAAGCAAGCTTGTCAAGCCCATTCTCTCTTCTTCAGCAAGGCTCTACCGCTGGTCGTTGGTCGCCTTTTCTCTTTCCTTCTCCTGCATCACAACGTAATTCCCTCTGAGGTATGTATCGCCGCCATTCTTTCCTTGGACGAACGATTAAGCTCTGGCTGCAGCCCCATGCGGCGGTGGACATCGATGCTCGAGTGACGCTACACCGCCTGCTGCTTCCCTTTGTTGCTCGAATGCAATGCTTTGGACGTCGTCTGCTTGACCGTCTATGAACAATTTTTTTTGTTTTGCCGTCCCACCGTCCATTGTCATCGTTGCTGCCCTTTCATATCTCGGGCCCAGCCGCTAACATCTATCTTTTCCTCTCCTTCACTTCTTCTCATTTATCCTCGCCTCCCCCCTTTGCCATCCATATCTTTGCATGCTGGTTTGCCCAACTTGCTCGTGGTGCTCGCCCTCGTCCCTCGCTGCTCGACTCACCACCGGATCATGCATCCCCCTGTGCTATCTGTGCCTCGCTCACCATGCCGCGATCGTATCTTCATCTCGACCCTCCGTCGCCGTCACCATCGCCCTTGACACTGTCACCGCTCGTAGATCCGTCGCTTCCCATCCACAAAATGACGAGCGCTCTCTCGCCCTCGATGGTCAATGTCCAGCCCCCCTTTGCAGATGCCGGTCATCTCAAAGCAGGCCATCTCCATTCGAAATCTCGCACTTCCTGCCCCTCACCTCAAAAGAAGCAGCGAAACTCTTCGCCCAAGAAAGCTTCCGCCCTCTCCTCCGCCTCACCTGCGCCTTCCGCATCATCCACATCATCGGCGCTCAAAAAGGCGAGGAGAACCTTTAAGCGCACTTCCAGCACCGCCAGCATCATGGACACCGTCATGAACTCGAGAGCCGCCACCGATCACGATGCAGCACCTCCTGCCCAGCCCTTCTCCAGCTTGGACGTCTTCGACTACACCCGTTCGTCTCCCTTTGCATCGTCGTCACAGACGACACTTGCCGATCTCGAGAACGAGCAGCTCGTCAAGGTGCTCTCGACACCGCGCCGCGGCAAGCGCGTCGGCAACGTCGACATGGGTTGGGCATCGCCCGTTGGCGACCGCACCCCTATCGCTCCTAAGGTCGCTGCGGCTGCACCCCACACGCTGCCCAAGATGGCGGGCTCGTCTCGCTCCTCGATCAGCGCTGCCACCAACGCATCTCCTACCAAGCGCAAAGCCTCGACTGCCTTTGCATCAGAGCTGCGCACCTCTCAACGCAGCCTTGTCGATACAGCTGGCTGGGCTTCGGCCGCCATGATCAGCTCGGTGCCCCTCTCGGAAGATCGAAGCAAGAGCTCGCCCGGCTTCTCCCCACGCTTCGTGCCTGAGCCCGTGATGTCCGGCCTCGCATTGGCCGAGACGCGTGATCCCTTCTCGGCCTTCACAATCGAGGACTCGCCCGTGGTTGTTCAAAGCGCCAAATTGGTACCCGTCGAGGTGGAAGGCCTAGGTCGAGTCGCTGTTCATCGCGACTTTGCCCAGCAGATCTCGGATCATCCTCCCTCTCCCAACCATTTCGCATCCAGACGATTCTCGTGCTCATCGGATCGGGATGCCGCGCTGCTCAGATGCTCCGACTCGGAAGACTCGGCAGCACGCAGCGAAAATGGCTCCTCGACGGACCCCACCTCGGTGGGTACACCGTGTCCCTCAGGGATCTCTCCGAGCTTCTCGCTCTCCTCCCAGTTCCCCGCATCTGAGCCCGCCTCGCCCGTCAAGAAGCTGGCCATGTCGAATCGAGACTCCGACGACATCACTGCCGAAGCACAACGAGCGTTGATGGCTCTAATGCGAATGGGTCCTGTAGACGTCAACGCCCAGCAATCAGACGACAAGCACTACCGTCCACGACTCGGCGGCAGCAGCTCTGCGCCCCACCTGCCTACGCTCGACTGGCCCGACTGCCCGACTGGACCCTGGTCTGCCGCTGGTCGTCACCTTGACGAGCTCAAGCAGAAGCGTCGACTGGGCATTCAGCGCTGGCTTGAAGCCGACTCAAGCGACGAAACCGAGGCTGACGCCAAGGAGCCTTCGGGTGCAGCCTTCCGCCACCACCCCATGGTGGCCAAGGCTCTGCTCGATCGCGCTCGCAAACACCAGCATGCTCAGCTCTCGGCGGCTGCTGCAGCGGCCAGTGCACGAACCCCGTCCAAACGTGGCAGAAAATCGAAACATCAGCAGCTGCTGCGCGTCGCTGAAACAACTCCTAAGCGTCGTGGTCGCAAACCCAAGGTGACCGCCTCAGTTGCCAGCTCGTCGCGCAAGTCGGTGGCAACGGGTGCCTCGTTGGCGCGATCCAACACGAGCGCCATCTTCGGCTGCAAGTGCGGCATCGACGACGACTCGATCATCATGGTTCAGTGCGATGGATGCAAGCACTGGCTCCACCTGCCGTGCGTGGGTATCAACACGGTCAAAGACCTCGACGACGAATGGTACTGCGACGACTGCTGCGACGCTGCGCTCACCGAGCACCTGTCACCCGCCTCGTCCATGCCTGCATCGGTCTCTTCGTATGCTCATCTCAGCACGCCCGAGGGGCTCGAGGCCGTGCTCGCAGGCCAAGAACCCGTCTTCACCCTCCCAAGCGGTACGCCTATCCACCGTCACGGCGTTGCAGTGTCGTCCTCGATCGCACTGGCACCCAGCCCACCGCTCCTGTCCGTTGGCGACCGTGGCGGACGAAGCACCGTCAAGCGTCAAGGCCAGGGACGTTCGCGAGCCGAACGTGTTGGCTGGAGGGTGAACGAGCCCGGATCGCCGCTGGCTCGCAAGAGCACTACAGCCTCGTCCGGTGTGCGACCTGCTGTGCCCGAGACTCCTTCCAAGCTGAGCGAGGCAACCGCCGATTACACCGAAGCAAGCACCACACCCAGCCTGCTTGCCGGCTTCTCACGTGCCGATTGGGAGCCTACGCGCGTAAGCCAAAGGTCCGAACGTCAGACGACACCGCCTCGCATGGTGGGCATGAGCACTCCCAGCCGACACGCCTCGGGACGCAAGGCCAGTCACTCAGGGCCGCTCTCGCTGGGTCTTGGGGACGACGAAGCGGTGCATCCCGATGTGTTTTCGACGCCATCGCGCCTCGCTTCGGGCGGCTCATGGGCATACCGCGCGGGTGCTCAGCCTCTCGGCAGCCAGACCCCGTCGCGATCGGGCGGCCGTCACCAGCGTGTCGACTCGTTCAGCGGCGGACTTCTTTCAACGCCTGGCCGCGATTTCCTCTCCGGCGCTTTCGGCACCGAGCCCTCCACGAGCATGCCCAGCCTGGTGTACAGCAGCGGCTACGTGGATGGCTTTGATGACCACCTGGGCAGCGAAGCCTTCTACAGCGGCAGCAACAGCCGTGCCTGGCAGCTGCAATCGCCCACGTCGAGCACGCGTGCAGCACGCGCCCGCCAGCCGTCCGGCCTCGGCACACCGTGGTCGAGTTCGCTGCTAAAGACGCCGGAGCTGCAACCCCGTCAGGTCAACACTTCGTCGATGCGCGGTGGCAGGTTTGATGCGAGCGATGATTTCCCTCCGTCTTCTTCCCCATTCCCTCGTACGCCGACGTTTGACATGTCCAGCCCACGCTTTGTTGGTCACCACAGCTCGCACCATGCGTACGGTGGCGCGCACGAGAGGCAACCCAGCCACCTCGGCCTGGGTCTGCCCTCTGGTGCTAGCTCGTCGGCGCGACTGCACAAGGCATTGGGCGGCGACCTCAACAAGAACAGCCGTGACCATCGATCGCTGAGCATCTCGAGCGCCAGCGGGAACGCCAAGCACCGCCAAGTTTCGACCGATGTCCCCATGGGTCTGGGCATTGGATTGGATTTGGACGATGTTTTGGACTGGTCTTGAGGTCGCTCCCTCCGTGTATCTTCTCTGTATCAGCATTTCGCAGTATTAGCGATGTCGCAACCTAACGCAACGCCGACGCAGCCAATTCTTGTTTTTGTCGTAACCTTTTCCTTTTTTGCGCGTTTTAATCCATGGTCATCGTTGCACTATTCTTTTCTGTTCTATATGTGTGCGTGTGAGGATGTGTTTGAGGCGGAGCTATGTGGGCTGTTGGTGCTCTTGTCTTGGAAAGCGGTGATTTGGTGGCAGAAAGCGGTTGATTGGGTGGCAGGGTCGAAGTCCCGCTGCAAAGCTTAGAATGTAAGAACGCGGAAGTCGGGACGTGTTGGTGTGGAGGAAATGAAGTGATTCAACGAAGACGAACAACCTATCTTCTCTCCTTCAACAACACGCTTCGAGCAGCACACGCAAGCAGCTGCATCGAAGCTACGGCAGTTCTCGCCACCGGATAGACCCGTTCCCGATCGCGAATTTTCACCTGCAAAGAAAAGACGAGCGTTTAACGAGGATGGACAACTTCTAAAGGTGGACTCGAGAATCTCCAGGCAAGCGTCGCACCGGTGACTGCAAAAGGATGGACGCGACACAACCAGCCGACTCTCGGCAGCTCAGGCACGACTTCAAAGAGGTTACGCAAGGTGTGAGGCGGTTCGAGTCTGCAGAAGAGGTGTTCGCTACATTCACTGCTCCGCTGTCACAATGGACTGGCGAAGAAGGTCTTCCACCTAGCCTCAGGGCGTACACCCGGTCCTCCACCGCTCCCGCCAGCAGCTCATCGTCTCAAAGCGCTAGCATCGACGTCCTTCTCATAGAAGTGATTCAAGAAGCGCTACTCACACGCATCACTGTCGACTGGTCCTCCGCTCTGGACGAAGTCCAATTCCGCGATCTCATCAACACCTGGATCTTCGGCCCTCCCACCCAACCACACAAGCAGGGGATCATCCAGCAGTGCTCGCTGCGCACCATCTCCCGTCTCCTCCCCACCAAGCCTCATCCTTTAGCGTCAGCGCTCCTCGAGCAGCTGTGCGTGCGGGCACTGTCGCTTCTCTCCCTCGCCTCGCTGCTAGCCGCGGTCACAGCGGAGCCGAACACGGCACGTGCCGACGTGGCGTGGACCGAAACGCTGCGTCTGCTCTCCTCCTTACCCGACCGGCTAGCAAATGCTACTGAGGGCAAGCTGCCGTTCACTCCGCACGTGTGGATCGAGCGCGTGCTCGTTTCCGGCCTCGCCCGCTGCCTAGCGAGCGGTATGCAGAACGTGCAGACCAGACGGCTCAAGGATGTGGTCGTGCGGCTTGAGAAGATGGGATACCTGGGTAGCGGGGTGCATACAGAAGGCTCGGGATTCTGGGTGGTCTTTTTGCGGCTTGCGATGGAACAGCGGCAGCAGGAATGCCTGGCGCGGGCGGGTCTGCAGTTGAGGAGCAAGTTGGGAAGCAGGTTGCGGATGAAGTTGGATCTGGGGCTGATCGAGACGCTCCAGTACCTACTCGTGGTGAGCAAGAGGATGCCTATAGGGCTGGTGACGAGTGTGGAGCGCGGGAAAGCGGGAACGGAGGGCTCAGCGTTCTTGGGTACAGTGTCGCAGGAAGGGGTTGCTGCTGTAGCACTGATCTTGCGCACTTTCGTCTCTTCCCCACCCTCTGGTGCTCTCAGCCCCGGTTTAATCGTAACCGATTCCGGCTCTGACTCCAACGACGGTGATGACGAGGCCGACCCAACATCCAGAACAATCTCCGCCTTCAAGACACTCGCACTATCAATCGCCCCGCAATCTCCGCTCCTGGCCTGGAGCTGGTGCGTCTACCTGTCCTCCCAGCTCGCCACCGACTCGCTATGCACATGCCTCGAAGCAACGCTCTCGCGCTGGGCCGACACAGCACGCATCCGACGCTCGCTCCTCACCGAAGAGCTGTTCCTCACCACGCTCATCGTATGCTTGCTCGCCGCCATCCCGTCTGACACCAGCCCGGCTTCAGCGCTGCCAGCAATCGCGCGATCACGGACAGTGCTCGACGGCGTATCGGCACACTTGGAGCACTCGGATGCCACGGTGCGGCGGTTGGGGATGCTGGTCGCCGAGCTGCTGAGTGCCAAGACGACGATCGAGGGGAGTGGGAAGGTGTTGAATTTCGGGAGCGGGATATGGAATGGTGCAGGGGAGGGGAGGGAGGAGGCGAGAGTGTTGCGGGCGTTGAGCGATGCGTGGAGCCATCATGTCGTGGCTGTTGGGCAGGTGGAGAAGGGGTGGGGTGCAGATGCGATTGCGGAGGCAGTGAAGGTGCTAGGTGTGATTCCTTTGAAGGATGGCGGCGTGGGGATCAGAGAGCAAGACCAGATTGTGGTGGAGAGAAGGAGCAAGAAAGCGAGCAAGCCAAAGACGCGCAGATTGCCAGAACGGGTCGAGCCGCCTAGTCGTATGCAGGAGAGCGGTAGACCCGCTCGCCCTCTGATCACGATGCTCGATTCAGACGACGAAACAGAAGGAAAGGAACTGGCTTCTTCGCCACCGTTGAAGATGTTTTCCCACCCTCAACGCTCCCCCTCTCGCCAGTCTGTCTCCTCTTCCTCGAGCTCATCCGATGACTCAGACAGCGATGTCGCCCCCACCGACTCCAACTCGATCCATCGCCTAGCCGCCTCCCTTAGTGGTCTGTCGCCCACCGAAAGCAACTCTTTGCTCTCCTCTCAACCATCCCCGCTCGCACCCAAATCGAAGTCCAGCCGTGGTCAGGCGTCCGAGATCGACAACTTTGAAGCCAACCCAGAATCGCATGCCCCGCAATTCCACACCAAAACCGCCACACCCGTGTACGTCTCGCAACTCTCTCCGCTGCTCCGCTCCGCCTCGCGCTCTGATATCCGACTCGCCCTGCACAATGCGGCGCCCCTGATCCGCCGCAAAAGCTCCACGCAGCTGTTCGGGGCGGAGGTGGGCGAGAACGCAGTGGACCTGTGCTTGACGCTTGTGGCGCTGCACGACAACTTTGGGATCAAACGGTTCGAGGCGATGCGGCGGGACGCGGTGGGTGCGTTGGCGGCTGCGGTGCCACGCGTGGTGGTGGGCGTGTTGGCGGAACAGAGTTTTGGTAGCCAGTACAGTGATGTTCAGCGGATGAGCATGTGGGCGGGCATTGTGCAGAGTGCGGTTGTGCTGGCTCAGGGTCATGGTGGTGTGGATGCGGAGGAGCAGGAGGAGGTGGGGGAAGTGGAGCAGAGGGCGGATCGGGTTGGAGCGGCCGTGATCCGGGGTGCGCGCGAGGTGGGTGAGCAGAGGGTGCCGCAGATGCGACGCGAGCGGCAGCTGCAGGTCAAGTCGACCGTGTCGAAGGGGAGGGGAAAGTTGGTGCAGCTGCAAGACTCTTCGACGCTAGGTGAAAGGGCGACAGTGGCGGACGAGCAGGAATGGGTAACCCTTGCCGGAGCGCTGTACATCTTCCCGCTCATCCACCGCTTCCTCGCCTACCACTCCTACCGCTCGTCCTCCTCCTCCTCCCGCCGACTCGGCGCAGGAACATCCGCCCTGTTCACTCCAACCACGCAAGCGCTCTTTCTCGACACGCTCACCGTCCTCGTCTCCCTCGCACCCGGCCACACGATCGAACAGGCCTCGCCGTCCGTCTTGGAGCTCCTCTCCGCACTCACCACCACCACTGCTAGCGAGACCGCGCCCGTGACGACGTGCTCCGCACTGACGCTGCTTGCGCTGGTGCTGGATCGCGCGCTCAACTCGCATCCCGCGGCGCTGCTGAATGCCGCGTGTGCAAGGTGGCTAGCAGGGCTGGTGCAGTTTACCCAGGACGTGTTTGCGCAGTTGCAGCAGGGGCAGGCGGCGGGCGAGGCGGGTGCACTGGCAATGAAGATCACCGCCAGGGCGGCCGCGGTGCTGCTGCTCATCGATCGGCTGGAGCAGGCCAGGGCCGACGAGGTACGCAGGCTCATCGGCTTTGTTCCTGCCTGATGGGACTTGCAAGCACAGAAGGGCGAAAATGGGACGGGTCGCCGAATGCATGTCGCAGACGTGAACTCGACCCCGTAAGGCAGCTCGCAGTGGAGCAACGGTGCTGCTGCGGCTGAAAGCTCATCTCCGCACACTGTGACTGCAGCTTAACTGTAGTGAGAGCATGTGGCAATGGAAACAACACATTCTAAACTTGCGAAACTGGAAAAAGAAATGAACAAATGATACAGGATGAGGACTCCGGGCGACGCAAGGCGATCGATCACCTCTTCTTCTTCTTACTCGCGCCACCTGCGCTCACTGTGGGCGTACCGGCCCTACTGCTCCCCGCGTTGCTCCCGGTATCCACGCCGCTCTTCCTCTTCTTACCGCCACCTAGCTTGGAGTCCTCCTCCTCCATCTCCTTCAACACCAACAACACCAACGTGTTGCAGCGTCTGCCCAGCTCCTGCGGCGTACGGCTCTTGATAAACCAATCAAACCTGAACCCGCTCCAGCCCATGACGTCCTTCTTGATGCGATCGTAGGTATCCCCCTCACCGAGACCGTACTCTGCCAGCTTGACGAGCAGGAAACGATCCTCCTCCTCCGAGTAGCTCTTGCCCTTGTTCTGGCCGTAGTGCACCTTAAGCTGCAAGAGTGGCTGGCGGTACGAGTGGACTTTGCGCTTGAGCACCGCTTCTTGGTGCTGCTGCTTGGCCAGCTTGGATTCACCCTCTTCGATGCGCGCGACCAACTTGGACGAGTCGGCGAGCTCATCGATGCGGTCCCAGAACACTTTCGAGTATTCGCGCACTTCTTTTTCCGTCTTGCTGGCGTCTGGCATGTCGGCAGCGATGAGCGCATACGCTTTCCGACCGTAGCGCTCGCAGCCACGGACAAAGATCTGGAATTCGCGTCGGTTCCAGTTGCCAAAGCCTTCCTGAGCCAGCTGCTCCTTTTCTTCCACTTCCTCCTCCGTGAGCGCTTCGGCCGTGTCGATGTACTCCTGCTCGCGCTTGCGCTCCGCCTCGACGTCATCGGCCGTCTGCCCGTCGCCCACCTCCTTGGCGGGGACGCGGTAGCCAATCGAACGCTGGTACGCCGCCGTCTCGCGATCCTGCAGCTCGGCCAGACGCGCCGGGTAGAACTGGAAGTCGTTGATGTTGATCTGCTTGGGCGCACGCGGCGCTCTGGGTTGCGCCGGTTTGGGCCCCACGCGCATCGCATCGCGGTAGTAGTTGTCGATCGAGTAGTTGGCTTTGCGCTCGCGCTTGCTCGGCTCGATCCACAGCTGCCCGATCGGCTTGCGCTCCGAAAAGTCGTTGCCCTCCCAGTTGTACACGGTGTCCGACTTGAAGTTGTTGAGATCGTCCAGGTTGAGCCCTTGGTACTTGGCCTGGATTGCCTGGGTGCGCTCTTCGCCGCGCGAGATAATGTCGTCAATGTCGTCGTTGATCGACATGTCGTCCTTGTTCGAGATGATCTTTTCGGCGCCGTGCTGAATCATGTCGACCAGGTCGTCCTTGGACTGGGCTGCTTTGGCCGCTTGCTGCGCACGTCCCTGCTGGATGACGAGCTGGTCGAGACGCAGCTTCTGCGCGGCTCGGTCGAGGATGCGCTCTTCGATGGCGTGCTCCGTGACGAAGCGGAACACGTAGACCTGCTTGGTTTGGCCGATACGGTGCGCGCGGTCCATGGCCTGCAAATCCGCCTGTGGATTCCAGTCCGAGTCAAACAGAACCACAATGTCGGCCGTGGTCAGGTTGATACCCAGACCACCGGCCCTGGTGGTGAGCAGGAAGACAAACTTCTCGGACCCGGGCTTGTTGTACTCGTCGATCGCAGCGATTCGATCCTCGTGTGCCGTGCCACCGTCGATGCGGCAGTATTGGTACTCGCGGAAGAGGCAGTAGTCCTCGAGGATATCGAGCATTCGGCTCATCTGACTGAAGATGAGCACGCGCGATCCCTTTTCTTTCATCTTACGCAAGAGTCGATCCAAAATCACCATTTTGCCCGAGTTATCGACCAGATGCTCGTCCGTCGTGAAAGGAGGACCGGGCTCAGCGCCGTCAAACAGGTACGGATGGTTACAGCACTTGCGCAGCTGCATGACGATGTTGAGCAGTCGCGTCTTGCCCTCCTTCTTGCCAGCACCGCCGTTGACCGCGTCGATGTCCTTTTCGAGGATGCTCTTGTACCACTTGCGCTGCATGTCGGTGAGACCGACAAAAATGTTGATCTCCTTTTTGGGCAGCAGCGACTTTTCGACATCCGCTTTGACACGACGCAGCAAGAAGGGCCGCAGCACCTTGTGCAGCTGCTGCACCACCTGGTCTTGGTTCTCGTCGCCTTTGCCCTTGAACCATGATTCGAAGTCTTCCGAGTTGCTAAACACATCCGGCAGGAGGAAGTTGAGCAGCGACCACAGCTCCATCAGGTTGTTCTGCAGCGGCGTGCCCGTGATGAGGAGGCGCGAACGCGAATTGAAGGCACGCACGATTTGAGACAACATCGAGTCGACGTTCTTGATCCTGTGTGCCTCGTCGATCACAATGTACTCCCACGAGAGCTTCTTGAGCGCGCTCTTCTCGCGCAGACACATTTCGTACGTGGTGATGAGCACGTCAAAGTCTTGCGGCAGGAGGTGGTCCTGGATCACCTTTTCACGCTCCTGCTTGGATCCTTTGAGTGTGACCACGTTGAAGCCGGGCACCCAGCGGTGGAATTCGCGGTACCAGTTGTCGAGGGTGGATTTGGGGACGACGACCAGGTGGAATCCGGGCGTGTTGCGGAAGTCGCGGAGGTAGCCGAGGAACGAGATGGTCTGGAGCGTCTTGCCGAGACCCATTTCATCAGCAAGGATACCGTTGATACCGTTGTGGTAGAGCGAGATCATCCAGTTGAGACCCTGGACCTGGTAGTCCCTCATCTTGCCGCCCTTGACGTAGGCTGGCGACTCGTTGAACACAAAGGCGCTCTCTTCTTCTTCGTCGCCTTCCTTGAGGAGCTCCTCGTCCTCCTCCTTTTCGGTCTTTCTGCGACGCGTATCCCCGCCCTTTTTGGCCTTCTTGGAGCTGGCCTGCTGCGACTCTTCAAGCATGCGTGCAAACTCCTCGTCGCGTTCCTTTTTGATGTCGATAAAGTGTTGAAAGAGCTCGGTCTGGCCGAGGAGGTACGAGAAACGCTTCATGCTATCGGCGAGCTTGGACTTGTCCATCTCTTCGCGCGTGCTAGCGAGCGTCTCGTTCTGGGCAGCCTTGACCGCTTTCTCCTGCTTGCGCGCTGCCGCACGCTCGTTCTTCTCGCGCTCCTTTTCGAGCTGTCGAGCGGTCTTGGAGGGGGATGACATGGATACATCGCCGTCATCGTCGAGCTGATCGGCATCCTCATCGTCGTCATCGTCCGAATCAGCGCCGCGCTTGCTGGGTGGTGTCTGTGCCCTAGATACAGAGGCTGAAGCGGTGGGGGCTCGACTGAGGTCGGCCGAGACGGGGATGTAGTCGGAGAGCTTGTCCTGGTCTTCCCAGTTCTTGGTGTCGCGCATGGCTGGAGGGATTCCAGAGGGCTTGAGCAGGCCATTGGAGCCGTTAGGCGCGTCGGTCATGACGGGCGAAGCGAATTCTATGTTGTGTAGTGAGGTATTGGTGTGAAAGAGAGACAAGTCTGATCAATTAGAGCAAGGACGGTGGCGGAGTGCAGGCTGTTTCCCGGTCTGTTATGTTGTGTAACGCTACCGTTCGAAGCCGTGCTTAGCAGGAAAGGACTGTGCAAGGGCGAAGGTGGAGGATGCGATGCAGCGTGCGGTGCGTTCAGTGAGCTAGATGAGGGATGTGTTCCAATTGAAACAGGAACGAGACAAAGGCAGTGGTGCTGATGATAACAACAATCGTGCGCTGTGCTGCCAACGAGATTGTGTCAAGGAAGGTGCAGGGTAAGGATGGTGTAGGTGAAAGGAGAGAGAGAGTGTGTGTGGATGTTGCGAGAGGAGGATGACGAGGTTGGTGGTATAACAGAAAAGACCTCAAGAGCTCAGCTCAGCTGAAATCAAGTCTCAACCGTCACGCGAAGCGAAAGAGAGCAGGGGCGCGCGAGGAGGAGCGTTGCGTCGATTCCACCTCGGAGCTGCAGAAGCAAAGCCTTGAGGACAGGCGCACTGAGGACAAGCAGAGAGAAGAGCGTCATGTCAAACAAGGCAAAGAAATTCTTTCCGGCCGGGATCGAAATCGCGCGCTTTAGAACGCGTCGTCTCCAATGAACACGATTTACAGCAGCGTCTAGACCGGCAAATCTCACATTTCACCGCGTTCAGAGACTGCTTCAGAGACTGCTTGCTGTCTCTGATTAGACGCAACGTGCCGCACGAGTCGTTGGCAGAGCGTTCTCACACCACAACGTCCTCGTAGCAAACAACATCGGATGCACTCTAAAGCAGTACGGACAGAAGTAACCAGCACGAGACGTCTATGTATTATATGTGTATGAGTGTTTGTGACTGAATATGGTCAAGGAAGCAATTCGAGGCACATCTACTGCGAAGAACCTTCAGAGAGCTCGCGGTACTCGACGAGACGGAGCAAGTTCCTCTGGAGCATGGCGATGGTGGTCTTGCCGATAGCTGGCAGGTACATGGATGCACGCGTCCTCACATCGGGCTTGAAGTTCTTCTCGCTGGAAAAGTTGACGCAGACCGCACCGGGCTTGATCCATTCGGTCTCGACCTTGTAGTTGGCCGAGGGCACGCCGGCAATCACGACGTCCGAAGCACGGATGCACTCCTCGGCCGTCATGCTGCAGTTGCGCACGACGTGGTGCGGGCGAAGTTGCGAGGCCGTGTTTTGGGCGTGGGCCTTCTTGACAATCTCGGATCGTGCGCGGCCCTGAGGTTCACCCGAGGGCTCGGCGGCACGCTTGTTGAACTCTTGGATCGAGTCAATGTCGACCGAGTACACCTTGGCACCGTCGTTGGAGAGCAGCGCTGCGAGAGGACGGCCGACGACTTCGGAGCGGTTGATTACGGTGATGGTCTTGCCGTACAGGCGATCTCCGTATGGCAGCTCGCGGTCGTAGACGCCAATCGCCTCGAGACACTTGACCATGGCGAGCGGCGTGCAAGGAAGGATTGACTTGGCCATGCCCGGAGGCACCTGCTCGGCATCCAGCGCCTCGCGGCTGGCGCGCTCCTCGGGCAGCTCGCGCGTGGTGCCGGGCGCGTTGCCGAGCTTGGCAGGCGAGATCCATCGGACGTTGTGGTACATGTTCCAGCAGTAGCTGAAATGCAGACCCTCGACGTCTTTACGCGGGTCGACAATCTGTTGTAGGTACGTGTCCTGACGACCGAAAAAGATGGGGTAGTACACCATAATGCCATGTACCTTGTCGTCGGCGTTGGCAGCGATGATGAGGTCCTCCACATCCGCCTCGAGGTCAAAGTCCGGTGCGGAGCCCTTGTGATCCTCCTCCTTGACCTCGACCGAGTCGTCCCAGGTTTTCCAGATCTCGAATTCGATGCCGACCGCCTCACACGCCTTGCGCGTCCACTGGGCGTAGGCTACACTGGGCGGGCTGGGAGTGGGGAGGATACCGACGAGCTTGGGTCTGGACTTGCCCTGGTCGATGCGCGCCTGGATGGCTTGCTTGATAGCATCTTGGTAAGGGGCAGCGATACCGGATGCCTGTACAAGCTTACCCGGGTTTTCTGGGCTGGGCAGCGAGCCGGACTGCGAAGGGTGCTGGACGACGGGTTCAGACATGCTGCTAGCTACGCCACGGAGCACGTCGTTGGGTTGGACGGGGCTGATCGAGTTACCTTGGCGGTCAAAGGCGTGTGTGAGATCCGAGGCTGAGAGCTGGTAGCTGGGCTCAAATTCGCAGATGGTAGCACGATGGAACGTGTCGAGGAGCTCGTTGAACTGGGACTTGCGTTCGGAACGCACGTACGAAGGTTCACGAAAGGTACCTTTGCCTCGAAGTCGAGGAGTCAAAGGCAGAGCCGAGGAGGAAGAAGCGGCCGAGGTGGAGGCGCTAGAAGATGAGAGGTACTCGGACGAGGAGGTGGACCGAAGCGACGAAGGACGGGCCAACTTGTCGAGCAATGAGCTGAGGTGAGACAGGTCGAGTCCGGCGGGATCTGACTTGGCGGTTGTACGGCTCGAGGAATGGAAGGCCGAGCTGTGCAGGAGAGAGGGGGAAGCTTGAAGAGAGGAGCTGGACAAACTCGAGGTGGACGAGGCGAGGCCAGGAGTGGTTCTAGGGACTGATGGGTTTGGAGATTGAGAGCCAGGTTCGCAATAGGATGGCGGAGGCGAGATGGAATCGTCAGTTGTCATGGTTCGAGAACAAGAGCAGATGGATAGCATTCTGGATGGACGAGCCCTCGTAACAGCAGCAATGGTTGGACTGGCAGTGGTGGACAAAGATGTAGCGTGGTTGGCAAGTAGGAGTCCAGCAATGGGGAGCAAGGACATACGTGCCGTCAACGAATTGGCTGCGTGAGCTTTATGAGCAGAGACGGGTAGAGAGAAAATTCGGCTGATGGACAATGTTACGTGGAGCTGTTCGTAGACTGTCAGAGACAGCGCTGCCTTGCTGCTGATGAAGAGGCTGGCGGTGGGTTGACGAGTAAAGCGTTGTTATCGGAAAGCAGCGGGACTGGCTATGAAGTTGGTGGGCAATCGTCTAGGATGTTGATCATTGTTGGTGAGAGCAAAGGTCTGCTGCTGCTTTCGATGCACCTTGTAAGGCTGCTGTTGCTTGCTCTCTGCAAAGCCTTGATCGAGGCGGCATGGCGGGAACAGGCAGCTTCGCGGGAGGAGAAACGACGAGAGAGGATTGCTGCTGTATCACGGAGAAGGCAAGGGGTCCCAGAAACGCCAGATTGTGCCAAACTTACCTGTACCGTTGAGAGACGAATGTGCGGCTGCTGCTGCTACTCGTGATGAGGAGGCAAGGCCGGCTCGGAGAGACAGATGAGGCGAAATGATGGGCAAAGTGAAAGGCGACTAGGATTATTGTGGTGGCAGAGCAAGTTGATCGAGAACTGCTTCAGAGAGCGCTACACTAAGTCGTAGGCAAGGGAGACGTCCAAGCGTGGGAAAACTCAAAAAAAAAACCTAAAAAAATGTCACTTGCGAAGAAACACAAACAGGGCCCTTCCGAACGTGTCAAAAAATTTATCTACTGTAGATAACGTTAAGAAAGAGTCAGCCCGAGTTGAATACAGTAGCAGCCAGCAGCAGCCACAGGAAAGAGCAGGATCCCATCCCGTCTCCTTGTCTGTACAATTCGCCCGTCCGCGACGCAGAGAGGCGTCGTGATGGCAGAATCAACCATGGCATGGCGCCTTGACCCCTGCCCGCCCTTTCCAAACAAGATCTGCAAGGGGCTTTTCTCAGCCCTCCAACTTCTGATCCGTCGTGTTCCTGCATCCCACGGGTAAAACACGCCCCTGCGATGGGTCGTTCATGCTACTGACGCTGTGCATGTGTACACAGCATACGTTGATGCTAGTCCGAGAAGCGAGGCCGTCACCGACAAAGCCCTCGACTTGAGTCCAAGCTGTGAGTTGCATCTGGCTTGGGTGGGAATTGGAATCGGCGATCTGAACTTGATTTTCACGGAAGTCGGAATCGTTCCGCACAGCACTCCACCAATCTTTCCTTCTCAGCTTTGCGCCCTTCTTTGCCTCACAGCCGCTCTCTACCTCGATTCCTGTTGCCACAAGGTCATCCGTTTGTTCACCCTCTACACACTCAGCCTGTGATAAGAGGTAGATGACGACGCGGTATGGCTAGTCACTCTAACGTCGGTGCTGCGCGCCAGCACAGCCGCATCCTCTTTGTCAAGAACCTCAACTACAGCACCACCGGTGCCGACCTGTACCAGGTGTTTGGCCGCTACGGTGCCATCCGTCAGATTCGACTTGGAGATGCAACGGGGACGAAAGGGACGGCGTACGTAGTCTACGAGGAGATGGCCGATGCCAAGCGCGCGCTCGACAATCTGAATGGCTTTCACCTCAACGAGCGGTATATCGTTGGTAAGTAGCAGCTCCTTGTCAAACGAGGCTCTGCAGAAGAGCAAGACTGGTCGTCAGGTACCCAGAGAAGCAAACACTGACGTCAATTTTTATCCTATCTGCGGTTGCATGTTCGTCCAAACAGTGCTGTATCACATGCCCGCAAGGCTCGCCGCGAAAGCAGATCTCGCCAAACGAGAACAAGAACTGGCAGATCTCAAGGCCTTCCACAACATTGCAGACGAGGCATGAGGTCTCAGTCTTTCTCACATTTCGTATCAGTTGACTAGCGACAGCATCCGCCGTCCACCCACCCACCAGAAGGAGAACGCCTCCTCAGATGCACCAGCATAGCACCCTTGAATCGCACCAAGCGGCGTACATTCCCACATCTTAGCACCAGCTCATACTGCCAAAGCAAGTCAAAATTTCAGACACTTGCCCTACCTTTCTGCTGTCCTGACCTTATAGTCAGAAGCATCTCCATTGTACTTGTACCTTTGACTCATTCCATCTCAGCCTACCACCGTCCGTGAAGCCGCGCGACCGTGTCATCACACTGGCCATCAACAGCCGCCCGGTATTGCTTTGAAGAAAGCACAGCAACAAACAAGCATGGTTTTCGCACGAGGTTGGCCTCTCCATTAGTTCAGGAAAGGGAAAGTGTCTGGACAAGGCATGCTCAGAGACCTCATTGACAGAAATCGCCGATTCGCCTCCGAAAATGAAGGCAAAATCGAGCAACCGGATGGCGACAGTCACATTCAGTTTGTTCTAGTGAACGGCAATTGCTATTTCGGCTATTCAACGCTTTCTTTTGTCCCCACCGGTCAGAGCAAACGCCGAAACTCAACTCCTTGATGCCTTGATGGCCGGGGCAAGGGTAGCCGGAGCACTAGCCCCGCTCCCACAGCTGCTTGTCCGACCCACTTAGAATCGCTCCCTCCCTCCTTCCTCCTTCTCTCTCCTCCTCATCACAGTCAACTGCGTTTGTGTCTACAGAACGACTTCGACAGCAATCTCGCGAGGGAAAATGACGACACCTCAATCGAACAACCGGGTCATTGTGTACGGCTATCCGGCGTCGCCGTTCTTCCAAAAGATCACCACGCTCCTCACCCACTATGGCGTCGAATGGACGTTGGTCGACGTATCGCCAGTGATGCCGCGGCCGGAGCTGAGCCAGCATCTCGGCATCACCTACCGCCGGATTCCTGTCGTGTTCATCGATGGGCAGGGCTACATCGACACCACCGCCGCAGCACTTGCCCTGGAGCGCGCTTTTGGAGGCGGTTCGAGCAGCAAAGCACTCTTGCGCCAGTTCCCCGCCCTCCAACTCCAGCTCGCGCTCAGCTGGTCCGAGCACGTCCTTTTCCGTCTCGGCGCCGGCCATCTCTACAACGCACCGCTGAACAAACAGTTTGTCGAGGACCGCAAGCAGTTTATGCCGGGCGCCTCGTTCGACTCGGACGCGATGAAGGCCAAAGTGCCCTTCGTCAGGTCCCAGCTCGTGGCGAATCTCGAGACCATCGAGCGCCATCTCGAGGAGCAGCAAGGCGGCGGGCCGTTCTTGTTCGGCGATGCGGTGCAGTATTTGGATCTGAGCGTGTACATGCCGTTGAACTGGGTGCAGACCCAGCTGCGCACCGGCGACGACCTGCTGCCTACCGTGACGGCCAAGACGGCGGACGAGGATTGGAGCAAGTATCCCTTCCCGCGCACGCTCGGCTGGCTTGCCAAGGTGCGGCAGTATCTTGCGCAGCACACCATCAAGCCTGTCAAGCTGTCCGCAGAACAGGCGGCAGCAGTGATCCTCCAACAGGCGGACAAGGGTCGGCAGCAGGTCGAGGGCGCGCTTTCGATCAGCAAAGATGACCCGCTCGTCAAAGCAGGCTGGATCAGCGGCGAGAAGGGCCAGAAGGTCACCGTTACCCCCGTGGACACGGGTAGGGTGCCTCAGCTCGGTCAGATCGTTGGACTGAATGCGGCGAGTGTTACGATCAAGGTGGATGTGCCAGGTGGCAAGGCGTTGCTGGCGACGTTCCCCAGGGTCAACTTTGACATCCGTGCACAGGCGGGTGCTAAGCTCTGAGCTCAGCCCCGAAGCGAATCAACAAAAGGCGATGTGCTTGTATGTTGCTTTGTCTAGGTTCTTTGTTGAGCATGTTGGAGACCGAAAAAAAAAGCCATGGATGGCCTGTACTGTGGACTGTAGAGCCTCTTGTTCAATCTAATTGTGGTGTAAACTGTGCGCTTGTTGGACAGCTGATAGTGAGGGCGGGATTGAGCGTAAGTCCGCCTCCTGCAGCCACACTTTTTTTTTTTGGCGCGCGGAGGACGTCTAGATTGAGGTCGCTGGTCCTGGTCAGTGCCACTGACCGTATTGCTGGATGACAGTATGAGAGCTCGTCCCGCACGGGGGCTACCTTGCTGTTACTAACCTCGACATGGCCGTGCTGGTTCTGTTCTGCTTTCGATGCTGTACGACGCGCCGCATGTGGAATCATAAGCTCGGCGGCGAACGTAGAGGCGCTGGACCCTGAATCGAGCCTGATCGACGCGCTTGCCCTCTCTTGGTCCGTGCCGTGTGGCGCCGTTCAAGTTGTGCTGCCTTGCTGCTGCGCTATGTGCATGCGCCCCTTTCTCTCTCTGCCCCTCTCTCCCCACACGGCCTGCCCAACCGATAAGCCTGGTCGCGACGCACGACTGTCCATCTTGTTCCCACCCCACCACTTTCATCTGTAACACCAACCCCCACATCATGCGCAACGTGATTCTCACAACAGCCGCGGCGAGCAGCCTCGTCGCTCTGGCGTCAGCAGCGACGCTTCCCGCTCAATCCCACTTCTCGCTCGCTCCTCCCGCGAATCCGCTCGTCGACGGGACGTGTCTCTCGTGCTCCACGGCGCCTACATGTCCGCTGGATCCGTGCAGCACCAACACACCGGGTGGGCTGCTGCTCCTCACGCAGTTCTGGGACTTTTCGCCCGCCATCGGGCCGTCGGACAGCTGGACGATCCACGGCCTCTGGCCAGACACGTGCGACGGCGGCTACGACTCGGACTGCGACCCCTCGCGCAACAACAACAACATCGCCGCCGTCCTGCGCACGTCGTCCAAACCCAAGGCTGCCTCCACGCTCGACAAGATGAACCAGTTCTGGCTCGCTCTCAACGGCAACGACGGCCAGCTCTGGAGCCACGAATTCAACAAGCACGGCACTTGTGTCTCGACGCTTGCCCCTTCATGCTACAACGACGAGCTCACAGGCAAGGCGTACGAGAAGAACGAGGACATCGTTGACTTCTTCACCACCACCGTCGACCTCTTTGAACAGTACAACGTCTTCGAAGCGCTCCAAGAGGCCGGCATCACCCCCTCGACAACACAGAGGTACACGCTCGACCAGCTGAAAGCCGCAACCAGCCAAAAGTGGGGCAAGGAGGCCACGTTCAAGTGCAGGAACGGCGCTCTCAACGAGGCGTGGATCTACTTCCACACCAGCGGACGCTCGACCAGTGCCGAAGCATTCGTCCAAACCGACCCGCTGACGAGTAACAACAGATGCCCCAGCTCCGGTATCCGATACGTCCCCAAGTAGAAGCAGCCGCCCAATCACACATACACACAAAGCACACATTCCAAGGTACATAGGTACAATCACAAATGCATGCTGAGTATTGCGAAACCAATTGCAGAGAAAGATTGGGGGTATACGTTGAAAACTAAGTGTTCTTTTCCTCCTTCGATAGAATGTGGGAAGCGAGACTAGACCCGACCCTCGCCCAGGTCGTGAATCATCTTGTTCCCATTGATGGTATTCGTCGTCGCCGCCACAAAGCGACGATTGCGCGTTTGCGCATTCATGAACCGCAGCGCTGCCAGCTCGGTGTACGTGACGCCACCGAGGAAGAACACGAGTGTCGTCGTCACTGCGTCCGGATCCGTCGGCGGTAACAACGACGCTGTCGAGGTCGCGCCCTGCTCGCCAGCGAAAGATCCAGACTGAATCTCGTCGAACGTGGCGCCCGGAAGCTGATTGACCGCGTCCGCGAATCCGCGCCAGCCGACGATGGGGTGAGCACGCGGCTTGATGGTGCGCCCAGCTCGCGGTTCGGAGCGCGACGGGTCCAGTAGCGCTTCCTTTTGCGCCACCGCTTGCACCAGCCGAATCGAGAGCGGTGCATAGCCAGAGTAGACGTACGAGATGTCCGCGGGTGCACGTTCGTCAACATCGTCATTGATGAGACGCAAGCTCTTGCGCACCGACGCGAATCCGCCTTTGCCCCCCTCCTCCGCGCTACCCTCTGTGTCTCCACTCGCATTCGCAGAGGATCCGCCGCCGACAACGCTCGACAGCGCCCCACCAAACCCGCCCGAGCTCACAGCCCCAGCAGGCGCAGAAGAAGCACGCGTCAGCAGTCCAACCTTCTGCAACGCCAGCAGCAACGGCAAATGCTGGTAGCCGTACGTCTGCAAGATCTCGCGCTTGACAAATTCGAGGTTCTTGGCCTTGATACCTCCCGCAATGCTGCCCAGACCCACGACGCTGGTGAGACACAGCAGCCTGAGCACGCCCACGAGATCGCGTTCCTCATTCACCATGTCCTCGATCGCCTGGTATTGTCCCGGCAAATCAATGCCCGCGACCGTGTTCTGCTGCACCTCGAGCATCCGGTTAAACTCCTCCCTCGCAGTCCATTCCATGATCTTTTCTGTCAGACCCGTGTGCAGGCGCAGAGACGCATGTTCGGACTGCAATCCGCCCAGTTTACCCACAAAAGCACGGATCTGTGAGACCGTCTTTGCCTGGTGGCGCCCCTCGTAGTCCTGATTGAGCCGCTTGGCAGCACGATGCAGACGGTCGCCCACAACGGCAAAGTTGAGATCGCGAATTTCGGCAAGCAGCAGATCGCTGGCGGGGTCCAGACGATGCTTGCGCTTCTTGGGGGTTGTTGTCATCTGCAGTGGAGTGCCACTGCCAGAGGCGTGCGGTTGGCCCCCGACTCCCGCCGTCTGCGGCTGACCCGTGAGCAAGGCAGGATCTACCTCGACGTGACCATTACTGATGCCGACGACCTCATCAACAAGCCCCTCATAGGTGAGCTGTGTGCACAGCGGTGTAGCATAGTCGACAGCGCGATCTATGATGATAAGACTGTCAATCAGCTGGCTCGGCGTGGTGAGTGCAGGACTGGATGGATCCGATGCGAGATGCTCTCGCCTCTGACGGATGAGCAGGTCGGCCAATCGACGTGCGAGGGTGCCTTTGCCCAAGATGCGAGGAAACAGACCGTAAGCGTGCTGGAGTGTCATGAGCGCCTGCGCCGATCGAAAGATGGGCGTGTGATCGCCATCGCAGTAGATCTTTTTCCAGGCTGCGTCGTCTTCGAGGCTGATCAGGTCGTTGTCCAGCGGAACGAACTCGAGGCCAAAGTCGAGGAGCGAGACGTCCGAGAGCACGGCTTCTTGATCGAGGAATTGGAGACACGGTTCGGTCCTGTGAGGCACAAACGAGATTGTGTACGTGTGCTGGAGTGGAGAAGTGGGACGAACACTACGATCGGCTCGAAGGTGTTCTGGAGCAGTGCCGCGCGACCGCAAGACAAAAGAGCGGGAGCGTCAGTGTGCGTTCATTGCTTTAGCTCGACGGAAAAGAAGGAACGGAAAGGAATGTCGCCTCCCGGCACAACCCAGCATCTGTGGAAGCGAAAGCAGAGCAGGGTTGTATAAGGAAGGGGCTTCGTTGGGAGCATCCTTGTCAGGAAGGTCTCCTCGTTCTTTGGACATTGACTGACCGTATGCCTATCGTTGGTGAATTCTAGTAGGCTCGGCTAATTTAGTCCAGACAGTGGGGCAGGGGGAGGTGGGAAGAGGGGAGCACGGACGGAGGAAAGGGGGAAGGAACATACCTGCGATGGCTTTCATCCACTTGATCTCTGGACGGCAGATGTAGACGACGGATTTGGTGGGAGCATTGACGCTTTTGAGACCTGCTTTCGATTGCGACTGCGAATGACTCATATCGTTCCTCGAGACAAAGGCGGGCGAAGCGGGCTCGAGCCAGAACATCTTCTCGACACCATGCTGCTTCAAGCTGGAGACATCGGCGACGAGACCGAGCGGACCTGCGAGCGAAGGGTCAAGCATGAGCGTCTTTGCCTCTTTGATGGTGTCTAAGGTAGACATGAGACCGCGCCGGGCCAGATCGGTAAGAATGCGCGTGTCTAGACCATCCCATGTCTGTGGCAGAGGCTGGGCCAGGTCTGGAGACGCTCCGTCGTTGGTCGGCGTGGCAGCAGCAGCAGAAGCAACTGATGCACGCGCAGCCGGGCCAGCCTGGTGTGTTGCGGTGGCTGCGGAAGCCATGGCGAGCAAGCGCTAGTGCCGGACGACACTTGATTCGCAACCTCCTCCCGCTTGCCGTGATCCGGAATTGCAACGCGCTACGCACTGACGCCAATTGCGACCGGATTTGATGCGGGAGGAGGCCGACGAGGTTGTGATGGCAACAAGTGTTGAAGGAAGAGCAGCGAGCACCGAATCAGGCCAGAAGAAAAGGAAAGAGAGCTTGATACAAGTGAGCGTATGTGATTGGACGAACGACAGAGAAGAGAGGGAAGAGAGAGCATCGCCGTCAACCAATCGCCAACAGACGATCGATTTTGACAGCCCGAAAGCGCCAAAGGCTCGTGCGATGCGATTTGTTTGCGCCAAGTGTGAGATCGTTTATTGCTGCTCTTGACAATATTTCGAAACTGAATCTGGCCGACTTCCGAGTCACTTTTCGCAAACGCAGCGTGCGTTGCATTCCAGCGCGGCACAGCGCAGCGCCCGAAAAAAGAGAAGAACAGGTCGATGCACACGACCAACACTTTCCTGCTTCTCTCCCTCCCCTCTCTCACCATCACACGGATCTCACCTCATCATCAACAGGTCAGCCTTTGTCGCATGTTGATACACAAATCCGGCTTGCCTCGTCTACGCTCCCTGGTCTCCTACGTCGCTCCTTTGTCACGCAAGCATTCGCTCTCTGGCGCATTTACGCTCGTACCCGCTCGAACCTCCTTGCCCTGCACTCGCGAGCTCAGCTGCGCTCGCCAGTCACATCTCATCATGGCAGCTACACAACCCGAAACTCCCTCATCATCGGCTGCTACAGCAGTAGCAGCCGCCGGAAAGGTCTCTCAGCCCGAATGGCAGGTCCCCAAAAAGCAGCTCGCAGAGCCGGAGCTCAAGATGTACAACTCGCTCACCCGATCCAAGGTACCCTTTGTACCCAAAAAGGGCCGAACCGTCACCTGGTACAACTGCGGTCCCACAGTCTACGATGCCAGCCATATGGGTCACGCCCGTAACTACGTCACGCAGGACATCATCCGCCGTATCCTCCGCGACTATCTCGGCTACGACGTCCACTTTGTCATGAACATTACCGACATTGACGACAAGATCATTATCAAGGCACGCCACTCGCATCTCATCTCGCAGTTCCGCTCGCAGCATCCTCAGCTCACCAAGCCCCTCCTCGCTACCGTCCAGGACGCTTGGTCTGCCTACTTCGCTAAAAACCTCGAGCGATTCGCTCCCCCCGTGCCACCACAGGAGCAGCAGGGCGGACTCGCAGCCCAAGCGAGCAACGCAAGAGCAGGAGAGGCTGGCTTTGAGGAGATTGCTCGACTGCGCCAGGATGCTGCTTGGCTTAAGGCGGCTTCCGACAAGGAGCCCAAGTTTGGTATGTGGTTTGCCGCCCTCGACAAGTCGCGCCAAGCCCAGGTCGCTGCCGCCATGTCGCTCGCCGCTGCAGACTCGTCGCCCGAAGCGGCTTCCAACCTCATTGACGCATCTGAAGACGTTCTCGCCGCCTACCTCGACAAGCAGTTTGGCAGCACCGTCACCGATCCCGCCATCTTCCGCGACACCGCGGCCTACTGGGAGGCAGAGTACTTCAATGATATGAAGCGACTCCACGTCGAGCCTCCTACCACGCTCACCCGCGTAAGTGAGTACGTCCCTGAAATTGTTACCTTCGTGCAGCAGATCATCGACCGCGGCTATGCTTATGCCGAGGGCGTCGACGAGGACAAGAAGAACGTATGGTTCGATACACGCGCCTTTGACGGCGCCAAGAGTCAGGACGGCAGCTTCGAGCATTCGTACGCGAAACTGCAGCCCTGGTCCAAGGGCAACCGCGAGCTGCTCGAGGAAGGGGAGGGTTCGCTGTCCACCTCGACTACGGCAACGGCAGGCAAGCGCGCTGCTTCAGACTTTGCGCTTTGGAAGGCGTCCAAGCCCGGTGAGCCCGCTTGGCCGTCGCCTTGGGGTCCCGGCCGTCCTGGCTGGCACATCGAGTGCTCCGTGATGGGCTCTGCCGTGCTCGGCGACACCATGGACATCCACTCGGGCGGTGTTGACCTCATGTTCCCGCACCACGACAACGAGATCGCCCAATCCGAAGCACACCACGGCTGCCGTCAGTGGGTCAACTACTTTTTACACACGGGTCATCTCCACATCGAGGGGCTCAAGATGTCCAAATCCCTCAAGAACTTTATCTCAATCGACGAGGCGCTCGAACGCTTCACGGCACGCCAGTTGCGCATGTCCTTCCTCCTGCAGCCTTGGCACGGACGTATGGACTTCAAGCAGTCGGCGCTGGGTGAGGTCAAGAATGCCGAGTCGGCGTTCAACAACTTTTTCGTCGGTGTCAAGGCAAAGATGGCCGAAGCGAAAGCGCTGGGCGTGGCCTACTCGGACGGACAGCACCACTATGAAGCTGGCGAAAGAGCGTTGATGCAGAACCTCGAGGAGGCGCAGCATGCGTTCCGCGAGGCCATGTGCGACTCGTTCGATACGCCCAAAGGCATGGAGATCCTACTTGACCTCGTGAGCAAGGCCAACATCTACGAGAAGAGCCACGACAAGCGTGCCGATGTCAACATTGGCGTCATTGCCGCTGTGGCACGATACGTGGGTGATATGCTCAAGATGCTCGGTCTGGGCGAAGGTGCTGCGCTGTCGGCGAGCCAGGAGATTGGATGGGGTGTTGCGGACGAGGCAGGCGATGGTACGGCAGCTGTGAACAAGGAGGAGCTGCTCATGCCCTATCTGCGTGCGCTCAGCACCTTCCGCGATGCGGTGCGCAACCTGGCCCGAAGCTCCGCGCCTGCCTCAGAGTACCTCAAGCTCTCCGATGCGTTGCGCGACAACGACCTCGTCGACCTCGGCATCTCGCTCGAAGACACCGAGGACGGTAAAGCGCTTGTCAAGCTGGTCCCCGCCGCTCAGCTGCAGGCTGCCAAGCGGGAGAAGGAGGCTGCACTGGCCGAGAAGGCGGCAAGAAAGGCACAGGCTGCCGAACAGGCGCGGTTGAAGAGGTTGGAAAATTTGGAAAAGGGTCGAATGGCTCCGGACCAGATGTTCAGGACAGAAGAATACTCGGAGTGGGACGAGAGGGGGCTACCGGTCAAGGACAAGGAGGGCGCAGAGCTGGCCAAGAAGAGACGGAAGAACTTGGAGAAGGACTTCGAGAAGCAGACCAAGCTGCACAAGGACTTTTTGGAGGCTAAGGAGAAGGGGGAGATTCAGTAGACTGGGATTGTGTCTGCAACAGCAGAGTATGATTCAGTCAAGAGTTAAGTGACACAAGAATGCCAAAGCATTTCGAAGTGCACATTTTGTTTCTTCGAGTGTGAGATGAAAGTTAAGATGAAAGTTGAGATGGCAGATGTGTGTGTGTGTCTAGGAGGCAACTATTTCGATCTTTGCCAATTGCAAGATGTCCTGGGCAGAAACGGCAGCCAGCTCGTCCTGCAGAGCGGGAATGAACGTTCCTGGACCCTTGACGTCGTCCCTCTTTGCGGCTTTCTCGCTGGCAATCGTCATGGCCAACAGTCCCGTCAACGCTCCGACGAGTAGATCGACGCTTCCGTGTGCAACAAGGGTGTTACCCAACGAGACACCCTTGGCAGTGCTTCCTTGCGTCTTGGCCAGATTGCAGGCGGCCGCTAGACCTGCGCCTACAGTGACACCCAAAGCACAGCCGGAGCCGGTAATCGCCCCGAGCAGCGGATGACCATTATCGCTCGTGATCACCGTCCTTCCATCGGTCAGATAATCCTTCTTCCCCGACAGCAGCACCAGACACCTCTCCTTCTGCGCCAAATCCTTCACCAGAGCCACAGGATCTTTGAGCGAACCAGAGCCTGAATCGACGCCTCTGCTCTTGACCTCGTCCGCCTTGCCCGCGATGCTCGCCAGCTCCGCCGCATTGCCCTTCAACAGCGTCACCTGCGTATGGTTGAGGATCCCCCTTACCACGTCCTTGCGAAACTGGGTTGCTCCTCCGCCGACGGGATCGAGCACGATGGGTTTGAGGTTGCGATTCGCCGAGGTTCCGGCGACGTGCATGCCCTCGCGCGAGGCCGGGGAGATGGTGCCGATGTTGAGCACGAGTGCGCCGATGGCCAGGCTGAGATCTGCGGCCTCGGCAGCTTCGTGCGACATGATGGGGGACGAGGAGAAGGCAAGCGCAAGGTTGGCGGACATGGTGGACGAGACGTGCGAGGTGATGGTCTGGATCAGCGGTGGGCCGTGCTCTGCTTCGCGGTGGAAGGCGAGCAGGTTGGCTGCGGATGTTTTGTACCACTCGACGTCTCCTGAGGGAGAAGAGGGCAAAGCGAAGGCGGACGCGATGCCGTGAGAGGAGGATGCAGAAGTGCTGGTGGAAGCTGTGAGGCCGGCTTTGAAGCTGCGAACCGTTTCGGCGAGCTCCTTGGCGGCGATGTCTGAGTCGGTACGTGCCATGATGGCCGAGATGACCGCAATGCCATCGGGAGCATTCGTCTCGCTCGTTGTACCAAACAGTGTCCTCCCTGCCGTCTTTTGGTTCAGACCACCGATGAGAACACACGGCAACCGCTTGCCATCCTTGTTCAGCTCCGCGACGATGCGCTGCGCCCCACTGCAGCCAATCACTTTGTCCTCTGTAATCCCGGCTTTACTCAACGTGCCATAACACGGGCCTACACCGGCATAATCCGCCTTGCCTTCCTCCCTCGCCACCCGTGCCTGTTCCACTGTTTTTACGGAAATACCCAAGAGCCGCTTGTCGCCCAGAATCCTTCGAGCTTCAGCAACAGGGATGTCTTCCTGGCCGATGTGCAACCCGACGCGCTCAGGCAGTGACAAGCACACGGAGAGATTGTCGTTGATCAGCATGGGCACGTTGTACCTGTCGCAGATCTCGAGCGACCTGCGTGCGATTTCGAGGAACTCGTCCGTCTCGGTATCCTTTTCGCGGATCTGAACGAGGGTGACATTGTTTTGGGATAGGCACAGCTCGAGCGATGCATAGTAGTCGACGCCTGGCGGGAGCAGCTCTCGGCCCGTGACGAGGTAGACCGAATAGTCGATGGCGGTCTTGTCCAGCGTTGAGGTGGACATGGTCGGTGACGTTGAGAGCGCGGTCGGGTGGTGAGGTGTGGACAAGATTTGCGGTGCTCGGTGGTGGAGAGAAGATCTGTTCGTCCTTAGAATTGCTTCGGCAATGCAGTAGCATTCGAGTCAGCCAATTCGCTTTCTCTGTCCGTCCGTGCGAGCAACGTGGGTTTTTCTCTTTGTAAATGTGAGAGCATCACATTTCACAATTCGAACCAATTTTTAAACGTCAAAGATCGCGAACAGCCTCCCTTTTCCGCATGGAACCCATCTGAGGAGCCATATCACTTGCTGCCCGTTCGTCATTCAAATCGCCTTCTCTCATCAATCTAACGAGCTGTGACACGTCGCCCGTTCGTTAAGGCAACTTGAAACACAGCTTCAGGAATCGGACGCTGTCTGCAACCTCGGCCCGCATTGCCATCAGGCGTAGGTTGCAACAGCTCAACTGCAAACGCCTTCCCCCCTACCTGCGCGCTCCCCACTTCCCTACACAGCCCACGTGAATGGAAGATGGAGAACTTGGTTCAGATACCATCTACACTCCTCGTATGATCTTGCCTCTCCCGCCGGCGGTGACTAGTCCTGCGAAGCGCGAAACGGAGACGACTCTGCTGAATGCGGCTTGCTACGACCTCAATGCCGGATGTTGGGAATAGAGTGCGACCAGCGTCATGATTCAGTGGTCCTATCACATATGCTCCAGACTGACGATGTGCAGACCTCGCACACACAGGCTCGCATGACGCATGACCTTGTCGCAGAGCATTCTACTTCGGTAACGTACAGAGCAGCTTCCCATTACGGAACTCCAATTCCGGCGGTGGTCTGTCGTTTGGAGTGCACAGCAGAGCTCTGTATCCTCTCAAGACGAGCCGTCGTTGAGCGATGCACCACTCTGACGTTCCAAGTCACTGGACCCGGATCGAACAAAGTGAACATCCGTCGTTGCTCGTTCTCTCCTTCTTTCCGGACCACCACCATCTTCTTTCCTCCCGTTCTCTACCTCTTTTTTTGTTTCGTTTCACACCTGCTACAGCTGGCTTTGGCTCCAAACTTTTCAGTCGTGCTCGTTGTCAGTCGTCCGGTTCTAATTCTACGTCCAGCATTGCAATTCTTGCCAAGTTCCAATAGCGATAGTCATTCGACAGCTCACTCAGTCGCCCGACACGCTCGACAAAGAATCACCACCGACGACCAGCGACACTATTGAACCATCTCCTTTCCAAGTCTCGACATCACTTCGCTAGTCGAATAGATACGCTCGGAAATAAACACTCTCGGCAGACAAAGCTTGAAGTTTTGCCTCCAAATCCCCCCGCAGGACCAGGCCAGCTCGCAGCAGCAACACTCTACAACCCAAAGAAACCGGCTTTTCTTCTGGACTTTATCTCATCGAACCCTTCTTCCTCCCGCCCAAAACAACGGATCTCTGGTAGATCTTCCAAACCCCCTCGCCCTTCTCAAGTCGCTTCGGCTTGCAGCGTTAATCTTGGATCGGTTTCTCTTGGAGAAAACCAGGTCAGAATTTATCGCGCGCGCTTGCACTGTCAGACAGCTTGCCACCAGCGCGTTCCAATTGGTGTCTCAGAAATATCGCAACTACAAGTCCGATACGGTAAGTCATCATAAGTTCACTCTATCCGGTGCCTTGGGCAACCTCAGGGTCTGCCTCACGATCATTATTGGAGATCAGACAGTGGGGCTTGACACAGGAAGCTAGGAAGACTTGGCTTGCCAAGGCGCCCATGCCACGGCTGAAGCAAGCAAAGCTGAGACCGAGCTCTTCCCGCCCGTTCAGACCCTCGCCGAGGGCTGCTATCGTTGGACTCGAGCTGACCTTCCCATATCTCTATTTGCTTCCTTTCTCCTCCATCCTATCGCATACCCTCTTCAGATCTCTCGCCACCATGCTACCAGCCACTCACACTCGACGCCGAGCCAAGCGAGCCCTGACGCTGCTCGCTGTCGCCTCGGCTATCAGCAGCATTGCCGTCACCAATGCAGTCTGGCTCCCCGGCAGCTCATGGTTTAAGCGTCAAGAAGATGCCAGCAGCCTCACCGGGGCAGAAGAACAGGTGCTCAAACTCATCAGCGCCTCCGGAGTGTACGCGACCATGACGGGCGCTAACCCCAACGCCATCCAGTCAGCCGTGGGGTTGAGCGGCGGCAGTGCCTCTGCGATCGCCTCTGCTCTCGTCGCGAACACCACTGCCAGCGGTACAGAGCTTCAGGTGCCCACTGCTGCGATTCAAGCTGTCGAAGCCTCGACTTCACCGTCAGTCAGCGCGGACAAGGTCGCGAGCGACACTTTGAGCGCGGGCGAAGATTCGCAGCTCGAGTCGGTGTGGGACGAAGCTAGCGGTAGCAGTGACGGAGGCGGTGTGCAGAGCTGGACGTACGATGCCGGTGCGTATGGGTGTGGGTTTGGTGGTAGCGCGGGTGATAGTAGCGATGTTGCGACGGCCACGCTGTGCAGTGTCAATGCCCCTTCCGCTTCCGCTGCTGTTACAGGTCGCTCCCAGCAAGAGGTCGCACAAGATGGTGCCTTCCAGCCCGTCGCTGCCGCCCCCACTGCCCCTGCTGCACGACGAGCGCTCCCCACCCCGGAACCTCAACCGGCTCGACGACAGTACACCATCGTCCCCGCTGGACCCGGCATCGCCGTGGAACCCACCTCGTCCAACCTCTTCCCGATCTTTACTTCGTACGCGACGCTCGAACCTCCTTCCACCACCATCGTCAACTTTGGCCCCACGTCGAACCTCAACACCTCGATCCCGCGCCGTGCTCCCGGCGGCTCGTCCGGCAACGGTGAGGCGCCTGGAAACATCAACAACCCGAACGCCCCCGATCTTGGCTGGCTCGACGTGCAGGTTGGTGCCGTGCCGTACAAGAACGGCGACCTGATTGCGTCCATCGTGTGGATCCTGGCCACGATCGCGCTGATCCCCTTGCTGCTGATCCGGCTGCTGCGACGCTCGAGCCTGATCTCGATGATTCTGTTCACTATCATTGTGTACATTGTGCTCATGCTGGTCTCGTTCGGCGTGCGCGCCAAGCTGGCCAACCAGACGCCGTCGACGTCGATGATGAACGTCGAGGGGATTATCTTGGCGATTCTGATCCCGCTGCTGATCGAGCCGCTCGTGCACCTGCTGGGCCTGTACTCGCAGCAGAGCGGACGCAGCACCGGTGTGCCGCAGGCCAGCTTGGTGTTGAGGGTGCTCAACCTGATCGTGTTCATCCTCTTCCTCGTCGCTGCGGCATACTACGCCAGCTGGCTCGACAAGTGGAACACGGCACTGCAGATGACGCAGACCGCGCAGGACCTACCGTCCATCACCCCGCCCAAGGTCTCGCGCATCCTCCCCGTCGTTGCCAGCGTCGTCGAGATCATCGTTATCCTCGGCGCAGCACTGCTCATCCCCGTCGCCCGCGGTGACAGCGGAAGCATCCGCCCCGGTGGCTTTATTTTTGTTCTCCTCCTCCTGCTCTTCATCTCGACAGTCTACCGCCTGCTCCAGTCGCTTCACGCGACAACGCGCATCGCCGCCGAAATGGGCGGCGAGCTCGACTCAAACGACCTCCTCCCCTTCTTCCAGGGCGGCTCGGGTAACAGCACCTCGGACAACCAGCGCGTCGCAAACGGCCTCAGCCTCGCACCCCAGGGCATGTACGGCCCCAACTCGCAGGGCATCGATTGGGAACAACTCCAACTCACCATGGCCAGCAGAGGCACCCCGCAGACCCCGCTCATCTTCAACCTGGTCTACGTCCTCCCCATGTGGCTCATGGTCTTCCTCCTCTTCTTCGCCCATGCCCCAAAGCGCGATGATGACCACGATAACGGCGGCGGAAAGGAAGCCACCGCCGTTGCCACGGCGTGAGTCTTGCTTTCCTGTTCAAGCTCCCGTTTGTAGTTAGTCCCATTCCACTCTTACCTTTTCAATATCAAATGTTCAACTCCCTTCACCGCGTGCTCACTCGCCAATGCCGATCGGAACGCACGCAGAGCTTGCTAATGACAACTAACACATACATGTAGACGAAACGATTAACAGTACACTTGGGTCAGGATAGAATGCAATGATAACGGGATGGGGCGTCTAGAAATGAGTGTACCGGCTTTTCGCGCGAATCTTCTTGCCCTACCGGTAGAATACGAAGGGCACTGGGATCATGAGCACGTTCAACCCAGCCAGCAAGGCAGAAGCACCTGGCGGCGTCAGATGATTGTACATGGCTTTGCCGAATAGGGGGAAAGCCGCCGCCCAAGAGCTTCTACAGAACGAGTTGGCGGCCATAGCACTCGCCGCGACAGGGCGGTAGGCATGGGTGGTGTAAGTGAATACCGACGTGTAGATGTAGCTGATGCCGATTCCGAACAGGACGGTGCCGATGATGGGTACGATCCAGTGAACGGAGCGGTATGTGGTGAAGGCGAACCAGAACATGCCGATGGGAAGTAGGACGGCGCCGACCATGGCGATGGGCAGGCGGAATTCGGGTTCTGCGACACCATTGCCTTTTGTTTCGACGAGTCGGGTGTAGTGGCGTGCCCAGAATGGCATGGTGAGGACGGCGAAGATCATGCCAACGCCGATGCCGAGGAACGAGAGACCGATCTCTTGCAAGTTGAAGCCGTGCTCTTGGAAGACGATGGGGAAAGCGACGAAGAAGAGATAAAGAATGCCGAGCAGCAATGCCGACCAGAGACACAGCAGCAGAAGCATGACTTCTCTGACGAGCAGCTCGAATGGTCGCGTCGTTGAGGTGAGGATTGTCCTTGCGAGGGACTTTTGGGCGACGACGCGCTCGTGCTCTGCGTACAGGTCCTGGTTGCCCGTCTGTTCACGCAGGCGTTTGGCTCTGGTGGCAAGCAAGGCGGGTGCATAGGTCTCGGGCCCAAAAAAGACGAGAATGACGAGCATAACCGCCGACCAGATGTTGATGACCCAGAAGGTCCACCTCCAACTCGTGTGTTGATTGATGAAGCCGCTGAAGAGAGGGCCAAAGACCGGGCCGAGGAATGGGCCGTTGGTGTAGATGGCCATGGGAACAAACATGTCTTTCGCGGCAAAGATATCGGATACAGAGCCACCGGCCACGCTGAGGAAGGCGGACCCGCAGAAACCGGTGAGAAAGCGAAAGATCAAGAAGACGGGAAGGTTGTTGGCAAACGAAACGGGAAGGCCAAGGAGAGTAAAGGCAGTGTACGAGACGAGGTAGACGGGTCTTCTGCCGTAGAACTCGGAGAGTGGGCCCAACAGCATCGGTCCAACGCCTAGACCAATGACAAAGAGCGAGAGACCGAGGATGGCAACGGTGCGCGAAATGTGGAACTCGTCCTGGATGCCCTGGTAGGCGTTGCTGATGATGGACGAGGCGTTGGTGACGCAAAAAGCACAGGCAGTCACGACCGAGAGAAGCATGATCTTGCGAGGGTGGCTCCAGTTGAGAGGGTTTTCGGGGTCGTTCTCGGCCCAAGTGACGAGGTTCGGATTGCAACCATCAATGTCGGTGTGGGTTGGCGGCGAGGAAGAGGACGATGCGTCTTTTTGAACGCACTTTTCATTGTTGATGCCTTCCTCCAGCTGCGATGCGGTTGGCGACGGCGACGATTTCTTGGGTGGAGCAATCGGGTGTGAAGCAGAGCCAGCGTGGGAGCTGGTGCTCGCACGAGCTGTTTCCGACATACTGGTGCGATGCGAAGGTGAGACGGATGCGGATGCGTCCATGGTGATCGTTGCCTGGATGCCTCGGGTTGTCCAAGTTGGTGGACAGGAAAGACGATGGGTCGCGTCCCCTTGTCAGGCGTAGCGGAGTAATGAAGAAGCGGGATGCACCCCTGGCCGCATCAATGAACGTGGGCTGCAACAAGTTTGTATGATTTATAAGCCACCAGCGATGTATACTGGTCCGGTAGCGGCAACCGTAAGATAGCGTAGGGAAATGAGAGAGAGAAGAAGGGGTTCATTCGCCGGTTCGGAGTGCTGGGGGCACAGTGGCGACAAAATTGATCAGAGAAAGAGAGAGAGGAAAAAAAGTATTCCCGGCAATTCTGGCAATGCAAAATGCAAATCCCCGTGTCCCGCCGGAAAGGGTAGATCGCCTTCCTATATTGACTGGTTGTCCGCGGAAGATCACGTTGGCAAGAATGGTAGTCGACAGCGATAACCACAAACAGGAGTAGAGAACAGGCTTGAGACTGACATTCAAGTCTGCGGAGACATTCTGTCGTCGCGAGGGGCCTTCTTATACTTAGCGGAACTTGCGGGCACTTCACACGGGAACTCGGCAGCCGAGCCTTTCTTGCACTGAGCTCCGTTTGCGTTCAGAGTTAGGCTCCGTCGGGGTCGATCCGATACAAAGTGGCGCCAAGAGTGATTAGTCCGGGAGATCTCACGCTGTTCACTCTACCTCATTGACCAACAGGACTGCAGTAGAGTATGTGCATGCGCCGACGCTGCCACCCGAAGAGGTGCATCCAGTCTGGCTCCGCTCCCGCCAATCATCTTTGCAGCCCCTTTCTTGGTGGACCGAAACAGTCATAGCCAAGCTGTCGCTGCATGATGTTCTGCTGTTGAGCGTCGTGCTCGTTGCAGCCTGGTCTTCTGCAGAGCCGAGCTTCCGAAGATGCGAACATCTCCCGATGCTTGGCGTTTAATTTGACGAGATTCGGTAAAATCATCGGGTTGACGCGACCACGCTGTCGAGCACAGACGACAACAAAAAAGTCGGTCAGGTGTGATCTCTGAGAAGGAGCGGTCCGAACACTGAGTTGGCCAAAGCTGCATGTGCTTCTGCGCGGCTGCATCTTTGTGATCACACGCTCTGTCGAACCACAAAAGATCGATACACTTTCAAGCATCCTTTACAGTCACAAGTAACAGCCAGTCACGCTTCTTTCAAGCTCGAGCGCGTGCAGCCACAAGAAGAGGCTCGTAGTCACTCCCGAGAACAGGTGTCAAGGCCGAGTGACACTTCCGACATCATCACCGAGCTCCTTCTCTTCCTCTCATCTTGCCCCCTCTCTCACTCTCCCCCTCTGGTGCGCCGCTTCGACGTAGCGCCAGAGCTTATTGGCGTGCATCATTCATCCTCCATCCAATCCGCTCAACATCCCGACCCGTCGTCGCAGGACCCAAAGCGCAAACCTGCAAGACGCGCTCAACTGTCGCATCAACCTCTCTTCCTTCACTCCCACAACACCGACTCAGCAGCCCGACAGCGACGCACAGCAACCTTCGTTTGCATCTTCTCACACCAGCAGCAGCTACCTCCAACCCTCCGGACAAGCCGGTATATCCTCGCAGCCCACCCCCTCGCTCGTTGACGACATTGTCAGTGCTGGTCAGAATCCGGCTCTTCGCAAAGTCCTCTTTCAGCTAGGCTCAGGCCAGACATCTCAACTGGCCGCGGCTGCTGCAAGTGAGCAATACCTCTCTGCTTCCTCTTCGACTGCTCCTCCTCCAGCATCAGACGCAACGTCACCATCCGATCAGCAGTTCGAAGCCGAGACCGACAAGAGTGGCACTGGCTCTGCTGCTGCCCCCGCTGACGCACAACAGGCTTCAGCATCCAGTAGTAGCAGCAGCACGGGTACCAGCAGCGGGTCCACACAGCAAGCAGCACCACAGACTTCATCCTGGCAATCGCTAGCACAACCTTTCACCGGCGGCACCTCTTTCCGCCAACACCTCGAAAGAAGTCAGATCCACCTGCAGCAGCCAAGCACCATGTCGAACCAGAGCATGCAGTCGCAACTACAAGCTGGTCAGCAGCCACAAAACCAGTCCGGTCCGCTCGACTCGGTCACCCTGGGCCAGCTTCGCAACCTCATCGTCGTCGATAAGCCAAAGTCGCGCCAGTACGACTTCCCTGTCAATGCCGATGCCGATTCGATGCAGAACGAGATTGACGAATTCTACTCGTACGTCGAGGTGCCTCAGACCGCTGAAAACAGGGCTGCATGGGAGGAATGGTGCGCATTACCTGCCCATCTCCGTAATATTGGCTATTCGTCCACAGCGTCCCATCCCACACGGGACCCTTCCGCATCCTCTGGCCACAGTCAGCTCGCACAAGATGGAGGTGCTCTTGGTCTCGGTCTCGACCTCGATCATGGAGTTCCTTCCAGCAGCGCGTCCAACCACACCACTCGAGACAGGCGGTCCGGCTTGGCCGAACCTCTGCTGGGCGAGTGGACCACTCTCGGCAGTTCGACACGACGTCGCATCCTTCAGTCGCTCCTTTCCACGCTCGAAGTACGCGACCCTGAAGCAAGATTCCGCGCCTCACGTGCACTCCTCTATCTCCTCCAGGGTGCTTTTGCCGATACCGCTGGCCCCGAGCATCAGCTTCATTGGCTTCTCGAAAACGCGCGCACCGTCCGCCAGCTCGGTGGCTTGGGCGAGATCTACTCGGCCATCAAACACGCGAGCTGGAAGCACGACTACCTCAGCTCGCTTCCCGATCACATACCCGCACACGAACCTAGCCAGTCGGGTCAACACGGCCCTGCTAACGCTCCTCTCCTCACACCAGAAGCCAAGCTCGAATACCTTGACGAGATCAACCTCGAACTCGCTCTCCACTTTGCACAACTCTACTCGCTCCTCGAGAGTTCCAGAGGCGAGGACGAGTGGGGTGACGAACTCATGAGCCTCGACCCTCCCCTTCCCATCTTTCTTTTCGGGCTGGTTGCCTCTTTGCGCGAAAAAAGCGCCAAGGGCTATCCCGTCAAGAAGCTGCTCCTCTTGCTGTGGAAATCGCTCCTCTCGTGCTTCGGAGGCTTGAAGGATGTCGAGCGATGCAAGCTCTTGGCTCGCGAGATCGAAGGCTTGGGTCCCGTCGACAAGTCGGCCAAGCGTAACGTGCTGAAATCCGATCCCCTCGACTTTCAAGACTTTCAAAATGAGATCTCAGTCAAGTATCCCACTTTCGAGCCTCCCAAACGTCAGGACAACGACCTCCCTCTCGATAAGCTCGCCAGTGCGATCCACCCCATCCCGCCGCGCAAACCCTTCAGCAACCACATGGACGGCTCCGACCGAGGCTACCCAGGTGGCCCCCAGCAAGGTCCCAACGGCATGCTGCCTGGCACACCGGCGCCCTCACCCCCACCGTCGCCCAAGCCCAACAAGGCCAAGTACCAAACCGACCAGACCCGTCCCTTCATCTTCCCCTACAGCCGCCAGGTGCACGGTCCAGGGCGTCTGGTGCCGCGCAGCATCGACGAGGCTTCCAAGCTGTACAGCGAGCACATGCACATCAGTCTTGAACTCTGGCAGACGTGGCGCGTGCGTGAACAGTGCATTCACGAAGAGAGTGGAGTCGGCAGCGCTGCTAATGGCGCGCGCATCGGCCTTGGCGTCAAGCAAGCGGCGGCCAAAGTGTTTGCCAATCGCACCGACGCTGCCTCATCCTCCCAAGGCAGTCGCAGCCCCGTCAGCTCTGAAGCATTCCCGTCACGCGGCATGTCAGAACGCACCTTCAAAGTCAAGGGCGAGGCCACCTACGAGCACCTCGTCGAGATCGAAGACGACATTGAGGCAGAGCTGCGCGCTGTCGAAGGCGACCACATGCTCGCAGCGCTCGACAACCCACGTCACACCGAGCTCATTGACCAGCTTGCACAAAAGCGTGCCGACGTGCGACGACTGCAGCGCGTCGACCAGCTATATCGCGCCGTGCTCCCGCAACTTCAGCCTGCGGTCATCGTCCTCCTTAAGCTTTTGCTTGCCACCGTCACTTCCATCAACACAAATTCGGCGCACGCTGCCGCCATTGCCGAAGGCGCAGCTATCGACGAAGCTCCACCGCCGACGCTCGAAGACGTCGATGTCGCACGCCATCGTGAGATCTTGACCAAAGCCGTCTCGGCCATCCTACTCTTGTGTCTCAAGTGGTTCAAAGCCAGCCACGTGATGAAGTTCAACTATCTCTCTCAGGTGTTGGTGGACAGCAACGTGCTTCTTCTCATCCTCAAGATCTTTGGTCTACAAGAGATTGCGCATGGTGTCAAGACTAAAAACGAGGCCGACGACTTTCGCTTCTTCAATTACTGCTACCTCAACGGTGGCCGTGAAGCCCGAGGTGCCCGTGCCGAGGACTCGCTTATGTCACGACACAACATCATCGGGCCTGTTGCCATCAACCCTGGGACCACCTCGCCGCCGCCCGGTAAAGTGACGACCATGCCCGACGGCACCGAGATCGAAGTGGTTAGCGACTATTCTTGGCGCAACTTTTTCTCAAGCGTCAACTTCACCAGGATCCTGCAGAAGCTGACCAAGCGCAAAGTGCACAGGATCCTGTTGCTGGTACAGTACAAGAGTTCGGCGATCCTCAAGCGCTCGTTGAAGGTTCCGCATCAGGGTTTGGAGCTGTACGTCTTGAAGGTGATCAAGAGCCAGATTCCTTTCTGCGGTAGGAAATGGCGCCAGAGCAACATGCGCGTCATAACGAGCATTTACTTGAACTGTCGACCGGATCTCAGGGACGAGTGGCTGAGCGGATCTGACGTGGAAGCGGACGTCGAGGACTCGTTGCCACAAGAACAAGCGCTCAGGTCGTTGGTCAAGTTTTACAATAATACGAGATTTGGTCCGCCGCCTGGCCCGAACCACGCGCACGGGGAAGGACACGCTCACAAGCGTTCTATCAGCACCAATGCAGAGAGACACCAGCAGCAAGAACAGCACAGCCACCCAGCCAATCAGCAGCAGGGACAGCAGCACGGTCAGCCGTCCTCGTACTTCCAGCAGCAGCAGCAACAGCAGCAGCAGCAGCAACAACAGCAGCAACAGGCACAGCAGGCTCAGCAGGGACAGTCACCACTAGATTCAAACCAGCAGCAGTCGCAGGAACGCGGAGCAGCTGGTACCGCAAATGGTGATGGCAGCAGCGAGCAATCCTCACACCTTGCCGCGCTCTCTCCCACACGCACTGCCAATGGCCCATCGTTCTTCGAGAGCGACGTGTTGCCGCCTTTGCGCAGATCGCACCAGACATCGGCGCCGGGAGGTTACATTCCCGACGACGTGGTGGAGGGATACCTCGATACGTACGAGGACGTACTCGGTGAGGTCTTTGGCGAGAACGTTTTCTATCCGTCCGATGGTGGACACGACAGTGCAAACGGCGAAGGAGACACTGGTCACGGCGGAGATGGTGCCAGCGACGCTGGCGCCTCTGGTTGGAGCTCCGGCAAGTGGGGCTTAACACAGCAGGGATCGTCTACCGCTTGGGCTCGACTGGGCAAAATCTTGGGTGAGACAGTGACGGATTCGGATGCATCCAGCATTGACACGTCGCGTTCTGGCTCGGGAGCCGGGTCAAGCTCCACCACGGACGACGACGGCGAAAGCGAAGAGGGTCGAGATGAGAATCGCAACGATTGGGAGCATCTTTCTCCCAAGGAGATGCGCTATCTCACTTCGGGAGTTCTGTCTCCTCCCTCGCCTTCGCCTGTTCCACTGCGTGGGGGCAAACAGCCTTCGCCGATGCAGTCGCCCTTGATGTCTGCTTCGCCTTTGAGTGGCGGGTCGGCTCTCGATACTTCGCCAGGATCGCCCGTGCGACCTTTTACGATTTCGGGCGTGGCAACGGGCAGTTCGAGTCGACCAGGAAGCAGGAGGAATAGTCGATCTAATTCGGACAGCAGCCCGCTGCGACCGGTGCTGACGGACTGGAAGAACGACGACGAGTTGGACTCACTAGATATGCTCGCTCAGGCCGAGGCGAGGAGGGAGCAGAATGCGAATGAGCAAGAGGAGGAGGAGGAGCAGTCAGAAGCGCCGCTGCCGCTGCAGCACAGGAAGGCGGGTGGCATTGATGAGGTTGAGCATATCTTTGGCACTTGAAGGAGCGCCAAGCTCCAGAAATGGCATTATGACCATGTAAAATCGAGTGAAAGGTATCTGTGTGTCTATTGCTGTGTGCGTGAGAGAGAGAGAGAGGGAGGGAGGGAGAGAGACAGGGGAGGAGAGGGTGTGTCGCTCTGAGGTTGGACTGGTGGCCGCAGAGGAGACTTTGAAACACACGAGAAATTCTCTTCCCACGCTCCGCTTCACAACAAAGGCGAACGTCATGACGCACGCTTCAGGCAGCTCTTTTCCTCGACGAGGAGACGAGCCAAAAGGTTCACTGATCGTTTGAGATCGATTTCTCTTTGAGCGAAACAATCTAGCCTAAGCCTCGGGGATTAACCGTAGTTGAGGCGGAAGATGTCGTTGAAGACGTAGAAGGAGCCGTTTTCGGGGTTCAAGGTGAAAGTTTGAGAGAACTTGAGCGGGTTGGCGCCGTCGTCTACCACGAGCATGCCCGTGACGAGGACGACGAGCGCGTTGCCGTCGCCCGTGGGTTGGGCGTCGCGCGTCTCGACCTTGTGCTGCACCTTTTGAAACGGCAGGCCCTGCGAACGACCAGAAGCACGTATGTCGAGGTGATGTGAAAGACGAAAGTGGATGAGGAGCGGGGTTAGCATTTGTGCTTGAGAGAGGGTGCGATGGAGACGTAGGGTCGGGAACTTGGACGTACGGTGAGCTTTTCGACGATGGCTTGGGCACCTTGCACTTGCGAGCCTTCGAAGGTGAGCATCGAGTTGGCTCGCTATTGATCATACAATGTAGGAAGACGATTCGGGCGGGGGTCGTAGACGCGCATCATCGTGTGCAAAACAGGAAAGGGAAACCTTGTGTCAGTCTTCTAATCGTCCGAGGAGCACATCCAGACCCGCCCTTAGCTCGATATCCGGACAACCTTGCAACCCGCCCCCATAGGGCCCCCTCACAAGCGGACTACTAGCTTTCCAGCACCATCACCCATTCGCATCGCTCCGCCCCCAAGCTTCACTAATATACCATTTCTCGTCTGGATGCAAACGTTTTCCTATCCTCCCATCCCCCGCATCGCCCACCCCTCCGCGAAAGAGAAAACCTACGTAAAGGTTGACCAGCTGGTTGCGATCAGCGTCAAAGGTCGAGTAGTAGAAGTCGGTGAACTGCTGTGCGATCTGCTCCATTTTGACGAATCCGTTCGCGATATCAAAAGACGATGGTGGTGATTGGATAGAAGTTTGACAGTCGGAAAGCAACACTTTTTCCTGGGAGGCGCACAGGACAGGCTTGAATTCATCGCCGAGTATTGTTAGGTTCAGTCATTACCCCGATCACAATTAAAATATGTCCGACATCTTTGGAAAGCATTGTTTTCAAAGCCTTGTTTTGGAAGGCCAATTCCGTCCTCTTGCCTGGCTGTCATCAGTCGTGGACGCCTTCTCTTCAGAGACGTTTCAGAGACGCAGGATACCGCACCCAAGGACTAATCTCAGCCATTCACTCACCAGTGGATACCCGCACCTCGTTAGACACAATATTTAGCCAATCTGTTCAAAGAAACAATCGACACCAAGCATAAGACATGACTAATAGTAGTATTTTAAAGCTGCATTGTGTGACAGCGACTACTCGTCGTCGGCAGCGTCATCGACCTTGGCAGCCACAGCGTTAGCACGCTTCTTGACGGCGTCTTTGGCCTGGACACCCGTGGCCGTCGCCTTGTCCGCCACCTCCTTGGCCTTGCCCTTGACGGCAGTGGGAGCGTCGACCTTCTTTCCGTCCTTGGTGGTGACCTTGACCTTGCTGCCGCCGCCCAGCACGCCGCCGACAAGACCTACGAGACCCAAAAGACCAGCAAAAGCGGCGCCGAGACCACCGGCTACCTGGGGCATCTCCTTGATCGCCTCGATGGGGTCCTGGCGTGCGCGTGCGATGAACGTGTTGACGTGCGACTGGACCTGGCCGACAAACCCAGCGGCACTGGTGGCGGCGTCTTCGGCGGCTTTAGCCGCGGTCTCTTTCTCCGCGTCCTCCTGGCCCTGCTCGATCTTGATCTTCTGCTCGAACGTCTCTGCCGAGAAGGCCTTGGCCTGGGCAGGGTCGTGGCCGATGTAGATGTTGTCGAAGAGGATGTCCTCATCCATGGTCCACAGCTCGAAACCGACACCGCCGATGGGGTTGAAATCGGCCGGCGATTTGTCCTCGAAGAAGTTGGGGTTGGGAATCTTGCGTGGTGCCCAGACACCCTTGTAGTCCGGGTTGTCGATGAGCGGCGCCGACCACTTACCCTTGTAGGCCGGGTTGCGGATCACGGGGCGGACCCACTCGCCACAGCCAGCAGCAGCCTCGCACTTGGGGTTGGGGATGCTGGGCGCAAACCACTCGCCGTCCTCCTCGTCGTCCCATTCCTCGGGCTTCTGTGCGTCCGGGTCCGGGATGGTGAGCGGCTCGTCCTCGAGCCAGCCCTCGGGCTTGACGGCATCCTCATCGGGGATCTCGAGCGGTGCGTCCTCGTCCCAGTCGGCAGGTTTGGTCGCCTTGGGGTCGGGGATCTTGGCCTGCTCGACCCAGTCGGCGGGCTTCTTGTCCTCCGGGTCGTCGATCTCGGCCTCCGGGTTGACGGCGGGCTCAAAGTCTTCGAGCAGCGAACCCTTCTTCTTGGACTCGTTGTTGATGAAAATCTCGAAGGTCTGGTCCGGGTTGACGACGAGCGTGTAGAGCGTCGAAGTCTTGGCGAGCTTGGGGTAGGCGGGGTACTTAACATGCTTCTCCTCAAATTCGCCGGTCTTGGGGTTCTTGTGACGGAAGATGAAGTGCACCTTGTTGGTCTGACCGCACTTGTCGGGGCCGAACATAATGGTGTATGGCGTCTTGTCCGAGAACTCCTCGGGAGTGACGCCAGCCTCAGTAGCGGAGAGAAGCTTGATGTAGGCGCCACCGCAGCCGAGACCCTTTTGCAACTTGACCTCGTACTGGACGACGAGGGGCTTGCCCTTGGGGTCGATAGGGTTGTCGAAGAGATGCGAGATAGCATGCTGCTTGGCCTTGGACTTGAGCACGAGACCGGCATCACCGGCAAGACCGGGGAACACCTCGGGCTCCTCTACGGACCAGACACCATCGTACTTGAACGCTTCGGTGTCGTCCTCCTTCTGGAATTTAGAGGCCTGGGAAGTGGACCATCGTTCGGACCAGTCGGGAGTGAATTGCTCGATAAAGGGAGCCTGGATCGAGGTGGGGGTGAACTGCGGACGAGGAGCGTCGGCGGAGACGACCTCTGCGAGCACAAAGGCAGCCAATGCAGCGGCGACAGCGGGCTTCATGGTGTACGCGTGTGTGTGGCGAGCGTGCGTGCTACGATCTTGGGGGGGAACTTGGTCCGAGTGCGTTATCGCTATGACGTGGGGCGAGCGTCGCAGAGGAAGAGACGAGACGAGACGAGGCTGACCGAGCGTGGAAAAAGAGGGGCGGTAAAGTCAAGGGTTGAGTTGACGGAAGGAAGGGGGAAAGGAAGGTGAAGGTGGAAGTGAGCTGGAAGTAATATGTAGGCGGACCGTGCTTTGCTGGAAGAGAGAGACCGGCGAGAGAGCCTGTCGGCCTGGAATTTTTGGACGCGAGAACATTGGCGGAAGAGAGCTCCTGGTCTCGTCAACTCCGACGCCTGGTGAGGTGGAAGCTTCCCTGGCCGCTTCAAGAAATCCAAGACGCGCTCGCACCCCACAATACTCACACACACTACCTTTCCTCTTCTATCGGCCAGGCCTCTCGACTTGGGAGCAGCCTCCGCGTTGGCGATGACTGGACTGAAGCTTTCAACGAACAGATCAAGACCATGCAAGGTGAAAGCGCGAGGAGTGATAAGCTTTGTGACACTTGTCCAGCGAGGAAAAAGACGGCGAACAGAAACCAAAGAGAGGCGAGAAACCAATCCGGCAGCGCCATATCGCTCGGCAGCACGTTGTCGCTCGACAGTGAGACACAGAGCAGCGCCCAGCAAACCGCACCCCTCGCCACACCGCACCTCCTCACACGTACAGCACCTGCTTGTGCCACATTGCTACTTTCACGAATGGTTGTCGTCGTGATCCAGATCGACTTCTCGCTGTTGTTGCTAGTTAGAGGGAAGCATGCTTTGGACGGTCTCGCCACAACAACGCATGGACCAGTTCAGGGCGAGCTGCGCGAGGCAGACCCTGAAGATGCAAGCGCCTCTGAATTTTTGTGCTCGAAGGTTCGTTGCAATCGACTCCTTGACGTGGAACCTTTGGAATTAGACTCTGTTTCTTCTTGTCGGCCGTCAAAAACATTTCTAGTATGTATGTTGAGATGTCGAAAGTAACAGTAGAGCGATTTTCTTCCTAACACGCTCTGAATTCGAGACTGAGCATAATGGCAAAGAGGAGGAGGCTGTGTCGATCGGAGTAGATGCTCGCCCGGTGAGAGGCGCTGGCCGGTTGGCTGGCTGAGCTTCGGTGGATGGAAATATCCAAGGTTTCTCCACGTCGATGTCTCCAAACCAACACCTCGAACGCAGTCAGCTGCAGCTGCGGCTCTCGGGCGGTTAGCACTCCGACACAGCGAGGCAGCGAAAACAGCACGCAGCGCACACAGCACACACTGCTCACGCGCACAAACACACACGGCTCCAATCAATCTTACAGCTATCACATCCACCTCTCGACCTCGCACAGCTTCGCAGCTTTTGACGGTGCAGCATCTAGCATCATCGCCACCATCACGATCGTTCTAAATTCGTCGCGAGCTGCTTCCAAGGAGTGAGTATATACTTATCGCAGACTTCCTGCCACAGCCTCGAATCTGCACAAACCAGCCGTGTTGCTCTCTCTTTCATTCTCTAATTTTGCAGCCACGCAAAATAATCCGCAACTTCCTCCTCCTCCTCCTCCTCCTCCTCCTCCTCTCCACCACCACCACCATCCGCATCGTTGCTCCCTTCACCGCATCTACCTCCGCGACAACAACAAAGAGCTGACTTGCCTCTTTGCTTCGGCACTACATCTTTGTCTGCCTCATCTATCTTTGCCCGCAGCTCTTTTCACGAACACGTTAACGACGGATCGATCTCCACTCTCCCCCCTAAAGCAGTGCTGCGCTCCTCTTTCCTCTTTCCGCCCTGCACTCAACTTTCCCTTTCGCAAATCTTGCCTCAAATCCATCGCTAGCTTCGGCTGAGTGATCCAACACGCACTTCAAAATGGCCATGGACCAGTCGCTTATCAAGCTTGTCAACAAGCTTCAGGATGCCTTCACCAACGTGGGCATTCAGAACCCCATCGACTTGCCCCAGATCACCGTACTCGGTTCCCAATCCTCGGGCAAATCCAGTGTCCTCGAAAACATCGTCGGCCGCGACTTTCTCCCGCGCGGCACCGGTATCGTAACGCGTCGTCCTCTCGTCCTCCAGCTTATCAACCGTCCGGCTTCCGCCAAACCCAACGGCGATGCGAAATCCGAAGCTGCTCTCACTGGTGCCAACAATCACAATGAGTGGGGTGAGTTCCTGCACCTTCCAGGCGAGAAGTTCTTCGACTTTGAAAAGATTCGCGAAGAGATCGTCCGCGACACCGAGCTCAAGACCGGCAAGAACGCCGGCATTTCGCCCCAGCCTATCAACCTCCGCATCTACAGCCCAAACGTCCTCACCCTCACCCTTGTCGATCTGCCCGGTCTCACAAAGGTGCCCGTCGGCGACCAGCCCAGAGACATTGAGCGTCAGATTCGTGACATGGTGCTCAAGTTCATCTCCAAACCCAATGCCGTCATTCTCGCCGTTACCGCCGCCAACACCGATCTGGCCAACTCAGACGGTCTCAAGCTTGCCCGCGAAGTCGATCCCGAGGGCACCCGCACTGTCGGTGTCTTGACCAAGGTTGATCTCATGGATGCAGGCACCGATGTCGTCGACATTCTCGCCGGCCGTGTCATCCCGCTCCGCCTCGGCTACGTCCCCGTCGTCAACCGTGGCCAGCGTGACATCGACCAGAGGAAGCTTGTCAGCGCCGCACTCACCGCAGAAAAGGACTTCTTCGAGAACCACCCCAGCTACCGCAGCAAGGCCCAGTACTGTGGCACGCCCTTCCTCGCCCGCAAGCTCAACACCATCCTCATGCACCACATCCGCAACACGCTGCCCGATATCAAGAACAAGATCGGCTCCCAACTCGCCAAGTTCCAGGCCGAGCTCGCCTCGCTCGGTGGCGCCTTGGGCGAAAGCAACTCGGCCGGTGTTGTGCTTCAAATCATCACCGAATTTGCCAACGAGTTCCGCACCGTCATCGACGGCAACTCGAACGACCTCACCATCAACGAGCTCGCCGGTGGTGCGCGTATCAGCTTTGTCTTCCACGAGCTCTACAGCAACGGTGTCAAAGCCATCGATCCCTTTGACACGGTCAAGGACGCCGACATCCGCACTATCCTCTACAACTCTTCAGGTTCCTCACCCGCCCTCTTTGTCGGCACCACCGCTTTCGAGGTGATTGTCAAGCAGCAGATCAAACGACTCGAAGACCCTTCCATCCGCTGCTGCTCGCTCGTGTACGACGAGCTGGTGCGCATCCTTGCCCAGCTCCTCACTAAAAACCAGAGCTTCCGCCGCTTCCCCGCTCTGCGCGAACGCTTCAACACGGTGGTCATCCACTTTTTCAAGAAGTGCATGTCCCCCACCACCAAGCTCGTCTCGGACTTTGTCGCCGCCCAAGCCGTCTACCTGAACACGGGCCACCCGGATTTCATCAGCGGCCACAAGGCCATGGAGATCGTCAATGAGCGTCTCAACCCACCCCAGGCTGCGCACGACCCCAAGAAGCCCAACCCGCATGCGATTAACAACGACAAGGACCTCGACGTCTCGCTCAAGAACGAGTCGGGCTTCTTCGGCAGCTTCTTCCAGAAGACCCCGCAGAGCAACAAAGCCACGCAGGCCAAAAAGGCGCTCATGGAGGCTCCACCGCCGTCACTTAGGGCTTCGGGTCAGTTCAGCCAGCGCGAGCAGCTCGAGACCGAGGTGGTCAAGCTGCTCATCCAGAGCTACTTTAACGTGGTTAAGGTCGAGACCATCTCGATGGTCCCCAAGTGCATCATGCTCAACTTGGTGACGCACGTCAAGGAACAGATGCAGAAGGAGCTGCTGCAGGAGATCTACAGGCCAGACGTGCTCGAAGAGTTGATGAAGGAGTCGGATCACGTCGTGGCAAGGAGGAAGGAGTGCGTCCAGATGATCTCGGCACTCGAGACGGCTAGTGAGATCATCGCGACTGTATAGATGAGGAAAGCGTCACGCACCTATGGTTGTGCATCGCAACCCAAATGTAAATTCATAGTGTTCGGTTATCGTGGACTCAAGACGAGAGAGCGTGACATTCAGAAGCTAACCTACAAAACGTGCCACTCCGCTTAGAAAATGAAGAGATGGCGAGAAAGCCTAGCTTACGGCGAAGCATCTTCTTGACCTTTGAAGACTTTCTTCCGAGCGTCCTCAGCTTCGGCGTGCGACGAACGTTTGATGCCCCTCTTAGCATCGTCCAAGAACTGGTTGATCGCGAAGGGGTCGGTGGTGTCCTTTTCGAACTGGACCGGCCCTGATCGAGGTGCGTTGCTGGACGACGATCCCTCCGCTTCGACTTCGGCGCCTTTGAACTTGCTCTGGCCCAACCCGAAACGATCGTTGTTCTTGAGCTCTTCCTCCAGTGCCCCGTCGTCTGCACCACCGCTGTAGATGTCGTCTGCGCCACCACGACCGGCGGGGCGGCGGTAGATGGCAGCGGCAGCCGAACTGCCCGAGAACAGCGGCTTGTCGTAGAGATTGTACGAGTCCTCATCGCCGTACCCTGCCGACAGTGATTCTTGGTTGAACAGTCGGCTGTCGGTCATCGAGTCTTTCGAGGCGGTCGGCTTGGCGAGACCCAGGGCCACCTTTTCGGAAATGTCACGATTCTGCTCGCGAAGCAGCTGTTTGGTCCGTTGTTCGGTGCCCATGTTGGACATGCGCAGTTCACGTTCTCGCTCGCGTCGGCGCTCCTCGCGGATGCGATCACGCTCCCGTGCGCCTTCATCGTCCTCGTCATTGCTGGCTGCGGATCGATCGGATCCAGGCTCGGAGTCCGAGCCGTAACCGGCAAGCATGGCCGACATTCCCGCGCCTGCTGGCGCGGCAGGTCTGGCTCGAGTAGGTGCATCCCACTCGTCCAGTCGCGAAGTCGTATCGTCGTCGTCATCGCCGCCACGCCCAGACACGGACGGTGTCGCCGACGACAGGCCGGCACGTTCCTCGCGCGCACGCTGTGCCAAGTTTCGCAAGTGTTCCTCCTTCGCCGCTTTCTCCTTGGCAGCCAGCTTTTGCTGCATAATGCTTCGCTGTCGCACCTCCTCGCGCGCATGCCGGTCAGCGAGATTGAGCGCTTCGGCAAACTGAGCAAAGTTGTCGTTGATAACCACGTCCTTGATCCCACTGCCATCCGCTGCGAGACGCTTGTCCAGAGGGATGGTATAGCCCTTGTTGTTCTTCCAGTTGGAGATGGCGGGAGGGATCATCCAGTCCTTCTGCTCCTGCGCTGTAACTTTGCGTGGTGGCGAACGCAGTACAGGCGGCGGTGGGGAGGGCGGACCAATAGCGGTCTTTCTCACTCGATGACGCGGCGGTTCGAGCGGATCACGCGCTGCTTCCGTCATTTTGATGATGCGTTGTGTGCCGTTACCCGTGGCGCCCTGCTGTCCGGGCGTGTAGCGGATGAACTGGGCTGCTTGCTGGCCGCCCGGCTGCGAGGCGGTTTTGGGAACCGCAGGTTTGTTCCTGCCCTTCGTGATGGCTTCCAAAGCAAGACGCGTGCGCTCGGTATTGCTCATGACCTGTTCTTGCGACGGACGCTCAAAGCCAGAGGCGCGATCTTTGTCCTTGATGTCAGTGCGTTGCGAAAGCGGCACAAGATCCTTGAACTCCGTCTGCACTGTCTGACCGGGACGCAAAGTCTGCTTGACGATGGCATCGTATCGCTTGTTGCCCTCGCCATCAACGCGCATGGCAAGCTTGTTGCTAGGCCCTGTGGATCGGTTACGACCCATGTCGAGAGGGTACTGTGCAATATGGCATTCTGGGTAGGCGCCTCCATCGCCAAAGTCGGCTTGCGTTCGAGGTCGCCATGAGGCTCGCTGGCCATAAGGCGGAACTTGGGAAGAAGTTGAGGAAGAGGAAGCGGATGACGAAGTGGAGGGTCCAGGTTCGGGATGGTCGTACTCGTCGTTGTCATCCTCTTCTTCGTCCTTGATTTCAGCAACGGCGCTGTACTTGGGAGCGGGTAAGACGCTCTGTAGTGTAGCTGCCATCCTGGATGTGTGTGTTTGTGTGTGCTAATCGCCGAGGACAGAGCTGTCAAAGATGAAGAAGGAAGGCTCGATGGTGCTGATGAAGCTGAGCGAAATTTCAATCTCGAATATGCGAATGCAACCACCCCCGATTCACTGAGCCTGTGACCCGATTGGTAGTCTTTCTCGCATCCGTCAGACGACGCTTTGAGGAAAAAGTCCGATTTCCGACGCGACTCTGCCAGTTCCTGTGGATGAAGGCCTTTGCACACAGTCGCACGCTTCATACCCTCTCTCCCTCACTCCTTCGCTCTTTCACTCACACACAATCACGCTCACATCTGCAAGAATGGACCAGCTTCCGACACGCTGCTGATGTTCACTCGATGCTGATGGTTCGTCTCGGCTCGGCTCTTGTCTCGTTGCTTCTCTGACAAGCACCAACTTCGACCTTCTTTTTCAAGTGGCTCGCAACGCAGCCTTTGTGGACCCGCGCTCCCTCTCGCTTTGACCTCGATCTTCTGGGTGCTTGCCCGCTCGACTCTTAAATCCTAGGAAACATCTGCATTGGATCTTGCCTCTCTCGAATTCATCCTTGTCACGACTCGCGCTCTGCACCCGACTCGGCGTCAACGAGACGTCGCACACGCAGCTTGACTTCCACGACCCATCTAAAGCGAACCCTCACGGTACCACCACCGTCTTCGTTGACACACGCATGATCAGTTTGAGCGCGTACATGCTGCTAATCAGCTCCTAACCTACGTTCTCTAGCCTCTGCAGCTCGTTTGCTTCGTTCACGGCAACACTGGCATTCACAACCTGGTAGCTACGGCAAAATGTCCAAGCAACGAGGAACTGCTGCTTACCGGGGCTTTGCAGTCAGCCACCAACGCGTTGTGCTCGATCTAGGCTTCAACGGCACTGTCGTCGGCTTCACAGAGCTGACCATCGTGCCAACACATCGCAGCCTTCGAACCATCCACCTCAACTGCCGACAAGCTTCCGTGCAATCTGTGGCCATCAACAGCCTCCCTGCCGAGTTCTCATATGCCGACCATCTTACAGGAGCATCTTTATCAGACGCGCGAGACGTTCATCGGTATCCCGAGCTCAAGCGCAGAGTATATGCGGCAGCCTCCGACGGCCTCCATGGGGAGCTCAGCATCCTCATCCCTCCAGATGTAGCCGTACAGCCACAGCGCTTGGGCAGTACAGTGCCTAGCATCGCCCCGGAGGACGCCCCTACGCCCGGTGGCTCGGCTGCTTCCACAGAGCTAGCTCCCATCACCGTCCGCGTCGACTACTACCTCAAAGACCCTACCGACGGTCTTCAGTTCATGCGTCCGACGGCGGACGCGCCCTACCGTGTGCCTCACCTCTTTACCATCGCATCTTCGCCGGACGCAGCACGATGCTGGGTGCCATGCGTCGACAGTTTGTGGGAGCGATGTACCTGGGAGTTCGAGCTCATCGTGCCCAGATCGCTCAGCATGGCCGACGAAGAGGAAGAGGCAGGCGCCTCTGCGCTCCAGCAGATACCCTCCGCGAGTATCGACACCTCGGATCCTGAATCGCAGGTCGTCGTCGTCTGTACCGGTGACTTGATGGAGCAGGTCACTCACCCCAACAATCCTTCTAAAACCATCTTTTGTTACACCCAAGCCGTGCCTACGTCCGTCCAACATATTGCATTCGCTGCCGGCCCTTTCTATATCATGCGCGTCGAAGCGGCCAATCGTCATGCTGGCCACGCCTCCACCGACATTGTCACCGAGGTCACGGCAGGCGCAGCTGCGGTCGTCGACGAATCAGGACAGCCAGAGATCCTCGCCTTTTGTTTGCCAGGACGTGAAGACGAGCTGCGTAGCTCCGTCAACTTCACCCGTCAAGCGCTGGACTTTTTCTCACAGCAGTACGGCTCCTACCCGTTCGGTGCCTTTCGCATGGTATTTGTCGACGAGCCTCCACAGGATTGCACCACTCAGTCGATGATGGCCATCTGCTCCAACGACCTGCTCCACCCGACCTCGGTGATCGATCAGGCCATCGAGAATCGCCAGATCCTCAGTCACGCCATCGCTTTTCAGTGGGTCGGCATCAACATCATTCAAGCGACGTGGGCCGATACCTGGCTCGTCAATGGTCTCAGCCTCTACATCAACGGTCTCTTCCTGCGACGTCTCATGGGCAACAACGAGTACCGGTTCCGGCTCAAGAAAGACCTCGATCGACTGTGTGCCTGGGACATTGGCATGCCGCCTTTGTACGAAGCCGGCGCCTTCGAGGCTCCCGATCCGGCCACGCTCCCCTTCGTCAATCTGAAGGCGCCGCTCGTGCTTCACATTCTCGATCGAAGGCTGCGAAAGATGGGTGCGTCCGTCGGCCTTGGCCGTGTCATCCCCAAGGTTTTCCTGCAAGCCATGACAGGAGAGATGACCAACAACATGCTCAGCACACAGCACTTTCTTCGAACCTGCCGTAAGGTCAGTGGTGCCGATCTGCGTCTCTTTACCGAGCACTGGATCCGTGGCAGCGGCTGTCCACGCTTCATTTGCAGCGCCAACTTCAATCGCAAGAAGCTCCTCATCGAGATGCACATCCGTCAAGAGGTGCCAGCGGCCCAGTTCGCAGCAGCGAGGCCTGGTGACGCACTGGCTGCCAACGCCGTGCCTCTTTTTGAGGGCCAGATGACGGTGCGAATTCACGAGGCTGACGGCACGCCGTACGAGCACGTTCTCGAGATCAAAGGCCCCGCCAAAAGGTACGAAGTGCCCTTCAATACCAAATACAAGCGAGTGCGTCGAAACACCAAGCGTTTCCAGGCTCGTCAAGCCGCCGCCGCAGCAGCAGCGCAGGGCGACCAGGAGGCGCAAGAGGCCATCGGACTGATCGATCTTGGGTTCGGCCTCGGCATGTGGGAAGACGAAAAGGCGCGAGAAGAGTGGAAGGTTGCCGACTGGACCGAAGAGGACGAAGAGAAAATGTCGTCCGCGCCGTACGAGTGGATCCGAATGGACGCCGACTTTGAGTGGCTCGCCAGCATCCATTTCGAGCAACCGGACTACATGTGGGTTTCGCAGCTGCAGCGCGATCGTGACGTGGTCGCCCAGGTATCTGCAGTGCACGCTCTGGCTCAGATGCCCAGCTTGGTCACTTGCAGCATGCTCACGCGCACCGTGCTCGTCAACAAGTACTTTTACCGCGTTCGAATCGAAGCTGTGCATGCGTTGGTGCACTGCGCCATCCCGCAGCTCGACAACTTGGGGCTGTTTCACCTTCTCAAGCTCTTCCGCACGCAGTTCTGTCACGACTCGCCGGACGAGGCTTCCATCGAAAACCCGCTCGACGTGCCCTGCATTCCTCGGGCCAACGATTTCAGTGATGCCGCCGACTACTTTTTGCAGCGAGCCCTCATCCACGCCATTAGTCGCGTCCGCAATCCGGACGGCCGCACTCCACCGCAGGTCAAGCGCTTCTTGATCAACTTGCTGCGTTACAACGACAACTCGACGAATCACTTTGTCGACGATTTCTACCTAGCTGGTGCGATCAATGCGCTTGCTAGCGCCTTTATCCCTGTCGAGTCGGCAGTCTCGAGCAATCAGGATGGTGACGCGGTAGGCGAAGAAAGCTTTTTGCTAGCTCATGCTATCGCCGAGGTGGAACGCCTGCAAGAGCTGGATCGACTTGTCCCCTCGTACCACAACATCATCACGCTGGCCTCGCTCGATTTCCAGGTTGCGATGATGCTCGCCAATCTCAAACCCAGGGATCTGCAGCTCTTCTTTGTCTACACGCGGCAGGGCAACTTCACCCCTGTCCGCATCGCAGCACTCAATTGCCTACTGCTCGTTGGCAACCTGGACCATCGCATTATCGCTCGTTACTGCTTTGCGCTGCTGCGGCTCGACGAGAACCGCACAGTCAAGCGATCTTTGGCAAGAGCTTTGTGCGAAGGTCTTGCCGTGGCAATGAGCACCGGCGTCTTTGGCGGTGGAGGCTTGCGCGGTCCGGAAGCACTGCTCATCGAAGAGGACAGCGGCCACGTCAATGCAGCCGAAAAGGCTCGAGATGCACAGCTGGAGGCGATGCTCAAGACGTTGAAGAAGGAGATCGGACGGTCGGCGGGTGTACGTGAAGGCTTCCTTTCAGCGTTGCTTGCGCCGAGTGTCGATGTGGAAGCACGCTGGGCGCTCTTGAAGCTGGGCGAGCTGCTCTTCCGGCCTGCAGAGGAGAAGGATCTGCCATTGCAGCACAAGGTGCAGCTTCGCGTCAGGATGCCGAGCGCGCAAAATCCGATCGACACCGGCGCGCTCGAATCGCCGTCTATCTCGAAAATCAAGCTTATCCGCCCGTCCCCTGCGATCCCTGGCGACGAAGGCGCGCCCAGGACTCCTTCTGTAGCGACCAACGGACCGCGCGTCGCGTTCGAGACCCCCGAGAAGCCCGCTGCCGTCGAGAAGAAGAAGATCAAACCTAAAAAGGTCAAGCCCCTGGCTCCTGGACAGGCTTCGGGCATGTCGTTTGCCGACCTCACAGCATGCAGAAACACCCTCAAAAAGCTCATGCAGAACAAGTTTGCGTCTATCTTTCTGAACCCGGTCGACCCTGTGCGTGACCAGGCAACCAACTACTTTGACATCATCAAGGAGCCTATGGATCTCGGATCAATCCTCAACAAGCTCGACAGCGGCCAGTACAAAGACCGACACGGCCTGCGCGCCGATTTCGAGCTGATGATCCGCAACGCCAAGACCTACTCGCCGGATCCGAAGGCGTGGGCACACAAGCAGGCGGTGGGTCTCGAAAAGGTGTTTGGTCCGCTGTGGACTAGGATGGAGAAGACGCTGGAGCAGTCTGCGGCACGTCAAAAGGCCGCTCAGGACGCTGCGCTTGCGCTCGAGCAGAGTGCGGAGGCATCGGAGACGCCAGATCGCGCTTCGCCCTCCAAGCCTGATGCATCGCCTGCTCCAGCACCTTCTGCCGCCAATGGTGCGACCAGGGAAGCTTCGACGCCCAGCTCTGCGGCTCCCAAGCTGTCGCTCAAGTTCAAGCTCAAAACGAAGCCTGCAGAGGAGGACTCGCCAGCAACGGCCGTCAACACTCCCACGCCGAAGCCGAGAGCGCCGGCGATGGAGACTTCGCCCGCGCCTGCTTCAACTCCTTCGACTACGCTCAAGGTGAAGAAGCCGCTGATCAAGCTCAAGAAGAGTGGTGACAGCGAGACTGCTGCACTAGCGACACCGTCCCCAGCGCCACCGACCCCTGCGGCCGCGGCAGACGCACCGCCGCAGAGCGTCGATGACGACATCCTGGAAGCCTTGGGAGAGAGCGTTCCGAATGTGAGCAAGTCCAAGCCGATCAAGCTCTCTTCGCATTCGAGCAAGGCCGCTGCGTCGGTTTCGCCTGCTCCGACGCCAGCAATAGCAGCAGCAGCGTCGCCTAGCAACAAGAAGGGTAAGCTTGCCAATTCGCCTGCGCCAGGTGGAGCGGTTTCGAACGGCGGGGCGGCAACCTCGTCTTCGGCAGCAAAAGCAGGATCGCCGTCCAAGGATATCGCCAAGTGGGCAGAGGCGGATCCCGTGGGTGCAACTGCTGGCATGCCCATGAGCGGCAAGAAGTGCAAAGTACTGCTGCAGGTGCTGAAGAAGTCTCCCTTCTCGATCTTCTTCCGCTTCCCCGTCGATCCGGTCCGCGATGGGTTGCCAACGTATCTCGACGAGATTAAGCAGCCGATGGATCTAAGCACGATGGAAAAGAAGGTCAACCAGGCGGCCTACACCACCATGGGGGAGTTTGCTTCCGATGTCGAGCTCATCTTTGCCAACTGCCGGCAGTTCAATCCTCCAGGCACAGAGCCCTGCCAGCACGCCGACGAGCTCCAGAAGATGTGGCGCAAAGAGTGGGCCAAGGCGGTGACACCCAAACTGGAAGCGAACGAGAAGCGCGCGTTGGTGGGACTGATCAATCGGCTCAAGACGCACCAGTCGTCGCTGCTGTTCCGCGAGCCGGTAGATCCGGTGGCGTTGGGCATCCCGACGTACTTTGACATCATCCCGAAGAAGGATGCGCGCGATCTGAGCACAATCGAGGCTAAGCTCAAGGCAGACAAGTATGATTCGTTTGCCGCTTTCGATTCGGACGTCAAGCTCATGCTGAGGAACTGTTATACGTTTAACGCGGCCGATCCGGCGATCGTCGAGATTGCCAAGGGGTTCGAGACATATTACAAGAGGGAGTTCAACCATGCGAAGCAGCAGGCTGGGGTCAGTGCCGGTGGTAGTGGAGGCGGAGGGCGAGACGGCACGCCGAATGGGGGGAAGAGGAAGTTGACGGTGGCGAACGGAGGGGGTGGCGGGAGCAGTAAGAAGGTCAAGAGTGGTTGATGACGAGGAATGGAAGATCTATTTGCTCGATGTTGTGTGAGACCTTCGAGAATGTGGGAGTTTGACTGAGAGAGCAATGAAAACAGCAGCGGGCGTTACGACTCCTTAATGGGACTCGTCCCCGCACTCCCTGGGTACACGGGTACACTCGCATCCTCCCCCCGCGCATCCTTATCCGAACTGACGATGCTCCGCAACCGACCTGACCGCGATCTAATCAACGACCCAATCCCGCCCGGTGTTTCCGCTGCGTCCTCGCTTCCGCTCACACCCGTGCCGCCGCTCAGCGAAGCGAGGTTGAACTGATGGTGCCCATGGTGCGCTGAGTCTTGTGATGTTCGAACGACGTCTGGCTTGGCGCGTCTGAAGTGCGAGGGTAGGCTGGAGGCTGGCACGATGTTGGTGAGTCTTGAGGAGTGGGTAGTAGCCGACGAGGAGGGAATGGGCGCGGAGGAAGAGGGTTGGCCGGGGAATCCGAAGGGGAGGGATGACGTTGATGAGGTGGGGAGACCGCTGCTGCCTCCGCCATGCCCGCCACCACTGCTGCTGGTTGGGATGGTGCTCGTGAAAGCCGAGGTGGTTCTGGATGTTGACGCAAGCGACAACGACGCAGAGTTGGCGCTGCCAGCAGGCGTGCCCAGACCAAGATCCTTCATAAGTGGGTCGAGAGAGGCTAGTTCGTCCTTTATCGCCTGCCGTGCGAAGTTGTCGATATCCTTAACTTGAGCGTTGATCACCTTTTTTATTTTGGCATCTGCTTTGAGCAACAGTTCTTGTGTCATCCCGCTGATCACGGGTGCTGCAGCGCTCGCAAACCCGGTTTTGTCGACAGAGCTGTCTGTGTATGTGTCATTGGCGGTCGCCGTTGAGAAAGCCTGACTGATGCTCCCTGTTCGACTCTCTTGATCTTGGCTTGCGTGGCCCGAAGCCGGAACCGATATGGGAGGTGACGACGCCCTCGGGAAAGTGCCATAGCTCTGCGTTGTTGCATCTGCACCATGACCCGCAGCGTCTCTCGGCAAGAACGATAGCATCTTGTGGTAGACCTCTGTGAGCATGTCACATAGCGTGAAGAAAGTCTGGAAGAAATCGAGCTGAAACGGGATGTTGGGGGCCATCAAGTACGACGCCTGCTCGTTGCTACCAGTCGACGTCGACGCTGGACCCATGTTCGAGTCGAGCATCCCGAATTCGCTGATCGCCTGCGCTGCCGTCGAGCGCTTCAACGACTGCTTGCCACTCTTGAAGAAGCTGCGCATCTTCGGCCTCTGCGCACCAAAGTTCGCAGCACTCGGACCACTGGTCAGCGCAGCAAGATTGTCATCTGTACACCCCTCCAACTCATTAACCAACGATACGACCGCCCTCGCCAAATCGCTCGGGTTCGCGATTTCGAGGATACCGGAAAGACTCAACCCCAACAACGAGTAGCGCAGCGTGCGCTTGTGCATACGATCATTGTCATACACAGACGCGAGCTCGTTCGGTTTGAGCTGGACCACCTGAAACCACGCACTCTGGCCTTGTAGCGTGCGCTTGAGGTAGACGAGGCTGCGGATGCGTTTGGTGAACACGTCGCGGAGATGGTCCGTGCCGCTGAGAGAGAGCGTATAGCTGGTGGTGTTGGTGGAGGATGGGGTGCCGGAGAGGGAGTAGAGTGTGGATGAGGCGGCGTACGACGAGGTTGCTGCTGATGGCGAGAGGATGCTTTCGCTGAGAGAAGGGTGGGTGGAGGAGATGGAAGTGGCCATGGTGGCGACTAAACTAGCGCGAGGGCCGTCAATAAGAGATGGCAGATTCGCTGCATGGAAGGGTGCTGGCCAGCAATCGCGTCGAAGTGAGATGTGCGATGGATGATGATGTTGTTCAGAACCGGTTGAGATCCAGACGTCTTCAAGAAACAAGATCCAGGGTCCGATGTCTGAGCCAAGTCACACTGGAAGCTGCTGCTGCAGGGTCAGGAAGCGCGTGTTGGACCCAAGTCGAGTTTCAGCGGAATTCTCGAGAAAGCACAGACGTCCGCCACACTCTTGGCGTGTTTCAGCGTTTGTAAGCGCTGCCCTGCATGGTTCTCGAAGCTCCTTCGAGACTTGCGCTCTTCATTGAAGGAGAATACAGGGATAGGAATGAAACGGATAGGAAGGCAGGGGCCTGCTGTATTTGAACTTAGGTCAGTTGAGGCGTCCCCAACTTCGCAGCGTAGTAACCGCTTCACGCGAACGCGACAAAGCGACGGCGAGCCAGTGCTTCCCATCAGCACTGACCGGACCGCACGCAGCTCCCTGCATGCAGTACAGCACTCGACGAACACGAACAGTGATACGCTCAGTCTTGGTGGTTGATTCTACTCGTGTGTTTGTTGGTCGCTGCATCGTTGAGAGAGTCGTGTAGTCACCGCAGATGTCGCGCGGAGAGCCAGGGTCCAGCTTTGCAACGTGCTCGGCCAATCCGACGTGAGGAAAAGTTCGCCACGGAGCAGAGAGAGACCAAGGCTGTGGCTCAGCCAACCGCTTGACGCGAATTGCCGCATAGCTGCGGAAAAGCCGTAAGAGCGAAGGAGCTTCCGACTCCACTTTTGGGAGCTGCAGCTTGACTCGAAACCTACGTCGACGACATTGACGATACAACACCTCAACCAGTCTTGACTTCTTTTCCCTATTACTCAGACCCCCAACAGGCTTCAGTCACTGAACAAGAGAGCCCATCGCTCGCTACATCACGTTCGGTGTCTCCGACTATTAGAAGCTTCGAAGAAGGATCGGCTTTCTCTACCCCTTGTTCGAACGGACTTCCGTAGCACGACGAAAGGCTCACACGAAGATCAACCTATCGCCCCTGCGACTCCATTTGCAAGTCTCTCACGCCCAGATGGCTGCTCGCAAAAGCCGCCAATCAACAGACCATACGTAGACGTAGCCGTTCTGTTCGATCACTTCGACTATCACCTACACGCCCTGAAATTTGGCACCTTAACCAAGCACTCGCAGTCTGGATTCCGTTAACTCTACCCAGGACTGCATTCGAACCGCCTCAATACTCACTACAGCCTGGCCGCCTTTCACTTCGACTCTTGACGGTCACTTTCTAGTCGACCTCAGAGTCAAACACCACTTGGAAGCCGACGAGGTCTCGTGCATTTGGCGAGCACCTCTTCGACTTTCAGGCGGCGGGTGATACCCTGATCTAGGGTATCGCTCACTCCCTTGCATGGTTGCTCCTACCCTCCTAGATTGCTGGCATGTGCGCGATCTACAAAGATTTCGCGCTGTACTCAAAGGCAGCCCGCCAGACAAGTCCACCGGCACCCAAGTGAGCGCCAATGGCTCGTATGGGGCAGGCTCGAGCGCCTTCTCAAAGTCACCGCACACCTACAAGGAGCATTCGGGGCCATGCCCACCCGCCGAAGTCAATCGCCGTGACCATCTCGGCCGCTCAGTGCTACATCTCCTCGCTTCTAGCACAGAACCATCGGCTATCACCTATCTCAACGCTCTCTTGTCGCATCCAAGTGTCAACGTCAATCTGCAAGATGGAGAGAGCGGATACACGCCATTACACAGAGCTCTCTACGCCGCCAACCTGCAGATTGCCATCATCCTCTTGCGCAGAAACGATCTCGATCTGCGCGTCAAGGACTTTGAAGGTCTCACCGCCTTTGATCTGTACAACTCGACCGTTGCCGGAACAAATCCTGCCGCAGATGCTCTGTCTTTCGAACCCTCTCGCAACCAGCATTCCCGCACTTTGACACAACTCTTCACATGGGGCTCTAACCGCAACTACAATCTCGGCCTCGGCGATGGTGATGATCGTCAGCTGCCCGACAAGATCACCCTTCGTCGACCTGCAAACGCCGGCAACGCAGGCAACTCCGTCCAAAATGCATTCAGAGCTTCCTTGCCCGCGGGCAAAAAGTTTGACCGCATTGGTATCAAGGATGTTGCCATGAGTCGTCTGCATACCGTTATCTTGACCGACGAACAGGTGGCCAACGTTTGGGTCTGCGGTCTTGGCAGCAATGGACGCCTGGGAAGGTCGCCACAGACGCAAACCTCCTTTGAGCCGCTCAAGGATTTCAACGAGACCGCACGCTCCGTCGCCGTTGCTCAAGATCACACCCTCATCATCACAGCGTCCGGGGCAGTCTACTCATTTGGCCTCAACCGATTTTCGCAGCTCGGATACACAATAGAACAAGGTCTCGGCACCGTTGGCTCGACATCGGGCAAATTCGGAGGTGGAGCCGGTGTCACGTTTGGCCAGCCTGCCATCTCTGCACAGAATGTGGAGCTTGACATCCAGATCTCTCCTAGACGAATCGCCGGCCCGCTCAAGAAGGAAGTGGTTCTTGGCGCAGCATGTAGCAAGCTGCACTCGGCGGTGTTCACCTCCGAGGGCCTCTATACATGGGGAACCAACACCGGCCAGCTTGGCTACGACAGGAGCGGAACAGCAGTGCAAGTACAACCACGCAAGGTCACTGCTCTCGCCGCAGGAGCGGGCATCCAACAGGTCGCCGCTTCTGACTATGGCACCGCTTGCCTGATGGAAGGTGGCGACGTCTTTGTTTGGCACAATGACACCCATTTTCGCATCAACTTTCCCCTCGCCCGCTTTTCCAGCAGCATTTCAGTGTTCAGGCCCAGGCAGGTGCAGCCCAAGACGCTCATCTCCAAGCTTTCCAGCAGCGGCAACACTTTCTCGGCTCTGAGTGACATGGGCGATCTGTTCACCTTCAACCTCGAGCATCCCTCCGAGTACGGCAGCGCCGGTAACACCGGCAGAGCTGCTGCATCGGCTTCCTCCGCCGCCAAATCCTCAGCAGCGCAATTGGCGCCAAAGCCGCAGCTGCTCTGGTCGGTCCGGAAGAGATTCACAGCCGTGCGCGATGTCGCGATCGGCGCCGATGGCTCTGTCATCCTGTGCACCGAGAGCGGCCACTGTTTTGTTCGTCCCCGTAGGAGTGATGCAGGAGGCAAAGGCGGAGGAGGCAAAAATTTCAAGTTTCAGCAGATCCCCTACCTCCAACGCGTCGTCAAGGTCGCCACAAGCGAGAGCGGTGCGCTTGCTGCCATCAAGGCCGACCCCAGCTTGCCCGATGTACGGGTCAAAGGGAGGGCTGTCGAGGAGGCCCTCCGCGATCTGCTTCCTCACCTCAAGGTACAGACGCTGAGCCAAGATGGTGAAAAGGAAAAAGGCATCGCATCCGAGGTCGTCGAGATTACGGACATTCGCGACGCGATCGAGTCCGATGGCGAATCAGACGACGAACATGCCGAGAAAGCGCATGCTAGGACGGGCACGGGAAAGTACGCCAAGATGGCGCTGCTGATTCTCGAAGCTGCAAAACGCTGGGTTGCCGGTCGCATTGTGTCTGGAATGGCTGCTGACGAAGCTGAGGCGGACTTGAATAGTGAGGCCGCATCCTTGCAAGCACAGCCGGCCTCTGGACCGGGAAGGCGGCAGGCTTTCTACGGTCCTCACAATCTATCGCCTCCCTTCGGCTGCGACGCATTCTTGATTGCCGATGGACATTACCTGCCCGTGCACAAGCTCGTCCTAGGAGCACGGATCCCCTCGCTGCAAAAGGCCTTGTTGATTCCCAGTGCGAAGGAAGATCTACCTGCAGGCATCAAGATCACAGCGGCCGGCCCGAGCAAGCGCATCTCCATCGTGACGCTGTCGAATTGCAGCTTCGTCTCGGCGCTATTCTTGCTGCACTACATCTACTCAGACGATCTTCCGCCAATATGGGTGCCCAGCGTGGGCCTGGTCATCGACAAGGAACTCAAGGCAGCGAAAGCAGACCGTCAGCGCATCCAAGATGAACTGCACAACATCTCGGAGCGCCTCGGTCTCACTGCATTAGCCGCCAGCGTCAAAGCTAGCATGCCGCGTCCACCAGAGCCAACACTTCGTGCAAATATGTCTGACCTTTTCAGGTCGTACGTCGACGTCGACGTTGATGCAAAAGAGAGCAGGAGCTTCAACGACGTCGTACTCCGTTTCGAAGACCGTACTGTGCCCGCTCATTCGGTCATCCTACGCCGGTCGCCCTTCTTTGCTGCCCTGTTCCAGCCGCACTGGACCGCGGCGCGTTGGGACAGCAACAATGTCATCGCCCTCGATATGAAGCACTTGCGCTGGGAGGTGGCTCGCATCGTGCTCATGCATCTCTACACGGACGATGGCGAGACGCTCTTTGCTGGATGCGACGCTGATCGGTCATTGGAACAGTACATGGACTTTTTGGTGGAAGTCATGGCGGCCGCCAACGAGTTACTGCTCGATAAGCTCAAGCTGGTGGTCAGCTCGTTGTTGCGCAAGCGCATTCTTGCCCACACCGTCGGCGCCGTCATGACCGAGGCAGACTTTTACAAGGCCGATCAACTCAAGGATATCACTATGGATTACAGTACCAAGAGCATGGAGGCTCTGCTGGAGGGTGGTCGTCTCAACGAGCTCGACAACGGCATGATCCGAGCCTTGACTGTCTATGTTCGACAGAAGCAGGACGAGAAGCTGCATCGCAGCTTTGCTGAGGACCGTCTCGCTGCTTTGGTCGAGAAGCATCGAGAGTTTTACGATGACCTTGATATCCCACCGCCCAGCTTGCACCTTGTGGTCAACAAGGTCCGTCCCAGGAAGGGCTCAGGGGTACCTGGTGTAAAATCTCCATCTCTGCTGGCGCAAGACTCCAACAGACGCCAATCCACCGCGCGGTTCCGCGTTTCGTCTCCCGCCAGTCCTGATGTCCTGCGACCCGTTGGTGCAGGTATCTCGCAGCGGGTGATGCCCGACGACGCCTCCGAAGTCTTTTCTATGGATGAAGATGAGTATGTAGCATCGCCAAGGAGAGATTCGAACGTTCGCGCGCAAGGTTCGCCGTGGGCTTCCTTGTCGCAGGTAGCCCATCTCAGTCTCGACGATGCAGCGGACAAGGGTTCTCCGTCGCGACCGTGGAAGTCCCGCACTGTCGAAGCGGAAAGGAAGCAAGCGCTGTCGGATGCAACTGCCTCGCCGGCGCTGCGGCCTGTCGACGGACCCAACGACCTTCGCAGCATCATGGCTTTGGAACAGCAGCGTCAGCAGCAGACAACTGCACCGCCTCACCTTTCGAATGCGACGACGCCGAGTGGTTCGGGCACATCGACGCCTGTCCACAAGTCTGTCACGCCAGGTTTCGAGCTTTCGCCCATTAGTATCGCCGGCACGCGTTTGTCTCAGAAGGAGCGAAAGCGGCAGCAGCAAGAAGCCGGTCTTGCCGCTGCAGCGGCGGCGGCTCAGCCGGTTCCTGGACGCAGTAGCAGCGTTTCGTCACCTTGGAAGTCGGCTGCCTCTGGCTCTTCTCCACCAGACAAAGCCGCTGCCTCCTCACCGTGGAGTATGAAGGCGGCTGCAACAACGGCTCTGGCGCTGGGAACCTCGCACGAGGGCACGCCGCCTTTGGCGTCCACACTCGGCAGTCGACGTCCTTCAGCTGCACCTTTACAGCCTGGCACCAACGGACAAGGCTCTCGTCTTTCGGTTTCAGACGCCAGCCCCTCGCCCGCCAACAGTATGGGCCCGACGTATACGCCGATGCGGATGGCGTCCAAGACCATACCGAAGCGAACAAACACCAACGAGCCGGCGTGGTCGACTCCTGCTGCGGCTCCATCCTCGGGCGGCTTTGGCACGTCGCCGTCGATGATTCCGCCTTTAACTGGGGCACGTACATCCCGACCTGAAGGTCAGCGAGGGCCTTCGTCGAACCTGTCGCGGTCACTTCTGAACGCAGATGCTCCAAGCGCGAGCGCGCCGCGATCCTCTTTGGATGTCTCTCGCTCCGAACGCGCGGCCACACCAGCTTCTCCCGCACAGCTGACATTTGCTCAGATCCAAGAGCAGCAACGACTGGCGATCGAAGCAGAACAAGAGACGATCCGGCAGGCGTCTGCTGCGCGGAGGAGCTTCCTCGACATTCAAGAGGAGGAGCGTCAAGCAGAGGAGCGTCGTAGAGAGGAAGAGAAGCAGGCGAAGGAGTTCGAAAAGTGGTTTGCAGAGGAATCGAAACGGTTGCAGAAGGAGAAAAAGGCGGGCAAGAGTGGTGGCCCTGGTGCTTCTGGTGGCGGCAGCGGCAAAGGGAAAGGGGGGCAGAAGAAGCAAACCAAGCAACCTCAGCAGCAGCACCAACAGTCTTCAGGCTCGAAAGAGAAAGCTCCGTCTTCGGCAAAGACGGGCCAGGATCCGCCGCGGCCAAGTTCGGCCAATGGCAATGTGGCCAAAGTGAAGAATTCGAAATCGCAAGAAGGAGGCAAGAAGGGCGGAGCGAATAAAGCGAGTGGCAAGCAGGCCAACGCCGACGGCACACATAGCAAGAACAGTGGACAGCAGCGTCGCGATGCTTCCAATGGCGCCGAGCCTCACAACAAGCCCTCATCGAAAAGCACCGACAAGGCCCTCAACACGAGTCAAAGTCGAGCGAGCGACATTACAGCTGCAGTACCTCTGCAGCACAGCTTGCCGGCAAAGCCGACAGCGGCCGCGACTGCAGCCGCCAATCTTTCTGCAGCCGCACCCACATTCACCCCGCGTCAACCATAGAGCCGCGTTGCCGGGGACAAAGATCTTAAGAGATCGGCAGCGAATTCCAAGTCTGTCGCTCGCACCTCTTTCGGGGTTTGTCACTAGGAAGTGTTGATTAGAACGTCAACTATGAATGAACGGTGAAGAAGAGGTGTGGTATTGGAACCATGATTACGACTAAGCTACTCGATACATTGTTGAATCTACGCCACTTGCAAATCAGGCTTGGTTTGGCTAGGAGGTGCACTGGTCGCAGCCTCCTCGAGAGGATCCAGCGGGGGCGTAGGCGGGTGGTCGTCCACCTCGGACCTGAGCGGTTTTGGCCTATGCGTGTCGACGGCCTCGATGGGCAGCTGGAAGCGCTTCTCGTCACAGCCGTAGGCCTTGGGTGTGAGCTGTATGACCGTGTGCAGGGGGATCTTGATGTAAGGGAGATCCTCCTGGGAGAGGGCGTGGAAGTAGGCGTAGAGGCAGCGGATGATGGCCTGGTGGCCGATGATGAGAATGTTTTCCTGTCGCTCGAGCTCCATGATGATGGGCTCCAGGCGGACGACGACGTCGCGGTAGGACTCGCCGCCTCGGTAGCGGTAGTTGAACTTGTCGTCGTCGCGGTTCGCGTAGTCCTCTGGATAGTACTTTTCGATCTCCTCGTACGTCATTGCATCACACACGCCGGCATCCAACTCGTCCAGACTCTTCCACGCGAGCTTGGGGTACGGCAGCTCGCTCGCCGTCTGCGCCGTGCGCCTCAACGTGCTGTGCCACACGGTCAGCGGCGCATCGCCGATATTGTCCTTGATCAGCTGTGGCAGTGCCTTGGCATACATCCATCCGCGTGGGCTCAGATCCGAGTCTCCGCCAATCTTGCCCTCGACATTGTACTGCGACTCGCCGTGACGCGAGAAGAAGATGTTGCGCGGCGTCAGGTGCAGATTCATCAGGTAGAACGCAATGCGCGACTCGAGATAGCCCTGGATGCGGTTGATCGTCACGCTCTTGCCAATGTCAGTCACCTTGACGTAGCTGTAGTGCGCCTCGGACCCGTCGTGGTTGATCGGCTCGTACGTGTCTTCGTAGTGCTTGATGCGCGCCAGGAAATCGGCTTTGGCCGCTTCGGGCGTCATGCCAGCATAGTCCGGATCACCGCTGCTGACTTTGACGGCAATGTTGGCGTCAATCACTTTCGGGTCGGTGCAGATGGACTCTAGGAATACGAGCTTGAGATCGGGCTCCTTGGCGATGCGATCCGCAATCTCCTTTCGACGGGCTTGGGTGGAGTTGGTCGCATCGTGGATCCCCACATTGCCACCGCGCTTGAGCCAGCCGATGAGCTGCTCGAGACACTCTTCCGCCATCTGCGAACGCAGCTTGTACGCAGACGGGTTGGAAGGATCGAAGAACGACGCCGTGTGATCCTCTTTCTCACCGGAAGAGTTGTATTTGGCCCGAGCCAGCGCACGGCGCAGCTGACCGACGTTGAACACTTTCACGTCGTACTCGAGCCATCGCAGGTACTTGAGCACGCGGTTGGCGACGTAGCTCTTTCCACGCGCAGGCAGACCGACCATGCACACGACAATCTTGGCGCCCGAGTAGTCAGGTCTCGCACCCGCAGCGCCGAGATTGGGCGTAGTGAGGCCAGTGCGGATGCCAGGACCCAGACCAAGCGCAGCACCGAGCCCGCTGTGCCCGCCGGAGGGGCCGCCTTCACCCACCTCGGGTGCATCTTTGAGGATGCGCCCGCGCCCGCTGTCGTGAGTAGGTGATGTGACACTGTGCTGATGATGCTGATGATGGTGTTGCTGCTGCTGTTGCTGTTGCGCTTGGCTCTGAGATTGGTGGAAGGAGTTGGACAGAGATCCACCCATGGCAAGGACGGGACCATGCTGGCCGAGCGGGTCGGCACGTTCAAAAGGTGTACCGGGAACACTGTTGGTGTTGCTGCCAGCATGGCTTGCGGAGCGAGTGCTGAACGCGCCCGTCATTGCCAGATTGGGACCGGCAGCCGCAGCCAAGCTGCTCGAGACAAGTTCGGGGTGGTCACGCAACAATGCTTGCAGACCGTCTGAAGAACTAGCTAGGCAAGACGATGCTACGGCGACATCAAACGCCTCCCTCTGCGATGCTTGCGGGAAGGGAGCGGGCCTGGACTGCGAAAAGTGTCTAGGCGATGCCGAGGTCAAGCTAGGAGTGCCTCCAGACAATTTACGCGAGCCGTGGACAGATGAAGAGCGCGAAATGTCTCGCGCGGCATTCTGCTGGTTGCCCGAGGCTGCATCGCGCTGAGCTTGAGCTACTTCCTGCTGCGCCATCTTTTGGGCGAGCTGCTGTGCCTGCGTCGCGCTGTACCTGCCGGGGGATGCGGTGCCGGGTCCGACGCCGGGCCCGCCACTGAGATGACGATGGTGAACGAAAGCGTGGGGCATGACGGGCGAAGAGTCACCGCTCTCGATGGCGCAGTTGTCGGCGGCATTGGCTGCGTCGTCTGCGCCACCAGTGCGACCAGCTGGCACGTCGACGGGTTTTTGCGACATGGTGGTGAGCGAGGGACGATCTGACCTCAGATATGAAGGGTGGGACTGGCACCGAAAGGTAGTTGGAAAAGCGGATCTAGCGCTGTATCTTGGGTGCTCGCTCCGTGTGGTTGTGCGATAGCCTATCTCGCGGCTTGTTTGGTGGTGGTCCTGCGAGGTCAAGGCGAGGCGACTCACGATCGGATATGAGCGACGGAGAGAGGCGAGGGAGTAAGGAGGAGAAAAGAAGGAAGGCCAGATAAAGCGAGAGCAACACACGACTGCCGGTCAGCTCAAGCGGTGAAGGCAAAAGGGTTTGCAGCGCGAGATCGGTCCGGACTTTCAGCGAGCTGCATCAGCGAATGTCAAGTGGTTGAATGTGGGGGACGACTCCGCTCAGTTGCTCACAGCTTGAAAGGCCTTGAAACGGGGATAAAAGTTACGCTACCGTGCCGCCGCTGTCCGTGCGTCTGGATTTACTGTATCTATCGGGAAATCGAGGAGGGAAAGCCCAACTTTCGAATTCGTCCCTCTTTGCGGCTTTGGCCGAGGGAGGAACGACTTAACAAGATTCGGCAAACCCTGTCACCGCCACGGAACACGGTAAAGAAAAAGTTAAGGTGGAGAAGCAAACGGAAAGGACCAACGAGAAGCTTCTGCTCCAGCTCTCACTCCATCCTCACAATCACACATCGCGGCTGCAAGATGACACTCGAAGAATACGAAGCACTCTCTCCCGAGCAGCAGCAGCAGCACGACCAGTCGGAACGCGCTCGTGAGGCTGCCGAGCAAGCCGCTCTTCCCTACACCTGGAAGCAGCAGCTCGACATTGTCGAGATCTCGGTCCCTGTTCCTCAGGGCACCAAAAGCCGGGACCTCACCATCGAGCTCAAGAAGCGAAAGATCAAGGTCGCTCTCAAGGGGAAAGACGCCATCCTAGAGGGAGAGCTTGCCAAAGACATCAAGGAAGAGGACAGCACATGGACCATCGAAGATGGCAACACCGTCGAGATCCAACTCGAAAAGATGAACAAGAATGAATGGTGGCCCAATGTCGTCACTCACCACCCCAAGATTGACACCACCAAGATCGTGCCTGAGAACTCGAAGCTCAGCGATCTGGATCCAGAGACAAGGTAAGTCTTGTTCCTGGAACGTAGTGGCAAATCTCGTTTGGCCTTGCTGACCTTTTACGCTCGTTCACTTTTACTTGTAACACAGAGCCATGGTCGAAAAGATGATGTTCGACAACCGTCAGAAGGCCATGAACAAGCCCACCTCTGATCAGCTCCAGCAACAGGAAATGCTCGCAAAACTCGCAGCCGCCAACCCGAACATTGACTTTTCAAACGCAAAGTTCAACTCGTCTTCGTAAATGCTTTGATCGCAATCCAACAAAAGTACAACATCGCCACCTACTGTAGCGCCATTAACGAGAGACACCCGCGGAACCCGAAGCAGAAGCCGCAGCCGGCTGCGTGCGCTGTTGATTTTGTTGCGTAGCAGCTACACGCTGAGCCAGGTCTCTGTCGAGCTCGACCGCCTTGTTCCACATGTCGATCGACAGGCTCTTTTCGCCGTGCGAGAGAGCGAGCAGTCGAACGATGGCCATCCTTCGCAGCAGATCTTCCTGGCCGAGCGCGCCATCCGCTTTGCTGCTCGTTCCGCCGTGTGAGTCCTTTGCTTCCTCCTGGTCTTTCTTTCTCTCGCGCACAAACTCTTGCTGGATGTGCTCGCTGACGCTCTCGGGGATCTCGAACGACTTGGCTGTGGCCAGGCTTCGAGCTTGTAGTAGCGCCTTCCTCCATTCGTTGAGCTGTGTCTCGTCCACCTCAGGGAGCGTGCTCGAGTACAGTTCGGCAGCGTCGTCCGCCGGCTGCAAGGGACACTGGATGTCAAACGGCAAAAAGCTTTTGCCTTGACTCAAAATGATGGCGTTGAGATCGGTGTCGAACTCGAACTCCGAGTACGGGAACGCATACGGCAGCTTGTGCGACTCGAGCACCGACGAAAGCGCCTTGATGTTGCGAATGCCCGAATCTTTGAGCTGTCCCTCGCCCATCGCGCCTTCGTTGACTACAACTGTGGTGCCATTGACCAACTGAAGTCGGCCCGCTTCCAGACCGGTTCCTTCTCCAGCACTCTTCGGGTACAGCGACTTCTTGTGGTCGTTCAGCGTCTCGAGGTCCATCGAAACGTCCACCACCGCGGGGAGCAGCTGTTCCAATCGACGCGAGAGCTGTGTCTGTGACGGTGCTGGAGGTGCGGCGAAGTTAGAAACGTTGAGCGTTAGAGCGCCAAGACACAAGTTAGCACGGCGAACGTGAATGCGCGCAATCGTTGCCAGTAGCACGAGCTCCGCAGCTAGCTTGTCGCCGCTCAATGCACCGGCGAGAAAGTCGATCAGACCCTGTCTCTCTGTCGATCGAGAGAGCAGGCTCGAGATCGAAGAACTGTCGGTTGAGCTCTCGGATCCCAGAGAATCAAGTTCTACCGGAGCGGCGTAGATCGCATGAACACACGGCACCTGGGCGGGCTCTGACGACGATCCGGCAACAGAGCCTGTGTCTTGCCACTCGGCTTGAGGCAGCCCAGCAGTATCGAGGATTCCGACCACTTCGATCAGCTCGGTCGTCTTGAAATTTTCCGCTGTGTCCAGATCGTACAGCTTGATCAAACCTCCCACGTGCGGAGTCTCGGGCAGAGGCGATTTGGCAAGGTAAGCACGTGGCAAGCTCGAGGCGTTTGCCCCGGCTGGAGTGCTGTTCTGCGACCCGCGCTGGCTTCGCAACTCGGCAGCCGCCGCCTCGGGCCCAGCTTCCAGTTCGCGCTTCATGCCGTTCATCGCTTCCTCTCTGGTGCCAGGACGGCGTCCGAAACAGTCGGTGCCCACACGAACATTGTCGCTGCCAGCCATGGTGGCGACATCCATGTCGGCCGACATGCCCATGCTGAGCTCGAGACCGCCGTTGGCATCAGTGCTGTCGAGCAGATCTGCGTACGCCTCCATGATGTGCGCCTGATCGGCCTTTTTCACTTCGTCGCTTATGCGGAGGAGCTTGACGAGGTTGGTGCGCGTTTGAATGAGCTTTTCAAAGTCGGGATTGGCAGAGACGATCTCGTCGACGCTCTTGGCTGCATCCGCATCGGCACTCGAGCTGTTTGAGGCTGCACCGATGGTCATGACGCCACGCAAACGTAGGTTAGGGCACTTTGTGATGACGTGCACAGCCAGCTGGAGCAGCTCGCTATCCTTGGCCTGCTCCGCATCGCTGGACAGAATGGGCGGAAGGCCGCTCTTGGCATCTTCTCCGCTCGTGTTGACCTGGAGATAAACGCGCAGCGGCTCGTCGCGCTTAGGAGCATCAGGCGAGGCAAGCGCCTTCTGCAACACATTGGCGGCCTTGATAGAATCGAGCGTCTCGAGCAGATACAGGTTTGGGATCGAGGCCAGCAGCTTGCCCTTGTTGCTCTGCAGGCCACCGACAAAGTGCCAACGGATCTCCTTGGGGAGCACCTTGGCCTTGTCCACCATCTCTTGCACGTAGTTCTCACCAAAGTGGAGCTGCCCGACCTGCTTGTGGGCGGCAAGGATGGCAGAGGGGGGATGAAGTTTTGAGATGGCGACCAGTCGTGGTTCTTTGCCCGCCGAGCCGATCTCCTTTCCCTTTTGAACGGCTTTGCGGATACGCTCGCGCACTCCTTGAATCCTTTGAGGCGATTGTGGTTCATCCATGGTTACTGCTGAGGTGGCATTGGCTAGTTGGTCAACGGAAGCATCGGAGGGTTGCTCGGCGGCGGACTCGCGATGCGCTTTTGCCGCCCAAGCAGACTGACCGGGCACCGACACGGCATACATTACTGCCCTCTCGGCAAGGTTTTCATGTTCGAGCTCGTCATGGCCCGTTCCATCCGACGGGTTGTGCGAATGTGCAATGCTTGCTTCGCCGCCGTACAGACCGGTGAAAGTGCGCCCTTCGTGCTGGTGCTTAGCGAGGAAGACCTCGGTGCCCAAACCAGTGTCCTGGATCATTGCACGGAAGCGGACCAGACGGTGTGTGCTCGGTGCACCGCTATTGGAAGTGGGCAGCAACGTGCTGATGTTTCCTGGCGAAAGAGACGGGATCTTGTCACTGGCATCGGGCGAAGCAAACAGTTGACGAAAGTGCGTCTCTACGAGCTTGGTGATGCTGGATGGCGACTTGTCCGGTGCATCGCTGTAGATCCGTTGGACGACCTCAAGCGGCTTGGTGAGAGCCACGGAGAAGTCGGTGTCGGGTACCATTTTGATAGAGGATGTGCTGAATGCGCGGTGGGAGCGACTCGCTGCTGATATGACAGATCCGGAGCAGGGCAAATAGGACGAAGGTGCAGCCAGGATACGAACCCAAATGCGCATGCCTTTCAGCTTGCTTGGCTTGCTTGTCTAGTACGCTTGAGAGTGTGATGGCAGTCGGTTCTGTACGAAGAGGACCCAGAGGTGTGGATATTCGGTTGTACACAGCGTTAGAGCTCTGGCCAGGCTTCATTGACGCAGCTGCAGTGGCCGGAACAGCAGTGGTGAAGCGATGACATGTGATTATGTAATACGTTTATCATTGCATCCAATGGCACGTTTGGACCCTGGATTGCTCTTGTCCTCCGTCCGTGCAGGCCCACAAGGAACACCATCCCTTCCAAGGTTCGCCATCCACCCTCAAAGCGTCTTCGTGTCTTGTGCAGAAAGCGGTGCTCGCAGATTGCATTAACAGCAGCTGCCAGCTTGCACCTCGTCGCAGTCATGTCGCGTTCAAGCGAATCGTTCACCTTGCTAGAAAGCGGCGCCTCTCGGATTCACTTCAAGCTTGCCAAAGAGCTCGAAGAAGCGAATTCGCTTCATCAGCAGGACACCATCATCCTCGATACGGTTGCACATCTTCGCAAGCAGCTTTCTTCGCGCTCATTTTCCGCTGACGTGTCCAAGCTCGCCTCGGCACTTGTCACGCTGCTTCACTGCCTTCAGCACTACCCGGCCTCGACCGCATCCCTAGCCAGTCAGCCCACGTCTATCGATGCCAGCTTCGCCCTTCTTCCCGCCCTGCAATTGCTGAGCTTAGCCACGGGCTGGAAAGACCTGCTCATAGCACACCAATTGCTCCCGTTTCTTCTTCCTCAAAGCGGTAAAAGGCGAACAAAGGAAGAGACTACTTCCGTCTCTGCTGGCAGCTCGTCTCCAATCCCTCATTCAGCGAATGATGAGTCGTCGTCGTTGCTTCTTCTAAATACCTTTCGAGCGGACCTTTCGACTGCTTTGGAAGATTCTCAGCAGCATGTGCCTCGTCACGACATGGACAAGCGCTCCCGGTCCCCGTCACGCTCTCGGTCCTCATCGCGTGCTATGGTGAAAGATGTTCTTCAGCCTGACCCTGCGAACATGACGAGCTTCCGAGCCTTGGCTTGCCTCAAATCTCTCGTTACCGGCACACCTCGAGGACCAGCTGTGCTACCGTCCCTTGCCTCCACGCTGGTGGAGCTGACTCGTCATCCGGACTCTTCGATACGCACCATGACACTCAATGCCATGCTCACTTGTGCTTCGATCGACGCAAGTGATTCATCGGACGCCGATGGACAGGCAGAGATTCTCGATGCTGCTCTCACCATTGTGCGTCTTACCCTAGCATCGACGTACGCTTTCTCACCTGGTCTCAATCCGGACGAGAATCAGGGAATGATTCTTGCCGAAATGGAAAGGCGGGTCGACTCTAGTCCCAATGTGCTTCGCGCATGTATCAAGATCGTGGATCATGCCCGTGCTAGCGGCATCATCACCAGTCAAGAGGCGGCTTGTCACGCCATCGAAGCGCTCCAGGCCACCCGCTGGGTTCCCATGCACCTAGAAGTAGCAGCCCTCGAGCAGCAGCGCTTGGCAGCAGCCGTCGCTGGACGCACCGAAGGCCTTCGTGCCCGCACAGCAGCACGACAGAGACCGACTTTACAAGCAGAGCACGACTATCACGGTACATACGCACCCTGGCTCGTGGATGCTTGTCTTTCCTCCTTGACAGGATCACTTGCGAGTGCGTTTCAACACTCGTCTCCTCCTTTGGACGACGCGGTGAAGAGGGAGGTGCTGAAAGCGGTGCTTCGCATCTACCACGTTGCATCCCAAGGCAAGGCGGCAGCTCTAGCTCTTTGTGTCGCAGCCGCACGATGTATTGGAACCCTCGCGCCTCTTTCGACGACCGGGACGCTGACGCGACCCGCTGTCGACCGCGATGAAGAGCTCGCAGCATTGTGGGCCACATTGTCAGCTCACGTCAAATCTCAGCTGTACAGCACCAATCCGAATCGTAAGACTGCAAGCATCGTCGTCCTGGACGCACTCCTCCCCCTCGGATGGGCACAAGGCAAGTCGGAGGCAAACATTGTCGAGTCGACGCCGGACCAAGAACCCCCAGTTGCCTCCATTTCGCCAGTGGACATCGCTGAACCCGAGATGGCACAGCTCATGGCGCTGCTAACGGACCCGGACACATCCATCCGCAGAAGAGTACTGGCACTGCTGCATCGAGTTGATTCCGGCCTTGCCGACCTCTTGGCCGCATCCTCGGGCATTCTCGACCAAGAAGATTTAGAACTCGTCGAAGAAGTGGCAGACCCGGAACGGCGTCTTGACGTTACTGGCACTGATGGCCACACACCTTCGCTCTTGGACCTCGTTCACCAGTGTCACAATCACGAGCCTTGGCTGGACTCCGGCCTGACGCCGTTCGTTCTGGATGGAGTGCAGATCGGGTTCCTCACAGCGAGAGTCGTCAAAGCGTGTATCGACGACTCTGGGGAGCAGCTCCGCGCTGGCTCTCCTCCCGTACTGCGCAAAGTTCGATTCGCCATGCACCACCGCGAGATTGTACCGCCAACGGCACCTTCGCGTGTCTGCGAAGCAATCACCTTCACATCGCACTTTGCCACGCCGGAAGCGAGAACAGCGGGACTTAACGCGGTCGCGCAGCGGTGGCGCCAAGCTGGCACCTTCCCCGATCCTCTCGATGGCTGGCGCGACGAGCTATATGCGATCTACGGCTTGAACCCTCAACCGGGCACCCGCAACCCGATCGCCTTCAAGATGGAGCGTGCGGCGTGCGCCTTGTTTGGCTTTGCAACGTTTGGGGTCCACTTGACGGCGTACACTGTCGCGCCGACCACAGGCGAGCTCAAGGTGTGGGTTCCGCAGCGCAGCAGCACCAAATCGACGTGGCCGGGCTACCTGGACAACTCGGTGGCTGGGGGTATCGTCGCAGGCGACCTGCCGATGGAGAGCATGGTGCGCGAATGCGAGGAAGAGGCCAATCTCGAGCCAGCGCTGGTGAAGAAACACATCAAGCAGACAGGCGTGCTGAGCTATTGCTACAAAACGTCCAAGCAGGGTTGGATCCAGCCCGAGGTCGAGTACGTCTACGATCTGCCCCTACCCGCCGACGTGGTGCTGCAGCCCAAGGACGGCGAGGTGGACCATTTCGAGCTCATGACGCTCGCCGAGATCTACGACAAGATGCGCGAGGGCCGGTTTAAAGCCAACTGCGTGCTGGTGCTGTTGGACTTTTTGATCCGACATGGGCATATCACCGCGGAAACCGAGCCGGGGTACAGGCAGATCGTCGCCCAGCTTCATGTGGATCTGCGTCTGCCTGGTCCGTGACGGATAGAATTGCGGAAGTCATATTCAACATGAGTGGTTAGCGTGGAATGAGTTGCCATATGATGTTGAGCACAACGAGCAGGGTGCCCATCAACATGGCGATGGCATGCCATAATTCGGCGGCGGCGAATGACGAGCGGTTGCAAGGGAGCGCGTGTCAATCTAACACAACGGCAAGAGTTGTCGCATTGACATTCGATCCCCGATTGCGACTGCCAGACCATACCTTGCCTTGCCATGCCATTCGAGAGACAAGCCACAACATGGCGATCAGACTTGACCATGCCCATCGCGAGTTAAATGCATAGGATGACGGCGCGCTCGTGACCTCGACAAGATCGGAGAAGTGGGATCGTGTCGTCGAGAGAGCGAGCGAGCTAGCTGGAATTTGGTGTCACTCGGGGCGCGCTCAGGGTCTGGACGACGCGTTCTTGGGATCGCTTACGTTACGGAAATGCACGCGATGACGTCGGTTTTTTCTTTCTTTTCTTTTTTCTCTTTTTTCCTTTTCTCCCTTTGTCTCCGCTTCGATTCGAGCGTGAACGCCTCTCTCTCTCCACATTGCGTCTCGCTTACGGCGTTGTTCGAGGAGAATGTCTCTGAGCTGAGCATGCACTCTGCATTGTCTGCTTTTGGATCGTGGCTGCAATCAAAAGGAGAAAATGCGGTATCAGCCTGTCATGCTTTCCTGCCATCGACGGTCAAGCGACACAGCAGGCACGTTTATCCCGCGGGGCGCATGGAGATAGGAAACTAGCTCGTCGTACGAGATTTTTTTTCGCTACAAAAGAAAGTCACTCGAGCTTCAGGTCAGGACGGCTGCGACTCGTACTGGCATCTTGGTTACCCGAGCCGAAGCGGCGATTCGAAGGCCAAATGTCAGAATCCGCTCGTGTGGATAGAGCGTGGCAGGTGGATGACTATGCTGACTTGCAACTCCGCACCACAAACTCTCCGCGCGAGATTTTTGAGTCTAGCACTATGCATGTCATAATAAGCTCTTTGTGGTTCAAGGTCAAAGGCGAGGAGATTGCTGACCGGGCGTGGCGGCGGCAATGCGTGCATTCGGACACCCGAGCCCAGTCCGTTAGTTCCAAAGCTTGGTCATTTGTGCATGCAGACCGTAACTTGCAATGCTGGAAAGTCGGCGATGACTCTGTGCCCGCTCGATATGAGTTGCTAGGTCGCTAGCCGAATCGACACGCATGACGCTGCTCATATCTTCTCGATCTGTCTAGCTGCTCGACAAGTGCTCGGCATCTCATCGGCTTGAATCCGTCAAGCCACTCTAGCATGCAAGCCTCTTGGAGATGCTCTTCCACGAGGCGGTCGAAGCACTTTCGAAACGAAGAGCAGACCGGCTATCTTTTCCGCCAGAGAGTCGGCTCGTTATCTTTCGCTTGTCGCATTCGATCCATGAGCTCCAAGTTGCTAATTGCTCACACTGGTTGATTGGAGTTGATGAGAAGCTTCGCGCAGTACGGCTGCCCCTTCGTTCTGTACCGCATAGCTGTTCGCTCTGGTCTACGATGGATGAGTCTTCGTTCTAGTTTTTATTTTATTCTTAAGGATATTCTGAGGCGCATTGGTGGACAGCAGCGAATTTTGCGGGATCAGGACGGATCGAGCTACGACAGGCAACGGGCTCAAGGGCTCACGTCAGGGTTCGCTCGCCCTCTTCCAATGACGCTGCTCTCGGTAAATCTCATCGATGGATCCACCATGGTGCACAACAGCGATCACGGGACAGAGCCTGTCTCTCGCTTCCCGCATTCCATCCCCCCTTCCCTGTCTTGCAAAGTTCTCTCAACGCCCCCTCACCATGAGATTCTGTTTTGGGAATCGTCATACGCGCGCTAGCCCCCGATCAAGAGGTTCGTCCTGGACCCTTGTCCCAGTCGTCTTGATCTCGCCTCGCTGCGATTGTGCAGTTGCTCGAATGACGTTATCCCTAGTACCGGTTCGTGGTGCTTGTGCCAACCAACTACTCCACCGTTGCCATCCTGCTCTGCCGCCGCTGCCGTGATGACGCCGTCGGCCTCTGCCAGACCTCAGCTTGCCTAAATGGTACATGCCATCCGTCAGCAGCATAGAGCACCTGCATGACCACTCTATCGCATCGCTTGAACTTTTTCGCTTCCGCGCCTCGACCTACATTCTTGACGTGTCGTGCTTCCTCGTGTGGTGCCAAAGATCCTGTCCTTGGACTGTTCCTGCCACAAATGCCGCACACCCTTTCCGGAAACTGCCCGCCGGAAGGGATGGTTCTCATGATTACGTCGTGATGTAATGCCACAATCCAATCCGTTGTTCGGGCCTCGACAGCAAATCGTTCCCGTTTCGCAGCCCTCTAGAGAAGATTTTCAGCTTGTCCGCTCACCGACTGGCCGGTGAACCCAGCAGATCAGGCGCTTTCGCTTCCTCGAGATATAAGCAAGCTTCTCTTTCGCATCCTACATATCCCACTTCCTTCACCTATCATTTCCACCAGCAGCGAGCCATTTGGATCCCACTCGACCAGGCCCTACAGCAACAGGCAGACCCCTCATCCTCCACCTTCGATCCTTCGAGTTTTGTCAACATGAACGCCGCCGCACAGCTGCTCAAGCGAGCGGGCAACGAGGCCCTCTCGGTCAACCCTACCGTCGCTGACATCGACATCACCACCCACGGCTCCGACTGGCTCTGGGCTGTCTTTGCGGTCATGGCTTTGACCGGCCTTGGCTCCATGGCCTGGTCCATGAAGATCTCGCGCGGTGAGCGTGCCTTCCACTACCTCTCGGCTGCCATCCTGGCTACCGCCTCGGTCGCCTACTTCTCCATGGCTTCCGACCTGGGTGCTACCCCAGTCCGCGTCGAGTTCACCAACTACGGCCCTAACCAGGTCAATGGCATGCGCCCCACCCGATCCATCTGGTACGCTCGCTACATTGACTGGACCATCACCACCCCTCTCCTCCTCCTCGAGATCCTCCTCGTTTCCGGTCTTCCCCTCTCGACTATCTTCATCACCATCTTCTTCGACTTGGTAATGATCATCACCGGTCTCGTTGGCGCCCTGGTGGAGTCCACCTACAAGTGGGGTTACTACACCATGGGCTGCGTTGCCATGTTCTACGTCTTCTGGGTCATTTACGGACCCGGTCTCAAGTCGGCCGCCCACCTCGGCGATGACTTCAAGAAGTCGTACCTGCACTCGGCGATGCTGCTCACCCTTCTCTGGACCCTGTACCCCATTGCCTGGGGTCTGGCTGATGGAAGCAACACGATCTCGCCCACCGGTGAGATGGTTTTCTATGGTGTGCTCGACCTGCTCGCCAAGCCCGTGTTTGCGCTCTTCCACCTATGGTCGCTCCGACGATGCAACTACTCCTCGCTCCACCTCAAGAGCGGCAAGTTCTCTGACTACGAGGACCTCTCGGCCAACCACTTCCGCACCATGGAGAACGGCAAGGCTGCTGAGGCTGGCATCGGCGCCACTGGTGCCCACACCGCCACCACCACCGGTGCTACCACTACCGGATCCAACACCACGGGCGCCAACGTCCTCCACCCTGCTCCCCCTACCACCATGCAGCAGCACGATTACACTCAGTAAGCTGCTTTCTAGTTTCGCACTAGAAACAAGGAAGTTTCCGAGCTTTGTCCCCATCATGAAGCACTCTCCTTCAAAGACGCTGAAAGCTCGAGCGACGTTCTTGCAACACCAGCTACTTAGTCTTTTCTTCTTACGCCAATTCTCAGCTTGCGCTAAGATTGTGCACACACTGTTACACTTTGAACCAACATACCCAGTTTTGTTTCGTTCCTACTTTTATCACGTTAATGTACGACCTACCGTCCCTAATCCCATCCTTCCTCCGTCATTTCTTCTTCTCAAAGCTGTGATAGGAGAGCGTGAGGCTTGTTGCGGAACAGCCTGAGCAGACTGGAACCGTTCTGGAGCACTGCCAGGATAGCTGAGCTTGTTGAATCACTACATGCACACTGCAGCCTTGATAGGAAGAACCCGACAAGAAACAGCTGGCTGGCTGATACCGTGAAACGCGGGACTCTGCGGTGGGAACCTGCACCCGGAAGAGAGCAGCGACATCTCTTGAGGAAAAACTTGTATTGCTGTTAGGTCAGTATTTTATTTCTGAGAAGCCCAAAATTAGCAAGAATTTGTAAGCGTGTTCTCTGTGCCGAAAAAAAGTGGACGTGCAGCAAGTGGAATTTTTTTTTTGCAAACCCGCTCGCTGTTCAAAGGTTTTGGAAGAAGTGCCAAACGCTTTTGCTTTGGTTTTGAACGGCAAAGAAAAATTTCGGCTCACGACACTGGCGGGCTCAGCCATCGCGCAAAGTCTGCTCAACCGCAGTTCCGCATCGCTACCATCATCTCCTACCTATCCTCCTTCCTTGCTAGACGGAACCTCAACGCTGATCTTCACCAGTGAAGAAGATCGAGAGCGCTGTCTCCTCACTCGTTCACTGCGAGGCCGCTCTGCTACCTGCTCAGCCGGCTGGACACCCAGCGTCTTTGAGGTGCTTCCAGGGGGCCCACCCTTGGATCTCTAGCTCACAATGGACATTAAGAAACCCATCACCTCGACCATCTCCTCGGCTTCCTTCTCCTTCCTCACCGCCGAGGACATTCGCAGAATCTCGGTCAAGCAGATCATCAACCCTGTTCTGCTCGACACCACCAATCACCCAAATGCAGGAGGTCTTTACGATTCGGCCCTTGGGCCCATGCGACCCAACGACATCTGCTCCACATGCCACCTCAACTCGTATCAATGCCCCGGCCACTTTGGCCACATCGAACTTCCCTCGCCCGTCTTCCACCCGCTCTTCATGGGCAATATGTTCAACCTGTTGAGAGGCACCTGCTTCTACTGCCACCGCTTCCGTGCCTCGCTCGTCGTCCTCACCAAGGTCATTGGACGCTTGCGACTGCTCGAGTACGGTCTTGTCGACGACGCAGAGAACATCGAGGCTGAGGAGCCACGCTCCAACGCCAAATTCTCCGACCTCAGCAACGAAGAGTTCGACAGTGCAAACGAAGATGCCAACGAGGATGAGGCTCCTAAAAAGTCGAAAGCCGGCAGCTCAAAACCCAACGGCTTCACCGGCGAGACCCCCGCCGAGTTCGCCGATCGCATCAACAAGCAAGTCAGGGAGCTCATCAAGGCAGCCAAGGCGAGCGGCAAGGCTCAGGTCGAGCCCGAAGCTGGCAGTCTCGCCTACACGGCTCGCAAGAAGTGCATCAACGACTTCATGAAGGACATTCACAAGAAGCGCTGCGGTCAGTGTGCGGCCATCAGTCCCAATGTGCGTCGCGACGGCTTCCTCAAGATCATGGAGAAGGCTCCTCTCCCCAACGAGATCGCTTCCAACGAACAGAGGGGATACCTCCGCATCTCGCCTGTCAAGCGCGTCGCTGCCATCGAGCGCCGTCTCGCTACTTCGGCCGCGTCCACATCGGCTTCTGCAGATGCCGACGACGACGCTGGCATCGCATCGCAGGCCATCTCCGCAGACAACGCTCCCAAAGAGGCAGGCTACCGAGTCATGCCTGCTGTCGAGTGCCAAGCGCATCTTCGTTTGCTCTTCCACAACGAAGGCCCTCTCTGCTCGCTCCTCTTTGGTCGCAATGGTCCTTTCCGACTCGGCAACTCGGAAGGCAAGGTCAAGCCCAAGGTCGGCGAATCCATCTGGTCCACTCCCAACGGTGCCAGTGCCGACAACTTTTTCATCAGTGTGCTTGCCGTGCCACCAACACGCTTCCGTCCCGCCAGTATCATGGGTGACATGACCTTCGAGAACTCCCAAAACGAGCTGCTCACCAACGTGCTCAAGACCACCTTTGCCATCCGAGATCAGATCACCGAACTGGCCCGACTTGTTTCCAAGAAAGATTTCCCCGAACTCGGTCCCAATGCCCCCGAATCGGAATACAGAGCAGCCGAGGCACAAATCATCAAGGCTCGCGAAGACACGCGCCGCAAGGTCCTCAACTCGATGATGCAGCTCCAAGTCGACGTCAACTCGTTCATCGACGCTAGCAAGAACCCCATGCCTCTGCGTCAAGGCCAGCTGCCACCACCAGGTGTCAAGCAAGGCCTCGAAAAGAAGGAGGGTCTCTTCCGAAAGCACATGATGGGCAAGCGCGTCAACTTTGCCGCCCGTTCCGTCATCTCGCCCGACGTCAACATCGAGACCAACGAGATCGGCGTGCCGCCCGTCTTTGCGCGCAAGCTCACCTATCCCGAGCCCGTCACCGTACACAACGTTCAGCTCATGCGACAGCTCGTCATCAACGGTCCATTCAAGTATCCTGGTGCCGTCGCCATCCGCAGCGAGGATGGCACCGAGACGCAGCTCGACAAGCTCAGCGTCGAGGAGAGAACCGCACTTGCCAACCAACTCCTTACTCCGCAAGAACACTCGTCCAAGCAGGCCCGCGGCACTTTTGCCGGCCTCGGTAGCTCGACGCGCACCCCCATCGCCAACAAGCAGGTGCTCCGTCACCTCCGCGATGGCGATATCTTGCTGCTCAACCGACAGCCCACCTTGCATCGACCGTCGATGATGGCCCACAAAGCACGTGTGCTCGTCGGCGAAAAGACGATTCGAATGCACTACGCCAATTGCAACTCGTACAACGCCGATTTCGATGGTGACGAGATGAACATGCATTTCCCGCAGTCGCAAGCCGCTCGTGCCGAGTGCTACTACGTCGCCAACACCGACAACCAGTATCTGACCCCCACCAGTGGTAACCCGCTCCGCGGTCTCATTCAGGATCACGTGGTCGCTGGTGTGTGGATGACGTCCAAGAACACGCTCTACACGCGCGCCGAGTACCAGCAGGTGCTCTACGGTGCTTTGCGACCGGAAGGCAAGTACACGGGTGGCGGCCGCGTCCTCACCGTGCCACCGGCCCTTCTCAAACCAGAGCCTCGCTGGACGGGTAAGCAGATCATCTCGACCGTGCTCCTCAATCTCAAGCCTTCCAAAGCAGATGGCCTCAACCTCACCTCAAAAGCCAAGGTGGCCGGCCGAATGTGGGGCAAGGACCACGCCAGCGAGGAGAAGGTCATCATCGAAGACGGCGAGCTACTGCAAGGTGTGCTCGACAAGGCCGCCTTTGGTGCCTCGTCGTTTGGTCTTGTCCACGCCATCTTTGAGATCTACGGGTCCGAGACTGCCGGAAAACTCCTCAGTATTCTTTCACGTCTCTTCACCAAGTTCCTGCAGACCAACGCCTTCTCCTGTCGAATGGACGATCTTCTGCTCAGCAAGGAGGGCGACGAGGTGCGACGCACCACGCTCGATGCTGCCAAGAACCAGGGCAAGGGCGTCGCAATGAAGACCGTCGGTCTCGAAGGCGAGGACGAAAGGAACCCGGACACGGACAGGAATCTGCGCATCCGTCTCGAGGAGGTGCTCCGCGATGATGACAAGCTCGCTGTCCTCGATGGTGAGATGATGAACTCATCCAACGCTCTCACCTCCAAGATCATCGAGTCGTGCTTGCCCGCCGGCTTGTACAAGAAGTTCCCTGAGAACAACATGCAGATGATGACCGGTTCCGGAGCCAAGGGTTCCGCCGTCAACGTGTCGCAAATCTCGTGTCTGCTCGGCCAGCAAGCCCTCGAGGGTCGACGTGTCCCTCTCATGGTCAGCGGAAAGTCGCTCCCTTCGTTCCGTCCCTTCGAGACCTCGGCTCGAGCTGGTGGTTTTGTCAGTGGCCGCTTCTTGACGGGTATCCGTCCTCAGGAGTACTTCTTCCATTGCATGGCGGGCCGTGAAGGTCTCATCGACACGGCCGTCAAGACCTCGCGTTCCGGTTACCTGCAGCGATGTCTCATCAAGCATCTTGAAGGTGTCCATATCCAGTACGACAACACGGTCCGCAACGCCGACGGCTCCATCCTGCAGTTCAACTACGGCGAGGATGCCCTCGACACGACCAAGAGCAAGTACATCGGACAGTTCGACTTCACCGCCGCCAACTTTGAGAACTACAACAAGCGCTACGATCCCAAGCAGCTCGGTGAGGTGGTCGAGGCGGAGCTCGCTGCTGAGCACATGAAGAAGGCGCTCAAGAAGCCGCACAAGTACGACCCCGTTCTCAGCGTCTACACGCCTTCGACACACTTTGGCTCCATGTCCGAGAAATACGCCAAGGAGATCGAGGCCTACATCGAGAAGAACCCGAGCAAGCTCCTCGCCGACAAGAAGAAGAAGAGCAAGAAGCGCAAGTCTGAGGCGGACGCAGGCGCTCCCGTTGATGCAGGCACCGTCGAGAAGCTCCGCTTCGCCAAGGAGAAGCTCGGCGTCGAGGCTTTCCGCGCCATGTGCAAGGTCCTCTACCACCGCGGTCTCGTTGACCCTGGTGAGGCTGTTGGCCTGCTGGCTGCCCAGGGTGTCGGTGAGCCCTCGACGCAGATGACGCTCAACACATTCCACTTTGCCGGTCACGGTGCCGCCAACGTGACGCTCGGTATCCCGCGTCTGCGTGAGATTGTCATGACAGCGTCGCAGAAGATCAAGACGCCCATCATGCGCCTACCCGTTCTCGACGGTATCACCAACGACCAGATCAAGACGTTCTGCAAGGATGGCAGTCGACTCGTTCTCAGCCAGGTCATCGACGAGGCCACGGTCACGGAAAAGATCTCACCCAAGTCCGAAAAGACTGGCTTCCACCGTCAGAAGACGTACACGGTGCGCCTCAACTTCTATCCAGCCGACGAGTGCAAGGAAGAGTACAACTGCACCACGTCGCACATTCTTCGCGGTTTGCACGAGACGTTTGCGCCCACACTGGAGAACAGCATCAACCTCGAGATGCGCAAGCAGAAGCGCGAGCACGCTCTGCAGGCGGCTGCCATCGGAAAGGGCCAGACGTTTTCGGACAATGCACCTGCCGGTGACAATGCCGACAACGATGGAGCGCCAGTTGCGGGTGCTAATGGCAGCAGCCAGGTGCGCGCACGAGGCAACGAGGCCGATTCGGACGATGAGGAGGATGCGTCGTCGGATGTCGGTGACGGAGACGCCGACGATGCCAAGAGGAAGCAAAAGTCAGCGGCGCACGCATCCTACGAGGAAGGTGATGACGAGGACATGGGTGGCGTTCCTTCCACCGCCGAGGACATCGAAGCCGCCTTCAGCAACGGAAACAAGAAGAAGTCGGCCAATGCTATGGATGTGGACAGCGACCGCAGCGACTCGGAGTCCGAGGATGGTTCGATCAACGAAGAATGGGCAGAGCAGACCTCGGCGCTGGACCGAGCGCTGCAGGAGAACTCCAAGTACATCACCGCCTTCCGCTTCGACGACGTCAAAGCGCGATGGGCCGAGTTGGACCTCACGCTGGCCACGCAGTCGCAGAAGCTGCTGCTGATCAACATAGTCGAGCGCGTCTGCCGAAACAGTGTCATCCACGAGATTCCCAACATCTCTCGTGTCATGAAGCCGCCGCCCAAGGCTGGCAAGGAGGGTGTCGCGCTCACGGCCGAAGGTATCAACTTCCGCGATCTGTGGGACTTTGGCTTCGGTGTGGTCGACCTGGACAACCTCTACACCAACGACATTGGTGCCGTGCTGCACACGTACGGTGTCGAAGCCGCGCGTGCCGCCATTGTGTCCGAGATGCGAGGCATCTTTGATACCTACGGCATTGCTGTGTCGCCGCGACACTTGTTCCTCATCGCCGACTACCAGACGGCTGCCGGTGGCTTCCGTCCTTTCAACCGTTCCGGTATCGCCGAGTCTTCGTCGACGCTGCTCAAGGCGTCGTTCGAGATGACCATGGCTTTCATCGGTGGCTCTGCTCTGCACGGAGACGTCGACATGCTCAAGACCCCTTCGAGCAAGCTCGTGGTTGGACGACCGGTTTCCTCGGGTACCGGTACGCCCGAGATCCGTCTTGCTCTGCCTGCGCCGATCGGTGCTGCGGCATGAAGATTGGCTGGGACCGTATCGCTTGTATCACCATCATCTTGTTAGATAGTTTCCACGGTTTTGATTCAAATGTCATGTTCCACAACACGCCGGCTCTCGTATGAGTGTGACTGCAGTTCTTGACGAGCATGTTCGCGCGGAGTGCAGGTGAGCGACTGGACGCGTTAAGTGCCAACTCGAGCCAGCCAGGGTCCAATTTTTTGTTTGTCTGCTCATTGCCGTCCCGTGAGAGTCCGAAGTCAAACATCGATTAACGCTTTAGTCTGCTGTTTGCTTTATCCGCACCAAACACTTGATTTGCAGTCCCAACACCGACGCCACATTGCTCTCGTTCGGATTCAGTATGGAGCGAGAGACGCTGCATGCATAGCAGAGGTGTGCGCCTTCTCGACGCTCACAGCCCGTGTTACCCCGACAGGCGCCGGCGGCCGGGGAAGCTGCTGATCCGAGACGATGCCACGTCTTCGACACGATGCACCTGCTCAGCGTACCAGCCCTCGCCGGCATCGCGAGGCCTATCGTGCTGCGACAGAGGTAGAGCCAGCACAGAAGATGCGTCGCCTGGTCCAGATCGGCCCTTCGCCGCCTCCGTTCACCACAGCCTCTCGCCTTCTCGCGACGCGAGGTCCTAGAAACCGACATGAGCAGCCCGAGCCGCCTCACGCCACATCTGCAGATGGGTCGCCGAAAGTGACAACGAAGAGGCGAATCGTTCTTGTGAAGCGAAACAAGCCTCTGGAATTACGACCTTCTGCTTCGCCTCCGCACGCTGCACCTATCACAACAGCACCGCCGCTGTCCGATGCCCAAGGTGTCGACACACGCCAGACGCCAAGACTGCAGCTTCTGCAGAGACAGCCTCAGCTGGAATGGAGTGCGACGAGCTCGCCGATCGGGACGTTTGCTGGCCAAGCAGCCGGCCGGTCCGGCCGTGGTCTGTGCCTATCACACACCGGAGCACCCGAACAAGCGGCAAGGGATAGAAGCACACACACAGTCGGCCTGCCATCTTTGCATCACCCGGCTCGCATTCGAGTGGGTCACAGAGGCAGGCAGAGCACAGCCCAGACCTCGAGGACGGGCGGCGTGACGCGCAACGAGAATGCAGGCGCGTCGCTAGAGCCGCTCGCCAAAGCCAAGCGTCGACGTGCGAGGATTCAGCGGGTCCAGCTGGGCGGTGGCCTGCCGCCATCATCATCTACGGATCAGCCACTGAGCGATGCGGACCACCAGCGGAACTCGCAGCCGGACGCTGATGCTTTGGGGGCTGCGTACGTGTCCGAGATCAGTCTCTTTCCCACGCTGCCACATGCGCGGCAACAGGGTGTTGCGGTAAGTTCGATCTTGCCGGCTGGCCCGATGGTTTCGGCCACAGACACGTCTCACGACTCCCTGTTCAAGGCGCCGGGCCCGCCTGTTGTGGCTTCCGAGCGCATGGACGAGCAGCCAGAGGACGGCGACTGGAGCGCGGGATTACTCCAAGTACTGTCGCAGAGCGCACTGCGCAAGCTGGGCGAGGTGCGACCAGTCGAGGCCGTCTCTTCACCGCCTTCACCGCGAGAGCAGCAGGAACAAAGTGATGGTGCGGACACAGGTGTGCACTCACCGTCCCGGATAGAGGCACAGCATCAGGTGCAGGTCGACTTTGACACCACCCACTTTACGCGCATTCAGGCGCAGCGCATGGCAGCCTCGATCATCAACAGCAAGGATGGACCGAAACGGTGGTCATCGGTGCATCCAGACTCGGACACGTCGTCGAAGGGATCGTTCGTCAAGATGCGCTCACCCGGTCCGCGGAGACTGCTGCAAGCTGCTGTGAAGCCTCCTTCGATGCGCGACATCTGTCGCGACATCGGCTTCTCTTCGAGTCAGCTCCAAAAGAGACCATCCACCGATCTCCCACACTTTGCCCATCACCAGCGTCTCGCTGGATACGGCGACAATTCCCAAAGCGACGACGGAGCGCTCCTCGGAGCGTTCGAGCACGGCCTTTGCTTTGCGGGATACCGGCTCGCCCGCCAGACTCAACCCCGAGCACACAGCCAGTCGACAGAGCTTCCTTCGTTGCACGCCTTCAACGAAGCGGCGTTGCAACGACGAAGACACACGCAACGCAAGGAAGTGGTCAAGGTCATCGTACCGTTTTCGGAGCCCTCGCTGTCCGCACACGCCACACGAGCGTGTTTCATCGCACCCACCCGCGCACCACGCTCGGCTGGACATCGTCCGCACTCGCGCTCTGCCGACGGCGGAGCGGTGCTCGTCTGGATGCAGTCCACGGCGCACTCGTTCTTCCGTGCTCTAGATGGCGTGGTGCAAGCAGGATCCGCACCCGTTGCGCAGAACAGCAGCTCGTCGCACGGTGCGGACTCGCTCGAGTCCAGTCTGTATCCCTCTCCGATCTTGCACTATGCTGCCCATACGCAACAAGGGGGAGCGCCTTCTCATGTCGCGTTGTACGTCCATCTCGATCGACTTGAACACGTACGCGACGAGCTCGCGGCCATGGAGCTCGGCAATGGCAATGGCAATGGCGGGGACGACAGTTACAGGCCGTTCAGCGATCCTGACGTGCATCTGCTCGTGACAAGTGTCCAGGGCGAACCTCTGTGCTTGATCTGATTTCTACCAATTCTCACTGCTGTTTGTAGTTGTACCGCTGGCTATACCCTTTTGACAATGCTGATTTCACCGCCGACAATGTGGGTTCACCTGAGTTGCACCACCGGCGAAAGCGCATTCACCTCTTTACGGACTGTGTGGATGATTCGTATTGCAACACGTACGGGAAAACAAATGGAGGACAAAGGAGCATGCTAGGCTTCGATCGAGAGGAGGTCAAAGTTGAAGTGAGTGAAAGCGGCAGAACGGTCCGGTCGTCTGTTGCTGCGGTCTTTACGGACGGGGTTCGGCGGTGAAGCCTCTGCAGTCTCACTGGTGCCCCTGTCGTCCTGTGGGTGCACGACACGCAACCTGGGCACGACGGTCTCTGGCAACGAGACCACATTGGGCACCACGCCTTCGGGCAGAGACAGGAGCTCGAGCAGCCGGTTGGCGATGCGATCGGCCGAGTCTCTCATGCCGCCCAGATTGCCAGCTGCCGGGCCGATCTGTAGGCCAGCGTAGGCACCCGTGACGAAGAGAGGCACATCGCGGCGGTACTCGAGATCCGCGGTGACCACTGGTAGGCCTCCGACCAGGCGGACCGGGTGCGTCTTTTGGATCTGCTGCAGGAACGGCAGCCCGCCGAAGTCGATCTTTGCGCCAGTGGCGACGCAGAGGTAGTCGGCGCGGATAGTCTCGAGATTGCCGCCGGCACTGCTGGTGCGCAGCTCGAGGCTCCACTGCCGATCGCCGTCGTCCACCGCGTCTTCTTGATCCGAATCCTCCGCCTCACCACCGTCATCTTGCTCAGAGTCGGCTCTCTCTTCATCCTCTTGCTTCTGCTTGCGGCGCTGTTGTCGATCGTGCCACGCAGGTGCGGCATACACGGCTGCCGCAATTGTCGTGTGCGTGCGCACTTCGACCTTGCCCAACGCCTGCAGCCTCGCAAGCACCTTCGCATACGTCGGCGTGACACTGCCCCCATTGCGTGCGGCGCGGAGCGTAGTCAGCCGCTCCTGAACATCTTCGTTCTGCCAGAACTGCATCTTGAGGTAGTTGCTGTAGCGCCCCACCCAGCCGAGATCGACGTCGAACGGCTTGCTCTTGAGATGCCCGCGCGTGAGCAGCACTACTTTGTCGTAGCCTTCTTCGAGAGCACGCACGACGATCTGCGCCGAGGTGAGGCCGCCGCCCACCACGACCATGGTGCGCTCGCGCGCGCGCGTGGTGGGTGCAAGGGCAGGGGGCAGCGGGAAGGGTAGGGTGGCGAGACAGCTGGAATGCATCCACCCTGGACCGCAGGTTGGAGGAGGCTTGGTAGGAGCCGCGGCGGATGTGTTGGTTGGGCGAGTGGCAGAGAGGTAGGGCGGGATCATAGGTACACCTCCGAACCCGACAGCGCTGACGACGGCTTTAGCTGAGATCACCACCGCGTCGTCTGTGGCGGACTTGCCTGCGACGCCGTCGGCGAGCTCGAGCAGGAAGCCTGGACTGTGGTTGCCGAAATCGTCTTGCACCGTCTGCTTGGATCCATCGAACCAGACCAGATCCTTGACGACCCCCTTCACCGTGGTCACCGGGCTTTCATCCAGCCCTGCACCTTGCTGAGCAGTCGAGTCTGGTACACTTGCTGCACTCGAATGCTCCTCCGCATCGCTGTCAAAGAACTGCGAGATGCTCGGCCAGGTGCTGGAGCCATGGCTATCGCTTGACTGTACGCGATACTTGTGTTCCAGCTGACGCGTGAACGAATCAAACAGATCCGAGCTGGGCGTAAAGTAGTCGCGACGATCGCGTTCGTTGACATGCACCTTGGTCGAAGTGGCAGCGACGGCGCTCGAGTGATGCTCTTTGGGCTGTTGCAGCTGCTGCTTGCGTTTGTGCTTGGATTTCTCCTTGCCGACGACGCCGAGAATTTCAATGAGGTCGGGGAGTCTCGCGGCGTTGCTCCCGGTCTCAGCCTCGGGCGAAGCCGAGCGCTTGCTGCCTCTGGAGCGTCTTCGGCAGCCCGTTCCGCGCGGCAAAGGTGCAGGCTTTCCAGCTGCGATCTTTTGCTCAATTAGATCAACAACCTGGTCCGGTGTGCCCTCGCCTGCTTGGCCTTGCTGGTTGGCGTAGGCGATGAGCGCATCAAAGTCGCTGGCGTCCGGGTGGAAAAACATGGGTGAGCGCAGATGGCTGATCTTCAGCGCACGGAAGTTCCTCCTCCAGAGCCCCAGGAAGCCTTCGCCGAGCTTGTCGATGACGAGGATCTTGATCCTGCCATCGCATTGACACGGGTCCTGCATGCCGACGTTCCAAAGCGCCTTGCCTTTCTTCTTGCTCCCCTGGCGAGTCTGTTCCTGCAGCTCCCTCGAGATGCTAGCCTTGGACGTTTTCGACGCTCTCGCCACTTTGGACGGGATCAGAGCAGGCGTACGTTGGCGATGGGTGAAATGCAGGTGTCGGTGCTCGTCTTCGGTGTAGAGCGCAGCTGGACGTGATTCGAGGATGCGAGAGATTACAGCTAGGGCGGCTGGACCGGCGCCGATAATGACCAGATCAAAGTGCGCCGCTGCATCGACACCGGGTAGCGAGAGCCTGCTCGGCGCCGGAAGGGTCGGTTGGCATGCTGTCGTAGGTGTTTGACCGGGTGTTACTTGTGCCGTTTCAAGCTCCTCGGGCATGATGAGAGTCTCTGGCGTCTTTCGATGTGGTGGCAACATCCTTGGTAGTGATTAAAGCAGCCTCTGTCACGTCAAGAAGCGCACAGCTTACACTCAGCTCTTGGCTGTGTGCTACCTATATACTCGAACAGATATCTCTTATCTGGTGCAGGGACTGAGCCCTGGGGTCCCCTCTGTGCCAGGCTCGTGGCTGGGTCAAGTCGTAGTACCCTTCAGGTCATCGACCTCGGAACGGCAAGCTGGAGCACAAAGCGACGCTCTCCATTCGCTACTCTGGCAGCAGGCAGCGGCAGTGCAGATGCGGACTGCCAAAGCATCCCCTGCGAGCCGTGGGAGGCTGCCACACCCCGTCTGTTCGGCTTGTCACATAACGCCGAGACACTCGTGACAGGATCTTATCAGCAAGCCACCGACGACTGGCAGGGTCCTCGCTCGCACCTTGACGGTCATTAGTAAGCAGATCGAAAAGCGCGATCCAGTAAGAATCGGGCGATTGGAGTATCTCGATTAGGAACCCCCACCAAGAGGACAATGCATGCATGATTGCGGCATCCATTCTATTCGAGATACCGGGGGGGATCGCATTAACGGTAGCAACGTGCGCTTGTTTGTTCCGCCGCAGCCGTGGGGTGTATCTGGCCAGGATGGCGTCAGAGCGAGGCGACCGACGTGATCCACTAGCGCGGATGCCGTGATTTAATTGCGACTTGACACCAGCTGCTTTTTGTTTTTTTTTCTTTTTTTCCTTTTTTATCTTTCAGTGTTGGACAGCTGTCTGCAATGGCGACTACGCAAAACCCCAGATGCGCTCTCAGCTGTGCGCTTGCTTGCATGCTGGGGGATGCATCCTGTATGCTCGGCTGCACCTTGAGCACGCTCGCGCACATCAACTTGGAAATGGTGTCAGCCGCATACAATACCAATCACGTCAAAGGGCTTCAATCACCGGTGTGGCTGCATGGCCCACCCGTTGAGCCTGCCTGCGGCCTGTCACCGTCTCTTGATTGCCAATCGCCCTGGTTGCAGCCTGTTGCTACGATCGTCAACGCCCACCCAGGGCGCGATAGCAGACACATCGTGGAGCTCGCCATACCCGTACCGAGTTGCACCGTGGACTGGTCTTATCTTGACGTGCGTCGTGAAAGGCGTGCCTTCTGCCGGTGGTTTGCATTGACCTAGCCTCCTCTTCACAAGCTCGGCAGATCTCGTAGACGCCGCCTCTGCCCTGTACCAACCCTACCTGTCCAAAGTTCTCGTAATGTTTATCGCGAAGATCTCTTGATTGTTCTGTGATTGTGCAATCCTTGGTCGGAGTACCCCCATCGTCCCGCTCCATCTCGGCAGTTCAGACAGGGTGACATTCCTTTCCTTGGAACTGTATTCCAGTACTAGCGCGCTGCAAGAGTGCTCCAGTGACTTCATCCTTTGCCAACCAAGATCTGTTGCGAGGCGTTTCTCGAGTGTTCCTGTGCCTTGGAAACCGGTCTGATGTAGAACAAGATCTCGGCGATGTTGTCAGCAAAGCAGGTACCGCACATGCCGGCAAGGCCTTTGCATGAAAGAAATTCGAAAGCATGAGCCTGTCTCTGCAGCGTCCCTAGGGTCTCATGCTCGTTCATGGGTGCGTCACAGAAGAGCTTTGACTGCAAGAGAAGTGGCATGATGGAATAAGATGGGTAACAGTACTTAAACAGATGCATCCCGGATACTTGTCTCAGCTCGTTCTCCTCCCGTTCGCAGCATATCCTCCGTTCTCTTCTTGACCTGCACGAGAAAGCTCCATTATGGCTGTTCCTCCTCTCTCCCAGGGCGTCGGCTATGGCGTAGTCATCGGTCTCGGTGCTCTGTTCGCCATTGTCGTCGTCGGTGTGTCTCGCTCGCTGGTCCGCTATGCCGGCATTGGCAAGGATGCTGAAGAATTCAGTGTCGCACGACGATCGCTTGGTTCCGGTCTCACGGCAGCTGCTGTGATCAGCTCTTGGACTTGGTCGGTGACTCTTCTGTCCTCGGTCTCGACCGCTTACAACTATGGTGTGGCAGGAGCCATGCTGTATGCCTCGGGCAACTGCACCCAGATTGTTCTCTTCTCGACGCTGGCGATTCAGCTCAAGCGCCGTGCTCCGTCGGTGCACACCTATCTCGAGCTCGTGCGTATTCGATTTGGGACTCTCCCGCACTTGACGTATATATTTTTCGCCCTGGCCAACAACATTCTCGTCTGCAGTTCCGTGCTGCTCGGCGCATCGGCTGCGATCAACTCGATCACCGGCATGAACGTCTATGCGGCGCTCTTCCTCCTCCCCGCCAGCGTCGTGGCCTACACGCTTCGAGGTGGCCTGCGAAGCACCATCTTGGCCGACTATCTCCATACGATCATCATCTTTGTTATTCTGTTCGCCTTCTGGCTGCGCGCCTACACCACTTTCCCGGAGATCGGCAGTCCCGCAGCCATGTACAACCTGCTGGTCAAGATCTCGGAAAACATCAGCATCTCGGGCAACTACAAGGGCAGTCCCCTAACGCTCAAGACGTCCGGAGGACAGTACTTTGCCTGGCTTAGTACTTTCGAGTATACCGGTGTTGTTTTCCTCGATGCCTCGTTCCACCAGAAGGGCGTCGCCGCTACGCCGGAGGCCGCGTTCCCTGGTTACCTCATCGGAGGTCTTGCGTGGTTTTCGATCCCCTGGTGTCTGGCGACGACGGCCGGTCTTTCGGCTCTGGCGCTGGAAACCACCTACCCTGGCTTCCCGACCTACCCGAACCGCATCCCCAAGGAAGACGTCTCTGCCGGCCTGGTCTTGCCCTACGCCGCTCAGGCTCTGCTGGGCAAGGGTGGCTCAGCGGCGGTACTCCTGCTCATGTTCATGAGCTGCACCTCGGCCATTTCAGCTCAGATGGTGGGTGTCTCAACCGTCGTTTCTTATGATATCTTCAAGACCTACTTCAAGCCGACGATCTCTCCGACCGGGTTGCTCCACTTTAATCAGTACGTTGTTGCAGGATTCGGCCTATTTGCTGCGGCGTTCGGCAGTCTGCTCCACGGTGTGGGGCTGGATCTCGGGTTCCTGTACAACTTTATTGGTATCTTTACCGGTGCTGGCCTGTCCCCGCTCATCTTTACGTTCTTCGACACGCGGTTGCATCCTGCGGTCATCTTCCCGGGGATTTGGATCAACTTCTTGAGCGGAGTGGCGGTCTGGCTTTCGGTGGCGTATCACTATTATGGTGTGGTGGATTTGGACAGTGTGGGGCAGGTGATTCCGTGTCTCGCAGGGTGTGGGACGGGAATTGGAGTCGGGTTGGTGCTGTCGACCTTGTCGGTGCTCTTCTTCCCTCGCGAGTTCGCGTGGAGCAGGATCCCGGAGATCCTCGAGCAGCAGTACAAGGAGCAGGTGGAGCGTGCTGCCAAGCACTCGCTGCACCACCACCACCACCAGGACGAGCACCAGCAGGCGCAGACAGGCAGCAGCTCGCCAAACGAGAAGCCGTCGAGCCTCGACTCGTCGGCCGACCCACGCCACCAGCTCGAGATCATCGAAAACGATCCGGCCTACAACCGCGCGCGCCTGGACCGCTACTTCCGCATTGCCCTGTTTTCGGCACTCACCATCTTCGTCGTCATCACCATCATCTGGCCCTTCAGCCTGTACCGCGACTACATCTTCACCAGCTCCTTCTTCCAGGGCTGGGTCATCGTCTCGTTCATCTGGGCCGTCGTCGGCTTTGTCGGCGTCGGTATTTTTCCGTTGGTCCAGGGCATCCCCGTCGCCAAAGTCATCCTCGCCAACCTGCGCAACAAGGCCCGCGGCGACGCCATCACTGCGACGGGCGAAAAGAACCGAGGCTCAGCTTCGGACGGCAGCACGTCGACTACTGCTGCAAGCCAAACCAGCGGAGGCACCTCGCCCGCTCAGGCAAAGCCGACCCAGTCCGACTCCGTCTTCGTCGCTTAGTTTTCCCTCCCCCTCTCCCAAAACAAGGACCGGCGCTCGCCGTCACAATGCTTCTAGCCACTCCCCTCTGTACCATCGTCCAGTCTAGAACTTTTCCGTTTGCACCGCTAATCTGATCGCGTGCCCAAACTTCCACCGCGTGCAGCCCGTGTGTAGCCAGCCACACGTCGTCGAACTGGAACGCCTTGCTGTCGGCTACAGACACAGCGCTTCCAAGGCATCGTGAGCGAGACCACGAGGCACCCGGCATCCGACATGGAGTCCAAACCCCAACCGGTTCGGCATGCGACGAAACGCCTGCAACGTTTTGATTCTAGTCCTTCTGCTTGGTACAGTCCCGTAAGCAACTGTCTCTAGCTGGGCTCGACTATATGCTCTCGGCCAGGACAGATGGGACAAGCGTCAAAAGGCTTCCGATCTTCGAAATGAGCTGGCCTCCGCTGTAATTCCCACGCCAAATTAGCCGGCGCACCTTTGACTGGTACATTTCAGGTTAATGATGCACCGTCGGAGTCTGAAGGGGTGCTGCTGGCTCTCGACCTCATGCTGCTCGGCTTTTGTTTCTGTCCTGGATAGTATACGGCGCTGCAGAATACCCTGTCCCCATGTGCTGCCTTTCTCAGTGCGGTGCCCTCGATCCAAGCTCGCTACCAACGACCTGATGTTCTGCAGCAGTATCGGCTCAGAGCCGAAGCCTCTCTAGAACAACGACAGTGATGTAAGTAGCTGTCAGCGATCGGATACGAATGCCTTTTCCACAACCCTTGCCGAACCTAGTCCCCCAATTGCGGATCTGCCGACCACAGTTCCGCACACAACACGCAGCTGAAACAGGGCTTGGGTGTTCAGAGTTATGCTCTCTTGTCTCTTTATCGCTCCTGCCCTTGGAAGTTTTCGCTCCGTTTGCGCTTCCACGGCAGCCCGGCTGCTTGCTCAGTACTTCTGAGCGTCATCCCAGCAACAGACATGTCCTCACATCGCTTCACGAACCCGAACAAGCGAGCTCAGCCTCCCTTCACGCAGGAATAAGGCAACAGAAAAGAGAGGGCTGCCTCTTGATTGACCTCATCATCCTGCTCGGGTGAGTGTACTCGAGATTGTTCCTTTACTCGACTCTATTGTCAAAAAATGTGATGCGGCATGCCTCAAAGCACCTAACGAGAACCGCGCCCGCCACCACCTCCCGTAAGAATGAGCTTCTTCTTGACACGCTTCGGCTTGGTCGCTGCGGCAGTGGCAGTGGTATCAGAGCCGCGTGTGTCTTCGCCCTCTGCCTCCGCGTGGCTCGCCTTGGTAGCTGTTCCAGATACGTCTCTTGAGCCAACAGCTGCGGTCTTGGCTGCGGCTGCGGCTGCGGCTGCGGCTGCTGCTGCTCCTCCTCCTCCTCCTCCTCCTCCTCCTCCTCCTCCTCCTCCTCCTCCTCCTCCTCCTCCTCCTCCTCCTCCGCCACCACTTGAGCGGCTCTGCTTGTTGAGGCCGCGGCCTTCACGCACAGCACCCGTCGGTCTGCGTCCCGAAGCTGTTGAGCCCAGAATATAGTCTTCTTCCAGCTCGTGCCATGCATCTTCGATATGGTCATCCCAGATTCCATTAGCGTCGGAACCGCGTCCTTGGATCGCATTGGCAAAGCTCGATTGAGAAGCAGGTGTACCCCACACCGTCTTCTTCACCGGCGCCGATCCACGCGCTGGTTTTCTCGAAGCGCCGTGCTGAGCTCGTTCCGTCTGGTCGTCAGAAGAGATCGATGCCTGATCCAGTCCGGTACGTGTCCCGCGCAACGAATCAGGGAAGTCTTCCGTTTCAGCTGCACCAGGATGTACCGGGTATTCACGCTCAGCGCCAAACATGGCCGACTCGCGGAAGCTGGGCGATGATCCAGACGCAAACCCACTTTCGCCTGCGCTTCCCGCTTCTGCACCGCCGCCACTGCTTCGACCATGCTCAAAGCTGCGCGAGAGACCATCCGATGGGAAATTGGCTTCGCTCGTAAAGGCAGCCAATTGCTCCTGCTGTCTCCGATACGCTGCTGCAGCGGCGGGTCCTCCTTGGTTCGAGATGAGCTCCGCCTCCTCTGCTCGCGTTTTGGCTCGATCCTCACGTCGCTCCTTGTCGCGTCGTCGATTGCGACGCTGGCGCAGCGCTTGCTCGTACGGACGCAGCGTCGACTTGCTGATCAGATCCATACCTTCCCAATCCACTTCGATAAACACCACATCGGCCGCCATGGGAATGTGATGCAGATACTTGCATCGCCTTCGCAGCTCCTCGTTCATACTGCCTTCGTCTGCACCCGCCACCTTGACTGCAAGATTGCGTGGAAGCTGGGCGTACGCGCCGTAGTGCGATAGTAGGATCTTGGTGTCGAGCGGATGCAAAAAGATGCTCTGCCCAGATGCCGCCTGGAAGAAGACGTAAGAAGACGATTCGGGCTGCGGCGGATTGACGTTCTTGCGCGCCTTTGGTTGACGAGGCTGGCCAGACTTGTGCGGGGCATCCGGCGCTGTTCGAGATCCTCCGTCTTCCTTGCCAGATGCAGCTCCGCCCTCCGAGGACGAGTGTCCCATCGTGCCACCTTGTGTCTGTGCCCGAAAAGCCAAAAACTCTTCCGCGCCTAATGCTGCTTCGGGTGTTCCGTCACGAGCAGCACTAGTGTCGGACTGGGCCGAAGTAGCCATCCCTTCCGGCTCCTCGTCGGTCTGTGACCGCTCCATGCGTTTACGCTGACGTCGACTGAGGTCTGTACGCTGCAACTGTCCAGACAAGGTTGCTTGATGATCTCTGAGATTGTTGCGCGCTTGACCAATCGAGCTGCGGACGATGGGGAGATCCAGCTCGTCTCGCACCTTTTGTATCTGGTCCCTGACTTTGTTTTGCGCCAATGCTACAAAGTGAAACCCACTGGCGTCGGTTCCGAAGCTTTTCAGCACGTCGATCTCTTCCACTAGCTCCTGGAGATCTTTGTTGAGCGATTCGATCAGCAACTCTGGCGTGGCTAGCATAAATTTGGCAAACCCCATGACATCTGGCTGGAAATGCCACGGTGCTGAGTGGACCGGTATGAGGGGATAGTCGAGCTCTGCAGCCGGCCACGTCGCCGACTGGGGCAGCGCGAGTGTTGTCACGTTGGGCCGCTCGACAAGACGTAACGCGAGCATGTCAGGATGCGAGTGTGTGAGGCTTGGCGCGTTTGGGTCGCCTGTCGCCTCGTGGTTGTCTTCGTCGAGCTCGCTGAGGCGCTGGACGCGTTCGAGATCGTACTGCTCTTGCAGCTTGGTTTCGTGCTCGCGTGCTGCAGCCTTTGCGTCCCACCAACGGACAGCCTTGAGGTCACGCGCGTACACGGCGTCCCAGCAGATCGGACAGCGTCGCCACTTGTGCGTCGATGGTTGCAGAGTTGGTGCAGTTGGCCGGCTCTTGTTGTCATCGTCCTTAAGCGTGAGATAGTGGAGGATGCAGGGATAGCAGAAGACATGACCGCATTTGGTCATGCGTGGAGCGGTGGGCGGCGAGAGGCATATAGGACAGGCGGCCCCTTCGTGTGCCGGCTCACGTGGCTGATCGGTAATGGGTGCCGATGAGCTTACGCCAGCAAGTGCCGATGAAGTCGGAATGACAACTTGGAGAATGTCGGCCCAATTGAGGTAGATGTCTGGATCAGCAAAGTAGGCCGTGTAATCGCCCGTTGGCTTAACGAGGAAGCGATACTGTGCATTGACGTAGCGCTCCTTGTTGAAGGGCGTGTAGGAGGCGCCTCGACGCGATCTGCGGGCTGGCCCGGCTAGAGGCGGCCTGCTTCGAGGTGGCAAAGTGAACGCGAGCAAGTGGTTCATGCTCTGTCCACCACGCTTTGGCTGCTGCTGCTGCAGCTGGTGGACGCTTGCATCATTGCGAGCGTGGTGCGCGTTGGTGCGCCCGGCATTTCTGCGCTTCGGACCTTGATCGGCGGAATCAAATTGTTGTTGCTTTGTGCTTCCATCGGTGGACACGGACTTGATCGTTGGACGCAAGGTGCTCATGGAGACGTAAGAGAGCTGATAAGATGGGAGATATGTGACTACGTCAAGGACGAGCAGCAAACAGGCGATTGGCAAATGCTCTTGACCGCCACCGAGTCCAGATTGAAAGGCGAAATCGAAGCACGTCAGAAGGAGCCTGGGTCGATGATCGGAGCGGGTTGACGAAACGAGGGTCGCGCAAGTCCAAAACGCAGTCTGCGATCCACTGGAGTCTTTGGTCTGAAGGTCGACCTTCAGGCCTTGGATGTGTCGTTGGGGTGTTGATGATGGGAGTGAGGGAGGACCATAGATATGTTCTCTACTCCAAAAAAGGCTTACGTCTCATTCGATTCTCACACGTGCAGGACGGCTCAGCTTTTCATGACAGAAAAATTGCAACTGCAAAGCCAGTATCGGTGTCCCGAAGCGGAAGTCGGATCTTCTCGGTCAGCTGCAGGAAAAGCGCGTTTTGTGGAGGATTTTGCAGCGAAGCTCACGCACGGCCTTTCCCGATGTCGCGCGCTACCACCTTCTCTCTTCAAGCACACACTGTATCAACTATGGATGTGACGCAGATTGAAAATGAGATTGTCATTTGCGAGTCAATGTTCGGCATCACGTCTGTGCCGTCGAAATACCGTCTAGGGCTTGTAACCAGCCTCGGCGAGCGACTCCTTGATGCTAGTGAGCAGGTGGTCAAGGTCGCCACGCTCCTTGTCGTTGATAACAGTGACGCCCATGTGGCCGATGCGGAAGTACTCATCTTTGACCTGCTTGTGCAGACCAGCAGCGACGACGATGTTCTTGGCAACGAGCTTAGGCAGCAGGTCGGTGGCCTTGAGGCCCTGGGGGTAGCGCACCGCCGTCATACCGTGAGCGCCGTCCTTCTTGCCGTCAGCAGCGAGCTGTGTGAGTCCGAGCTGCGTCACAAAGTCCTTCACACGGTCAGAAGCAGCAATGTGCTGCTTGAATCGGTCCTCGAGCGAGGGCGAACCCTTGGTGATGGTGGTCAAGCTGGCGTGGAGCGCGTAGATGAGGTTGGTGGGTGGGGTGGCGAAGTAAGCACCCGTGCCAGCCTCGTAGGCCTTCATGACGGGGAGCCACCTGGACCAGGAGGCAAAGTAGCTGTTGGGAGGCACGGTGCGCTTCTCGAATGCAGCGATCGCCTTCTGGCTGGCAGCAAGCACCATCAGACCGGGAGGGCAGCCAAGACCCTTCTGGGTGGCGGTAAGCACGACATCGATGCCCCACTCCTCCATGCGGATCTCTTCGCTGCCAACACTGCAGACACCGTCGAGAACCAGGATGGTCTCGGGGCTGACGCGCTTGACGAGCTCGCCGAGACCCTTGGCATCGCTGAGCACACCGGTCGAAGTGTCGACGTGGGTGAAGGTGAGCACCTTGTACTTTTTCTTGTTGAGCGCCTCCTCGACCTCGGCAAGTGTGGGCTTGGAGCCGATGGGAGCCTTGATCTGGTCGACCTTGGCACCGTACGTCTCGAGGCAGTCGGCAAAGCTGTCACCGAAGTAGCCCGAGTTGAGCACCAGCGCGTCCTCGCCGGGCTGGATGACGTTGGCAGCAACGTGGTCCCATCCGAGGGTACCAGAGCCGGCAGTGAGGACGGGCTGCGAGTTGGGAGCAAAGAGCACCTCGCGCAGCATGCGGATGCAGTCGCCAAAGACAGGGATGAATTCGGGCGAGACGTGCGACATGGCCGGGTGGGCGTTGGCCAAGAGCACATCGTCGGCGACCTCGATGGGACCCGGGATGACCAGCAGCTTGTGCGGTGCCTGCTTGAACTCTTGCGACGACATGTCTGTTCGTAGTGTGGAAGGGAGGCTGTGGGTGATGTGTTGCGTGACTTGCTGGATGCGGTTGCGTGCTGCTGAAGTCGCATCGCGAGGGGTAGAAGCGTTAGAGGACGTTGAGGGCCGCCGTGAGTCGAGAGGAGCGATATGATCCACGACCGTCGGGCCAGAGAGAGATTGACGACGAGGCGGCATGGTCGGCAGAACGGGATGTTGTCGGTCGAGGGGGGTGGTGGAACAGAGAGATGGAGCAACGGCGTTGTCGCAATGAGCGCGGGAGAGGAGCCCGCGGGGAAGGAAGGAAGGAAGGGAACAAGGCGCAATTTGAGCGAAGATCCACCGAGGACCAGCAGAAGAGCAAACGTCGTAACGCGAGTGAAGCGAGAGGGTCGAGATCGACAAGGACCGACGTTTGACAGCAGAGGACAGAGAACATTCGAGTCAGGCGAGTGTGGGGGAAAAGGAAACGACGGCCAGCACAAAGGCACAAATAGAGCCAATTTCGCAAGCGTCGACCGAAAGTCCGAAAAGCCAATTTGCGACCGCGAAGAATTGGCCGAAAATGAGAAAATGCCACCGCAAGGAGCAAGTCGAATTTGAGGGAAGAATGTGCGTGGCGCCAAGACGCGAGCGGGGAACCACAACGTCGGGGAAATCCGAGGCGCACGAGCAGCAGGGTATTGTATTGTACGCATTGCAAAAGAGCAAGCAAAAGTTGGTCACCGGCCAGGTCGTCGTAAGTTGCGTCGGAACGAGATGCGCAAGCCATGATGTTCCCGATTTCCCGTTTTAATTGAGTCGTAGGCGATCGATCCAGTATTCGCCCGAGATTCCGAGACATGAGCAAGTCAACGGATGAATCGTTGGAAGCGGCAGCAATGTCAGAAGCGTCGGAAGAAGCCGAAGAGAGCAGAGTTCCAGGATGTTCGTATCCAACGATATCCAGCAACCACCAGAAGCCGTGACGCGATGCGAGTTGATACGAGATCGCAGTCGGGCGCCGCATGTTGAGTTGGTCGACGAGAAAGACAACGCAGAAGGCAAGGAGGAGCCAAGACATGTCGGCGGGGTAGAGCAAAAGCGGGCAAGCGAGACACGATCGATTCGAAAAAAGGACACCCATGTCGACAATCGTGACCGAGATAAGGTTGCAGCGTGGACGATCGTGTGCAGCCGTCGTTGACGACGTCCAAAAGGAAAAGCGTCGCATTCGAGTCCAGGTCGAAAGGTCGTGTCGGCGGAGCCACATGGGTAAGCGGCGGAGAACAAGGTTCGAGAAGGGTGTTGAGAGGGAGATATGAATATCAACGAGATCGTCAGCGTGTCTGTTCGCAGCGTCATTGGCAGTGCAGTCCAGGAAGTCGTGACAGGAGTGTTGCAATGCTTACATTCGGTGCCAGATGCGTTGATCTAGTGGAATCAAGTCAAGACGATGGTTGGTGGTGGAAGTATACGGTCAAGAACAAGCAGGAGCATGCACGAGTGTGTCGCTTGAAGCTATTGTTCGACCAGCTCTGTGTGGAGAAGGCCGCGCCTTTCAACGGTCAAAAACAGGCAGCGGGATCGCCGGCTGAAAAGGTCTCCTTTTCACCGCGCTCAGGCCATTTGCGCCGGACATGACCGAAAATGAAAGCACTTTGAATAAACACTGCATCGGGAAGTCTTCTGTTTCCGCTCAACATCGGCGATGTGTTCCCCATCGTATCCAAGCACTGTGTCCAATCAGGCACGAGACGAGCCTCGCTCGCCATTTTCGCCTCTTCTAGATGATTTGACCCGCCACCAACGAGCACGGCCCACGCGACAAACCAGAGGGTTGGAAGAACTGCACTTCGAGAGTTGAGCTTCTAGGTTTTCCTTCGGTCTCATTCACCTCTTCCCACCAACCCTCTGTTCATCTTCTATCTTTTGTTTGGCTCTCTGGATTCTCACAGTACGTGTGCAAGCCTGTTGTCTGACAAGCTATAGTCAGCCAAGCTCACACTTTCTGCATTTGCTCTTCCTCTCTTTACAGAAATGCGGTTCTTCGCTCTGGTTGCCTCTGCTCTTCTCGCCCTGGTGCCTGCTGCTCTGGTTGCAGCTCAGGCTCACGATACCCCTGAGCTCGGCATTGTGACCACCTTTCCCAACAACCCGTTCTCCATCGTCAAGAATGGTCAGGCCAACACCGTTGTCTTCTCGGTCACCAACCCGCCCAAGGAGGACCGTCTGCTCACGCTCCAGTCCATCACCGGTGCCTTCCTCAACCCCAAGAAAGAAGACGGTCAGAAGGGTCGTGTGCTGCGTAACATGACCACCACCACCTTCAAGTCGCGCCCTCTTCGATCCGTCGGCGGTCGACCCGTCCAGATCCCCTTCGACTTTGTCCCCGAGTTCAAGCCCCAGGAGCTCTCGGTCGAATTTAGCCTTTTGGTCAACGACGAGCAGACGGGCAAGAAGCATCGCATCCACGCTTACCGCGGCGCAGTGCAGGTGATCGAGCCTCCCAAGAACTGGTTCGACCTCCAGCTCATCTCGGTGTACGTCATTGCCGCCGCTGCCATCGTTGGTGTCGTCTACTTCCTCTTCACCAGCTACGTCATTTCGGAGGAGAAATCTGCTGCTGGCTCCAAGAAGTTCGACAAGCCCGCCGCCGTCCAGCAGGCTGGTCTCCAGGATGAGTGGATCGTAAGTAGGACCCCTATACAGCTGTGACCAAAGACCGACAGCGGTTCGTCAGCCTGTCTTTTTGTGACAGACTCACAAGATTACTGACCACGTGTCCTTTCGTTTTGCGCCTCTTTCTGCACTGCTCTCTCTCTCTCTCTCTCTCTCTCTCTCTCTCTCTCTCTCTCTCTCTCTCTCTCTCTCTCTCTCTCTCTCTCTCTCTCCCCCACACTGCAGCCCGACCACCACCTTCGTGCGCGCAAGGGTAAGGGCAAAGCCGCTGGAGCGCTCAGCAGCGGAGACGACGAGCCTTCGTCGCCCAAGAAGCGTGGCAAGGGCCGCAAATAAAGCGTCTGCGTCTATTGCTTTGCGAGCTTCCCCGCGGCTTATGCTCATTTCCGGTGTGCAGAGCGAGTTCAGCTGGTGGTTTAGCATCAAAACCGGTTTCCAAGGCCTGGCTTGACGATACTACAAGGCGCTGAACGAGACGGTGCAGCGCCAACGACTCGAACGCACCGCCCCACCCTATCATCCTGTAAATAGCATGCCACCCTCCTACATTGCTCTGTGCGGAAGTGGAATGTAAAAGTGGGTTTCCAATCATGCCATGACTCACATCTGTGGGCACCTACAGGTTGAGCGCAGGGGGGGCGAGGACGAGGACGAGGCAAACTTTATGCATGTGAGATCGCATTTGCTATTGGAGGAAGAATTATGCACAACTCCCTCCACAAAACGCCGCTCTCGGTTATGCAGCTGCACCACTTCGATCTGTCGACGTGCAGAAGCTGATCAAGCAACACTTGCAAGGGTCCACTTTTGCCATGCTTGGGTGATCCGATCTGTTTCGCTTGTGCTCCGCTGATGAGCTCTTTTGCCAAATGTGCAGTCGACTCTAGATGTGAGGTGACCGTGAGATCTTCGCTTGCCTGGTGAGAGCGTGGTCGTCCTCGTTCTGCACAACCATCAATCCCGCCCGGAAATGTCAGAAACAATATCTCCTGGGAAGCCGCCCTACCTCACGCTTACCATCTCCCAGGCGCTCTCGCTTCCACCTCCACCCGCGCCGGAGCCCAAGCAGCATGACTCGGTCAATGCCATGCTCGACGAGCGAGCGCGTCACATGCCGGAACAGTTGGCTGTTGGGTTCACCCAACTCACCGCGGACGGCGCCTGGACGTGTCGCACCCTGACGTACGCACAGGTATCTTCGCTCGCAGTCGCCTTGGCGGGTGAGCTGCAAGCCCGGCTTAGGAGCAGAGAGTCGAACCGCAAGTCGCCCAACCAGACGCCGCTGGTTGCGGTGCTTTCGCGGTCCGGTTTGGATCTGTTCGCGCACATTGTCGCGCTGTGGAGGCTCGGGTTCGGCGTGCTGTGTATCGCTCCCGGATCGCCCGCTGAATCGATTGCCAACCTGTTGAGGCTTACGGAGACCAGGATGATTCTGGCACATGCATCGCAGGTCGACTCAGCACGCGCAGCCGTGGACGCAGCGGGTGCAGGCGCGCCGGATTCTGCTTTCCAGGCACATGTCGGCGAGATGCTCTCCAACATAGACCAGCTCGTAAACCGCAACCCGGGGAGCCAGCCGGGCACAGTCCAAGCGGGACCTACAGCAGGAGCAGGACCAGACGACGTGCTCGTGACCATGCACACAAGCGGCTCCTCTGGTTTGCCCAAACCCATCTACCAGCTGCACCGTTTTTGGACCGCTTCGATGCTCTCTGCCCCCGGACGCGAGCTGTCCGCGTTCACTACAACGCCGCTCTTCCACGGTGGCATGTCCGATCTGCTCCGCTCGATCCAAGCCGGTTCTTGCATATACTTCCACCCGACCGCCGATCCGGGTGCTCTGTCGACTGCAGCGATCTATCAAGCCATCACCGCTTGCAGGAGACCCGTGTCGTACTTCCTCTCAGTGCCGTATATTTTGGATATGCTCTTCTCGGACCGTTCGGATACAGGGCGGCAGATGCTTACGAGCATGCAGCTGGTCAGCACGGGGGGTGCGCCGCTGCCCCAGCAGTTGGGCGACGACATGGTACAGCGGGGGGTGAAACTCGTTAGTCGGCTAGGCAGCTCGGAGTGCGGCTTCCTCATGTCTTCCTGGCGCGATTTTGAGCGGGATCAAGAGTGGAACCACTTGCGCATCCCCGACAAGCTAGGTCAGAGCATGCTCCGCTTCGAACCGCACGACCCTTCGGTTGAAGGAGGCCTCTTCGAGCTGGTAGTGACGAAGGACTGGCCGGCAAAGCTAGTAGCCAACCGCGATGATGGCAGCTACGCCACCTCTGATCTCTACTCGAAGCACAGCGTCCTCCCCAACACGTGGAAGTACGACTCGAGGTCAGACGACACCATCGTCCTCGTCTCTGGAAAGAAAGCCACCGCGCCCGTCGCCGAACAAAAGCTCAAAACATCCCCACTCGTAACCGATGCCATCGCATTCGGCGCCAACAGGGCCATCCTCGGTGCACTTGTCTTCGTCAGCCCCGAAGCTGTACCTCGAGACGCGCCGTTCGACGATACGCTGAAAAGAAAGTTGCTCAAGCAGCTCCAGTCGGTGTTTGGGGCGATCAACGCGGCTTCACCACCGCATGCACAGCTAGCCACGGAGATGGTCTGCCTCTTGCCGCCTGCAGAAGCAGCCAACGTACCACGAGCGAGCAAGGGGACGCTCCAACGGGGTCGCGCTTACCAGCACTATGCCGACCTGATCGACTCGATCTACGTCGATTTCGAAGAGGGCCGGTCTTTGCGTCTTCATTCCACCAACGGCGACGGCGGTGGTGCTGCTGCTGCTGAAAAGGAGGTGCTGAGCGGAGAGGACTTGATCCGGTGGCTGCAGGCGAAAGTGCACGATATCAACGGGCGCAACCTGTCGCCAGACACGGACCTGTTTGTGGCGGGAGTGGACTCGATCCAGTCCGCGAGGATTCGAGCTGCGGTGCATCAGAATATCGAGTTAGGAGGCAAGCTGTTGGAGCGCAACGCAGTGTACGAGTATCCGACCTTGCGGATGCTTGCGCAGCAAATCGAGGATGTGCGAGTGGGTGTAGGCGAGGGACAGGGTGGTGGTGTGGATGAGCGGCAGCAGCGCGAGCTTCAGCTCATGCGCGATCTTGTGGAAAAGTACTCCCAAGCACCCTCTCAGATTGCTATCGACGAGCTTGCGTTGAAGGCGGAGACAAGTGAGGAAGCCGACAAGGGCACACTTTACCTGCTGACGGGAGTAACCGGTGGACTGGGTGCGCAGATGCTCGATCATGTGGTCCAGCAGCTCCAGCAGCAAGACGCAGTCGTTTGTCTGGTACGAGCAGACAGTGCCGACCATGCTCACAAACGAGTTCTCGACTCTTTGGCATCCCGTCACCTTACCGCTACTCACTCGATCGTCGAGGCGCCAAACAGCCCAGTCCACACCCTTCCCGGCGACCTCACCCGCTCAGACTGCGGCATCCCTTTCACCCATCTATCTCCACTCGTCAAACACAGCAAGGTGGTAACGATTCACTCGGCGTGGTCCGTCAACTTTGTCGCGTCGCTGAGCAGTTTCGAGCACGGAAACATCGCCGGACTGTCTCATCTTATCTCTCTCCACCAAGCCCTTGTCGCCACCACACGATCTCACCGCCAGGCGTCGTGCTTCACGTTCTGCTCTTCGGTCGCATCGGTCTTGGGTCAGGATGCAAACCGAGCGTTGGAAGAGACGCTGTCAACGGCACCCGAGGACGCCGTGGCTATGGGGTATGCACGCAGCAAGTGGGTTGCCGAGCAGATTGTTGCGCGTCGCTGTGCTTCCTCGTCTGACGGAGAGGGGGCGCATCGGATCGTTCGAATTGGTCAGTTCTGTTCCGACACAGTCCACGGCGTGTGGAACCAGAGCGAAGCATGGCCTATTCTCATTTCCATCAGTTGCAAATTGGGCATCTTTCCAGATCTGCGGGAGAGATTGGATTGGATCAGTACCGATGTCGCCGCGAAAAGCGTGCTCGACATCTCGCTCTCCTCGGACAAAGACAAGCGTGTGTACAACGTCGCCCAGCCCACCACCACCACCTCCCATCCAGCCCCGGACTGGAAAACACTCTTCGAATGGCTCCAGTCATCCAACCTAACCCTCACTCTCATCTCACCCCAACAGTGGCTTGAAAAACTCGAATCATCCAACGTCGACCATCGAGGCCTGCTGTCCCTATGGCGGAAAAACTTCTCTCCCTCTGCCTCTGCCTCCCTCGAACCCACCCAGCAGGTTGGATTCAACTGCGAAAACGCCCTCGCCACGAGCAGCACCTACCGCAACTGGCAACATCAAGGCGTCACTCTACCACTCATTCAAAAGACCGTTCGAAGATGGAAAGAGGTCGGCTTTCTTTCGTGATTGCGCTGTGCCATTCAGAACTCAATCGCCACAACTCGGCCTCAGTCGGTCCAGAAACTCATCTCTTTTAAAAAGTGATTTGAAAGGTGTGAATGTGTGCGTGTGACTTCATCGTGTGGACAACAAAATCGTTACGAATGGCGAGTGCGCGAGAATCACGCCGTAGAGGAAGCCGCGCTAGACGCAGGCCCCGACTCTGCCGGCGCACCCTGTCTCGGCGGCGCACCGCCTCCAGCGCCCGGCGGACCCGCGTGTCCCGGTTGCTGGCCGCCGCCGCCAAAGTGAGGTCCCGAGCCGTAGGGCATTCCAGCGCCTGGCTGGCCGGGGTAGTAGCTCATGTGAGGTGGCTGGCCCGCCGGTGGAGGGGGAGGCGGCTGGCCTTTTTGGTGAAGGTGCTGCGGCGGCGGTGGACGAGGACCGCCGCCCGCACCCGGTGGCGGCATGGGCATGAATTGCGGCTGCCCCGAGGGTGGCACATTGCCCATCTGCGGACTATACATGTTTTGCGGCGCGCCATGCTGGTGCATCGAGGGAGAGAACGGCATCTGGCCCATGAACTGCTGAGGCACCGCACCGTACGGCATGGGCGCACCTTGCATGCCGGGCGCCATCTGCATGGGGGGCACCATGCTGGGCTGCCGACCTTGTGGCATGCCTTGCGGTTGCGGCTGGCCACCAGGGTATTGGTAAGGTGCACCGCCGTAGTGTTGGTAGACCATGCCAAAGGGCTGCTGCGGACCGGGTCCCGCAGGTCCAGGTCCAGGTACTGGCGCCGGCACGGGTCCACCTTGCGGGGTTGAGATGGGCATTTGGCCTGGGTGGATGGGCTGCGGCACAGGCTGTGGCGTCTGAGCACCGGGATGCATGCCAGGCTGCATCATTCCGCCGTGATTAGGAACGAATAAGCCAGTGCCATCGTCCATGGGTCCGCCGGGAGGCGGCACGACAAAGTGCTGACGGTAGGGCTTGCCACTGAATGCCCACATGGGACCCACCGATTTGGCATCCGGCACCTTGCTGACCTTGAAAGCATTGAAGTCTTCGCGGATGTGCAAGCTACCTGACCCCGAAGTGTTCTTTTTGATGACGCGGTTGCCGAAGAAGGGATTGGCAGGCGATGTGGTCGAAGTCGAGGCAGCTTCAGGAGTTGGAGCCAGTGTGGGTCGAGCCGACAGCGATGGGGTGGCAGCAGCGGTGGCAGGGCTACCAGCAGCGGGTCCGGCAGCTGCAGCGGCAGGCGTAAAGGTGCTGGACGCGCCGCCAGGTGTGAAGCTGGCCGCGTTGGGATTGAAGGGCTTGAAGGAGCTCGCTTTGGCGCTCAGCTTGAAGGAAGACGTGCTGACAGAGGATGGCATACCGCCCTCAGCCTTGGTCGGCGGCGTCGCACTTGGCGCGGCTTCGCCAGATGCAGTTGCGGCCTGTCGTGCCTTGAACTTATCCGGGTTGAAGGGAGGGATCTTGGGGATGGTCATCTTCTGCAACATAGCCTTACTCTCGGCCAGCTTCTGAGCATCCTGGTTGACCTGTGCAGAGCCGGAGCCGCCAGCGGGGCTGACCGCATTGGAGGAGGATGCAAGTGCAGCGCGCGAAGCGGCAGAAGACCTGCTGACGTCTGCCTTGGACACGGGTGTAGCTGACGAATGAGCAGGGGTGGGGCTCAGGCTCTTTTGCAGACTGGGATCGCGAGGCTTGTCGGAGGCCCCGTCAGCCTTGTCCTTCTGCACCATACCGGCAACGTCCGAGGGCATGGGCGTGTTGAGTTTGAAAGTGCTTGCCCACGACTTGAGATCGGCGAGGCGCGTGTCCTTTTCCTTCTTGGCAAGAGCGGCTTTCTTCTTCTCGAGACGCTCGCGTTCCGAACTGACAAAAGAGCGGAAATCGCCCATGAGCGGGTTGGCTGCATCGGCGGCGGGTTTCTTGCCCGAGGCGTCGTTGGCATACGCTTCCTGTGGGATGCTGGGGCTGGGCACCTTTACGTTGACGATCGGAGGGTTGACAGCAACGGGCGGCGGAGGAGCGTTTTCTGTGGATGTAGGTGCCGCAGTCGGAGCAACAGCAGCAGCACTGGGAGTAGCGGCTCCGTTCGACTTCGGTGTGGCTTGAGCAGGTGCTGCTGGCGCGCCTGGTGGACCCTTCTTGCTGCCTCCGCCGCTGCCAGCAGCAGAAGCCGCGGCCATCTGCTTGCGAAGCGCCGGCGGGACATAGGCGTTCGGGCTGCGGACCACAGCACCGTACTTGTCCTCCTCGTTGACACCGGAGTCATCGGCCTGACCTCTCTCTTCGGCCAAGTGCGGGTTGCTGGTAGCCTGAGCCATGATCTCGCGCGCGATCCGATCGGCCTCTCGCTCGCGATTGCGAAAGTCCTTCCCGCTGCGGTCGAGCTTTGTGGTGTAGAGGTTCTCTTCGTAGTTGGACTTGATACCGAAACGGGCCTCGTTGGCAGCGAACTGGTCCCACGGCTTGCCAGCAGCGGAGGCAGAGGACTCGTCGAGGCCGCCACCGGCAGCGTCGCTTGGCGATGCCCAGGCTGGTAGCTTGCTGCTAGGAGTGTCAAGATCGGCGAGGTCAGGATCGTCTGACCACTTCTGGAGGGTGCGTCCACTGGCCAAAGGATCAAAGGCCTTGGAGATCTCTGTGTCGGTGCGGAAGGCTTCCTTTTCGCGTGCTTCGCGCATCTCTTTGGCCTGGTCCTGCATCCTAACCTCGGCGGCTTCGATTGTCTCGAGGTCCTTGTAGGTGATGAGCAGCGACGGCTTGAACTCGCCGAGCTGTGGCTGGGCGTCTTCATCCTTGGCGGGCAAAATCTGCTGGGCGGAAGCGAGAGCGACGGAGAGCTCTCCACCCTCGGTGTTGGCGGCCGAAAAGATACCGAAGAACTTCGAACCGCCCTTGACAGTGACGGTCACTGGATTGCCAACGAGCGTGACGAGCAAGAACATCATGCGGTCATGCATGAGCTTCTGGGTGTCACCCTGAGCGGAGCCTGCACTCAGGGATGGGAAGGCGGGTGTCTGCGCCGCGTTGGTGTTGGCCTTGTTGGTGGGGGTGGCTGCAGGACCGCGCTGGTTGGTAGCTTTGGCGTTGTTCTGCTGGCCGTGGGATGCCGAGCTGTTGGCGGAGGCATTGTTGCTTTGGCTAGAAGGAGGCCCGTTCCCCCACCTAGAGGCATGCGGAGGCCCTCCAGAACCGCCTCGATTGGTTGCTGTTCCGCCGCCACGACCACCAGCATGGGGATTCTGAGCTCCGCGGAAGCCAGATGTGGGAGCGCCGCGGCCACCTGCGCCGCCTTTTGTGCTACCGTTGGAAGCCATGGTGCCGAGTTGTGCTGAATCGCTGGTGGATCAGCTGGGCTCCAAAGTGCCGTGTTGAATTAAAGTAGCGTGCGGAATGCGGCAAGGGATGGTTAAGTGCGCAGTAGCCTCAGAGCCGCATACGTCAAGATGTCCGCTGCGGTAGGGCTTGTCGGGACCACGGTCAGAAGTCGGAGGCCGAGAGACTCGTGGTAGCGCGATGAGCCTGGCTACCGGTTGTCCGGGGTGTGCAGCAGAGTATTCTGTACACAATAGCGGGAGTCGACTCGGCACCTGGGTTACGCGAGGATCCGTGATGAGACTGATACAGCAGTTCAGTCAAGAACTCGCAATGTACCAGCTCTGTCGAACGCCGAGCTTGCGCGCCAAAGACGATGCGGTCTCTGAGCCAAACTTGGTGTGGAGAGCAAGGGAGGAAAGACGGCCAATCTGTCCAAGTATGTGGACCAGCCCGCAATCCGAAGATGAAGAAAGGAAGGAGGGAGGGAGGGAGGGAAGGAGACAGTTGTCGGGAAGTGGTCAACAAGCGGAACAGGTCGAGAACAAAGGAGAAAGCCAACAAGTGCAAGGACTCAAAGAGTCGAAGATCTCTGGAGCTTTGACAAGGGCTGCTGTGCCGTCGTCCGATTTCAAGGACTCGAATCCTCAGAATTGCGCCAAAGTCACAACTGCCGAAGTGTCGATTCTCTCTGTCTCTGTCGGGTGAGCCGTGCAGCTCTCAAGCATGCCGTTCGCTGCTTTGCTTCGTGCTTCGACGGTGCGGGAGAAAGCCAAGTTCCCTCGACTGTGCAGAAAATCCAAAATTCAATTCACGCGTCTTGTCTTTTGAATCAACCGCTTCCAGGATTTGTACTTCGGTTTAGTTGGCCTCTCAATTTGAAATCACTTCTTTCCACAGAGAGCGAAAAGGACACGGCAGCGCGACGTTCCTCGTCAAGTTCTTGATGTTGCATCCATCATACGAACGGCGTTCAATGAGCAGCAACTTGCCGAGCTGCTGACCGTCGTTTCGAGTGGAAATCATGCTGAATGCCAATAAGTCTAAAAGGTGGAAACAGAAAGAAATGCTTGCTTGCTGGCCTGCTTTGCAGAGAGGCTCCGACTTTCGTCAAAGCTCAGTGCGGATGGTGGAAGTGCCTTGCCAGCGGATCCAATCAAACCACCCCGAGATCTTAGTAGCATCGGCGCCACCTGCACCAGCTTGTATTTTCGAAGACCACCAGCTTGTGCTGCTCCCAAATCCGAGCGTGCTTCCGATAGGCACCTTGAGGACTCGGGCGCAGATCCAGACAGCTCCTCCGCCGCCGATGACCACCAGTCCAATGTAAGCCCAAAATTGCCAACGGCTGGTGCCAAAGCTGAGCGCGTTGCGATCGTTGCCACCCTGTACAGCACCCTTGGGATCGACGGCGATGGTGCAGATGAGACCGTACAGATCTGCCGACTGCCCATCTCGGATGCTGATGTTAAGGGGGCCTGCTCCCAGTCCTGGAATCTTAAGCCCCAGCTTGCGGCAGTACGAGTCTGGTTGAACCTCGTGGCGCTGCTGTGCCAGATCCAGGTCCGCCTTGGTAGCAACAAACAGCGATGGCATCGACTGCAAGAGCGGATACTGCTGCCGCAAGTTGGATATGTAGCTGAAAGAGTTGGTGTCGCTCGAGTCGTAGACAAATACAATCACATCGGCTGCCGAAAGCTTGGCCGTATTGCGCAGTACCTCGGCCTCGTAGCGCGACCCAAACTCTTGCAGTACAAGATAACGCTCCGCTCCCGCTTGCTCGACGGTACTGACGACGCTCATCATCTTCTGCGTGGGCTCGTAGGCACTGGCAAAGCGCTTGCCCACCATGTTGCGAAGAATCGCTGTCTTGCCACTACCCGCGGCACCGAGCACGAACCCGAGGAAGACACTTCTCTGGATTGCACCTTTTTTCTTCTTATCCGTCTTCCTTGGACGTGTGAGCTTCAGTGCTGATGTCGTGGATGGCGGACACGGCGTGCGGTTGCGAGAGGGTCTGGAACCCGGTGGACCACTCGGCGTAAGCGGTGTCGGCGCGGGGGTTGACGAGCTGCTGGAGGAGCCCGCCAAGGGGAACGATGGATAGCCGAGGTACGCCAGGAACTCGAGCGTGGTGCGGTGGTCGAGCAACGTAGTCATGCTCCATTGCGCGAGCCAGCCTTGCAGCGTGACAGCGCCATGCTCATCGGTGATCGTGGAAGCGGGGAAGCTTGTGCCTTGCCAAGGATGGCGGTTGTCCGGTGCGGTGATGAAAAGGCTGTCGAGTTCCTCCTCGCTGAGGGCGCCATCTCGATCCTTGTCGTGCACCTCAAAGATGTCGGTCAGGAACTGATATCCGTTTGGTGAGAGCTCCACCGAGCATTCCGGTGGCACAGCGAAAGAGGGCTTGACGAACGAGTCTTCGAGGCTGAGGTCGGCGCCGTACCCGAACGTACGCAATACGGTCCACGTGGTCTCGAGGCGGCCTCGTTGGATGAAGAGCGTATGGAGGTAGAGGAAGCCGGCCATGGTGAGGTTGCCTTCTCGCAGATGTGGATGGTGTGCAGGAACATCGCCGTTGGCGCTGGACCCCGAAGCAGCCACGCTGCCATTTTCGTGGTTATACCGCAAACCGGCAACCGGTGCCTGGATGACAAGATCCTTGATGCCTTCCAGCTCCTGTGCTTGAAGCGGCGTGTCGAAGCATTTGCTTTGGAACTCGTTGAGCTCGCCATCGCTGAGTAAGCCGTCCTTGTCCGAATCGCAGAGCCGGAAAATGCGCTTGAGCGCGTCGACGCAGGCGGGTTTCAGCACATGCTCGCGGCTGTCGTAGAGCGGTGCTGTCGGGTAGAGGACGGCCTTTTGGGCAAAGTAAAAGACTTCGCTGACGTTGAGCGGGATGCGAGCCGAGCATTCTACGCACGTCTCGACTTCCTTGAACTCGGCCATGACGGGCGCAAGCTCATCTTCGAGGGCAGCGTTGGTGACGTCGCCAGAGCGCAAGTCGATCTTGTTGCCGACGAGGATGACGGGAACGTTGATGCCTAATGAACGGATGTAGGGGAGCCAGTAGGTGGGTATACGATCAAACGAGGAAGGTGCTGAAACCGAATAGACGATGCAAATGACATTAGCCCTGCGAAGTTCGGCCTCGAGGTTGGCGCGATGCTCTGGACTTGAGCTGGTGTCGACAATCTTCGTGACGACGGCTTCTGGTGCGACTTCTGGTGGAAGCGTGATGGGTGGCACCACTTTTTGCACCTTGGCAACGTACGCCTCTTTTACGAGCGAGGTGATGAGCGTTGACTTGCCGACATCTGGGTCGCCCGCAAGGACGATGCGGACGTCCTTGCGCATCGTGTCGATAGAGCCTCGAGCACGCTCGCGGAGCGGCTGCGGCCTATGTGAGAAAGAAATGTGGCAGCGCTAGGTTCAGCAGCGCTGCTGCTATGGTAAGCACCGTATCAGCGAGTTCTCAATAAGATGGCAGGGTCGATGTGTTCTGCAAGAGGGGTTGAACTCGGCGTTCCCAATGCGGCAGAGCTAGTTGAACAGTGGTTCGTGGCGATCAGGTGGGCCAACGATTCGGGCCGAGGTACAAGCTCTTCGAAGATGAACCTGTGGCGTGTTATTCAAAGTAAGGTAGGTGCCCAATGTCAGGCGAGGTGAGGTGAGGTGAGAGGTGAGGTGAGAGGTGAGGTGAAGTCCGTGACTGTCGGAAGGGTGTTGGTTGAAAAAGAAAAGTGAAAACCCATCAGGTAAAACACCAACACCAAACAGAAAGGATACGCCAACTTGACTAGCGGAGGTTTGCAGCCGCTGCTGCTTTCCTTTTTTTCCCTCCTCTTTTTCGGTGTGAGTGTCGCCGGTGTTTGACTGCGCTTTGGAAGATCGACAGGCTGCGACGAGACAAATTCAAGAGCGCTCGATACCCGTGTCAAGGGAAATTATTTAAAAGAACCGTTCAATGAGAGAAGCATGTCTGTGCAACAGAAGAAACAGCGGCGGCACGTCCCAAAGTTGCTCGCAGGAAAGAGGCTTGGTGGAACGGTCGAGCTTGGTGATAGACATGCCATGATTCGACTTCGCTGAACGAGGCAGCCGACGACGATGGCTTCTTCGCGGAACTATCCGACGGCACTCGGGAGCGACACGCGCGCTACTTTGCTAGCTCGAAGAGCATGAGAAAACGAGCGCCGATCACGATTCAATCAGTATGTTCGACTACAGAGGCAAACATCACTGGCAAAAAGTGTACCGCAGCGCTGCACATGCGAAATCATGGCCTTGTTTTTTGAGATTTTTGGAAGAACTGAGCTTTCTGAGCGTGCGCTTTTGGTTCAATCAAACGCACGCCTTCCATCCTCTCTCACCTCTTCCATCAGCCCCCTTTCCACCTTCCTCCCTCCTCCTTCCCCTCGCTTTAGAGCGATAAGATTGTGGCCTATGTCGACTTCGTAGATCAGAATGCAGCGTTCCGACTCGGACACCCGCTCTACGCCTCTGCAAGGGTAATCTTGCCATCGTCTCTGCACGGTGCCCCTCCTCGAACGGCTCTGGGCTCCGTCACTTCACCTTGCAACTTTCAGGATGCGGGTGCCTTGGCGACTCGGGCTGAGTGTTGAATTACGAGGACATACAAGCGAGAATTTAGAGCGCGGCCATCCTCAGCACGCTGTACACCTGTCTACAGAGTTGGCCGCCGCAAACTCATCACTTTTTCGCTCTCTTGTTCTGGTAAGTTGTTCCGCTGGTTGCAGATCCATACCCTGATGATTCTCGACAAAGCAACGACCTCAGTCGATCGTGTCAAATGTTCAAGAAACAAGTACGGCTTCCAGTCCGAAGGCCACCGTTACTCGCCGGCAGTCCTATTTGGATGCGCCTTTAATACCGGTCCGCCCGAGGGCGGACCCATGCGAGTGGGAAGGTCCGCGTACTCCTCCTTCCTTTTCGGCTTCCATGCCGAGACCGGTCCTGATCTTCCGGGAGGACTACGATGCTCGTTGCGCTGCCTCTGTGGTCCTCGACCATGAGGGCGGCCGATGGCATCGTGGGCTTCTTCCCGTAACATCTGCTCTAGCTGGGCGAGTTCAAGCTTTAAAGCGCTGGCCGTCAGTTGCAATTTTTTTGCAAACGACACAAAGTGCCCACACCAGAAATGATACTCTCGCCAAGCCTCGTGCTCGCCAGCGCTCGTTCCTTTACAGCCACACTTCTCTCCCGCCACACCCAATGCGTTTGCTTGGCGCGACGTTTTGTTGCGTCCGTGGCCTTGTTCCACACATGACGAGGCCCCATGAACATGTCTTGCCCCGCCATGCCGGTGGTCGGCGCTAGAGCAATGCAACCCCAAGACACCACCCTCCACCAAACGTGGGCCGGGCAAGGAAGAGGGTAGACGGTCTCTAGGTCAGCCACACCGGTGTGGTACATGTTCGTGCTCGGGCACCCCAGATTCGCTTCTGCGGATCCGGTGTGAGTCTTGTGTGGTGCAGGATGCCACACGCACTGGAGTGGTGGGAAGTTGCCACGGTGGAACGAATACCCTCTCGTAGGAGCTGCAGCACGATGCGTAGAGAATGGAATCGGGCCGCCAAAGAAGATCCAAGGTTTAGATGTCCTCGGGGAGTAGGTCCTGGCCTGTGACTCCCTGAGGCTCACGGTTGTAGACTGCGCCAGCTTTTGCTCGGTCGCATGTTCGGGGTAAGGAGGATGCTTAGCCTCTCTGGAGGTGAAGGCTTGAGTGCAATCGGTGGCGTCTCCTCTCTGAAACGGAGAGGAGCCAACTCGACGCGAGACTACTCTTGGTCTGGAAGCCCCCCCCCCTTATTTGTTTCTGTGTCGCATTTGGTTGGATCGATTGAAGTTTCGTTGTTCTTGCTCTGTCTTCGTCGGCGGGATGCTGTCTCTGCTTGGATATGAACCGTGCGACAACCGTCGGACCTCGACAACAAATCCCGAAACGATCAACTAGCTTCGTCACTTTCTCGAAGGACTCCTTCTCCTGTAGATGGCGGTCGTTCGTTGGAACCAAGACGAACACATTTTTGCCTCCTTCTCTCTCCTTCCCCTTCCTTCGATCTCAGTTGTAGGCAAGCGCGTGGCATCACGGGTAACATCGAGACTAGATTGCATTTCGTGAACGAATCATGTTGTGGAAGAAAAGGTGAGAAAAGAAAACAAAGAAAAGTACTCGGCATATGCGTAAAGGATACGAGGAAGGACGGCAAAGGTGAAAGTGAGACATGCTTGAAAGTAGGTCTGCGTTCAGCTGCGAATGCGAATACCTTTATCCTGAACGACGTTGTTGCCGAATCTGCCTGCGCGGCCGGAGCGGTCCGTGTGGTCGAGACCCAGCGCGTCGTCCGGCTGGAACTTGTGCTCGTACAACAGATCGTCGTCTTCCAAGTAGGTCGGCTGCTTGTACGTCGACGACTGCACCAAGGCGAATCGGAACTTGGCAAACTCCTTCTCGGGCACCTCGAGGCGCTGTTGCAGACGCTTACGCGTCTCGACGAACGGCTCGTTGCGTTTCACCACAAAGCGGAACGGCACGCCGTGCGTTCGGCCAAGCTCCTTGGTAAAGTGGAAGACGTTGATGATCTTGTCGTCTTCGGTTAGGTTCAACTCGTCCAGCGGAACTTCCTCGGCGAAAAGCTCGGCGTTGTCGGGAATGTTGCCGATCATCTCGACGCCGATGAACTCACGCTGCTGACGCCCGTTGAGGATGGCTTCGAATAGACGAACTTTGCCGCTGCCACCTGGCGTCAGCTTGACCTGCTTGGCGAGTTGATCCGTCACTTCCGAGATGGTCGCTGTCTTGGGCAAGAGGAACTGGTGCGGCGATTCCTCCTTGTTGTTGGCGCCCGTCCAGAAGATCTTGAGGTTGCGCTTGGTCTCGAGCTCGATGATGCTCACATCGAGAAGCTCATAGTACAGCAGCGATGCCTGGCCCTGGATGTAGCTTGGCGACACAATTTCGTTGACCGTCTGGTTGGCGGTGCGCTTGAGCACGGTCTTGGGCGAGCCGTTGGGGCCGTTGCCCGTGGTGAAGCGCAGCTTGAAGGGGTCGTGCTTGAGACGCTCGCCCGCTTTGGCCGCCATCATGTCGTACGTCATCTTTTTGCTGAGCGTCAGCTCGAACTCGGTCTTGTACTCGACGTCGTCGAAGCGCGGCTTGAAGAGCACCTTGATCTGGTTCTGCAAAAAGTCGTAGAACTGGATCGGATTCGAGTAGAGCGACTGCGACTCGTAGTCGTGCGCATCCTTCTCGGAAAGCTCGATCTGGAAGCAGATGACATCGCCATCCTGGATCTCACTCTGCGAAAACGTCGCCTTGGGCTTCATCTGCTCGATCATGCCCGGCTTGATCTCCTCAAACAGCTTGACTTGTGTGGTTGGCGGCCAGCGCATGAGCTCGTTGATGGTGGGCACCAGGTCGCCGACCTTCATGTGGCGCTGCACGTAGACACGTGAGACACCGAGCAGCGTCTGTCGCGACGTGTCAAAGTACTTGAGGAAGATCATCATCGACGGGTTGGCCTCGTTGCTGGGGAGGTCGCCGTTGACCACCTCGAGGAAGAGGCGCAGATCGTGCTGGCGCGAGGCCATGCGGTCGCGCACCGTCTCGAGCGTGAGGTTGGGGTCGTTCTCGGGCACCACAGTGTCTGGTCGCACCGTCTTGTTCTGGCGGTTGACCAGCACCCACATGCGGATGAGGTCCTCGGGCAAGTTGTACTGGGCCGCGATGCGCGACTTGAAGTTAAGATAGAGCTCGTTCTTGAGCACGCGGAAGGTGGGGAGATCGGTGGCAGGGAGGTTGCGCTCCTCGAACGTAGCGAGATCGAAACCTTGGTGGCCGCGGAACGTATCTTCGGTGATGAGCTTGACGGTCAGGTAGAGGTGCTGCTCCTCGCGCTCACGCTTGCGGGCCTCCATCTGGAGTCGCTCGTCCTCGAGTCGTTGACGCAGGTGTACGGGCGTGTCTTCTGGCGCCATGGGCTTGAGCACCTCGTCAATGTCGCGCTCGCGTACGTAGACGAGCATGTAAGCGTTGGTGAAGCGTTTCATGGCACGCACGGGCGCACGCGCGCCGATCTGGCCGGCGGGATGGCCGTTGGGGATCTCGCCTCCAAAGTTGTCTTCGAGCACCTCTTTCTCGGTAACGGGGGTGACGCGGTCGTCATCAAATTTGAACCACTTGCTGTCCTTCTCGGGCTTGAGCAGCGCAAAATAGTGCCCGCCGTGCAGATCACCCGAGTGGACGAGGACGCCGTGCAGCTTGTACTTCCAGTCCTCCTTGCTGAGCGGGGACTCCTTGTCGAGGTAGTCGGCGAGGTCGATCTCGAGCGGAAACTCGTGGCGGTCGTTGATTTTGACCATCGAGTCCTTTTCAATGTCGTACTCGAATCGCTTGAGCTGTAGGTGGAGGACGGGGGGGAACTTTTCAAAGATGACGCCCTTCTTGGCATCTTGCAGACCGTAGCCTTCGGCGTGATACTTGTTGTCGCCTTCGAGCATCTCGGTCTGAACGTAGTCCCGGAACGAGTCGGCGAGGTTGTTCATGCCCTTGACGTTGAGCTGGATGTCGTAAAAGTCCTCGGAGCGCGACGACTCGTAGTCGACGTTGACGCAGCGGAGATACGACTTCATCTTGCCAACGAAGAGACGAGAGATGGCGCCGTCGGCTGCAGTGCCCTTCATCTTGGTCTCGAGCTTCTCTTGAAGGACACGGTTGAACTCTTGGACATCGTGCTGCAAAAAGCTGTCGAGCGACTTCCAGCCGAACGACTTGGTGAGCTCGTTGGTGCCGACAGGCTGATCCGAGGTCTGCAGCAGGTAAAAGACACGTTGAAGCGCCAGTGCGACGCTGTCGGAAGGTACATCGCCTTCAGTGGGTATTTGATAAACGGCTTTGCGGAAGTAGTGTGTGCAGAAGAGCGACTGGAGCAGCGAGTTCATGTAGCAGGTGGCGCCTTGGTTCTTGAGGCCTACGTAACCGGTCTCCTTCTTCGAGTCGTAGTTGATGAAGTTGTGCCAGAGCACGCCCGTAGGATCCTTGAGGACGCGGACATAGGCGGTGACGTCGGCGCAGTCGTTTTCGATGATGGGTCGGCTGCGGCCGTCGGTGGGTACGGCGAGCTTGCGGAGTTCGTTGAAGCGGGTGAAGCCCCAGTCCATCTCCTCTGCGGTAAAGCGGTGGTGTGCTTGGCTGGTGGAGAAGATTGTGGGATCTTGTGGATTCGAGATGACGAGGGCAAATTGTGCGCAGACGTGCCAGCCCTCGGGACTGCCCTTGGGATCAGCATAGTCGAGATAGACCGAGACCATATCGTTAGGTTGGCCATTCGAGTTGCCGAAGGGGAAGAGGAGGATGCGCCAGCGATGACCACCGCACTCAAATTCTGGGCCGGTGATCCTCTTGTCTAGTGTTCGCCACCCTTTGATCTTCCACGTACAGACGGCAAAATCCTCCTCTTCTTGGCCGAGATCGGCGAGGTGCTTCTCGGCAAAGGCCTTGGCATCGTGAACAGACACCGGCTCCTCCACCTCCATGGGGCTGGCGTTCTTGTCCATGTCTGGATTGACCAGAGCGGTTGTCGGGTCGAGATGTGGGTCCATGGTGGTGGTGGATGTGATGGGGGGAGAAACAAACGGTACGAAACCCTCTATGAGTCTTCTGCGAAAGCTGGTTCGATCGTGACGATTCGATTGATGATGCTTTTCCGCACTGACACGGGACGGTCGGCGACGGACGATGGGCGACAGCCAGGACGATGTTGATTTGAAGAAAGCTACCCGCCTGCGGAGTCGATACGGGTTCCGAAAACCGGCGGTGATGCGGATCGGCCGTGTTTGAAAACAGCGCACGGATCAGATTACGATGTACGCTTCTAGAGCAAGGGAGACGTGATATGATTCGGTCGACACCGGATCGCTCGGGGCAGATCGACGAGCAAGTAGGGGCGATGGTGGTGGTGTGGAATCTGGCCGTGTTCAGAAAGCCAAGTCGAAAGACAGGAGAAGGATGGCAGTCGCGCCAGTGAGATTCGAAATGAATCAATGGAGCCAGCAGTCGCCGTTCGTAAAGATGGCCAAGTACGTGCGAGCCTCTTGCGACTGGGCTGTGGAAGGGCGTTGTCGGGGGGTGAAGGTGGGAGTGACGATGAAGGAGAGGAAAAGGACGGTGGAAAGATAGAAGAGGTGGTGACGACGGCCCAGCAAGACGAAAACGCTCGTGCGGCTGTGCGTCTTTTTTTTTCAGAGGATGCGAATGTAAAGGTGAGCGAGAGAAGAGAGCAAACTGGCTGGAAACAGGCTCTAGCTCACGCACGGCAAATGAGGACGTGGAGTGAGAGCAATGTTGCCTGGGTGCGTTGATCGAAGAAAACGAGATCAGGTCTGCAGGCAGACCGACCGACTCAGCAGACGGCAAACAGAAATACAGGAAGTGCAGGCGACCGGACAGTCTTCAGCACACAAGACAAAGTGTGACTGAGCCGCAAACAGACACGCCGTTGAGTGTGCGAAATGTGAAATCATCGTTAAAAAGTCGCTTCTGTCCTCTCTGGTTTGTGCGCAGACGGAAGACGAGGAAGGTGGTCAGAGCGGAGGTTGCAAAAGAAAAAATGGAAAGAAATTCGAGGCGGAACGGGTCAGTTTGCAGGCAGTAGCGAGCAGCACGGGCTGAGTCTGTGAGCTGAGAAGCGCACTTTTTTCGATTCAGATCATCCCAAGAGAGGGCTCGGCTGCCCAGCGCAGCAGCGTAGCCAACGTCGGCAGCTCGAGACGACATCATCCTGTGTCCCGGTTTGCTTGTTCTGGCAGCCCACGTCGCCCCGTCGTTGTGGGCTTCGTACGATCGACAACACACGGTAGGCATCCCGTGAATATGTTTAACGGCAATGGCTTGGCTTCATTTGTAGCCAAGAAGCAGCGAGGAAACACCACACGCCTAGCCTGTACATTCGGGGGAGGCCAACGGTCTTGTGAAGTGGTGATCGGCCAAGGAGTTTCGATGAGACCCCAAACGCCCGATCATCGCGATCGTTGCCTGTTCGACGTTGTTAGAGCGTTGTGAGGGTTCCTCTCGCTCTTCTCTTCCTCTTCGTAGGCCGTCTTTGGCTGAGGGGCGGCAGTATCCAAGAGACGCTCGTACAACCCACTACATCGATTCCGCTATGAACCTGTAGTTGCGACGACGGACGCTCAAGAAGGGCTTTTGGTGTCGTATGCTCATTGATGGTCATCGAGTCGCCCAGGCACGTCTGGTAGGACTGGGGTTTGGTTTGCAAGCTTTCTACGGAAAATGTGGCAAAGAAAAGGAGGTACCAAAAAGGATGGAAGTATCACTCGGTTGTTAGCCCCCACTTTGCAACATTAAGTTTGAATTTCAACACGCGCAAGCTCCATTGAAGCGCGACGAATACCTGCATGCCTCCTTGCATAGAACACGCCCGGTTGCCGGATGGTTGCAAGTGTACAAAGAGCAACGAGAGCTGAAGCGAAGAGAAGCACAAGACTAGGCCTGGCTGGCACGAGCAAGGATCGACGAGGTGCAGCGCAGCCTGGAAGCGAAAAAAGCTGAGGGGGAGAAGCCGAGTGCAGTTTGGCGACAGGACCATGGAAACCTTGCAGTGGCTGCACCCACTCTCCCTGAGCAACCCCTCGACGTCCGCAAACGACACTCTTCATGCCACCTTTCTAGTCCAGGCTTCTCGATCGATGCTAGTTTTTAGGCTGGGAAGCCCATCGCGTTGATCTCGTCTTTCCCGACTGTCTCGTATATAGAATCATCGGACACCAGCAACCTGGCCAAAGTCCGAGGCGGTTCGCAGCGAACGGCAGGCAGCCAGCTGGCAAAGGTCCCTCACTGTGCTGAAATGCGCGAGGAGCGGGGCCATGCCTGGGTCGCGCCACATGCGTTTTGCATTTCGAAACCGACAGCAAAGTATGCTCAGGCGCAGACGGCCGACTTGATCTGCAGAGCTTCCCACGCTTTCCGAGCTCGACTCCGGCGGTGGCACGTCTTGCGTGCACCAGACGGTAGCACACGGATCATGCTATGCCAGATCTTCGACGGCCTTGCAGCGTATCAGGATGCTGAGGTTGTCCGCCCCTTTTGATTGCCTTGCTTGTTGCTTGCCTTGCTTGATTAATTGGTTGCCAGGGAGAGGGCCTCCTGCAACAAGCGTGGGCAGGCATTGGCAAGGAAGAGAGGGTGCGGTTCAAGGGCTCATGCGAAAATCGGGAGCGTGGCTTGGCGTGCGGGCATGTCGACAGAACCATGGCGATCACGGCGATCAGAGGCGGCGCGCAGAAGGTCGATCCTTTGGCCATTCCAATCTTACTCATTGTACGTCCCGCAGGTCCACTACCAGCAGCTGTTCCACGGTCGTTGGAAATGGATGACGTGGGTGCGGAGCGCCATCCTGCGCATGCGCTCCGGACACGAGCTGCACGCGACGCCGAAGGCCGAGTTGGACAGGTCGCTGGCAATTTTTCTGCTTTCGAATTTCAGTCACCCACACCTTTGCAGAGGGACTGGGCGCGTCCGAGCTGCGTTTTCGCGCCGAGACCCTTGTCAACTCTGCCCGCTCACTCTCATCCTCGCTCTCTCTTTATAGCAGTCGTGGACAAAGCCAAGCCAACGCGAGGTAGCAGAGACCGACTTGGTCTCGACGGCGGTTATCCATGCCAGCTTGTGCTCCGCTCGGACTGTGCTGCAGCCTGCCACGCTCTGAATGGCTCTCGACGTCCCACCAACGTGGCTCGTGACTTGTAGCACGGGTCCCGTTTTGTGCTTTCCATCTCAAGTCTGGAGCCATCTGAATTCGAAGCGGCCTCGTCATGGCAGCTGTCGATACTACAGAGCATCTTCATTGCAGCCAGTAAGCTGTTTCGAAGCGCGATCGACGTGCGATAACATGGAGCTCGGCTCTCAAGCCACGGGATCCATTGAAGAGATAAAAAGGAAAGTAAGGAGAGAAGAGGAGAAGAGGCCCACAAATAAAATTTCCTGTTAGTCGGGCTGCTTCCGAAGAGCGTGACTTTTTGTTTTGACAGGCCGGGCAAAAGACGAGTGTGTGTATGTTTCATCTCGTATGCAGCTCGCATCGGCTGCGCAGCTGGCCTTCGCTTGAAGATCTTGCCAACGTTCCTGTGCTTGAATGCATGCCTCTCGGCCTTGAGCTCGCTGACCTTGATAGAAAGGAAGCTTGATCCTGTGTGTGTCTGTTGACGGCTGCAAGTGAGTCTGCAATGCAAATGACCGACCGAGGCTAGCATTGGCAAAGGCGCTGCACACCGTTCGAGGCACCTCGGTTTGCTCACGCTCGACTGCATATCCCTTTGCACCTTTCTCCGCTCCTGTTTCCTCGCTCCTGCTCTCCGCTCGTCGATCTCTGCAGCTGTCTGTCTCACTCCGTCTTCCTCCTCCTCCTCATCCTACTCCTTCAGCAGCAGCAGCTTGGCGTCAGAGCGCAACCGTGTTCTAATTGCCGACCGAGTGGCCGACCGACCGACTGACCGACTGACCGACCCAGCAAACGAACGAACCAGTCGAGCCACTTGGCAACGGCGCTCATCTCTTCCTTGCTCTCACTCTCGCACATCAAATCCGACGTACTGGTAGCTACTCGCGTCCCTTGGTCGTCGTTAAGCCTCGTGCTCGCTTCTCATCGCTTCTTTTCGCCACGGCTTGGTCCACTCTCCGTCGTCGTCGTCATCTTGGTTCCCTTCCACCATCTACGCGTCTCTCCATCTCTCTCCCCTCTCCATATCGTTCCCCTCTCCCGACCCCTCTTGCTCCCCGTATTTCCCATATCAACTCGATCTCACTCTTTTACAGGTCGTCTTCTCACACTCTCTTTTCGCGACGTTTCAATCCTACTCCAACAACCTCGACGTTCTTTGCAGCTTTCTCGTGACCTTTTCAGGATCGACTCTGTTGCCTTGTTCATCGAACCAACTGTCTTTTCTTGCTACTCCCCCTCGGCTCTGAATCCAACTACGTTCTCTACTTCTACGCACAACCTTTGGCAGTTTCAATCAACCTAAACTGTCCAACCAGAAACATCTCGAGTTGGACGCTAGTCGCACACGCACATTCTCGCTTGCTTGACACACACACAACCGACACGATGCGCACATCACAAGCTATCAAGGTGGCTGCCATCGCGGCACCCGCCGTGCTTCTCGCCGCTGCCACGGCCCAGGCCGCCTCGGACTCGTGCATCAGTCTCCAGGGCAGTTCCATGTGCCCCTCGTTCCAGACCAACTTCATCAAGCCCAGCAACCTGTCGAGCGAGTTCAGCTTTTTCAACACGGTCACCGACGTGACCTCCTTTGACAGCCTCTTCCAGCACTACCTCACTTCGTAAGTCATGACCGCACTCGAACTTGGTTCGCGGAAAAGCCTGGCTGACCTCTTGCATTCCCCCCCTGCACGCACCTCATCACACCACAGTCAAAATGGCTACTACTCGGACAAGATCCAGGACGGTCTTGGATGCAACACCACCCTTGCACAGAACGTCACACTTCAATGGCAGCAGACCGTCTTCTGTTCGCAATTCTCGCAGGCCTCGTACGAGTCTGGATGCACTTCTGAAACAACACCCACCCTCGTCTGCCAGGAGACGTGCAACCAGTTTGCATCCTCCGAGGAGGACGTGGTGGACAACACGGCCTACTGCCGGTCCACCAATGAGCTCAACACTTTCCAGCGCAGTGTTCGATCCGACACGCTCTCCAATGACTACTTTACCTGCACCGACTACAGCTCCCTCGCCACCACCAACGTCAACTCGTGCGTCACCGGTATCGAGAACGAAGGAAGCTGTGGCTTTGGCTACTCGACCGACCAGCTCTGTGCCTTTTGCGATCCCTCGGGCGGTGTCACTCCCCCTCCCTGCTGCTACGAATCGCGTACCGACCTCTCGCAGTGCTCGCAGTGGGGCCACCCTCTCGCTGCCACTATCCGCCCTACCACCACCGTCGCCACCAACGTGCCCGGAGCCGCTCAGAGCACCGCTGGTACTGCCTCGGGCTCGGCTGCTGCCAACTCAGCCACCGTCACTGGCGCTGCTACTGGCACTGCTTCGGGCTCCAAGAGCGGTGCAGCCGCTTCTTCCACCTCGAGCAACAAGAACGGCGGCGTTTCGGGCGCCAACATGGCTCCGGATGGCCAACAGCTCGTCAGCTCGGACGACAGGGTGTTTAGTAAGGGTCAGCTTGCAGGTATCATTGCCGGCTGCTGTGTGGGTGCTGCGTTGCTCGGTGCGCTCATTGCTCTGCTCTGCCTGCGCAGGCGAGGCGAGAAGGGCGACACGGAGAAGAACACGGTCTACGGCGGCGCTGCCAACGAGAGCCACGTCGAGCGCCCCTGGATGCAGAGCGAGGAGGCCATGGTCAAGTCGCCCGAGCTCGGTCGTCCTTCGACGGATGCCAAGTTTGCCGGTGCTGCGGGTGTCGGTGCTCTCGCTGGCGCAGGAGGCGCAGCTGCTGTAGGCGCTGCTGCGGGCAAGGGTCGCGACTCGGTCGACGAGCGTCCCAACAGCGCGATGAGCGGCGAAACGGGCACCGATGGACGCGGTACTACGATCCCTGCCGTAAAGGACCAGTACTCGTCGCACGACATCTGCCCAGGAGAAACGGTCGTCGCCATCTACCCGTACAACGCCACGCTCAACGACGAGATCACGCTCCAGCCCGACGATGTGGTGACTGTTCAGCGTCTGTACGACGACGGATGGGCGCTGGGTCGTACCGAGTCTGGCGGCGAGGGTGCCTTCCCGTTGGTCTGCGTCACTTCGACAAAAGGCGGTACTTCTGGCTCGGGTGAGAACCTGAGTGGGGGGATGACCAGCGGTAATGATGGAAACGTCACTTCGTCAGCAGACGGTGCCGTAACCGCTGAGGAGGGTCCTTAGAGGGCTTCTCCACTGCTTGTGTATTTCTGTCCTTCGCCTCTCGGTCACCGTTCCTTCCCGTCCCTCCTCCTTACCCTCTAGACTTTCTCTTCTCGCCGCTTGCTTGCCAGCGATGCGTGCGCGCTACAGCCCTTTCCTTCCTTCTCATCCACCTATCTGCTCCATCTTTCTCCCTCTTTCCCTCCTTTCCTGGTGATTCTTATGCCCGTTGTTTGTTCCCAGCTTTATCTGCCCAGAGCGCGATGCCCCCTGCCTCCCCCTACGTACCCCTTCTCTCCCGCTTGGTGGGCTCACGATGCCGTTGCGGCGTCGTCTCAGAGACCCCAAGTTTTCGTTCTCGATAGGGCGTGCATTCGGCTTTGCTCGGATTCTGCTGGTTGGTTCCGTTTCTCCCTTCCTTTCTCTCTCTCTCCGCTATCTGTCATGGAATCCCTTCGTATCCCTAACATACTGTAGCTTCTGTTGTACCCGCCTCTCCCCACCCACGACGTGTTGAGCTCGTCTCTCCTTTGTTTCTATGTGCGTATTGTCAGAGATTCTCCACCCTCCCCCTCGCCCTCAGTTGGAATTCTCAGCTTCTATCCTTTCCCCCACACGGGTCTGCGTGACGAATCGGATTGGAGTGTGTGTGTGCGAGTACAAATACAAGGAGCGCTTCCGTGGGCGGCGCTCGCTGAGGCGGTCAAAAGTTATAGATGGGCAGGATGCGATGCAGTTGCAGCGGCTGTCTGCACAACGGGCACTCGGGCTTCTCGGCGATCCAGGCGGTGATGCAGGCCCAATCGAAGCAGTGTCCGCACTCGGTCACCGCCGAAGAGCCGCGGTGTGGGGAGCGCTGGTCCATGCACAGCGTGCACTGCAGCGTGCTCTGTGCGTTGGTGGATGCGGCCGAGGTGTTGAGTTTCGCGATCGCAACCGCGTCGCTTTCCTTTTCGGTGTCTGAATCGGGGAGGTGCGGATAGAGCAGTTCGACATGGGGGCTGTCTGGTTGCGTTTGTGTTGGCGCAGCGAGGCGTTTTGCAGGTTGCGAAGCGTGCGAGAAGACGCTCCTGTCGATGACGACTGTTGTCGCCGGGTCGACTGCGTTTCGGGTGGAGGGCTTTTCAGAGGAAGCGTCGGCGTCGTGCGTGTCGGCATCCGCCTGTTTCGCTCTCCGCCTGCGCCCCCTCAGCTCCATCAGCAGCTTGAGCGAAAGCTGGACGCCCAACAGCACACCGAGCACCTCATACGACGGCGGCTGGTACCCCTGCTGCTTGGGATACGTCGATATATACGTAACCCCCGTCAACCTCTGCGCAGCGCTGTAGAACTTGCCGCCCAAGTAAAACAGCATCAAGTGCGCAGCCGACAGGTACGCCAGCCAGCCATCCTGCGACTGGAGCGTTTCGAGCGGCGGCAGTGTCTTGCTCAACCACGTGACCAGCCTTCTGTGTGCGGTGATGTGTGCAGAGGCGTCAAACGCTTTGTCTAGCGCACGGGCTCTGGCGCGTGCCCTCGCCTCTGCTGCCTCGAGCTTTTCACGCGTCGATACGGAGTAGCGGCGGAGGGCAGCGTACAGTTTGGTGAGCGTGTAGGGGCCGAGAACGTGCAGCAGGATCCAGGCGAGGCGTTTGGGGAGCGTGACGATGCGACCGGTGCGCACATCTTTTGGGATACTGTTGACGTATTCCTCGCCCAGCGTCTGACCACCGCGTCCGTCACCCATGCCCGGTATTGAGGATGTTGAGAGCAGGTAGTATCCCAGAGCGCCGACGAGAGAGATGGATGATACATGCGAATGCTGCACACGTGTGCCGAAGAGCGAGCGCACCACGTCCGAAACCTGCGATGTGAATAGGTCCTTGTAGTACGTGTCCTTCTGATAGGCTCGCACGATCTCGGGCTGTGCTGCTGCGGGAAAGCTGAATCGCGATTGAGGGCGGTAGGCCGGGGCTGAGGTTTCTGTGGTAGGGTTGCTACTCGAGGCGGCAGCGGTTGGAGTGTGTGGCTGGGTGGACGACGAGGATGGCCCTGCAACGGCACTGCCACCACCCGCAGCAGCAGGAGTTGTGTCGTCTGCCATGATTGATCGTCTCGTAGAGGGCAGGGAGTGAGAAAGACAGCAGAATGAAGTACGAGGCGGCTAGGAACTTCTGTGCCTGGAAGTTTGGAGGACGGTCAAGGTGCAGAAGCGGGTTGGATGGCAGCAAAAGAGCGGATGGTGTTGAGCGCAGAATCTGAGTGGATGTGGAGAAGATCAGGCTTTCAGCGGCGACTGACTTGCGTTTCCAGAGCTGTCGAACCGGAAGCGCTCCTTCCCCACAACCGGCTGATAATTCGAAATCAATGTTCTGCACAGTAGAACTAACATTGATCATTACTCGTGAAAATCCTGGGAACAGCGCGATCCGCGATCCGCGGCCCGCTCTCCTCTGCGACTGCTTAAGTCCATTCAGCAACTGTCCATTAGCTGCTCCCTTTCCGCGGTGCAGTCCAAACCCTATGCCCATCCCATCCTTGTGCTATCGAAGATGACAACGTAGGTGCAAGGATCATTGCCGCCATCGCTCGTGAGCACATAGAACGAAGTGTGAGAGTGATGAGAGGGTGTGGATTGGCGACGACTATTCGTAATGTGGAGCTTTCGATGCCGTCATTTCTTCGTCTTGAGACCACACGCGATTTTCACTCCGTCTTGCTACACCGCCCTACCTGGGAAGCAAGCAAAAAGTGCCAGGACAGTCTCCACGCTGATTGTTGCCGATAGCGCTCCAAGCAATCGCAACCAGCGGCTGCTTCTATTTGCTTTTGGACTGTGGTGTTTGGTGTTTCGTGATCGTGTGATCGCGAGAGGGTGCGAAAATGCTTAAAACCGAATCTCCGAGCCTAAGGCGTGGTGTGCTGCACCAGTAGAATCTATGCAAGGTGCGGTCAATGCGTGTGGTTCCCCTCCCCACTTCGGCTGCCGAAAAGCACCGTTGTGGGTCTTCCAGAGCAGATCACGGCATTCGACGTCTAGATTCTGACAGCCAACCACACAGCAGCACAGCACGCGAAAGGCACTAAGCACGCGGATCAGCATTTGTCCTCCGCTCTCTGAGACTCGCTTCATGCCCTCCGCGTTCGGTGGCTCTCGAGAAGAAAGTTCTTCTGTGGCGGACCGTGTTCTTCGAGGGCTACACTCTGATTTCTCGCGTGCCTGCATGCGTTATATATAGAAGCTATCCCTCTCTAGATTGTGTCACCCCTCCAAAACCCAAACCTATTCTTCCCACCACAGCAACGTCTATCCAGACTCACACAGTCCCACCCATACACACTTGTTCGCCATGTCTCTGCCCCAAGCCACGCAAGCGTTCCTCTCGCACCTCGCTGTACGCCGCAGCACCTACACTCTCGCCAAGACCCCCGCGGTGCTTGACGCGGACCAGATCCAAACCATCCTGAGCAAGATCCTGCGCGAGTCGCCCTCGTCGTTCAACTCCAAGTCGCCGCGCCTTTTGCTGCTGCTCGGTGCGGACCACGACGAGTACTGGTCCAAGACTGTCCCCGACGCCCTCACCGCTGCCGTCAAGTCGCAGGGTGGAGACGACCAGGCGGTTGCAGGCGCTGTCGGCCGTCTGGACCTCTTCAAGCCCGCTTTCGGCACCGTGGTCTTCTTCGAGTCCAACGCGGCAGTCAAGGCGCTCCAGGAAAAGCTCCCGCAGTACGCCGACAACTTCCCCGTGTGGTCCGAACACGCTTCCGCCATTGCCCAGACCAACACCTGGGTCGCCCTCACCAACGCCGGCTACGGTGCCAACCTGCAGCACTACGGAAATTTGACCCAAGCTTCGCTCAAGAAGAAGTACAACTTGCCCGAGGACTGGAGCTTCAAGGCTGAACTTGTCTTTGGTGCGAAGACGGAAGAGCCCAAGCCCAAGGAGTACAACGAGGAGGAGGAGAACAAGGACAGGCTCAAGGTGTTTGGCGCTTAGAGAGGCATCGCTGCCGATAGAGCCCAGTGCTTAGATCGCGTTCTGAACTTGAACATTGTGACAACCCTTTCCGACGAGTGAAGGCTCTGTGTGTGTGTATGTGTGTCTGATCAGTGTTCGCTCCAGTTGAGTTTAGCGATGCAACCTGGTCCCGTTGGCGCTCAAACACAGTAGCATCTCAATCAACCACACACAATTTGTGATCGAACCGTCTCAAGAGGAAGTTGTAGCATTCCACAGAGACCTACATCGCTTTTATGAGAGAAAGACAGCGCTGCAAGTCGAACCATGTACAGCATGTTTGCAAGCTTCAGGAGCGTAATCAAGGCTCGAGCGAGGCGGGGAAGTTGTTGTTTTCCCTCTGCTCGTCCCACTTTGCGATCTGTTATGCGAGAAGGGTTGGGTGAGAAGAGATGAAGTTGAGTCAGCGATAGGTTTTCTTGGCGGGACCCAGGACAGGATGGACAGATGGACAGAAGGACGGCGGAAGTCGCAAGGGCGGTGAAGCGTGATTTGCGGACCAGGTTAATTTGTCGAGGTGTAGTTGTGCTGCGAATGCTGGTGGTTGAGATACTGCCATAAGATGCAACCAGTACTGTGACCATTGAACCGCGCTGCTTGGTCCCGGGCTAGATGGACGGGGTAAGATCGAACAGCGAGACATTTTCGCCTGTCTTCCAGCCAATTGGTCGTCCGCGCAATCCACGGTCCCTTCAGCTCCTCCGAACAAGCTACCTCAACGAGCTTTGAACCTGAATTCATGGCTGCAAGGAGCGAGTTGACAGATTGCTTGCACTGGTTCCGAAAAAAAGCTGCCAGTTTCCGGTACACTGTGAAACCTATCCGGCAGGGCGTTGCGGCCATAAGGCATGGGCTTGCTGCTAGGTCCATCGGGAGAGGTGTGGTACCCATCATCACAAATGTGACCCTCCGATGCTTGAGTGCGTGGCGTCGAGTTGGCATGCATCATCTGATCGACTGGTGCGAGTGTCGTCCTTATCCTTGTGTATTCTGGGCGGCGTTTACGTGGCGAGCTGCTATGTTGACCTTCTCGACAGTAAAAGAGCCAGTGTTCCAGTAGTCGGGTGCGCTGTGCTGACCTCGTTGATAGCCGCCATCCTTAATGTCCATCTCTTGTCCAAATCGCAGAAAGAAATACTCACCCACTCGTTAGGGCACAAAGAGTGGTAGGCGCGGAAGAACTGCTTGCAGGGCACAAACTCCTCACCCTTGGCGTTGACACATCGGTGGTAGTCGACGTAGCTGACGATTTCCAACAAAAAGATTACAAGGTTGAAGTCAGCCACCTTGCTTAACCGGCATGCATTTCTCCTCTCGTTCTCTTGGACGCAAGGTTGCCCGTTGCAACAACTTACTTTTGCCAGCAGTGCTTGGTCTGGTTCTGGTTGGGGAAACGCGCGTCGAACGAGGCGGTCTGGAGGGTGAAGGACTTCTGCTCGGTGTCGGACATGTTGGGCGAGAACGAGTTTGGGTGACGTGAACACGGATGTGATGGTTCAAGATCAAGGAGGATGGCAGACTAGAGAAATTGATGGCGACCAAGCGATGTTGCTGCTTTTAGAAGTTTGACAGCCATTCGCTCTCTCGCTTGAGGTCTCTCTGCCGAGGGAAGCGATGAGCGAGCGGGAGAGCGGCGGCGTAGCTAACCAAGTAAATCTCGATTTTGCCCTTGATTTCCTGTTTCCTTCTTCACACACCAGACGGCTGAAGTCGGATTTTCAATCACCATTCTCACGCACGGAAGGCTTGCGTTTGCCATCGGTTCCGAGCGAAAAGAGAAGAGACGGGCAGCAACTCGAAGCGGCTCTAACACTCTGGCGGCTCGAAATTTGCCTCCACCTTTTACACGCTGGACCCTGGCTGGGTGCTTGGCTGCAGCCTCGAACCTTCGATGGGCAGAGATTCTAGCTTTCTTCCATCCCGCCCTTCATTGACACCTTAGTCAAGATCATGGACTTCCTCAAAGCAGAGATCGCCAACAAGCGCAAGGCCGCCGAGCTCGCCTCTGCTTCGTCGGTGGCCAGCACATCAGCTTCTGGCTCGGCTGACGCACCACAACCACCCACCAAGTACATGCGTAGAGGCGATCTCGAAAAACTGCGCGAACAGCAACAACGATCCGCATCTCCCTCGTCTTCCTCTTCCTCTTCGCCAGCTAAGCGTCTCAAATCGACTCCTCCTGTCACCACAGATGCAGCATCCTCACCTGATCCTGCCCCTCAAGGCATGAGCACAGCGACACGAGATGCACTGGAAACGGCAGCGGGTGAGGTGGAGCGAGAAAAGTTCAACGTGTCCAACGACGAGGCGATTCGTCGGCTGCGTGCAAAGGGCGAACCGATCCGGCTGTTTGGAGAGTCGGACAAAGAGCGAAGGCTGCGATTGAGAGCGCTCGAGCTGATCGAAGAGAAAGGCGGTGGAGCATTGGGTCAGAACGATTTTCGCAATGCGTTGCAGAGCGCCGAAAGTGCCACGGCGCTCGAGTTACTCGAGAAGCGCAACGCGGCTAGCAAGCGGAAAGCAGAACAAGCTCGAATGGAGGCGCTGCAGAAGGATGCCGCTACGGTGGCTGCGGTAGGCGATGCCGACAAAGCGCGGCAGGGCGATGCCAGCGGCGACACGGAGGCTCCAGCCGAAGGATCAAAGACACCCTCACGCCAAGGCGTCGGCATGGATAGCCTGCTCGACCTCAACCTCATCAAGACCGACATCGACCGCGTCTACCCGATCATCTACTACACTCTCAAAGGTCTCCTGCAGGAATGGGCCGACACGCTCGCCGCCCGCCCAGACGAAGTCAAACACACGATGCAAGGCAAACTCGCCGCGGCCACCCAAGTGCAGTCCGCCGACTACCTCAAGCCGCTCTTCAAGAAATTGCGCAAAAGAGCGCTGACGCCGGACGTGCTCATGCGCATCGCTGAGATCGTCCACTACATGCAGCGTCGCCAGTACCGCACTGCCAACGACTCGTATCTCCAGCTGTCGATCGGCAACGCGCCCTGGCCGATCGGAGTCACGATGGTCGGAATCCACGAGAGGTCCGGGAGAGAGAAGATCTTCAGCAGCAATGTCGCGCATGTGCTGAACGACGAGGTGTCGCGCAAGTACATTCAGAGCTTGAAGAGGCTCATGACGTTTGCGCAGACAAAGTATCCGCCGGAGGATATCAGTATGATGATGGGCTAAGGATGGCAGACAGAGATGTCTTTCGTTGTGCTCTTGTTACGTGCGCATTCAAGCATGCCCCTCATCCGCAGTCGCTCATCGATGATCACACCACAGAATACCCACGCCCTGTGCTCAGCATGCAAAGCACATGCAATTGATAAAACTCGCGACTGCGCGAATACAAAGCCAACACCCACCCAACGACTGTGCCTGCGTGACTTCCCACAAACTGTGAACCTCGGCTTTTAACGACCTCCAAACAGGAAGGCAGGCGACTGACCGCGCCAGTTGGCCTCTGCCTGACCGTTGAGGCCATTGAGGTGTTTGGGCGGGGGCAAGGGGGAGCCGCCTTTGGCCAGCGGTGTCGTTGCTGCTGATGGCTGGCCAGCCGAGGTGGAGGGAGCAGCGGCGGTCGGTGTGGGTGTAGGCGTTCCCGGCGCGGGGGAGACGTTTGCTGGCGCTGAATTGACGTTGCTTGTGGCGGGTGCAGCTGACGGTGTGCCTGCCTTGCTCACCACCTTCTCTGCTCCCGCTGTTGTCGGCCCGGAGCCAGTACCTGTAGCGCCTGCAGCCGCAGGAGCATCGACTTTCTTCTCGTACCCGCGATCCTCGCCTCCGTAAAACACGGGGATGCTCCATGGTCTCCCGCCCATACTCAAGATCTCCCTCTTGGCCTTGACCCATCTGCGCGGCTGCCTAGCGTTCCTCTCCAACGGGATTACCGCCTGGAACGCCGTGGGGATCCTCGCGATCGGCTGCACGGGCGGGCCGCCACGCGAGCTCGGCAGCGGCGGATACCTGAAACCAGGATTCTTGGCTGTTCCCGCTTTCGCGCTCAGGTCGCCCGTAAACGTCTGTCCGCCCGGGCCGGAGACGATCTTGATCGACGTCGGACCGGTTGCGCTTGCGATGTGCGATGGCCGAGCAGCAGCCGTGTGGGAAGCCGGGGTGGAGGCTTTGCTGCTCGACTCGGCTGCTGTTGCTGCGGCGGAGAGGTTGGCGATGGACTTGGGTCTGGGCAGGGTGGTGGTAGGGAGCGGGGTGCTGCCGGTGGACGGGGTGGGCGTTTCTGCTTTGATCGGTGCTGGGGATGCAGCAGCAGGCGACGAGCGTGCAGCGGCTGTATTGCCAAAGGTCGCGGGCGTCGTCTCTGCCGGTGGGAGCTCGTATACGGGTTTCTGACCTTTGGTCAGGCCTTTCCTCCAACCGCGACCTGGTCCGGCAGCGCCTCGTGCCTTGGCTGTCTTTCTTCTTTTTGCTGCGGGTAGCGCATCCAATTCTTCGACCGACATGGCTTGCACCTGTGCAATTCGAGCCAGGTTGCCGCGCTTGGCCAGCCTGTTCGCTCCGGAATGCGGGCTCGCCGAACCATCGTTCGAGGGGGAAGCGGACGAGCTTGCGCCGGGTCCTTTCGAGGGTCGCGACTTGAGTGTGATGCTCCTGCGCTTGAGCGTTGAGGGTGAGGCAGTTTTGGAAAGCGCATCGTCCTCTGCGTCGAGTTCGTCAAGCTCGTCCAATTCGTCGGCTTCTTCATCTTGGTCCCCCTCTTGATCATCGTCGTCGAGCTCTTCAGCGTCCGAGGCGTCGTGGCGGGTAGGGGTGTTGGTGTAGTCGGGTGTGGTGCCGTCGCGCAACGGAGTCGTCGGCTCGTCGTCGTCCGAATAGTCCGGTGCGCTGCGCATTGGGTTAGGGTTGCTAAGAGGGGTGGAGGTCTCGCGCGGTGCGGACGAGAGGGGGACTCGTAACTTGACCTTGACCATGGTGCAGCTGTTTGGGGATGCTGGTGGTGGTGATTGTGGTTGCAGCGATGATGAGTGTCGAATGCAATATCAGAGGGATGCCTGAGACGCGGCTGTTGTCGAGGTTTGCTGCAGAAGGATCTGTGGGTCAATGATGTGAGCGTGATGCACCGGTCTGCCGATCGGTTCTTGATATTGGTTCGGTTGGTGGCGATGCAGCGATGCGTTGGATGATGGTTGTGTGAAGGACTGAGCGATGGCATGCGCTGCGCGGTTGGGGCCTGCGCTTCTGAGTGTGCGTGTGAGGTTGAGACGATCAACGTTTGATACAAATGCTCAATGCCCAATCCTCAAGGCCCTGTTTGTGAAAACAAGCTTAAAATTGCATGTTCCCAAGTCATCATCCGCTTTGAAATCAGCATTCGAAAGTCGTCTTTCCACACGGCGCCTCTGTAACGCCGCGTCTATTTCAGCGTGCTTTTCTCTCGCACGACCTTCCATCGTCCAGCAGGGCATCGCCACACCGCCTGCTTCCATCGATTCATTCTGGCTTCACACGGCGAAGCTGCTGGGACCAGTCTGAGCTTGGTACGTTTTGGTAGAGAATAGGATAAAGTACAGTGAAATTATGTTGAAAGCTTCGACCTTTCGATCAAGAGCGACACGGGTATAAATGAAGATGCCTTGCCTTGGTCCGGGCTGCGGGCTAGTATTGCTGTCTTGTCGAGTAGTCTGTGAGGCAAAGGGGCAAAGGATGGAAAGGTGAGTCAACGCTCATTCGTTCAGTGAAGATAGGAGGATGGTCCAGCTTACCTTTGGGGCTGATGACGAGACCTCGGCCCTTGCTCGCGCCTCTGTACACCACTTCGACGATGTCGATGAGTTCTTGACGGTCCGTGATGGCCCAGTTACTGCCAGTCATCAATATCAATCCGGTCAAGTTGTGGTCAGTAAACACTTTCAGCTCTTCTCGCTGCAATTTGTATCCAACTTACATCTTGTTGTTGTTGCCCGTCCCCAGATCAATCATGATGTGTTTGTTGCGGTAAAAGAACATGGTGGAACAAGGATCGTAGAGCTCGTACATCTTGTTGAAGTCAGGCACTTGGGTGATGTCCACAAGGTACACCACGGCAAACTTTTGCACCGCCGTCGAAATCTTGTAGAGCGTTTCGTCCATTTCCATGCACACCGGGTCGGTGTCGTGACCGAAGCGGATAATGACCACGCGGTCTTCCTCGGACAGGATCGCCTGGTCTACGTGCCAGCCCGTAGGCAAATGTGGTAGGAAGTACGACATCTTGATGCCAATACCGTCACCGTCGACCTCGAGGAGAAAGAAAGAGAGATCAGCAGATTTGCAGAGAGTGAGGACGAGAAGAAACGAGGAAAGCGTGTGGAAAATGGAGATGTGGAGCTGCGCACTTGTTTCGGAAAACGGAGAACGCGGGCCGCTTTCTTCGCGAGTCCAAACACACACGACACCGCTTCCTTAGCAGTGGACCAGCAGAACACACCACACCAAAGAGCCATGCCGCACCCAGCAACACGTTCCAGACGCCTCCAGAGCAATGTGACGAGCCAACTCAGCTTTCGATGGAGTTGTGGGGGACTAATAGTACAAAGATTGACGCCTCGACGCGAGAGACCGGCGCGCGCCTTGCCGATTAGCTCTGCGCTGGAGATCGACTGCGTTTGCGATCCTCCTCCTTTACGTGGATGGGCGGTCTTGGATTGGGCTTGTAGTCCGATAGCATCTCGCCTTCCTCTTCTTTCACCTCGCCCTCTTCCCCACCACGCTTGGCGTCCGAGTCCGTGTCTGCGGCCTCCGCTCGCTGTTCGCGTGTTTGCTTGCGCTCTCTGTCACGACGTTCCCTCTCTCGCTCGAAATCGCGCTCGCGTTCGCGATCCCTATTTGACAGTGTCGCGTTGAGACTGGATCCATTAGCGGTCCCTGCTGTCCCCTGTGACGCTACCGCTGCTGCTGTCGCTGAGGTTGGGCGACCATTCGCAGCGCCTCCATTGCTGTGCTGTCCACCTCCTGCTGATCCTGCCGGCATTCCCATGGGTGGCGGGTTGGGGTTGCGTCTCCTCTCTTCAAACTCGCCAATCATTTCCCTCAGCCGCAAATAGCCCAAGTGCATCTTGCCTCCGAAGTGGTCCGCCAACCTTCGATCCGAGTCCAAGATGGATAGGTAGGCGCCGCACACATCGCAGACGCGCAACTTTTGGTGCCCACTCGCTCCCGAGTTTTCCTGTGCGTTGTGCAGCTCCTTCTCCTTCTGCGCCTTTTCCTCCTTGAGCGCGTCAGCTTTGGCCAGCTCAGCAAGCGACTCTTCGATCTGCCCTTGCTCTCCCAGTGCTTCCACTTCGGCCATGACCGCAGCCAGCGCCGTCTCGATTTCGGAAATCTCGCGGTTCATGCTGGCAAAGCGTGCCAGCTCTTCGGGTGTTTGTTCGAGGCGGCGCTTGTTGGCTGCAATCTTGCGGTCGATATCCGAGACGAACGAGAAGATGTTGTGCTCGTGTTCGCGTTCGAATTCGGGGAAGCGTTCGCCCGCGGCAAGCGCTTTGAGGTATTCCTCCTTGTACTTTGGTGTATGCGATTTGGGGCATGGGCCTAGATCCACTTTCTGTTGAGAGGCAAGGGAGGCAACAGAGATGGAGGGAAATTCAGCAAAAGCCACAACTTGCAATTCGGCGCACTGTTGCAAATCTTACAGTATTGGCAAACAAGTCATGAGGGCAGGTGCCACAGAGAAAGTTGCGGCACACCTTGACATCAGTGAAATGGAGATTCGCCGTAGGTGCACCCATTGCTGTTGATAGACAGTGGAGTGCAGAGAATAGTGTCAGTATATCGAAGTCTAAGGGAAGCGCTCCGTTCGCAAGGCCAAGTCAATATATTCACCTTCTGGCCCCATGAGCTTCTCGAGCAGCATGCGCTGCACCTCGGCCTTGCGACCCATCGTGATTAAAGGCCCGAAGCTTGTGTCGATATGGCTCGGTGACTTGCTGATGGTCGCTTCGAGGAGATAGAGAGGCAAGGGAGGCGGGCCTAGTCGCGCGGCAGGTAGTAGATGCTTGAACAAAGTGAAAGAAGAGGAGCAACTCGACGTTCTGATGCCTGGACCTCGGCTTGAAGGTGCAGACTCGCGCTTCCGATTCCCGAATTCAGCTTGAGAATTTTTGGATGAATTCCGTGATTTGCTGTTGCTGTTGCTGTGGCACACGACTGAGCTTCACAAGCAATGATCGATCCTGCTCACCATCACACCTTTCACTTTGAGCGCAGGAGCAATAGACAATGGGTGCCTCCCAGTCATCGCACAAGGCTGGTGCGGCTGGAGGCACCGCATCCAACGACGCCAACGGAGACCCTGCTTTTGTCGATTACTACGAGCTCCTCCACATCGAGCAGACGGCCTCCACGGACGAAATCCGCAAAGCCTACCGCAAGCTCGCCCTCAAGCACCACCCAGACAAGAACCCTGACAATGTCGAGCAGGCAAACAAAATCTTTCACAAGCTACAAGAGGCTTACGAGATCCTTTCTGACGATACGGAGCGTGCATGGTACGACCAGAATCGAGAGCGCCTTCTCAACGGCGAAGGTCCCGACTTGGATGACGAGCAAGTCTTTGAAGCCTTCAGGTCTGGAGCAGCGGAAGCGCCTCAGCCAACGAGCTCCTCGCGTGGACTGACGGCCAAGGCCTTGCTTCGATTCTTTGACCCGAGTCTAGCGAAGGACTTCACCGATGGTGACAACGGCTTCTATGCCACCTACCGTCGCCTGTTCGAGCGTCTTGCGCAGGAAGAGCGCGTAGCAGCCCCATACCCGGGAGAGGAGAAGGACAGCACCATACCAGCCGCTGATGCCTATCCGTCCTTCGGATACGGCCATACCCCTTACTCGAATGCAAAGGGTCAAGAAGCGGCAGTCCATCAGACACCGGCAAAAGATTTCTACAACGTCTTCATGAACTTCCAATCGCGCAAGAGTTTCGGCTGGTTCGACAAGTACGATCTTCGCGATGCACCGGATAGAAGAGTCAAAAGACTCATGGAGAAGGAGAACAAACGCGCCAGAGACGCTGCGAGACGCGAGTACAACGACGCCGTTCGCTCTCTTGCTGCTTTCGTACGCAAACGAGATCCACGATACAAAAAGTTCCAAAGCGAGCTCAATTCGACCGGGCCCGGATCGACTGCAGATCTCGCCAGGAGAAAGGCCGAGGCGGAAAAAGTCAGACTCGAGAGAGAGGCACGAGCACAATCGTATCAGGCGCAGAGCTGGCAGCAGCCCGACTACCGTTTCTCGGATGAAGAAGAGGACGATGAAGATAAGGACGACAGCGGCAGCACGGGTAGTAACGGAGACAGGGACGAGGATGGCCGAGAGGAAGAACCGTCAAGGTCAACGCAAGCGATCGACCCTCTCGATGACCCGTCTTTCTCTGGCTGGGACTGCGTGGCGTGCGACAAGTTCTTCCAATCCGAAGCTGCCTTCCGCAATCACGAGCGCAGCGCAAAGCACAAAAAGGCTGTACAAAAGCTGCAACGCGCAATGCAGGACGAGGATGACGAGCTCGGCCTAGGCCTCGACGCCGAAGACATCGCCATGGATGCGTCCCTGGCAGACATGCACCTCGACGGCGGCAAGGCGCAAAATAAGACCGATGCCAATGTCTCGGCTGGCTTCTCGATACCCACCTTTGCTGCCGATGCAGCAGCAGGCAAGAGCAAGAAGCAGAAGAAGCAGGCCAAGAAGCGCAGGCAGATGGAGCAAGTCGCTGGGCGTACGTTGGATGAAGACGGCTTTGTGGTGCAAGACTTGAATCGAAAGCAGCCCGCCAAGCCCAAGGTGAAGGAGGAGGTCACTCCTACGGCTGATGAAGGGGAGGATAACGGTGATGGACCTCCTTCAGTCCACGTCATCGACGACGAGGCTTCAAATGGGATTGCAGCCGGTACTGATGTGTGCGATCAAGTTGGCGCAGGTGATGAAGAAAGTGCACCGCCAAAAGCTTCTCAGTTGCAGCCAGTGAAACCGCTCGCGTTCGAAGAAGAAACTGCTGCAGTCGCCTGTGACGATCCCTGGGGAGGGCTAGAGGACCCCTACATCCCCGCCTCTGCCTTTTCATCGACCATCCCACCCCCTCTGCCAGCACTATCACGCCCAGCCGGATCGTTCGACATCTTTGGCTACGGTAGCCTCATCTTCAAGCCACCACCTTACGTCATCGCAGCGACACCCTGCTACATCAAAGGCTTCGTTCGCCGCTTCGCCCAGCACTCGGTCGACCATCGAGGCACGCGCGAGCGTCCCGGGCGTGTCGTCACGCTTGTCAAAGCCGCCGACTGGCACCCACTGCGCAAAGCTGCCAAGGTGGACGAGCCCAAATCGCCCGAGGGCGATATTGTGTGGGGCGTATCGTTCACCATCGATCCCGAGCATGCGGCAGTGGTGAGGCAGTACCTCGACTACCGCGAGAAGAACGGGTACAGTGCGATGCATGTTCCGCTGTACACCAAGTCGAAAGACGAGCAAGGTGGGCAAGAGAGTTTGGTACTCAAAAATGCGCTCGTGTACGTTGGGTTGCCGTCGAATCCCGCTTTTGTAGGCCCGCAGTCGCTCGACGCGCTCGCACAACGCATCTACACGTGTGCCGGTCCATCTGGTCCCAACCCGGAGTACCTGCTCAACCTCGCCAAAGCGGTCAGAGAGCTTGCGCCGCAGTCGGTTGATCACCATCTCTTTAGCCTGGAAAAGCGGCTGGTCCTTCTGCAGGAACAGAACGTCGACCCCGCGCTGCTCATCGCGCAAGAGTCCAAGCAGCATGCGTCAACAACGTCGGCGACGCCAAACGAGCATGATGATGACGACGTCACAGAAGCAGCGAGAGGAGGCAAGGGCAAGAAAGGCGGTAGCAAAGCCAAACCGACGGGCAAGAGCAAGGAGTGGTGCAATGTGTGCAATGCCGGATTCGAGAGCAGGAGCAAGCTGTTCAACCACATTCGGGAGACAGGCCATGCTTTGGCGGGCGAACAGCCGAATGGAAAGAAGGGCAGACGCAAGTAAGAAGCAGAGACATGGCATACATGCCATACTACTCATTAGACGAGGCTGTACAAGATAGATGCTAGCATAGAATTGCTTTGTCTCAGCGATACGATGCTCAGAGATGCATTGATTGCAGGCTAACGGGTGTGGCTTTGTGCGTATGCACATCTACGTTTGATTGAGGCGCTGGTACGAATGGAAGGCTCTGCGGTTGAGAAGCTTTTCCAAGATTGTGACTTGTTCCTTTACAGAACCACGACCGTTGCTTTGTCGGTAGAGCTTCAGCTATATGCGTATGCACTGTCGTTGACTTTTCCACTCTCAGGCCTAGTCGCCGCCACCGACAACCCCGTATCAAATTGCATGGTACGAACTCGCAAGGTCAACGGCCATCCTCAATTCCATATTTCGTTCTTCTAGGCCCGAAATTTCGCCGAGTGTGGAGAGCGAGAGAGACCCTTCGTGCTTTCAAAAATCACCTCGGCGTGTGCACTGTCCAACACCGCGGCCCGGCTCCTTCTTACACTCTCTTGCATTCGACACACCCTTCCTCCACCACACCACCACACCGCCAATCACCATCTATCCCCGGTACCATTGTCTCTCGGAATGATCTCAACTGCGCGAATATGATACATGCCCAGAGCTACAACGACGACGACGCATTGCGTCTCGATCTGGGCGAAGGCCCATCGACCCCGAGTCTCCATACTAGCATACGCGTACGACCTATCACGATCCGATTCACCGAACCTGGTGTACGCGATTTACATCTACGTCTGCATTCGGTCACCTCACTACGCGCTCTTTCTCACTCGACATCAAACAGCACCGGAGAGCAGCAGCAACCGCAGCAGCAGGCTGGCGGGCTCATCTTTGACTTTGAGGCCGAACAGCACCCCGACACTTCCCCCGCTCCATCACCACCACCACCCCAACCACCCCAACCACCGCTAGTAGCAGCATCAGCACAGCCGCTCGACGGCTCGAAAGCTGAGGGTGCTCGAAACTTGGTCCACGAGGTCTTCGACGTCTTGAATGCTGATGGGCTGATGGGCGACGAGAGCGTTCGGTCGCTCAAGGCGAAGATGGAACGGCACCGACAAGGAGTACAGTCGAGGCGGTTGCGATTGATCCATGCGGGGAGGATACTGATGGATGGGGTGAGACTTGTTGGGTACTTGGAGGAGTTGGACGCAAGAACAAGGGTGCAAAGTCGGCAGACGTTTCGGCAGCTTGCGCTCGATGCCGATGGTCAGAAAGCAGGGGAAGGGGAGGAGAGTGACGAGGACAGCGAGGAGCAGGAGCAAGGGCGACGAAGCGGAGCAGCGGATGAGGAGGACGGAACGGTGCAGCGCGATGCGGTAGAGAAGAGAGAGATGAGCGTTCGAGAGCTGGTGGACTGGCTATCTGCTCAAGCAGAGGAGCCTGCTACAGATGCAACCAGTGGCGGCGATTCTTGCAGCACACTCAACGCCAGACACACAGGAGGCAAAGGCAAGAAGCGCGAACCAGCGTGCTACTCGGAGCTTGTCCGTGTCGCCATCCGCACTGCACCCACCGTCTACATCCAATGCTCAGTAGGCGAGCGCATCACACAACCCTCGCCCACTTCTCCACACGGCACCACGCACTCCGCGGACCCGACCGACGTGCACGGCGCCACCGGTGCTCCTCCACTCGACTCCTCCTCTACCAGCAGCCTCACCGCCGAAGACGAAGACGACCGCAATCGCGGCTTCAACCGCTTGCTCGATGCCGGACTTACCCCGGAAGAAATCTCCACCATCCGCACACAGTTCCGCACCTCGCACCCGCTCGCGACCACCTACGACCTCATCCAAGCGCGGGAACACGCACAGCACCTGCTCGCCATGGAAGAGTCGTGGATGGACACCTTCTCTTCCCCCAACCCCACTGCCGGCGGCGCCGCGGCGGCGGCGCACGACCCGGTCGCTGGCGGAGGAGACTTTGGCGACGCACCGGGCGGCGCGAGCCGAGCGTACAGCACCGTGATGCAGGGCTTGATGGTCGGGTTCTTCCTCCCCCCGCTCGTGCCGCTGTTCTGGTTCCGCGACAAGCCGCATCCTTCGTCCCTGCCGCGTGGGGGCGAGCCGAGGGAGGCGGAAGACGACGAGGACGACGAGCAGCAGTGGGAGAACGAAAGGTCCGCCATGACGAGGGAGAGCGTGCTCGGCAGCACGATGCAGATCTCGATCTTGTTCGGGCTGGTCGCGAATCTCATCATGGGCGTCTTTCGGTTTATTTGGTAGGACACACTTTTCAGAGTCAGGCTCCAACATTTGTACACCAACACTTAGGGGGTTCAGCTGCCATTCATATGCAATTTCATCGCACAACCCCTCGTCGGCGCGCCACCCCCTCAGCCGGCATTCATGGCATTCATGTTTGCCGGCGTCGCGGAAGCCGAGACAAAACTCATATCGCTAAACAGCGACTCGCCGAGGAAGCCGTCCAGCATGCCAAAGTCCCAATCGATATCGACCCCCGCGACGCCGGCACCCACACCCGCATCGCCTGCTGCTACACCCTCCACACCTCCCAACCCGCCATTTGCTCCCACGCCACCCACGCCTCCCACGCTACCGGCAAACGCAGCAGACGCAGCGTTGGACGCGGCGAGCGTCGACATATTGTCCAGCACGGGGCCTGGGTTCGAGGATGTCGCGAGGAGGTGCGGAGCAAAACTGTACTGCTGTTGGGACAGCGGCAGCGGCTGTTGCTGCGATGCATCGTGTACAATGGCTGTTTGGACGCCCGAGGGTCCGGCTTGGAACTGCATCAGCTGGCGGAGGAAGTACTGTTCTGAGTCGGCGTTGGCCACGTTGCCTTGAGCCGCCAATTCGTCGCCTTCAGCAGAAGGACCGGCAGACGACACGCCTTCGTCGGCCTGCTCCCCTCCCGCACCTGCCTGCCCGACACCTCGGCCGCCGTTCCCCGCACCATCACCCGCGCTCGGGACCCCATTCCTATCCCCGCGCACCCCATCCTTGACTCTCCCGTTCCTCGCACTCTTGCCCTGCCTCCCTGGTCCCACCTCCCCATCGCCCTCCCTCTCCCGCTTCCTCCCCTTATCCACCTTCCCCACACCGCCCTCCACCTCTCCCCGCCGGGCCAACTTGGCATTCCACACCCCCCTCGCCTTAGCCAGCACGGTGAACAAAAAGAACGCATAGCTCCCCGCCGCAGCCCTCCTGTGCGGCGTCGCATTCCCCGCGTCCTCGCACGCCCTCGCCACCTTCTCCACCATCTCAAACGTATACTCTGCATCCACATCAATCCCCAGATCCTCCTCCTTCGCCTTGTGCCCGGCACCGGAAGTCGAGATGAGCCCGACGATCTTGAGCGCAAAGATCGCACAGTAGGCCGGTGTGACCACCGCCGAGTTGTGGCCCCAGAACAATCCATTCGGCACCATGGTTGCCACAAACAGGCCCAGGTAGGCCATGCAGCATGCGTAAGCGTCGCGGTAGATGGGGCGGAGCACCTCAATCCCGAGATGTGTGCTCTTGAGCGCGATCGTGCCCAGGACGAGCCGCGCGTACCAGTAGTACAGCTTGAGCCGGTTGATGCGCGACAGTGTCGGTGGCAGATCGGCATTGCCCGTTGCGCCGAGCTTCGGCTTGCTGCCGCTGTTGTCGCCCACAGCATCAGACGCAGTCGCGGCATCATTCTGCGTCGACTGCTGGTGCGACGGCCCCGTCCACGTCGCCAACCACGTATCGAGATCCGCCGCGCACGTACGCCTAAACAGCTCGACCTGCTTCGCCGTCCGCTCTGCGGGCAAATACGAGCTTGAGGCATCGACGAAGTTCTCAAACAGCTCCGTATTTCGCTTCATGAGCAGGCGCAGCTGCACCACAGCGACCACCGCCTTGTCCTGCGTCAAGGCAAACTTGTCCAGATGCCAATGCGCACATCCCATCACCACGGGATCGTTGGCCAGCGTCGGTCTGCGCCCCATATGCTGGCTCATGCTTGTCTCGAACAGCCACAGATTGAGCCATGTCCTCTCCCGATTGCGCAGCCTCCGCGCCAACCCTGCGTCATCCTGCCGATTCGCAGGTCGCACAGTGATACGGCTGTTCATATCCAGCTCGGATGCGATGCGAATGGCGAACCCAACATAAGCCCACGCCTTGTCCTCGGACAGCGTGTTCATCTGCGGATGGTACGCGGCAAGAATGATAAGCGCCTGCGGGATCTCGGCATTCCTGAAGCCTTCCATCAAGATGGTCGGCAGCAAGTTGGACCTAATATGCATCTCGAGATCCGCCGCAATTTGACTCGCCTCAACCTTGTACTTGGCCGCGATCCAGCACGTGCAGCTGAGCAGCAGCGACGAGCACGACCTCACGTAGTCGAACGTGTGCAGATGCGGGTCGAGCAGCGTAATGGTCGGGTTGATGTGGTCGAGGAACACCGCATAGAGGGACTCTGCCTCGGCGAGCGTGAGATAGCCCCGGTCGATCGGGTCGAACTGCGGCAAGTTGTCGAGCTTGGTCGTAAACAGACCGACGTCAAAGAAAGCCTTGCCGCGACCAGGACCAAAGCGCGACACCGTGTTGGTCTTGGTCAAGCCAGAGTATTCGCCAAAGAGACTGGCTCGACCATTGTTGTGCTGCACCGCGCCGCCCGAGGAAGGTAGATTTTGGGCGTTGGACGAGTTGACGGCGTCGTTGGCGTTTGCGCTGGTGCGAGCGTCACGTCGCGCCTCGTCGTCGGACGCGGATCTGGCCTTGCTGCCGGAATGCTTGCCTTCAGCAGCGATGGACGAATGGTCGGAAGGTTCGAGGCCAGAATCCCGATCGCGCGCCGAGTCGCTGGCGTGTGCCAGCAGTTTGAGTGGATTCGAGAGCGTCGGAAGACCCAAGTTCTCTGGCTCGTCCGGGTCATCGGATGTCGGAGTAGCTGAAGTGATGCTGTGAGGCGTCTGCCACGATGACGACGTAGAGCGCTGGCGATAGAGCTCCGAGGGACGTCGAGGTAGAGGATTTGCGGGTTCGCGATACGCTGCAGAACCGGCGGCGCGAGGCGACTGTGTTGGAGGCGACATAGCGGAGGACGAGGGAGCAGCGGTCGGCGGTGGTCGAGATGCCGCCTCTGTGTGCTTCCAAGAACTGTCCGGTGACGAAATGTCTGGGTCGTCGTCGATTCGAGCGCTGCGCTTTGCGTCTACCACGACGGATCTGGAACGCGGATGCGAGCTGCCAGGACTTCCAGCGGCCTTGTTCTTGGAAAATTGCTCGAGGGCGCGACTGAGCGAGTCGACGGTGCGTTCGAGCTTCTGGATCTTGGAGCTGTCCGATTTGCGACCTCGCTTGTGGCTCTTGTAGTAGCATTCCTTGCCCAGACGCTTGCAACGTGTGCAGAGATCACCACCGGAGCATTTGACTTTGGAAAGGCGGCATTCCATGCATGAGATCTTCTTTTCGGCAGCCGCCGCCGCCGCCGCAGAAGCAGCAGCAGCAGAAGAGGCGCCAGAGGCAGGAGCTGTGTTACTGCCCGTCACCGCAGCATCGGATGGACGAGATCTAGCATGGCCAGCATCCTCAGTCTGTTCGGAAGAGTGAGACGGGACGGACCTCATGGACGGACGGTGATCGTAGTGCGCAGATGGGCCCGGGGGCGGCGGCAATCGAGAAGCAGATGCGTCGGAATTGTTGGGTACTGAGGAAGACGCAGATGAGGCGGTTGCAGATGCCGGAGAGTAGCCATGGTCTGCATATCTGTACTGGTCCTGCGGAAGCGACGCACGGTGAGCTGGGGGTATAGTTTGGTAGTGGCGGCCTGGCGGATGGTGGTGCTGCGCATGTGCATAGGGAGGGTAGTGTTGAGGGTCAGGGTAGTGACCAGGTTGAGGAGATGGAGACGACTCTGCTGCTGCGGCGAGGTGGTAGAGCGCGTCGTGGTACATTTCGGGCTTGGGGGAGACCATTTCCGGCAAGTCCTGGAGGTGTGCTGCCTCTGATGGAGCAGTCTTGCAGCCTTACTCAGACCTTAAAGTGAGGCAGTGCCAAACTGAGAATCGGAACTCTGCTTGTGCTACGTCTTTGCGTGGCCTGTCAGGTGTCTTGCCTGGAGTGGCGATGAGAGCGGCAAAGAAACTGAGACGCCCGTCCTGTCAACGCAATCGATGGAAATGAGTCGGTTCCACAGCGGCAGGAGAAAGCAGCGGGAACAGGAGGTGGGAGAGGACGGTGCAAGAGGGGAGGAGAAAGGTTTGATGAAGAGAGACGACAGTCGACAATGGAAGGAAGAATGCGCGAGTGCCGAAAAAAGGCGGAGAAAAATAGGGTCCAGACAACCGTCTCGGATTCAAATTGTCCGCCGTTGCATCCACACTGTCAACGAGAAGCAGCAGCAAAGAGAGAGAGAGAGGCGCGCCATTCGACGACTCAGCCAAAGCCACGCATAGCCGGAACGGCATTTTCTTGCAAACAGAAGCAGCCTTTCTTCCAGATCCTTTCGCACCAAGCCTCTGCCTGCAGCTGCTGCTGCTGCTGCTCTCGTTACATTTTGCGGCTGTATTGGTCACCAGCATAGACAAGCCGTTTCGTGCCTTGAAATGGACGCCGCCGCTGCTGCTGCTGCACCTGTATGGCGCAGTGCCTGCTTGAGCTCCGCTTCGGCCTTTTGTATCGCCGAATTCGCGCATCGATTGCCATTGCTTGGATTTAACATGTCTCAGAAGAACGCGATGCGGCTCAACGCGCGCTAAGAGCAGCAACCCAGGACCCTTTTGCCTCACTTTCCTCGACGGGACGGAAAGGCTTTCAAGATTCCGCCCCTCCTTCCACTCTCGCTTGTTGCATGTCAACATCATGGCTGCATCAATAGCACCGACGGCATCCTCATCGTCGCAGCACATCATGGCACCCTCAACATCAACGTCCGCCGCCACGGCTGGCCCCTCTACCTCATCTTTGGGAGCCGACGGCAAGAAACTGCCCATCACACCGCAGCTCATCTCTGCATTCAAGCCAGCCAAGGTGTTTACACAGCATGTCACCAAGGGCACGTCGGTCACCTCGGCTTCGTTCGACAACCACGGGTTCCAATGCATTACCTCGGGCGAGGACGGCAATATGCATATCTACGATGCCAAGTACGGCCTGCACAAGCAGAAGATCCCGTCGCTCAAATACGGCGTCCACCTGGCGAAATCCACGCACGATGCCGAGTCGGTCATGTTTGCATCCACCAAGGAGAACAATGCGATCCGATACATGGATGTGAAGCTCGGCAAGTTCATCCGCTATTTTGAGGGGCACGAGAACAAGGTGGTGACACTGCAGAAGAGTCCGCAGGACGATACCTTCTTGTCGGGCAGCGTGGACGAAGCGGTACGGCTGTGGGACGTGAGGACGCCCAAGGCCATGGGCCACATGCATCTGCAGGGACACCCTGTGGTAGCGTACGATCCAACGGGCAGGGTGTTTGCCGTGGCAATCAACGAGCGATCCGCCGTGCTGCTGTACGACGTGCGCAAGTTTGACCAGATGCCCTTCCTCAGAGTGGACCTCGACGACTCGGCGGCGCTTTCCAGAGTATCCATGCCTCCTCGCATCCCCATCATCACCTCGCTCACCTTCACTCCCGACAGCCAGTATCTGCTGTTGGGCACATCGGGCGACGTACACTACGTCATCGACACTTTCGAACAGGGCGGACCCGTGGTGGCGAGGTTGATAGGACACGAAGGACTCGAAAAGGCTTCGGGCACATCGATAGGTATGGTTGCCGAGGCAGGTATCAGTGGTCAGGAAGTGTGCTGGACCGCCGATGGCAAGTGGGTGCTGTCTGGCTCGGCTGACGGCTCGGTGGTGTCGTGGTTCGTTGACCTGGAGGAAGCCAGTCGCAACGAGTTCAGGAACTTGAAACCGCGTTACAAGCAGGCAGGCCATGATGGTGCTAGCCGCGTTCTGGCGTTCAACCCACGATATGCGCGTAAGTGGTGATCCGGCAGCAGCAGCAGCAGCAGCGGCACGAAGGTCGTGGCAGAAGATGTTGCATTACTGACTCGAGACCCCTTTTTCTTCGCCTCCTTCCAACAGAGTTCATGAGTGCTGGCGCCGAGGTGGCATTCTGGCTACCAGATCTACCAGAAGAACTGTAATGGAGCGGTTGCATCTCTTGTCGACCAAGAGACCGCAGATACATAGACGACTGGACATCAACCTAAAGCTGAGAAGACGAGAGCAGGCGGTACGACTTCGGGGCCATGATCGTATTTGTGTTAGACCGCGGTGTCTATTTGAACTAGGGGTTTTCCCGGCTGGCTTTCTCCGTGTTATATTCTATTATATATACATACTTCGAATCGAAGGCGTCTCAGGGCGGTGAGATGAAACCCGGCACCCTCTCTTCCGGATCGCTGTTCTCTTTTCGCAAAACGTCGCGGTCGCTGAGCTGACTTTACGCTCTGTAAACTGGACTTGACGACTGTGGTTCGTGCTGCCTCTGCGAACAGATTCGCAGCACAAGGCTTGCTCTCTCTGAAGCCGAGAGACGCGGCGGCGAAACGCGCAGCCTTGGTGCAGCCAGGGTTTTCTTCTTGGGTTTAAAAATTAAAGTTTTCTCTGCTTCTTCTGGCGCCTGTGGTGGTGATTGTCTCAAAACTGGCAGAATTTCGCCAAAAAAGGGTCAGTCGCCTGCTGCACTGCCTGGCCGTCCGTGCATAAACGGAAAACAAAGGGGGCCAGCAAGGACAGCGTGGCTGGCTGGCTGGCTGCCTGTGCCGTCGTTGGTATTCCCCACTCGGAACGTGGCGAAACCTTTCTTCGACGGCGTCGATGTCTTGTCACCTTGTCTTCTCGTCGTCGACATTCCCTTCTGACCCCGCAGGATCTCTTCCTTCTCACCCTTCTTGTCTCCTTATTCACTCGTTGCGAGTACCTCGTCAGCGTGTTCGAGTGGCAGGATCGTCGACTTATCCCATACACTGGCAAGATCCGCCACAAACAAGCACTAACGGGAAGGAGGCACTGTAGCTTCCACCGACACTCTACGATGCTTTCCGAATACATTTCGCGCGCTGGTCGCGTCATGAACTCGACCGTCCACGTCGACTGGTCTCTGTACGGTGGTGCCGAGTCTACCTCGCCGCCTTGTTCTTCCAGCACCATACAACCGAGCCTGTCTCGGCCATCTCTGCGCTCCCAAGTCACAGCCTTTTCGTCGAAGTCGTCCTCGTCATCATCGACGCGCAACTCGCGCTCCTCGTCTCCAGGCGATTCTTCTACCTCGTTCACTTCCGAGGACAACGACAGCGGCGTCGATCTTGGCCAGTCGAAGGAATCCAAAGCTGCTGCAGAGCAGGACGATCTCAACGACGTACCGCTCTCGCAAGTGCTCAAGAGTGGTGATCCCGCGTCGATTCTTGGTGGAGACAATGGTGGAAGAAACGCCAGTGCGGTCGACGGCAAAGCCTGGCTGCCTGCCATTGCGCCTGTTGATGAGCAGCCGGTCAACGACTTTCTCTGGATGCACACCGAGGAGCCACACCGTTCGCGTCGCATGGCCATTCTCAAGGCGCACCCTGAAGTCAAGCGGCTAATGGGCTACGAGCCACTCACAAAATACGTCTCGTTCGGTGTGCTCGCCCTCCAGCTTTCCACGGCCATCTACCTATCGAAATGCACCTCGCTGCACCCGCTCTCGTGGAGGTTCCTGCTGATCGCTTACGCCGTCGGAGGCACCGCGAACCAGAACACGTTCCTCGCCATCCACGAAATCACGCACAACCTTGCCTTCCGCGGCCTGCGCGCCAACCGACTCTGGGCCATCTTCGTCAATGCCGCCATCGGCGTCCCCTACGCAATGGCGTTCAAGCCGTACCACTTGGAGCACCACAAGTATTTGGGCGAGGAGGGGACGGACACGGACCTGCCGACCAAGTTCGAGAGCGTCGTACTGCGCAACGTGCTGGGGAAAGCGTTTTTTGCGACGTTCCAGATCTTCTTCTATGCGCTGCGACCCGGCTTTGTGCGCGCACAACGGCCGACCGTGTGGCATGCGCTGAACATCGCCTTCATCCTCGCCTTCGACACGCTCCTCGTGCGCTGCTTCGGCTGGGTCGCACTCATCTACCTGCTCCAGTCCAGCTTCTTTGCTGGCTCGCTGCATCCGTGCGCGGCCCACTTTATCGCAGAACACTACATGTTTGGCGGCATCCAGCAGGAGACTTGGTCCTACTACGGGCCCCTCAACATACTGGCGTACAACGTCGGGTACCACAACGAGCACCATGATTTCCCCAGCGTGCCCTGGACGCGCTTGCCGCAGCTGAGGCGTTTGGCGCCCGAGTTTTACGACTGCCTTCCGCGGCATACCAGCTGGCCCATGGTGACGGTGCGCTTTATCCTGGGGAGCGATAGCGGGCTGTGGGCCAGGGTCAAGAGGCCCAATCGGGATGCGGTCAGGGCCGAGACGCAGCGAGAGCACAAGAAGGGTGTGTAGCTCTGTAGATTATGCACAAGGGATTAGCGTCTTGCTTCAAAGCGAATTCGAATGTTGTTTTGACGTTGTGAACTGCCTCCTCTTTGTGTGTGCGTGATCCTCAGCGCACAAGTTGAGCGCCTCACTGCCTGGCTCGCTCACGTCTTCACCGCAGACTGACACGTTCCGCGCCACCGCCACAACCACACCCACACGCGCAATATCACAACAGAGAAAAATCCATTAAAGAAAAAGGGCACACGGAAGCGTCCTCGACTCTGTGCTGGTGAGCACGAGAGGAAGAGACGGTGGAGAGAAATCAAGAGAGCGTGCCAAATCCACGAAGAAGCAAAGGTGTGTGATGGAAGAAAACCAATCGTTCTCCGTATTGCGGTAACTAGGGCCAGCTAAAGAAGCCACGCGCCCCCCGCGGCGACTGCCAGCGCCATGACCGCAACCGCACCCAGCTTCCCCGTGTTGACGTCCCCCAAGCCCTGCGCGCCGTTGGGTGAGCCACTGGAGCTGGAGCTGGAGCTGCTCGACCTGGGCCCCTTGTAGGTCGTTGCAGCATTCGGGATGGTGGTGATGCTGCCGTCCAGGACGGAGACGGTATTTGAGCCCGTGAACCCGCCGGGGACGCCCGTGCTGATCCCTGCGGGCGGACCGGTGGTCGGCGTGGCGGCCGTGATTCCTTGCGAGTAGTGTGTGAGCAGCGAGGCGAGAGTGGAAGACTGGGCCGCATCGGTGGCGACGTAATAAGGCGACTGGGTGCCCGGCGATGCTGCACCGGGTGTGAACGAGATGGCTGAGCCGGTGGACAGGCCGCCCAAACCGGACGGGAAGGTTGCTACTGATTGGCCATTACCCACTGTTGCATAGAAAGAGGTGGAGAGAAGGTGTCAGTTGGGTCAGGCGGTTGATGCTGCAGAAGAAGGTGGTCTTATCGGGGCTTACCGTTGATGGTGCCAGGAACACCGGCCGTTTGTGCGTGCACTTGTGGTGCCAAACAGGCTGCGAGTGAAAGCGCGAAAGCCGCCGCAGCACAGGATGACGCGGAAATAGACTTCATAGGGGACGTTCTTCCTTTGGGTTGGTTGCTTGAGATGCAGATGTTTGCTAGTTGAGTTCGAAGTGGGTTTCAATGGCGTGGCAATTGAGTCGAAAAACGCTATTGATCCGGATCGATATCGCAGTCCAGTCTAGAAGGTGAGTGTAGGGTAAACGTTCGACGAGGAGAATGGGTATAGATGATGGTCGATCGAGAACCAGGTGTGACGACCTCAAACCTCAAACGAGTGGATGGCGGCGGCGGCGGCTGCTGTTGCTGTTGCTGCTGCCCTATAGACTCGAATACTTGCGTGTGACCTTTGACTCTACAGTATAAGGCAGAACGACTGCGACTGTGCCCCAAACCGGAAAAGCACTGTTTTTAGAAAGAAATTCCCCGCAATTTTCGCTAGCGCCTCTTTCTGCTGCTCTTGTGCTGTTGCACAACCTATTTCTCTTTTGCCCATGATTTTCCCCCAGCTGCAGCGAAAATCCTCCTTATTTGGAGTTACGCCCACATTCAAACACAGAAGCAGTGGCGCAAGGAAACGACGCTCTTTCACGCAGACCCTCTAGAATGGGCGGCCCGCGCTGTTCCCCCTCATACACCACGCAACGGCTGCCTGTGTATAGTAAGTAGCTCTGCCGAGATGCTGATCGACACTTCGGAATAGAGCTGCTCCCCTCCTCAGCCATTTGATCGTATCACAGAGTTGCCACGTGAAGACATAGCCAATGCCACAGCAGGCGGTGCTCAATTGTTTGGACCACCATCACTTACAGCATCGCAGATCAGAGCCAGCAAATCTCTCTCCATTTGTCTCTAGGTGTAGCAGCGCATCGTCTACAGCGGTGTGGGCGGAGGCGCCTGCGCCACGTGATTCGCATTCGGGTTCAATCCACCAGACGCCCTGAGCTCGGCCATCCACCTCTCCTTCTCCTTGGCCAGCTTCCTTGCCTGGAAAGCCAACCACTTGTCGTGGCTGTAGTACACGTTGACCCAGAACAGCGTCGACATGACAATGAACACGGCCAGCGTCGAGCCCCACTGGTACAACCCTTCATCTCCACGTACACGGCCCAGCTCGACTGCGTCGTAACACGCCTTCTCCAGCGCGAGCGAGAGCACTTCCGTACTGAACTTGTCCTCGACGCGCTTCTTTGCCGTAGTTGCGATCTGAGTGCGATGCTCGGGCGAGAGTCGAAGCAGCGCGATGATGGATACGGCCCAGATGGAGGCAGAGGGGTGGCGAAGAAGTCCCGTACCCGCCTCGAGGTTGGTCGGTTCGCCTGTAGCCGAGAGCGCCAGGTCGACGACAGTTTCCACTGGTCCACCGCTGTTGGTCGCCAACACGGGCACACCACACGCCATAGCTTCCAGCGGCACGATCCCGAAGTGCTCGTCCGTCGGTGTGTACATCAGCGCCTTCGTGGTAGGGTTGAGCAGCAGTGTGTGGATCAGCGCCATTGGTAGAGACGGCAGCAAGATAACCGATGCTTTCGCGAGCTCTTCAGGTCCAGGCGCCGTGGTGGGCGTCTCGAACGTCTGACGATGGTAGCTCATCGTCGCGCAGGACAGGCCAAGTTCCTTCGCCTGCGCCTGCAATTCTTTGAGGGTAGCGACGTTGTCACCGACACGCTTGTCGTAGCCTCCCACCAGAACCAGCCGCAGCGGACCCACGTCGTCGCTGCTGGTCGATGTGGCAGCCAGCTCCTTCTGTGCGATGGCAAAGGCTTCAAGGGCTAATGCCACGTTCTTTTTCGCCTCGAATCGGTTGATCGAAAGAAGCGTCGTCTTGCTTTCGTCCTTGCAGAATCGTGCGATGGATCCCCGGATCGGATCGCCCACTTCCTGCGCCTCCTTTTCGAGCTTCTTAACCGCCTGCTCCACCTTTTCCGGCTCGAACTGTTGATAGTCAACACCAGGGTAGCACACTCGCGGCTGCCTTCTCAAACGGAAGAACGACTTGACGAATTGTGCCGAGGTAAACTCGGAGTTGACCAGAATCTTGTCCGCGTAGTCGGTGGTTCCTTCTTCGAAAAGATCGAATGGCAGGCGGTAGAGCTTGCGCAACACCGATGGACCCGATTCGCCTCTAGCGTGTGCTTTTTGCATAGCGATCGAGTTGCTGATATCCTTGTCCGGGAAATGACAGTAGTACACCACTCGCGTGGCCAACAAGATCTTGAGCCACGGGATTCCCGCCGGCAACTGGTCGAAGAAGAACAAGTCGAATCCAGGGATCGGCGGCGAAGAGGTGACGCGCCTCGCCACAAAGCGAGGCAGCGTCCCAGGATAGTTGAACAGCATGATGGCCAAGATCAGCTGGAACACCAGACTCATCTGCTGCAAGATGGCGCAGGGCAGATGGAACGAACCGAGAAAGGATCGTGGGATCGACGTGCGCATCACCTGCACTTTGAGCGTTCCATCGCGTGTGGGCTCGAAGCAGTGACGTGGATCATGGTGCGAGGTGAAGATGACCACCTCGTGTCCAAGCTGTTGCAGCGACAAGGCTGCATCGACCACGAGCTTTTCGGCGCCACCAATGCCGAGGTCAGGGTGCACGAACCCGATGCGCAGTTTCTTGCGGGGTGAATGCACCGAGTTGGCCACTGCGTCCGACTGGCGATCGAGAACCATCTCTGTAATGGAAGGATGGAATATAGTCAAGAGATGAGAGAGGAGAGAGAAGAGAAAAGAGAGAAAGGCAGATGGGCAAACATGTTGCTCCTCACTCTGTGTGAGGACTCCTGGATTTGGCCGTGCGTTGTGAGCTTTCTTCAACCTGTGTTCGCTGTTGCGCTGCTGCAGCACGCGCGTTCCCCGCCAAACGCCGGCAACCTTCAATTACTCGGCTTTCGGCCAATTTCAACGTCGCTGCTTGTCCTCTTTTGCTCAGCCTCCACAACGTAGCCTCGTGCATACTGTGCATGTCATGCACCTTGAGGCTCGCCAACCCTGAACCACAACCATAACGGAAACGTTCAGCCCGCTCTTGAAAGTGCCATGCCGCCAAAGAAGGTGTCGGGCGGTTCGCCAACCAAAGCGAGCCATGCCGCCCGTGCTGCAGCCTTGCTATCCAAAGCTCGAGCACAAGCATCCTCCTCGCCTGCTGCCCACGTTCGTTCCAGCACCACACTGTCGCCCACTAAGCCAGTCGCATCGGTCGGCAGCACAGCGGTATCATCCTCGTTTGATAGCAACCAAAGACCGATGCCGCTACCGGACTTGCTCAAAACTCTGTCGTCCAAAGGCGGGCTTCCCATGCGAGACGCAATGGCTGTGGCAGGCAAGCTGATCAACGCCCGGGCCAACACGCCGTCAGCACTGGCTCACATTTCGCTCATCATGCTGCAAGATATCGGCGTTGAGTCTGAAGAGCATCGAAAGCGCACCGTGCTGGCACTTAAAGGCAAGAAGGCTGCTGGCTACATCCCCTCTTCTGCTTCGTCCAGCGGTGCAGCATCAGGAAGCGGGTCAGGCTCTGCTGGACTCGCACCCGACTTTGGTGCATACCGCAAGCGCCGCCGTATAGCAGATGACGACGAAACGCTTAGTCGAGAGTACGGTAACATCATCGCCCCGCCTGACGACCGCCCCGGATCTTCGCGGAGACCGAAACTCGAGATGGAATACACATTCAACGAGATCCTCGAGCAATCGCTCCTGCGCGGCAGATACGCCGTCGTCAACCGTGCCCCCGTCATGACAGCGTGGGCCACCATCCTCCTCGAGCGCCTTAGCTTCAGTCGTATCGAGGCACTCAGTCTCGCGCATTGCTACGTCAATTACACGAGTACAATGCGCGGCATCAGCCTCGGCATCATCCCCGCGGCAGAAAAGGAGCGCGCCGTGCACATTGTGGGATCCAACCAGCCGCACTTTGAACTCATGGGCGTCAAGATCCCCGTTATGCAGATGCAGGACGGTTCGTATCGGGGCATCAGTGCGGGAGAGGTGGTACAGCCGGACAAGGCGTTCAACTACATGCGTCGGTCCATGGCACAAACCTTGTCGAGCGTGATGGGTGCACTGACCTTGTTGGCCGATAGCTTCATGGACCCGATTCCGACCGCACCAGCCGCCGCCGACACGGGCGCAAGTGGCGAAACAGAGACGCCAGAGACTCCAGAGTACGGACCCGAATATCTCAACGCACGCGGATACGACCTGTACGCCGAATTCCGACCGTCGACTTCGGGCGAGTGGGGGAAGAAGGGCCGTCTGTGGTACGACAAGGTTCTGGCACTGCGACGCGGATGCGAGTCGGAATGGATCGAGTGGAAGCAAACGGAAGCGCGGTTGGAAAGTGATGGCCCGGCGGAGGAGGACTGGGGCGAAGATGTGGAACGGCTGGTTCAGCAGGAGCTGGAAAGGGAACAGCAGCAGCAAGCGGAGGCGCTCAAAGGACAAGTCGGGGATAGCAAGAATCAAGTCACTTTGTAGAATCGAAGATGGTCCGCTTGATTATGACACTAGCGTTGTGGTACAGTGTCTGTGATTCATTGACGATAGCATCATCTAGTGTTGCTCCTGCCGTGATTGCTCAGCCAGACGCTGTCGGGCGCCTATAATCGAGACAACAGAATCAGGCCCAGTCAGCAACCGCGTTCGCGTCATTCTTGCCCGCACTCCAACACTCACGATCTTTGGCGCGGTCCACGTAACCAGCAAACGTGACCGACGACGCAGGTCCGTTGCCTGGTTGTTCAGCGGTATCGCCTGCCCCGCTGCTACCTAAACCGGCACCAGGCCTGTAGATCTTGGTCTCGATGATATCTGTCCGACCTTCGCGTTGAGCTCCCAGACCTTGACCGAAGGACCAGCCCATCATAGCCAGAAGCTTGCTGCCGATGTTGTCGCTGTCGATCGGCTTTTCAGGAGCAGACTGCGGCGTGGCCTCGATCTCGTGCGACGCAGAGACTTTGGCAAGAGGGCCGTCATAGACTTTCGTGCGAGGATCGGTATCGTTGTGCTTGGAAGGGGTGTCTGCGCCAAACACAGCTCGGCGCTCTGATGCGCGGTCTCGATATGTGGGTACACTCGATAGGACCGCGTCGCAAGTGGAAGCAACACCAACGCGGCTGTCATCAGGATTCGTGGTCTGCTCAGCCGTTGACTCGAGTATCTTGGCCACAGCTTGCCGACACAGCTCGGTGCTTGCTAGGTTGTCCTTGTGCAGCTGTGACTCGGCTTCGTGCCTGTGAAGCGTGTCGATGCTCTTAAATTTTCGTTGGCACAATAGGCAGGCGATGCGCTCTCGGTCCTTGTAGTCGTAGCTGGCGAGATCGGCGTCAGACAGTTCCTTGGCTGTCACTGAGTTGGATTCTGGCGCTTTCGGATCTGCCGTAGAGACGGGTTCTGCGCTGAGTGTAGATTGTTGCAGCTCGGATTGCTTCCGATTCCATCTTGAGATGTCATTGGCAAGTCGCTTCGTCGCTGCAGATGTGGAGTGTTTCGGTGTGGAGGGCTTGCTGGAGCACGCTTCGGATGCACCGTCGTGTTGGTCTACTTGCGCAGGAGTTCGTAGGTCCTTCCAGGCCACTGCGCCAATTTGTTGTGGTGTTGCCTGATGGAGCGAGGTAGTTTCTCTCTTTGCCACAGGGGATCTGGACCTACGCCTGCCTTGGTCGCGATATCGCCATTCATCCTGACGTCTGCTTGCGTACCGTGGGTCATCGGGATCTACATAACCACTGCTTTGCGGTTTTGAAGAGGAAGGAGAGGGTCTCGTCCATCCTTGCGATGACTGCGCATCATTCTTTGGCTGGCACGGCGACGCAAGAGCGACGGAAAGGAAAAGGACACGATCAACATCGTATTCGCTAGAGAACATAGCTTGCATGCTATTATACTTCGCCTTCCATGTGCAGCCGATGTCTGGACCACAGACGCCGCTCATGGTGATTGTTGCCACAAGGCGCGACCATGAGAAAGTATCACTCTCATCAGTCTTGCCAAGTTTGCACTTACTGTTGAGCCGCGGTGAGGTGGCCCGCTCCGCTGATGTGGATTGTATCGAAGGGCCCCCTCATCGTCATGACCCGTGCCGTTGGTATCTTGCGACAGTTCGGCAGGAAGACCGTGACATGAGTTGGGAGGATGAGACATCATCTGGAGTGAATGCGGAGGGGTTCTCATGCAGATAGCCTCGTTGACAGTAGCTGCATCGCTGTGTCGTCGATTCTTGTTCAAAGAGCTCGGTAGGAGGATGGCGAAAACGAAAAGTAAGAGAAGCCAGCCTCCACAACACTTTCGCACAGCCTGTTGCATCGTCAGCTATTGCCGATGTTGATTCTTTCAGGGTCTTCTGCGCCTGCTCGTAGGGAAGCTGTCTGCTGCTGCGAGTGTAATTAATCAACGGTTTATTAATTCTCAACTTTTTCGAAGGCAAGAAGCAGCGCACAATTGGCCGTCATAGCATTGTTTTGGCTTTTGTTTTAGATTTAAATTTAGCCTTCGGCCCAAAACACCCAAACTCCAGAAGCAGCTGACGTTGCTCATCACCATCACCCTCGCCTTTCCATCCTTCTGCCTCGCTTAGGCTCCCTCCTGATTCCATTTGTCAGTTCAACGCCTAGCATAGCTACAAGTAGCTTCTATAGAGCCTCTACAGCCGCTCGAAGGCCTGTGACGGGTCACAAGTTCGCGCTCGACGACCGAAATTCTTCTTCAGCACAGCCTCGTCGACCAACACCTTAGTCCCCCTTCGCATCCACATAGGAGCCAAATACAGCGACACGATACATCACTGCGAAGCGACAGATAAACAATAACAGCGCCTTCTCGACTCATCATGTTGGCGCTTTAAGCCACCGCGCATTCCTGAGCGCCCGGAGATTCTTTCTGACTGCTTTACCAAAGCAGCTCGACTTCTGCCACCCATGCATGCCGGACAAAGAAGTACGAGGATAGCACCACCCGCCCTGGCGTCCTCTCATGGCGTGGAAGCACTTGCAAGAGGTGGAAGCTCCAGTGCGTCAGCAGGCATGGCAGGCATTGGAGCAGGAAGATCAGGTGCTGCTGCCTCCTACCGCTCCTTTACCTCTTCGGACCATCGTTCGTACCACGACTACAACGCTGGACCGCCGCACTGGAATGCTTTTGACTCCTCACAGCCCCCAGATCCAACTCAGCTACACGGCGGTCTGCCCTCGGCCCAATCCACCTCATCCTTCGACACATCCTCTCGTACATTCGATGCTATGAGTTTACCATCCTCTTCGTCCTTGTACGCTTCACAGTCCATGAAGCATCTCGCAGAGAGCACCCACGACACCTCAGCAGCAGCACTGCCAGCATCGTCATCTTCAGCGGCCACTACTACGTCCTCAAGTTCCAGCTCCCACCAACGCGCCATCTCCGAGGCTGAGCTGCTGGCGTTCGTAGATCAAAAGCGCCCAAAAATTACAACCGAGGATGCAACCAAGCAATCGAGGAGCTCACCCGCTTCTAATGTCGACCGCGGTGCGCAATCCAAGAGTGCAAAGGATAGCTCCAATTCCTTAGATACCCTGGACCTCTGTCACAAGCGCATCGACCGCGTTCCGGATGCCTTGGTCGTTATGATCAAGGAACAAGTGGTTCGACTCGCCCTCGGCTACAACCATCTCACCCGACTGCCAGACAACTTTGCCGATCTGCACAACCTACGATACCTCAACATCCGTGCCAACAACTTTGCCTACTTCCCTGAGTGTGTCACCAGGATGCCCAATCTCGAAATTCTCGACTTGAGCCGCAACAAGGTTCGTACGCTGCCACAAGTCCCCGGCCGTCTCCTCTCCCTTCGCGTCCTGTCGATGAACGCCAACCGCTTGACTGAGCTGCCACCTTGGGTCGGCAAGATGAAGCACTTGCGCATCCTCAAGCTCGACAACAACCCGCTCGAGTGGCCCCCACCTCACATCTCCAAGATGCCCAATGTATCACCGCCCAAAGCTCCGTCTTCGTCCAACGGCTCATCCGCAGCCGCCGAGCGCGAAAAGGTCAAGCGCTTCGAGGATCGACAAATGGTCGTATGGATCGCCAAGCTGCGATCGTGGATCAACGACCCTGCCAACCAACCGCAGAATCCTGCGATATCAGCCGCAGAACAAACAATGAGCACAGCAATTGAGCGCAGAGAAATAGGCGAAGCAGATGAAAGAGCCGATCTTGCAAGCCATGCGCGGTCTAATCCCGTCGAGCTGCCCTCCTCTCAATCCGATGGCCTCATGTCGCTTCACGTGCAGGTGCCGCAGAGCGTATCGGATCGCACACTGAGAGCGCATACGGATGAGGCACCTTCTGCTTCACGGATGCAGCCGGATTCGGTTGCGACGGTCTCGACAGGCATCGCACCAGTTGATGCAGATGCTGTTGCACAAGGGCTGCTGCCTCCATTGGTCCCGCAGCCGTCTGCGAGTGACGAGTCAGCGAACGGGGCCGCACCATCTTCAGAGTTCAACGCGTCAGGCTTCCGATCACACCACAGCAGCGCCGTCGAGCCCACTCGGCAGCCTCCACAAAGCTCGCAATCCCCGTCGATCTCCGTATCAGAGCACGACGTTCGCCCGAAGAATATTCTCGCGAGCCAAAGCGCTATGAGTGACCCGGACGGACGTCAGCATGCTCGCAACAACTCGCATTCCGTCGTACAAGACATTGCTGCCACTCACCAGATGGAAGTGCGTCGATCTCTCACGAGCAAAAAATCGCTTCCTGACCTACGCAAGAGTCACGAAGACATTCTGCAGGAGCGAAGAGATGTGCTTGCCGACTTGAAGACGGAGAAGAAAGTACAACAGCGGAGCGAGACAAACACACGCGAGTCAAGCTTCGATCGTGACCAAACGTTGGTGCCTCCTGCTTCGATTGCTTCGATTGCTGATGCCGGAACGCCGCCATCTCAGACATTCAGCGCAATCCCGCAACCGTCCAACAGAAAGCCGCCGCTGCAAGCGCGTCGTGGTCCCCGGCCTAGTCTGGGCAATGGGTTGGCACCGACGAGTCGCCAGGGTTACGAGGGTGGAACAAGCGGGTTCGCCAATTCTGGCACGCTCACTGCACCTCAAGCTGGAGCTGGGCCGAGTCAAGGGGGCGGTCTTCGCAAACTCAGCCTGCCAACCGTGGGTGCGACGCAAGCTGCGGCCGAGGCGGCTGCCGCCGCGCTGGCCGCTCGTGCCGGCTACAGCAACACGCCTCCGCGTTTCGACGTGGGCCATGGAAGGATGGCTTCGGATCGCGGCAGCGACAACAACTGGCCGTCTCGCGCGGCATCTCCCATTGTTAATGGCACCCGCACGGCTGCGGATCAAGAGCGTAACAGCTACTTCCGACGTCTGTCGACGTTGCCTCCTTCGACCATTTCGAAGGCAGTGCCCGTGCCCGTGCTCAAGTTCGTCGATGGTACACGCGGAGTCCTGTTCGCGCTTTCGCAGATCCACGCCGCCATCGGCCAATTCATGACACCCGTCATCGATGAGAGGATTTCGGGCCAGTTCCACCGACTGCTCGATATATCTAATGGCTCGATCGGTAACCTGATTAATGCGTTGGACCGCTTCGATTCGCTTTCTCGCCGCGGCTCGCCTGATGCCAGCGTCATCCGAGGTGTTCTGGTCACTTGCAAAGACTCGGTGATCACTTTCCGCAAGCTGGTCAGCGTGCTCCAGCTCCAGCTTCGTGCGTTGCAGAGCAGCTCGGATGTGCGATACGCGAGAACGTTGCTGCTCATGCTGTACGGCAGCATGGCCGAAGTCAGCAATAGCTGGACCGAGATGGCTCCCTTGGTGGAGGCTGTGCAGCCGTATCTGACTCAAGCTGAGGTTGGTAGCACTTCGCCTGCGTCTTCAGAGGCTGCTGCCGTTGCCGCTGCACCATCCACTGCTGCAACGGCGGAAAAGATCACACCGCCTTCGACACGTGCAGGTACGCTTCTTCAAAAGAGTATCAGCAACACCAGCAATGGTAGCACGTCAACGCTGCCAAGCATCGCAGAGGCGTCTACGCCCGTACGTGCAGGCGCTCGTCCGTACATTGCTCGTGGCCCGAGCCGACGTCGGCACGCGGGATCTTTCAGCGCACAGGATCTGGCACAAGGTGCGGCCATGACGCCAAGCAACAGCAATCAACCCCCGTTCAATCTCGAGGATTTGCAAGCAACCTCTGCGTACAACACTCCAGCACGAGGCGCGAGAAGCCGCCGCCAGGGCAGTTGGGGCAACAGCGCCAGCAGTGCCGCTACGTTTGCGCAATCAGACGTATCCGATCGCAGTGCTGCGGTGGATACGACACAGTCGACGGCGCCAAGCACCCCGGGAGGCAGCGCAACGACTGCTGCCCAGCAGCGGACCATCTACGCTACTCCAGGTGCGATGAGCACGCCCACATCGTCGAGGCAGAAGCGGTCCGGCTCGAATGCCAGTTCGGCGATGGATGCGGGCGGTGCACCCGGATCGTCGGCTGTGACACCACGCAGTCAAACGACGACCCCGGCGACGCCAGCGGCGGGTGCGGCGAAACGCGGCCTGCACGTTGCGACGCCTTCGTCAGGCAATGTGGCGGCTACGGCGGCGGCTGGCAGTCGACTGCGCATGGCTGTGTCGGATCCGAAGATGACGGTGGATGATCATCTGTTGGATATGGTCGACAACATCACAAAGTTGTCGGCGCGTGTGTGGTCGGAGCTGTTCGAGCATTTGGGCTCGGCGAGGGTGGAGGAGCTGTCGGCGAGCTCGTCGGAGGTGTCGCCGGTTGAAGATCAGGAGAGTGCAGAGTTGGGGGCGGTGGAGACGGTGGTGGATGACGTTGTGCATGGCTCTGGTTCGGATGGCGACAAGGAAGGGGTGCAGGGCAAGAAGGCTGCTGCTGTTGCGGGAGGCGATAGCGAGTCGGCTCGAAAGCTGCGCGAGCTACGGGAACTGGCACAGGTCACCGACGAGCTAACGTCTCAGTTGCGCTCGACGTACCTGCGCGCGCGCGAGGAGGAACAACGTCGCCCTGCGCTCGACGACGAAGCGCCTCAGGTGGTCGACTCGGCTGCTGGCAGCACTGCCAAAGCTGAACCAGTCTCAGGGGTGGTCGAGACTGCATCGCCGGACAGCATCTCACAGGCGACGGTGGCCAAGCTGTTCGACGAATCGCATCGCTTCGTGCGCGCGGTGGTCAACACGTCGACGCTGATCAAGGCGATTTCGGTGGCGCACGACTTCCCGCGCGAGTTGCGGAGCTTGTTGGGACAGGTCGCACAGGCGTGTTCGAACTTGACCGTGTATCTGCTGTGGCTGAGTCCTACGGTTAGCTCCTAGTATGCTCAGATTGCAGGCGATTCTCAATGGGATGACGATGATGCACGCATTGGATGTGTGTGCTTGCGTACAGAGTGGTGTGATACTGTGTCAGACCATGACGATGCCGTTGCCCGACCCGACCTGTGCGGGCTGCATTGCGACTTTGCGGATAAGCTGCTCGGCAAGGCCCTTGACCTCCTCCTCGCCCTGCGCAGCCGCTCTCTTGGCCATCGACTTGGCATACGCATGCACGGGGTCCAACTCGGCCTCGCCCGGCCTACTCCCCATGCCACCCGCCACGGGCTTGGTCCTCCAGTTGAACAGATAGAAGCGCAAGAATCCATCGCCAGGGCCGAACTTCTGCTCCTGCAGAAACAACGCGTTGTCCATCACGGTGAGGCAGTTGACCACGTCAAAGTTGTGATCGCGCGCAATGATGAGCATCGTGTTCATGAGCGTGTTGAGGCGCGCCTTGAGGCGCAGTTTGAGCGCGGCGGGTTCGGAGTCCCAGGGCGAGACGCGCGATTCGTCGGTGAGTTCCGAGGGGGTGAGGTTGGTGAGTGCGTTGCACTGCCAGGCGTGTTTGCCCGCCGAGAGCGCGAGGGTGCGCTCGGAGGTTGGGTGCGAGGTGGAAGCGTCGTTCTCTGCGGAGCTGGACGAAGCAGGCGGTTGGTCTTGGAAGACGACGTCCGAGGCGTAGTAGAAGAGGTAGGCGGCGTTGAGGCTCTTGTGTTTGTCGTTGTCGAGCACGCTCGAGGGGAGCGAGTAGAAGGCGAAGACGTCCGTGATTCGGCCCTCGGCGTTCTCGACTACGTACGTCCAGGTCACTTGGCCCTTGCGCTTCTGCTCGCCCGCTCCGCCTTTACCTTCGACCTTGGACGACCCCTCCTCGCCGCGTCCACTGAGGAAGATGTGCTCCACCTCGTGATCGCTGAATCGGGGTGCCATGTCGAATCGACGCATGTACCGACGCATCAGTTTGCCCACTTGTGGCACATCGCGCACCTCCATCTCCCTCAGCCCGGGCAAGTCAACCTTAGCAGGCAGCTCGAATCGTTTGCAATGCGCCTCCATGGTCATACCGTGCGGCACGGCTGAGAAGCCAATCTCGGTCAGCTTGCGCGCATTGATCGTTCGGTGGTAGTACCTCGCACACGAGACGGGCGTGGGCAGCACGGATCCGACCGTGTAGATGGCGTGGAACACGCCCGTGAGGTGGCACTGACGTGTAACTTCCTTGATGAGCACGGGTGCGAGACGTTTGGAACGCAGCTTTTTGTGGACGCACAAGAAGTTGATCTCGGTCGACTGGTAGGATTTGTCCCTCACCCTGAGCTCGTGCGGGATGCCGCTGATGAAGGCGACGAGTTTCTTGGTGGAGACGACGCGAACGCCGATGTGCCACGTCTTGTGGTAGCCTGGATGCTTGAGGACCCAATGCAGGAACTCGGGGCTGTAGTCAAAACGGAATGTCGCATCATCGTCCTCGACGTAGTTGGCGCTGAGCAGATCGTACACTTCTTTCAGTTCGCTTTCGTTGTCCACATCGATCTGCACCCATTCGAAGTCGTTTGGCAGAGGGTAAGGCTCCTGTCGCACCTGCTCGGGAGGCACGCTGGGCTCGATGCTCCCCTCTTCATCCGGCTTGACGATGGGCGAGTCGTTGGGTTTCATTACAGGTTGCGTCTTCCAGAACTTGTGGTCTGCGATGGCCTTTTGCGCTTTTTGCTTGGAATCTTGTGACTTGAGCATGGTCTCGCGTTCGAGTTTCATCATGGCCATGACTTTGGCGAGGTTGGCCTTGTTTACCGCGTTAGCGGCAGCAGAGCCGTGTTGGGCTTGCACAGCTTGCTGCACCTGTGAGACGACCTCGTCGCTAATCTTGCCATCGCGCGAGTTGCCGGAGGCCAGAAGTTTGCCGTCGGTAGCATCAGCTGAGGAGGAAGAGGACGTGCCACCGAGACCGAGCTTTTTGCGCAACTTGGCCGCTGCTTTGGACTTCTTCTTCCTGCGCTGCTTGGCGGTCAGGCCATCTGCGCCGGTAGAGGTTGAAGCAGCAGCTGCGTCGTCTGCCTCTTCGTCGTCCACGTCATCATCATCATCCTCATCGTCATCAACTTCTTGTTGATGGTTTTGGACTGCAGTGGTTTGCTGGGTGATGCTGCTGCCGCGAGCGGGAGGCGCGGTACTGGAGGAGGAGGAGGCAGCAGCAGCAGCAGCAGCGGAAGCAGTCCCGGTGGCTTGAGCGTCTTTGACCCCAGACATCCGGACAAGATATGCTGATTCGAGGAGTCTATGGAGTAAGAAGGTAGGAGAAATGGTAGAATGAGGAAAGGAAGCGAGAGTGCTGTATGTCCGTGCCCTCGTGATCGAATTGCGCAGGTCTGTGTTGAGCTGCCTGGCGCTGCCCGGTCCGGGTGTTGCTTTCGTTACTTCGTTGCTTCGTTCTTGTCCAACGACCAAGGCCGAATTCCGAGATTTAGTCCAAGAGAGAAAGAAACAAAAGGGTTTGTGTTTCTTTGGAATGATTTTTGATTTTCTTTCTCGAATTTCTTGCATGTTTTCTGTGGCACAGCAGAGCTCAGCAGACAAGGCGAGCAACGCAGCTGAGTCGACGCTTGCTTGCCTTCTCGCGCTCCTGCAACCTCTCCACTCACTACCATCGCCGACCGCCATCGTCGTGAGCTCCCCTTTTGCAACCATGTCGATCGACAGCGCTCTCCTGGAGGACGCCAGCTCTTCCCATAGGATCTACATTGGCGACTCGATTGGCTGTCTTCGTGTCGCTCAGTGCGATCCACCCTCGGCGCTACCAAACGATTTCGCAGGACCCTCGGTCAAGCCGCTCGTCCTGCCCAACTTCAAGTCGCACTCTGACCACGCTGTGCAGCGTATAGCTACCGGTGTGCTCGACGACAAGGTCTACGTTGTCGCTCTGGCCCGCAAGAATGCCACCGTCGATGTCGTTCACATCATCAACCAGTCCTTGCCATCGACCAGCACGGCACAACCTGCAGAAGTGTCGGAGTTGCGAGCCAGCATCCTCTGCACCATCCACGAGACTCAGATGAAGGCGGGAATTCATCGGTTCATCGGTCTCGCTGTTGGATCGCAGGGTGTGTATTCGCTCACCTCATCGGGCATCTTCCGGTTCACCCCCATTGCCGTCACTGGCCACGGCCCGGAGACTGTTGGCGAGCCAGAGGAAGCCAAGGTCCTGGACCACCTCCCTTCGCCCCTCCAGCACGCCAGCTTCTACCCAGCCTCCAACCCGACCCACTTCTGCTACGGCGGAGAAGACATCCCCCTCTCGCTTTGGCACATTCCCACCGCTGTCTCCGAGCAACCCACCGAGTCGGTCGCCGACATGAGCATGGAATCGCTCAAGACCGAAGACCTCTCTGGACTCAACAGCAAACAGCGAAAACGCAAACGTCAGCTCGAGGCCAAGTCCAAAGCACGCGAGTTAGTGTGGGGAGAAGTGTGGCGTGCCAAGAACCTGCCCAACGACAACCTCTCCCTGCCTCGACGCGCCAATATCACGGCTACATGCATCCTGCAGCTCAACCACAGCACGGCCGAGGATGCCGAATCAGGTGCTGTAGATGGAGAAAGCTTCATTGCCGTGGGAACCAAGGATGGTCTGTTGCGCATCTTCCAACCGGGCGCGGGCAGCCGAAAGCACATTCGCGAGATCCGCGTCGTTCCTACGGGCCAAGGGGCGATCAAGACGCTCTGTGCCTCCTCGGCGCCTCAAGATGGCCAGCGGGGCGGGCTGCTGTTCGTCGGTGACACCGGGTCCAAACTGTACGCTGTCGACTGGCAGACAGGCGCAGTGGTGTACGGATACAAGGGGATGGCTCAGGTCGGTGCCACACTTTCTATGGCCGTTCTCCCTCAAACGCGCAAGCCGAGCCACCCAGAAGCACTCGTCACTGTGTCTTCGGACAGCTTGGTCCGCCTGCACTCGACGGTGCCGGCATCGCAGGCTGTGCCCAAGGCTGGCGCCTCTGCCGAAAAGGGCCAAGTGCTGTGGAGCAGGATGATCGCAAACCCGAGTAGTCAGACCGTGCACGCGACGCCAACGGCGGTAGTGTGGGATGGCGTTATGCCTCCTTCTCTGAACAAGCGCAGAGTTGCTGGTGAGGACGCCGACGGTGCGGAAGTGGAAGAGGAAGAGGACGAGGAGGACGAGGTGTGGGCGACGATGCAAGCAGTGAGCGAGAATGGTCGCGCAAGTCGGAAGAAGAACGGATCCGTAGAGGGTGATGCTGAGGATGAGGACAACGAGGATGAGGATGAGGACGAGGAGGAACAGGAGAAACAAGGAGCAGCACGAAGCGGTTCCGGTAAAGCTAAACGCACGAGCAAACCGGCGCAGTCGAAAAAGAGTCGCACGTGAGCCTTCACTTTGTAACGCAATGCAACTGCCATTTTTGCATACACACCACCCACTCTGCGCTTCGGATCCTGGTAAAACGGTATCGTATTGAGAAGCAATGTGAATGGAAGGTGCGCCTTGTCTACTTGAGGCTTGCTGCACGCCTCGACGATTCAAACGACTCGAGGGCGTGCTTGAGCCTGTTGCCACTGCCACTGGCTTGTCGCGACCCAGCCTGCTTGCGCATCTCCTCCGCCTCCATCTCGACCGGCTCCTCCTTCTCTGCACGCCTCTCACCCACCACCTTCTCAAGCCTCTCGATGCGGTCCGCTTTCAGCTCGAGCATCTCGACGGCCTCGAGCACGTGCTGGGCCAAGATGCGGCGCTTGGTCCGACTCATGGCGGGACTCATCGTCTTGAGCTCGTCGGCGAGTTCCGAGTACAGCATACGCTGGTGCAGGAACTCGTCCCAGTGTTCCTGCAGTATCACGCGCAGGGTGGCCATCTGCTCGTCCGATATCCTCCCTCCGCGTGCCGCCGTTTGGCCGACGGGCGGGTCGAGGGCGTCCAACAAAATCGATTCTTCCATCTCGACGGCCGCACGTCGCTGTTCGGCGGCCACCAGACGCGCACGGCGTGAGGCCTTGCGCTTGTCGGACCGTGTGTGCGCGCTGCACACGGTACATACGCGTGTATCGTGCGTGTGCCGCGTGGGTCCGGCTCGAGCCGTCGCACGTGCAGCACGGGCCTCAGCGAGCTGCGAGATCTCGCTCTCGTCCAGCTCGTTCGGCGTTTCGATGGGTGCGCTGCGAGGTGGGCTGGCGTAACGGCTGCGCTGACGTTCGCGTTGCAGACGCAGGTTTTCAGCGACAGCGTCGATGGTCCGGTCGTACTCTTCATCGTGGGAAGCTGGACGCGCCGGGCTGGAACGCTGCCGAGGCGAGACGTGGTGGTAGAAGTGGTCGCCCATATCATCGTCGACTGGATCCGAGCGGATTTCGATGTGATCTCTCGCATATGCAGGAGCAAAAGACCCGCGAGAAGTGTACACGGGATCCGAAGCAGGATGCACATCTTCGTAGTATCGCTCTTCACGGAAGTGCTGACGAGCACCTCTCGCGCGCGCACTCCTCTTGCGGTGAACAGTCGCAGAAGGAACAAGATGCTCGAGCACAAGCCCGTTGAGACCTTCAACTTCGTCTGCCAGGCTCAACACCTGCAGACGCAAAGCCTCGATGGCTTCCCACGGATCGCGACCAGTTGGGAACATGCTTTGATGCCTGTACGCTGCGCGCTGCTCGCGAGCATCTGAATCTTGAGGACCGAGCCCAGCGGCACTGCGGTACTGTTCCTCCATCGCTGTTCGCAATTTGTCGAGCTCACTGTAGAGTCGGTTGACCACTTCGACCTGGCTTCGACCCTCTTGTTGCTGGCGAGCGCGAGCGTCTCTGACCGGCTGCTCTGACTCTCTGTGCGTTGCTTTGGTTTGAGCAGGTGTCTGTGCTTCTTCTGCGCGCGATTCGGTGTGTGTGTGCTGATGCTTGCGTTCGGACGACCGAGTCTCAGAAACCTGCAGCTTCTGCAGGATGAGCTGCATCAACTGGTCTTCTGAGGCTGGCTGTTGAGCACGCACATCCTTGAGCGCCCTCTGCATCTCGGACCGCAGTCCTTGGAAATCTTGACTCTGCTGCTCTTGCGCTTGCTCCAGATTGAGGATCCTCTCACCTGCTCGATCGAGCTCGACCTGGATACCATCAACGAAACAGCGCAAGTTGACCAACTCCTCCAGACGAGCTTCCTGGTTGCCTACCGCGCAGTCAAACGGTCTATGTTTGACGGCATCGCGTGTCTTGACAGGCGAGCCCAGGGCGGAGGTCAAGCCGGTCACGTCGGGCAAACGCACACCCCACGGCGAAGTAGCGTCGTGACCCATGGCCGCCTTCTGGTGCGCAGGATAGCCGTACGAGTTGAACTGTGCCGTGTTGAAAGCCTTTCCTGCTTGTGGTGCGTTCTCAGGCTCGACACGGGTGCGTGCGCTGGATGCTTGGCTACCCGTCCCAAAGCCGCTGCCTCCCGAGTTGGAAGCGCTGCCATCGTCCCCATCTTCGACAGCGTTGCCACCTGCCTTCCGGCGTGTGAGCTCGACGTCCTTCTGTAAGCGACGCGCCAAGTCTTCGAACGCGCTAACGGCGGAAACAGATCCTTGACGCGTGGCGCGAGGCTGCTGGTGCCTGTCTGGACGCTGTGTTTCGCGGGTGTTGGACTTGCCAGCGTGCAGGACGCCGTCGATGGATGGCGCCGGGGTGGGGCTGTCGGGGCTCTTGGAGCGGTCGCCAATGAGGGTACGCAGAGCAGGCGAGGTAAGAGTTCGGGATGCGAGGTGCTGCTGATAGTTGGCAGCGTTCATTCCAAATGTTTCAGTGGCACGCGGAGACGCAAACGGGCCAGTCGGGTCGGGACGCGGCCTTGATTGCTGCTGTTGCCCTTGTCGTTGCTGCTGCATCGATGTTCGTGTGGAGGCCGCATCTCTGCGAGCACGATACTCGCCGTCCGTATCGGTGTAAATGTCAAACTCGATGCGATCGAGCGTGTCTTGCCCTAATGTAGGACGCTGGCGAAAGTTGGCCGTCATGGTGGCGGTGTGGCCGGCAGGCGTGGCTGCAAAGTTGCGGTGGTTGCCTGTGCTGTTGAAAGTGGCAGTGTGTACATTGAAAGCATCCGATTCGCCGGACTCGCTCGCCGAGTCGCCGTCTGATTCGGTCTCGCTTTCCACCTGAGCCTGGCGAGGGATCGCGCCGGTCCGAGGCTGGTACGTTGAGGGGCGCGCTGTAGTGACTGCAGTGCCTGGCTGCCTGGCAACATAGTCAGAGGAGTACTTGCCAGGACGATAAGGACTCTTGGCGGGAGACGACTTGTAGCGGTTCTGAGCGGCATTGAGAGATTGCAATTGTTCCTGGTACGATGGCTGTGAGGGTACTGCACTGCGCACGCCACGACCGACGCCCGGGATCAAGCTCTCGTCGGCATCGAGGCCTTGAAGGCGGTGTGATGCTGTGGGCATGTTTGATGTGGGTCTGCGTCTGCTGGCGGAGGCGGCTGGTGGTTGTGTGGTCATGTCGTCTTCGTGTCCAATACGGTCATACGTGTCAAAGGTGGAAGATGCGGAGGTGAGGTCGGTGCTACGCATGTCTGGATTGTGAGAGGGCCCACTGGGCTGAAGAAGGCGCGATTCGATGCTGACTCTGTTGAGCTCCTCCTGGGATTCCGGGATGTAGATGTCTTGAGAGAAGTCGGGATGCGATGATGCTGCTGCGGCAGCGGTGACGTGGTTACGATCAGCAGCAGCGGCAGCAGCAGCGGTCCGAATGCGATGCGAAAGAACCTCGCGTGGTGGTTGGTGATAGGATGTGGATGCTACTGGATAGTGGTGGTGAGCTCGCGACATGTCGTGCTTCCCTTTGTGGGTCTTGTAGCTGGGCATCGCGTCCGATGCAAAGTTACAAAGGCAGGACCTGGAGCGCGTCTCGTTGCGTGCAGCGCAGATGCAATGCAGCTACAATGCGACGTTAGATGGGCGGCAGATGCTGGGTAAAGGATGGTTTGATAGGATGAAGAGGAGGAAGGTGAAAAAGAAGCGAGCCAATCCACTAATCATCCAGTCTTGAAATGGAGGAGGATCGACTGGGCAAGGCTCGACAGGGAAGTTGCAGGGCAAGCTAACGACAAGCTTCCTCGCTTCGCTTCCCTGCGCTGCTCTCTTGCTCTGCTGTGCTTTGCATTCACTCCTTTCGGCGTCGGTACCTCTCTCATAAAATCGAACAGGGCAAGAGTGGAAATCAGTGTTGTGAGCGCGCCACGCGCACGTTGCCGATACATCACGTGCCGCATGCCCTAAATTTTATTTGCCTTCACCACAAGACAAAACTTGAGCCTCAAGACCGCACTTGGCCTTATAGCTACATATTCGAATACTAGTTGCAGAACTCCGGACACAAGATGGAAGCAGTGCATGGCAGAATGTGCACATGCAGCTAACAGACTAAGGGACCGCGGAGTCCTCTTTCTACTGTCTCGATTTTGTGCGCCGCATTTTGAGCATCGTTTTCTTGTGGCAAGGCTGTGCGCAGCTGAGGTGCAATCGTGAATGTGGAGGAATATGCCTAATTTTGACAGCTTTGAGCAGCTCAGTCAATTATCCGTGCGTTCTTCGTTATCAGACATGACACTGCCATCGACTTCCTAGCTTCTATCATGACAGTCTCCTTGACAGATTGCTAGCTACCTCTACGACTGTGATCATCTGTTGCTCTCGACTTCCATCCTGCCCAACCCATGTCTGATGGCGTCGGTGCGAACGTAAGAGCCATGGAGGACAACAGCCTAACCCAAAGTGGCGAGCCGAATGCGCCGTTGCCGCAACAGCACGACTCGCCAGCTTCGCTAGCTGCCTTAACATCGCACGAATCCAATACTGCATCGAGCAAGGATCCCACGTCACAACCACACACGCTACTATGGTCCAAATCCAAGGTCTACGTCCATCCCTCGCCGTACGCAAAGCACAACGTACCCGGCTACCTCGCGCTCAGCAGAGCCGGTTCCGCCAAGCCCGGTGCCAAGGTTCTCCTCTCGTTTCTTCCTGAAAGCTTGGTGGAGCAACGTCAGGAGCTCGAGAAGTTTGTGCGCATTGAATATACCACCTCCGCCAAAGCTGGAGACGATTCCCAACTCGAACCACGCAGGAGCCTCGACGCCATAGAGGACGACGAAGACGACGATCAAGAGTCCATGCTCATTGCCGAGCCTCCCACTTCCTCCACATACGCCTTTTCGCTGCCGCTCTCCAGCATCTACAGCTTCACCATCAAGACGCCCACCATAAGCTCGTGGTACGGCACTGTCACTATCAGTCAGGTCGGCGGTGTAGCCATGCCAACGCTTCATTTCCACGACGACGAAAGCAAGAGCACTGTCCTCTCAATGCATAAGGCGAAACAGTCCGCTTCGGCCCATGCTGCTGCTGCTGCTACCGCACAGACCAACGCAGACGTACCAAGCTCATCCTCGTGGTCGGCCGCCTCATCCAATCGTATCTCGCTCCGTCCGTCGTCGCCATCTCCAACCTGGGGTGGAGATGAACTGGTTCAACAGCTGCGCAAGTTCGCCAACATCCATCGCAGCGCCATCGATCCCAATCTCTTCCTCGTCAATCCATCCCGCGTCGATCTCGAGACCCACAGTACCCCACTTTTCGACGACGATGCCATCGACATGCCCAACCCCAACCCGGCAAACGCCGCTTGGAGCCAGGACCTCTCGGACAATGCCTATTTCATGAGCCCTCTCCATCAATCCCTGCCTGGAAACGGCCATTCGCGCCGCAACAACGAGCTTGCTATGGACAATCTGACCGTCTGGGCCAAGAGCGCGCGCATGTCGGTTCTCTCGTCGTTTGCCAACTTCACACAGCAGGCTCGCCACGCATCACACGCCGTGCTTTCGCATCCGCTCGCCAAGCCGTACGTCCCGCATCTTCCTGGACCTGTGCAGTCGTTTGCTCACGCAGGGCCCGTCCCACTTGGTCCCAACGAGGGAGAGTGGGAGTGGCGCACCTCGAGCATTGCCAACAAGAGCGGTACGGGCGAATACTACGACAGTGCCAGAGTCTATCTAGCTCGTTGGGCGCGCCTTGTCGCTGAAGAAGGAGAACGCAATCGGCGCAAAGAGGAACGGCTAGGTACAGGCATCGCTGGGGCTTCTGGTGCTGCGGCCACAGATGAACACGGACGACCCTCTAGCGCATCTGGAAATCGTACCGAGGGGAGCGAGTTGGGCGCGTTCGAGCTGCTCGAAAAGATCTACGACCTGCCGCGCCCCACCTCTGAACGCGAGGCTCGATCTGCAGATCTCAACCTCGACCCGGTAGCATCGCCCACAGGTCTCGATGTTCAAGAGTGGCGCTCCCTGTTCGACAGCGAAACCGGTCGGTCACTGCATTCGATGAGCGAGATTCGGCACCGCGTGTTTGTCAATGGCCTCACCAATGAAGCGAGGAAGCACGCATGGCCCTTTTTGCTCGATGCTGTTCCGTTGGAAGGCACGTACGAAACGAGAGTGGCGGTGTGGGAGCAGCGAGAGGTCGAGTATCATACCTACAAAGCACAATGGCAGACCGACGAGCAGCTGCTGGCTTCAGACGAGTTTCGCGAGCAGCAGCATCGCGTTCGTGTCGACTGCCTACGCACCGATCGAACCCAGCCGCTTTTCGCACGCGCTGCAGATTTCACAGCGAATCCAGACGCCGATCCAATGCAGGATCCCAACCCGCACACTGCCAGGCTGGGCGACATTCTGCTCACCTACGGTGTGTGGGAAGCGGATCAAGCGCGCACCGCATCCTCAGAAGCAGATGCGACGGCGACTGGGGCAGGGTTGCTGGCGGGTTACGTGCAAGGCATGTCAGACCTCTGCTCGCCGCTCTACATCATGTGCCAAGGCGACGAAGTACGCACATTCTGGTGTTTTGTTGGCCTCATGGAACGCACCAAGTCCAACTTTTACCGCGATCAATCCGGGATGAAGACGCAACTCGTGCTCCTGCAAAAGCTCATCTCCATCATGGGTCCCGCACTGTACACGCATCTGGAACGCACCGACTCGCTCAACCTGTTTTTCTGCTTCCGCTGGCTGCTCGTGCGCTTCAAGCGCGAATTCACTTTCGACGAGACGCTCGCACTCTGGGAGGCATGCTGGGCCGCCGAACCGCATCGCACAGGTGCGGTAGAGGGAGAGTGGGGCCTGAGTGCAAGCTTCCACCTCTTCTGCGCGCTCGCGCTGCTCGAGCTGCACCGCGACTACCTCATCCGCTACCTGCAGCACTTTGACGAGATCTTGCAGTACTTCAACTCGCTCACGGGTGAATTCAACGCCAATGCGGTCATCAACAAGGCCGAAGTGCTGGCGAAGAGTTTTGCAGAGATCGTTTCGCACAGCCGAAGCCAGGGCGGCAAAAGAGAGGCGCCAGAGGAGGAGGGCAAGGGGAAGGAACAGGAGCAGAGAGACTTCTTGCACATCTTGTCGTCCGACGAGCTGCGGTTCTTGCTCTAGTCCCGCAGGCACTCTACACTGCCACCCATTAAAAAAGACCTTGATTTACACCTGCAATTTACAGTACAGAGGTAACAACAGCCCGTAAAAGGAGAAAGCATCTACCGTCATGCCAGCTCAGCTTCCTGCGATACCAAAGGCCGAGCGCCCGTAATCTCGACCACCTGTTCTGTGCCCGGATAATCTGGCAGCTGCAAGTCGAGCTTGGCCTCCAGATCTTCTGACAAGAAGCGACCACCCAAAAAGTGTCGCCCGCCGAAATGGAGAGATCCCAACTTGGGTGCCGAGAGACTGATCAGCACCGACGGGGTGAATGCCTTGTTGACGTTGCCCTTTTCGACGTCCCACGAGCTGGGGATATCGACCGACACGATGGGAGGCATTTTTTTCCTCGCCTCAAACTCGATGCGCGACTCGTATTTGAGGATCTCGAGTGGCACTTTGAACGGCTCCCTCACTTCACCTTTGAACGAGAACCCGAAGACGCTGTCCAACACAACATCGGCCTCCTCAAGTGCATCCTCGAACTCGTCCTGGTGTACAAAGGGCAGCCCCAAGTTCTGCAGCTGCACCTTCAAACGTGGGAACAGATCCGTCTTTCCTTGCTTGGGGTACCAGATCGAGGGCTCATATCCGAAGTGGTAGAGGTGGCGTGCAGCGACGAGGCCGTCGCCGCCCTGGTTTCCGGGCCCGCAAGCTACGAGCACGTTGGGGTATTTCGTTGGCGGATAGCACTCGAAGACGGCCTGTGCACACGAAAGCCCAGCGAGCTCCATGAGTTGGTCGATGGAAAAGCCACCCGCTGGCGACATGAGCTCTTCGTCGATTTTTTGCGCGGTCGCGGCATCGATGTATCGTAGGCGCAGGGGCGATGCTGGCGAAGAGGTGGATGCTTGTGCCGCTGTAGTTGAGGAAGACATGGTGGATGTGTGAAAAAGCGAGCGTTTCACGGGAAATGGCTGCTGCAGTTGGGTTGTCGGGGGTGGTGAGCGGCGCAAAGACACTTGAGGTTTAGCGATGCAAGGAGGAGAGATGCGATACCGAGTGGTCTGGGCTGCTAGAGGACGCCCGACACAGGTGAGACAGGTAAGGCCGGATATGTTGGCCGTCGCAGCAAGACCTTGAACCGCAATGGTTAAAGCTGATATGCGGCCGCTTTCGAAGTGCGGTACGTTGCAAGAAAAGCCTTTCAGCCGGAATCACTTGAATGACGGTGTTGACTCGATGGGTCTGAATAAGGCGCCAGAGCTAGATCGTGATCTTGCGCGAGTCGATGGGAAAGAAGATCAAGCTGAATGAAGTTGGAAGAGCTACTGTGGTCTCTCGCAGCTGACGGCGACGAATCGCAAAACCCGAGAAGCAGATGACACTGGTGACGACGAAGTAGGAAGATGGTGAGATGGAGTCAAGACAACAGACGACAGCCGGAAACCACTTGGCTGCAGCACGACGAGGCTGAGCGACAAGGACTATGCGAGCGGTTTGCACTCGTTTCGGCGGTACATGCTGCCCGCAGGCAGAGCTCCAGAGCGAAAGCAGAGTCGACCAGAGCAGAGCAAAGAGCAAAGCAAAAGCCGACCTTTGAAGGTCTGTGTTCCCGCGCTCTCTCCCTGGCTCTCTCCCTCTCTCTCGAGTTGGGTGGCGACAGGCACAATCCCAGTCAAATGTTGTTCGAAATCAATTTCGTTGAGGAAAAGCCGAAATTTCGCGGAGGGAAGAAAGATTTTTTCCCCACTGCGCTACGCTGCGTCGCGTCAGTCTACGTGTTTCTCGGCCTCGAGAATTGGAAGAGACCCCAGGGTTCTCTGGCTTTTCAGGGTGCAACACGCGTGCGCATTACTCCGCTTCTGGTGACGGCAGAGAAGTTGTACGGAAAAAGAGTAAAAAAAGCGTCGAAGCTCAACGCACGATTTCGGTCCGCAATGCTCTCCCTCTCGCTCGTTCACTCGCCCGCTGCGCCCTTGTGCATTTACCGATGAGAGAGCGAGATTCAGATAGCGCACACATGCTGCGAGCCGCTTTACCACAAAAAGCTTCTCCCGCTTTCCGATGCAAGTCGACGACCAGACGTCCACCGCCCGGCTTACCCGGTACGGTAGATCACCTGGACTTCTCGAAGCTGTCCTTCTGGGTTAGTCATCGCAATTGTACTTCTAGAAACCGCCCCTTCGGGTCACTCGTCGCAAATGTGTCTCGAGACGAACGGAAGCTTGGGCTCTTTCGTGTATTCGAGCTTGGGTGTGCGCTCCGTGCTTTCCGCCTACCCACGAGTCACATTCTTTCTGCCGCTGCTGTCGGGTGGTAGCCTGGTCGTGTTTCGGCCAAGCATGGCGACTCAACGCCTGGCCATGTCCACCATTCCGTTCAATTCCATCAAGTTGCAAACGACACACTCTATAGAATCACTGTTGCAAAGGCAGATGCGATCTCGGTTTGCCCACGCAGAGTGTTATCCTATTGACATTGCATCACGAAGCACTACCAGCTAAAATAAGGTGATGACGATCAGGCCGTATGGTAGCTTAGAGTGCCTCAACCTCCATCAGTTCGCCAAGGCTAGCCGCTCCATTGGCGGTGTGAGAAACGCTGCTCTTCTCCCCTTTGGCAACGCCATTCCAAACGTACAGCAGCGAGTACAAGTTCTCGTCGCTCACGCGCTTGACATTGGCTCGAAGCTCGTTGAGCGCCACCTGAACCGCCCTCAACACGGGCGCATACACGGTGGACGCCTTGGCCTTGATCTCGGCTCCCCTCACCGAAAAGATGGCCGCGATCCAACGCAGGTGGAACTCGACGTGCGGACTTCCACTGCTAGGCTGCAGACGCTCGGCAATCAGGCGCAGCACCGTTGGCAGATGTAGCAGAGGCAGCTGCTGCGAGACCAGCATGATATCCGCTGCCGAGGTTCGCTCGTACACCTCGGCCATCAGCGGCTTCTCTCCCAACCGGCACGCTCCCACCACCGCCAATAGATGCTCGCCGCGCGCCGAAGCTTCGCGCACCGCCTGGGGCGTCAGATCCATGTCCAGATCCAGCGGGTCGAAGGCGGCCTGCTCGTCGAGACTGTAGATGAGCAGACCGGACGTGGACGCAGCCGCCCACGATCGACCTGTGGGCGCAAAGCGCACGCACTTGGCTCGCGAGATGGCGCGCGTCGTCCGCTTGGTCGCATCGCCGCGCTGAGCTCCTGGCAGCGACTGATCGACTCGCTCCGTCGGCAGCAGATCGGCTTCGTCTTCGCGATCGTCCACTAGGTCGATCGCACCGGCGGCTGTGACACGTCGGCTGTCGAGCTTGTCCTGCGTTCCGTCGAGCGCCAAGTTCTTGGTGAGTTCCCATCGCTTGAGCAGCACACGCTCTCTGACGTCGTAGAGGCAAACGTAGTTGGCGTTGCCACCTGCGAGAATGCACGCGCCGTCGGCGCTGTACGTGACGGTGGTGAAGCAGGCTCCACTTGCCGTGTTGCGACGTGCGATCTTGTCGTTAACTTTGCGTCCACCTGCAATGTCGCGACGGCACTCGACCACGCCTGTCTGCTTGCCTTCGAGCGGATCAAAGAATGCCAGGTACCCATCCAGCGTGGAAGCGCAGATCTCTCGTCCGTCCGGTCGGAAGCCTACCGCCAAGCCGTCCGCATTCAGTGTGAACGTCTCGACACACTGCGTGGTTCGGAACACCTCCCACGTGCGCACGGTCTTGTCCCAGCTGACACTGGCAAGTACGCCGCTGCCATCCGGGCTGAACGACAGGCCGGAAACAGGCCCTTCATGACCCGAGAGAATATCGAGCAGCTTTCCCGTCTGCACGCTCCACATGTAGATCTCAAATGTGTCGGCACTGCCCGCGCACACCACTTCGCCTGAGGGGTCGACGGCAAGACTGACAAACTGCACGGGCTCAGGACTCGTCAACGTGCGGAAGTTGCGGTATCGTACCAGGTCGTATGCTCGCACGGTGCCGTCCAAGCTGGCGCTGAACAGCACCTGACCTTGTTTGGCAAATTCGATGCAAGAGACCGACGCCGAGTGCTCGGAAAACGTGGCGGTGCAGAAGCCGCTCGCGGTGTTCCAAAGCTTGATCTTGCCATCGTCGCCTCCCGTGGCTGCGACGGCGCCGTCCGAGGCGAAGCCGACCGTGTTCATGTCGTAATAGTGCCCTTGCTGCTTGAGGATGTACGACTCGCTGGCCCACTCCCACACGAGCAGCTGACCGAGACGGTGTGCGCCAAAGGCAAGCCACTCGCCGCTAGCGTTGATGGCGACGCTCGTGATCTTTTCCTGGCTGATGCTGAGGGTGTGGATTGGATTGAAGTCGGGCATCTCCCACAGACCAAAAATGCCATTGGAGAAGCCAACGACGAGGAGCGAACCTTGTTGGTGGAAGCTGGCACAGACCGTCTTGGCGCCAGTTTGCATGAAATAGTGCTTGCTGGCCACGCCCCAACGAGTGAGTCCGACGGCGTTGTCAGCCTGCTTAGACGAGCTGCCGCCCTTGACGCCTTCAGTGGGCTGCCACGTGTCTTCGTCATCTTCGCGCATGTCGGTATCCTCGTCGTTTTCATCGCTGTGCTTGCCCTGCCATGCGAAGCACGCCCCGTCGCGAGAGACAGTATAGATGGTCTTTTCGTCTTTCGAAAAGTAGGCGCCGATGACGGCGTCACGGTGACCCGTGAACGTCTTGGGACGGAAACCTTCGATCTGGTCCAACGAGTACAAGCGGGCCGTCATGTCCTTGGAGGTAGTGAGGAAGAATCTGCAGTGTTGCAAAGGCAAGAGGTGTGGCAGCGTGTCAGTTGAAACATGCTCGTCGCAAAAGAGCGCCCGCGAGGGATCTACGAAACGGTCTCCAGCTTCCAAATCTCCTTATTGGCTCCTCAGACATGTGCGAAGTTCTCCGCTATTGATCAGCGGACTCATTAAATCAGTTTAGTTTTTTGGAAGCATCCTTGGAATAGGCCGTTTGTAGGGCTAGATGGAAGCAAGGGAGACCGTAGAGTAATTTTCATGTCGGAGTAAACGTACCTGCTGTTCTTGGTCCAACGGATGCTGAGCACATCGTCAAAGTGCCCCGTGTAAGTGCGGTGGAGGATGAAGGGTGCAAATTCGCGCGCAAGGTGCGAGGGCGTCTTCCAGACCTTAATTTGGTTGCCGTATGTGACCGCAAGAAACTTGCCATCATTGGAGAACTGAGCATCGCGAAGAGGCTGCTTGAAGTTCATCTGTGCCAGCAACGACCTTCGGAGCGTGTTGATCAAAAGGGCACGCCCATCTTCGTCGGCTACGAGCACGATGGCCTGGTTGGCGGGCGAAAGAGCGATCCTGGCGATGGGCTTCCTCGTCTCGAAGGGCAGTGTCGTCGATGTGTTGCGTACGAGGTTGAAGATGGATAGGCGGTTACCTACGGGCGAGTAAATTGAATCGCCATCTGCGGAGAAGACGACATTGCCACCTTGGTAGACGGTGCCGCACAAGTTGGAAAACTTGAACGACGACTTCATCGCGTTGAATTGTGAGACGGCGCGCAGTGGCTCTAGAGGTGCTCTACAGCGCCTGAACCGTGGCTGTCGTAGAGCTCTTAGAGATGCGGCACTACTTTGGAGGGCTAAAACCAAAAGATGCTCGGGGGTATAAGTTATGGTGGAAGGTGAGAAGAACTGTGAACAGCGCTGGAGTTTCCCCCCTTTGAGCAGCGCTTGAATCGGAGAAGAAGAAGGAAGAAAAAAATCTAGTCCGCCGAGGCAAAAGAAAAATGAAGTCCGGCTTCCGAAGTTTATTTCAACGATGGATCGGGGACAGCCGAACAGAGAAGGGTCTCGAAGGAGCGCACGCACGGATCCACGCATTTCGACTGAGGGAAATGCATTGAACCCGCAACCATCATCGATACTCTCTGCAGCGTCCGCATCTACTCATACGGTAAACTGCAGCACCACGGTGACAACGCAAGGAGACGTGGGTATCAGTAGGCCGAAGCAGCAACGCTCTGACGCTGTTCCGCAACCAAGCGGATGCCTGTATGTGCACTCATTCGGACCTTCAGGCAAAGCATCGAAAGAATAAAGACCGGCAGGCTGCCTGCTAAATCATCCTACTCGGAGGCGACGACCGAGCACGAGCATCAGCTTCGCAATCTGCCTGAACATACTGCAGTCGAACAAGAGGTGAGGAGAGTAGTAGAGGAGGAATTGAAACAGCAGCCATGTCAACACAGCGATCTGGAAGCCAGCAGGATGCCATCGCTAGCTTGCGGTCGGTTTTGCAGAGCTCCGGGGGCTCTGTTCCTGACGAAGATATGCTAGCCACTCTGCTAGAAGTGGAAGGCTGGGACGTCATTCGCGCTGCACGCCTTGTCGAAGAAGATACCACCGCCGAGCGCAGAAGAAGCGGTGCAGACGACGAGACCATCGCGAGATCCTTTGCGCAGGATCCACAAATTCGTGGCTCGATGGATTTTGATCAATCCGACCGATCCGTGACGTACGACGCTTCAAGACGACCCTTGAACCACGGCTCAGGTGCTCCAAGTGGCAGACCGGGAGGAGCAGGCTTACGGCCTTACTCCCGAGGTGCTGGCGACAACAGCGGCAATATAGGTGTAGCTCAGATGATCTGGACTGCCTTAACATTTCCGCTCTCGCTCGCTTCCAGCCTCCTGCTCTTCCTTGCCCGCATCTTCAGGATCCGAGCCCTGTTCCCTTCGCTGTTTAGTGGCAACAGCGGGACACGGAGTCTGGGTCGATCCGATCCTCAAACATGTGCCGAAAACTTTGTGCGAGAGCTCGAAGAACAGACGGCAGCAACGACATCGCGCTCGGTTGTGTCCACCCACGATGCAGGATCACGCGCACCTCCCCCAAAGAGGCTGCCCCCGTTTTTTGTCGGTGGCTACGCCGACGCGCTGCGTACGGCCAAGGAGCAGATCAAGATCCTCGCCATCGTTCTCGTCAGTCGCGAGCACGGGGACGTGGATCGCTTCAAGCAGAATACACTGACGGACAGCGATCTGGTGGAACTGCTCTCCAGAGACGATTTCGTCGTATGGGGCGGCGATGTGCGAGAACGCGAAGCCTATCAAGTTGCAACAACCCTTCAGGCCAGCACGTACCCGTTTGTCGCCTTTATTGCACTTCAGCCATCTCGTTCAGCGAACAGTGGATCGGGAGCGTCGGTATCGTCTTCTCCGCGCGCGGCGGTGCTCTCGAGGCTGGAAGGCTCACCGGCGTCGGCTACTTCTGCTGCCACCATTGCCTCGCACATCTCGGACGTGCTTCTGCCCAGGACACGCACGTATCTGGATCGCCTTCGAGCCGAGAAGCGTCGTCGTGAGATGGAACGCCAGCTCCGCGCAGAGCAGGACCGCGCTTATCAGGAAGCGAGCCGACGCGACGCCGAACGGATCGCACAACGAAGAGAGCAAGAGCGACTCAAGGCGTTGGAAGCGAAGAGGCTTCGGGAGGAGCTAGAACAGCAAGAGCAACTGCAACGCAAGCGGCAAGCATGGCAAAAGTGGGCTCTTGACCACCTCGTACCCGCGGAGCCTTCCTCGGCGAGCGGGTCTGTCCGGTTAAACTTCCGCCTGCCCAGCGGCAAGACGCTGACACGACGCTTCTCTCCCGCCGATACGGTTGCGGCCGTATATGCTTTTGTCGAGGCGTCCGCCATATCGACGGAAGGTGTTGGTGCTGCCAATACAAGTCTGAGTCAAAAGCCCGAGGGATACGAGCACGAGTACCGCTTCAGTCTGTTCACAGGCTACCCGAGGAAACGCATCGAATTTTCAGAGGCGGCACGCCAGCAATTGCAAGACGTGGAAGCGCTGGCAAAAGGGGCAAGCCTGATTGTCGAGGGATCCGTCATGGGTGACGAGCCAGCTGCGACGGATGACGAGACGGATGAAGACGACGACGACAAAGATGAGGACCATGGTGGTTCCAGTTTCAGCAAGTCGCCGTAGATGCGGGGGGCGAGAAATTCTATCATCGTTTTCAGCATACACACGGAGCTTGGACCCGTATTGATACCAAGCAGCAAATGCAGCATCCCGTGAAGACGGGTGTGACTCTCGAACTTCCTTGCGTGACAAGGAGGCGGTGAGGTTCGTCTTGTTAATTGTAGCCAGATGTTAGGTAGTTGACAGCAGACAAAAACGAAGAAAAGCCCTAGCTGCAACGTACGCCGAGTGCGATCGTGGATTGCATGTCGAGACGTGTTCACGCATCAAAGGGCAAACGAAAGGCGCATCTCCCTCTCTTCCATCCATTTAGTGGTAAGGACTGCGAAGCCCGAGCAAAGCGCCCATTTGTTTGCAGCGGAACCGTTGTGTCAACTCGGCATCCCCCCAGCCAATGGCCACCTTCGAGGAGGTCGGCGCCTCGAACGAACAAGATGCGGCTCCCCCATACGAGAAAACAAAAAGCTTCGGCCTCTGGTTGTGTCCAAGCGAACTTTTCCTGTGCGCCGTAAAGCTCGCTAAGAAGCCGAAACGCAGCTCTACGTAAGGCAGGGCGTCGAAATACCATACGCCGTGAACGGTGGGTCGCTCCTGGGAGCAAGAGGCTTGAGCTGTTCCCGTCCTTAGGCAGACCAATTCTTCGTTCTCAGATAGGCTGGCTCCGCCCTCTGTAGTCACGAACCCCTACATCACCGTTGTGCGAGTACAGATTTAGGAGCTCCGCCTGAAAAATGGTGTTTGCCGAGCCGAGGCCTTTGGCAAAGACGACGATAATGACAAGGCTCGCGTCGTAGCTGTCCTGGAAGAAAATTTTTCTCAGCAAGTGACTCTTGAAAAAAGAGCCTCTCACAGGGTCGACAGCGTTTTCCTTGCCTGGACCTTCTTCATGGTTAGACCACCCCTTTCTTGCATAGCGCTACCCAGTGCCCATGCTGATGATCGGAACTACTTGTTGAGCTGAAAGTTGAAAGCGGCACCCGTTCGCGACCGCAAAGATAATCGGGTAGGCGCGAACGGCATTTGGTCCAGCTTGGCAGGTCTTCGCCTATACGCAACGCCAAGGTCCGCCAACGAATCAGGACGGGGCACCGGCAACTGGGCCTGCCTGCACAGAAAACACATTATTTTCCACCTTGCATTTTGTCGAGTTGTGGCGTCAGGACCCAAGGGTCCAACGGAATCTGGTGGGAAAGCCACAGCGCGGGAATGGCCCTTGTTTCTATATTCGACACTGCAGATGTCCCGGTTCAGTTCTTCGTTGCCCGCGTGAAAGAAATGCGAAGGAACTGTGAATTAGGAGCGAGAAAAAATGGCTCCTAGCAAAATATTCAAGACGACCAACTCTGTCGAGTGTCGGAAGCTGACGGTACCGGCCTTGCATCTTCGGCATGTGATGAAGGTCGGTGTCTAAGGAGGTCAATTCTGACTTGATGAATTGGCGACGAAAGTCAGCTGACGGTCTCGCTGCGAAGCTAATCGACAGCCAAACCAGATCGGCAAACAAGCCTTGAATGACGAGTGACAACCCTTTCGAGACCCGTCGACCGGCAAGAGACTGAGAGCTCCAGACCAAGACCAAGACCGAGACCGAGACCGAGATCGAGGGATCGAGGTGTTCAACCGAAGCTGCTCTTCTGTGTTTGTTGCCAAGCGCAGGCCAAGGTGTGACCGTCTTTGATACGGAGGCGACACTGCGTTGTCGCTTGCTTCACTCCTGTCGCTCGCCGGGCCACATAGGCACGAGCGGACGGCGTGGGCCTAGTCGAGAATTGCAGCGCTGTTGTGCCTCCTCACTCGCTTTTCCCTTGCTACCCTTGAAACGGCTTCGGCAATGATGAGCATACACAAGCTGATCGTGCAGAGAGATCTGGTTGCAATCATGGTCAATCGAGTACCGACGTTCTTATGGTACACCGTACGCAATCGCGACAAACATATGCAAGGTACTGTTTCGTGCAGCTGCTCTTGTGTTCTGACTCTTAATTCATTGCAAGAGGATGCGCGTTTGCAGATGAGAAGCCGAACGCCGACTCGCAGCAACTCATGTTCTGCTTAGGTTTAGGCACTGACGGGTGATATGCCGCGAAAGACACCCTAAGCGGTTTTTACTGTTGTGCCTAAAAACTATAAAAACAGGAATAATTAAAAAAAAAAATCGCGCAGAGACCAGCTTCGACGGAAAGGGTCGAGTGGAAGGGAAAAGAAAAACAAGGGTCCTCGACCCTGAAACACACCCTTCCCGCTGCCGGTGATGCTGTCGTCCACGTCCATTGTCTTCTGCGTATGCTGTGCATCTTACAGTTGCCTACACTTGCTGCTGTACACAAAATCCATCATCTTCTCTGTCTGATGACGTTGACCATCTTCTTTCCGAAAGTCATGCCAAACCGTTTTTGTCCATTGTTCACGTGCTTTCGTTTGCAATGCTACTTCTTGCGCCTCACCACTGCCTTTACAGGCTGCAACTCAATGAGTCGCCGAGACCAGCAGAGCCACGGCGTTTCGCTGAAGAAAAAAAAGGTTGGCCTTTCCGTCTTGAGCTTCAAGTGACGGCCGGATGATGAAGGAGCGAGTCTCGCTCGTGCCGAACTCATTCAAAGATGATTGAGGAGTGAGTTTGTTCCGGGCACTCGAGCGGACCGGCAGGGCGGTGAAAGGAGTCACAGCGTGTAGGACAGGAGAAGAACAGAGATCAATCAAGCGAGCAAAAGGCGGCGACAGACAGGACACCGCCAAAACGAAGGGGCCGCTCACCCCCTCGCTCTTGTGCGGTACGGAAAAGGAGGGAAAATAAAGGAGGGTCAATTTTTTTCCTCAAGGCGCACGACCAGAGCTGCTCGCAATGTCTCTCGCTGTCCTTCTCGCGTTTTCCTCAGTCGCCACTCGCCACTCGCCACTCGCCACTTGCCACTCGCCGTTTCGCCACTCGCCACTCGCCACTCGCCACTCGCCCTACACCTGGCACGAGCACACGCGCAACCAGCACGGGATGCCAAACCCTCTCTCTCTATCACCTCTGGGAGCGTGAATGTTGTCTCTCCCCCTCCCTTTCTCTGTGACGCACTCACTGGTCCACCCTCGCCCTTTCAGTGATTTTCTCGCCGTTCATCCAACCGTCCACCCGCGCCCGCCCGTCCGTCCGCCCTGTCGTATTTTTGTTTGGTTGATTTTGCGGCGGCGTTTTTGCCAATGACCTTTGCACCCGCATACCGCGACATCCTCAGCGTTGAGAGCGCAACTTCCTGTATCTGCAAAGCTCTGGAATTCCCTGTCTTTCCAGCTTGTCGCCCTCGAGTAGCCCGTAAACGCAGTCGCAAGCCGTCCCTGTCTATCCGTCTGTTCTGTCTGTCCCCATCTTGGCTCTCATTCGCTGTCCGTCGTCTCCACCATCACCCCTCCTCTCAACGCGCCCCCTCGTCGTCATCTTGACCCTCTGACGTACGTGCTTTGACTCGACCCCTCCGGTAATTGGTGAGGATCCGCAAAGCTTTGGTGCACTTTGGTCATCTTCTTTCGAACCGACGATCCACTCCAGGCTGCGCTCCCCACCTATCCTCCGTGTTCTGTTTTTAGGCCGACAACACCGACAAGCTGCAGCGCCATATCAGCATTTGTTCCATTCAGCAGCTCCATCAGCAGCCGCCATCCAGCGTTTTTCAGCCTCTTCACAACTAGCTACGTCCGCCGCTTGCTCGAACACAAACAGCCCGGTTACTCTTGTGCAAAGTCTCGCCGCGACACTGCTAGCTGTTCGCCTTCTTCATCAGCTCAGTAGACGGCGTTCACTTCAAGCTGTTTGTTAAGTGCCTCCTTCCACGCCACGCACTTCGCCGCCAGCACTTCTCTCGTCTCCCGCGTTTCTCCACTTCGCGCATCTTTGGCAGGGACATTCTGGCCTCGAAGCAGTTTGTCCTCTCTGTCTCGAAGGTTTCTTACTCTGTAGGAGCCCAAGGTATCCATGCTGTTTGCATCTCGCACCCGATTCGTTCACTCGCCCACAAGATCCAACAGCACCGCGGCCTTCTTATTCGTCTTGCTAGTGCCGGCTGACTCACAACCACGCAGCACTTGCGTTTGTGTCACTCTTCCATAGTCATGCAAGGTCAAAATTGGTCCGGTTCGGGCACCGACCCACCGCAAGGCTTCAACCCACCATTCTTCAACAATGATGGCTCTATGAACCAGCAAGCCATGCAGTCCATGTTTCAAAGCAACGCACCCAACGACATGACCACCCAGCATTTCTCCGGCTTTGAGCCTGCTTCCCCCGCCAACTTTCCCCACTCGTCCCAGATGATGATGCCACAGCACTCAGGCGTCGGTTTGCAAAATCGGCCCATGGACAGCGCCCCACCTCAGCGCTTCGGCCAGTCCATGGTGCCCGTTGGATTGGACCCCTCCGCGTCTGCCGCCGCCGCCGCCGCATACGGCCACCTTGGCTTCAACGGCTCCGTCTCGGCGACCGCGTCAAGGCGTCAACCGCAAAAGAACAACGACCAACAACAACAACCATCAGCTCAGCCGAACGACGACGCCTGGAACGGCATGTCCAACAGCATGGACACCTTCCTGCAGGGTGGTGCCGACGTCAACGGCAACATGTCGATGGCTGCGCCCTCCAACATGGATTTTCATAATAGCATGAACGGCTATGAACCCGACGGCCCCAGTTCCAACAGCAGCGAAGAGTCGGCGCAGGGCAAGCGCAGACGCATGACGTTCGGCGGCGCGCCCATTCATCCCATTCAGATGCAGGTCGGCAACAAGCCCATGCTCATGCACAACGACAGCACCAACAGCAGCGGCATCAGTGATGCACACAGCGTCGGGTCCGCGTCCATGGCGGCATTCGGCCAGGACGCACAACAGACTAATCCCGTACGTCCAACGTTCCGTCATCGTAGATCCCGCAGTGGCTCCGAAGCGACGGGACCACCCGCCTTTGGGCAGCGCTCCTTCAGCAGCACCGATTTCGGTCCTGGCGCTCAAGATCTGTATGGAAGCGGTCTCGGCTACCCACAGCCACCGTCCTTGTATCCTGCAGGCCAGCAGCAGCATTCGTTCGTCGGATCGCAGGCGCTGGCAGCCATGGGCGGCTATGCCGCCAGCCATCCGCCGGGTCTTGGCAGCTCCATCCTTCGCGGCGTCGACGTCAGCGCAAGTGGCTCTTCAGCGGCCACCGACTTTACCAAGCGCAAAGGCTGGACGGGACGCGTCGTCGAAGAATTGCTCGACTTTGTGCATGTGCTTGACCCCGAGGGCACCATTCTCTTTGCCAGCCCGAGCGTCCAAGGTCTCACGGGCTGGAGGAGTGAAGAGCTCAAGGGACGCAAGCTCACCGAGTTTGTACATCCTCAGGACGCCGCCTCGGTGGAGCGCGAGATCGACCGGATGCGTTCCAGCAAAGGCGAACTCTTGACCTACTACCGCTTCAAGACCAAACCCGAGACGACGCGTTCCGGCAAGAAGGGCGACAAGTCGTCCTCCAATGAGAACGAGTCGTCTGCGGGCGAAGAAAAGGACAAGAGCAACGAAAGGCGAAGCGAGGTCGAGCATGCCGAGGCCTTCACGCGCGATGGCGAATACATTGTCTTTGAGGCAACTGGTCATCCATACTTCCCACCCGAGCCGGTCGCCACTCCTGCCAACGCTCCTGGCAACGGCGCGAAGGGCGACGATGATGACGCCCAAGTCGAGGCTGGTAGCAGCAAGGGCAGGGGATCAGACGGCGAGGCGCAAAAGGGCACCATCAAGTCGGAGAGCATGGCGCCAAGTCTTTCCACCTCATCCAAAGCTGCGCATCCACTCAGTCAGGAACAGAGGTTGCAGACGCCCACCAGCGACACCGCCAGCACGTCGCGCACACAGCTGCAATGCTTCTTTTGCTCGGCACGGCCATATCCGAGCAAGAACACGAGCATGCTTGATTCGTTCTTGGAACTCAAGCTCGAGAATGAAAAGCTGCGACTCCTGATCGCCGACATGGACTTGACAGGTCCGGACAGCGAGCACGACCGCAATTCGTTAGCTGCTGCTTATCACCCTGACTTGCTCAAGCAGGAGCTTGAGAACGAAGCGATGGTAGGCGGATGGGCGCACCCGGTCAATCCCATGTTCGGCACTGCTGCCGTCGGACCGGATGGCCGTATCCTGCCAACGCAGATGGGCCAGCGACCCGGTCAAGCTTCGCGCCAGAATTCGATGGGATCGCACCCGACCAGTCCGCTTATGCGCACCAACAGCGCGCGAGACGAGGCACTGGCCGGCCTCGGCGTGTCTGCGGGCGACGAATCGGACGAAGAGGGTGCTGGCAACCACGGCAGCCTGAATGGTGCAGGCGCAGACGCGGCTGGCAGTGCGGCCGACGATGCACGACGCAAAAAGAAGCCAAAGCAGGACGATGGTGATCACGTCTGTACCGACTGTGGGCGTGTCGATTCGCCCGAATGGCGCAAAGGTCCATTGGGGCCCAAGACGCTGTGCAACGCGTGTGGTCTGCGATGGGCCAAAAAGATCAAGCGCAAGGGTGGCGATCCGAATGCTTCGGCGGGTGCCATCATGGTGCCCGGCGGCGCGATGCCACCTGCTGGTGGCGTGGGTGGGGCCATGAATGTCAGCATGGGCTCGCATGCGATGCCTCCTGGCTCTGCGATGCAGCACGGACATGCCCATTCGTTCAATCGAGCCAACAGCGGACAGCTCCAAGGCATTCAGATGGCCCCGCCCGGGTCTCTACCACCTGGTATCAACATGGCAGGCATGATCAACACGTCACCCAGCGGTTTTGCCAACCGCGGCTCTTTCGAAGAGATGCAGCAGCAGCAGCATCAGCAGAACAACGGCATGGACAATTTCGGCGGCGGCGGTGGTGGTGGTGGTCACACTTGAGACGATTCTCGATGCTCGTTTCGGACCATCCCCTCCCCTCCCCTTCTTTCTCTCTCTTTCATGGGTCTCTTTTTTACTTTCTCACTTTCTCTTTTTCCCTCTTTGGTTCTCTTCTTGGTCTTTCCTCGTCGGTCTCAAGTCAAACGACAGCTGTATTTCTCAAATAGGGTTATGATGTGATACACGGATACATGCTCTCGACCTCCCTGGTCACCGAGCCCAACCCTCTTGACGGAACGCAACCTAATTTCCCCTTTCCCAGTCCTCCTCACTCTATCTTGTACTCTACCCGATGAAACCAGTGCGGTTTTCCTCTCTTCGTGCTCTGCCAGATCGACTGAGCTGCTCGATCGAAAACCTCAATGTACTGACTCTGAAGCAAGGAGAGAAGGGGTATTGGCCTGATAGAGAGGCTAGACAGTGAGGAAGCTAGCTTCGTCAACGATTGAGCCGTACGACAGTCTGCGTGCTGCCTCTCTGTTGGTAGCTGGCCATTTGAATTCGGAACAAATCAAATTTGACGAAGATCTTGGAATACAGTCCTCTACTACAATGAGAAAAGCTTTTGAAATCCAGTACTGTGGGAGCCTGTTAATTTTGAGTTCAGAGCGCGTATATCTCAGACCAGAGCTGGGAAGTGAGCGTGGAGCGTCTCTGTTCGCCTTTTCTGTGGCTCAGTTCAAAATGGCGGAACCCCCTTTTTCGATCGCCTTGCGCAGTCGTGCAGCGTGCAGTTGCAGAACCTGCCAGAGCGAAATCGAAGGCGGTGGCTGAGCGCAGCGCGAACGACACCAGACTCGCTCACACGCAAAGCTAGCGTGCGTTTGAATTTGCCCCTCCCGGTGGACGCTCAGTGTGGATTTGCGAGTTGAGTTTCACTGCATTTGTCATGTCTCCGCAGTCTCGTTTCCACTTGCACCTTCCTCCATCACCACCACGTTGAACCCCGTTTCTTGTCTCTTTCGTTCCTTCCCCTCTTCCAACCAAACTACACCAACTTTCTCCTCTTCTGTCTCCTTCTTCTTCAAACAAGTCAGGTCCTGCTCCTGATTCACTGTCGATTGCAAACGTCTTATGAATATTCAAAACCTCTCCAGTTACGATCCCTTCGCCGATCTCGGCGACGAGTCAAAGCCAGACGCTACCTCCCAGGCTTCAAAGAAGCAGCAGCAGACGCAAAACTACGTTCACATCCGTATCCAGCAGCGAAACGGACGAAAGACCCTTACTACTCTTCAGGGACTGCCCAAAGGTATGTTCTCGACGACCGTCCCGCAATGAAGACACAGCAACGGCCGTGCCAGCTTCCGTCTGACTAAAGCGTTCTTACTGACCCTGTCCCGTTCTTACTGTTTCATTCTGCGTTACCCCTGCCCCTGCTCCGCGTCTCACCGACCAAATCATCGATCTTGATCGTCCTCTTCTGCTCCTCGGTGCCACGCACGCACGCCTCTTTTCCTACGCCACCGCCACGTATGCAGAGTATGACCAGAAGAAGCTGCTGAAGGCCTTCAAGAAGGAATTCGCATGCAACGGTACCATTGTTGACGACGAGGAGCTCGGACAGGTTATCCAGCTCCAGGGTGACCAGCGCCAGAAGGTCGCCACTTTCATCGTACAGGAGGGCATCACCCCCAAGACCGACGTCAAGGTGCACGGTTTCTAAAGCAACACCGCAGACTTGCGATCCGATTCCTCATTGTTGGCGCAGAGACCCATACGTAATGCCTCGCTACACATGCTCTCATTGACAGCAGCAGAATCTTGATCGCAACCGTCTCGCCCCGTTCGACTTCAATCTTCCGCCTCCGATCAACTGTGGCTTCCGCACCCTCGCCTACAATCTCAACATTTTCATTATTTCCTCTTCTTTCCCCCCTCGGCTGCAACCTGCGGCGAAGCATTTTTCCTCTTTGCCTCGACGCACTACCAATGGCTGGCCAAGACTCGACTGCCATGTCCGCTTTCTTCACCGAGGCGGGGCCTTCGCGTCTCTCGACAGCAATGGCCTCGTCATCTGTCAAGTGTGGTCGTCACATTCGACGTGTCCCCCTCCTCGATAAATCGAGACCTCTACCTTCTCCTTCCGACCAGTTGACCGATGGCGACGAAAAATTCAGCCGCGTTGATTCTGTCGAAGTTGGCCACGACTCGAGCAGTGACCATGTTTCCTCGGTCGGATTTGGCAGTGTTGCCTCGTCACCTTCGCATCGATACGTCCCCTTTTTCCTCCGCCCAATGGCATCAGAGATGGTACGCCCGCCAGAGGTCGTGCGACCTACACCGCCGGAATGGTGTCCATCTGTGATGCGTTGAAGTCAATGCAGTTTTCATTTCCCTTGCGCCATTTTGCTGTGTCTGTGTGTGTTTGTGTTTACAAAGTGTGAGTTTGAACCCGGCTTGTCATCGCACGCGAATATGGTGCACTCCGTTCTCAATCTACAAACTCATTGTCTGGGTCGAGTCTATGAATAGGGTGCCATTTTCTTTGCAAGACGATGGAAAGTTTTGAGGGTTACACAAGACGGGAAGCAGTGACTAAGCGAGGCGGCTGGGAACGATCTACTCCTTGATGCCGGGGCCGAGGTGGAAGGGGGCGTCGGTCTTCTCCCGGACCTCCTGGACGGTGACGCCCTCCTGGAGGTCGATGAGAGTGAGGCCGTTGTCGCCGACTCTGTCGACGTCAAACACACACAGGTCCGTGACGATTCTCGAGACACATCTGGATCCGGTCAAGGGCAGTTTGCAGTCGGCGACGATCTTGCTGCGGCCGTTCTTGTCGACGTGGTCCGAGACGACGACGACCTTGGTGTTGCTCGGGTTGGAGACGAGGTCCATGGCACCTCCGACGCCCGAGACCTTTTTGCCGGGGATCATGTAATTGGCGAGGTCGCCGTTGGCGCCGACCTGGAGTGCGCCGAGCATGGTGACGTTGATGTGGCCGCCGCGGATCATGCCGAACGACTCGCTCGAGTCGAAGGTCGAGGCGCCGGGCAGCAGCGTGACGGTCTCCTTGCCTGCGTTGACGATGTCTGCGTCCAACTCCGAGGTCTTGGGGTATGGGCCCATGCCGAGAATACCGTTTTCAGAGTGCAGCACGACGCTGACGCCTTCGGGCAGGTAGTTGGGCACGAGCGACGGCATGCCGACACCCAGGTTAATGTAATCGCCATCCTTGACTTCCTTGGCGGCGCGCTTGGCGATGCGGACACGACGTTCCTTGGCCGCCTGCTTGGCCGCATCCGCCGCATCGCCGCTCTTGGTCGCCTTGGGCGCGTCCGAGACCGTCTTGACCTCAATCTGCTTCTCGTGCTCCGACTTGACGATGCGGTCGACAAAGATCGCCGGCAGGTGGATCTCGTCCGGCTTGAGCGTTCCCGTGGGGACGATTTCTTCGGCCTCTACGATGGTGATTTTGGCGTTCTTTCCGAAGGGAGCGCTGAAGTTGTTGGCAGCATAGCGGAAGACGGCGTTACCTGCTTCGTCGACCTTCCACGCGTGGATGATGGCGACGTCGCCGTAGATGGATTCCTCGAGGATGTAGTTTCGCCCGTTGAACGAACGCTCCTCCTTGGGTTTTGCCATCTCGGCCGCCTCGAGCGGCTCCTTGCTGCCCTCTTCGCGTTGCTTGTAGCGCACCACAAGATCACCCGTCTGCACAGCGGTGCCATAGCCCGTGGGAGTGTAGAAAGCGGGAATACCAAACGCGCCCGCACGGCACTTCTCGACGAGCGTCCCCTGCGGCGTGAGCTGCAGCGACACCTGGCCCGTTAGGTACTGCGATTCAAAGTACTTGTTGCCGCCAATGAACGATGAAACCATCTTGCGGATCTGCTTCGACCTCAGCAGCTTGCCGAGGCCAAAATCACCTGTGCCCGCGTTGTTCGAGACGACGGTGAGGTCGTTAATGTGCGGGTGACGGCTGATTGCCTTGATGAGCGTCTCCGGTGTTCCGCACAGCCCAAAGCCTGCCGAAAGCAGTGTAGAACCGGCCTTGATGTCCTTGACCGCCTCATCGGCTGACGGATACACTTTGGACGACTGAATGTAGCGCGATGCGCTCGAGGCAAAAGTGCGCGTCGGCAGAGTGCTGGCGACAAAGGCCGAGCGACTCACGGCCGATGACCTGGCTCGAAGAGATGCGGTCAGCATTTTGTACGTGTGTGAGGTTGGAACAAAGGTACGAGGGGGAGGGTGTGGTATTGGAGAAGGAAGATCCCAAGAGCTGGGTTCGGGTATATGAACGGACAGAGAGGGATTCGTACTCGGGTGCGGACGGACTCTCCTGCGCTCTGCTGTGCTTGATGTTCTCGGGAACAGGTGTTTCTGACGTTATTAGCGTGCAATGTGGGGGTTTGGCTTCGGTTATTCGTTGTCACAAATCTTAGGCGCGAATCATGTCCGCGTATTCCGTCCGGTGGAGCCGCGCCTTTTTCGTTTACCAACAGCGAGCCGGAAGCAAGATTTGCCCCGCCATTTCTTCCACTCTTCGTCAGAAAGGTCCAGACTCGAGCCTCAATCCTCAACCCTCTACCAAGCTGCAGTGAAATCGGATGCAGCATCATCCTGAGGCATTGGCTACATTCTCCCATCTGCTCGGTATTGATTCATTGTGCGCTGTCAGGGTCGCAAAGAGAGCATCGACTGTGGCTTGAGGCGTCCTGACCCACCTCGAACGGGTCTGAGGCTGCATTGGAATGACAAACGCTCAGGCAGACACACATCTTCCAACCCGAGACTTCCCACATCTCAGTGAGCGATCACGCCGAGGATTTCTGGATCATAAAACACCATCGAGAGGAGGCTGAACGTAGAATGCTTGGTCGGCCGTTCATTCTGCCGAGTTTGCCCCGCAGCGGTCGACGCCCGACGGACGCTCTGACTCCGGAATAAAGTGTTTCCACTGCAAAAATTCAGGGTCCACTCTACGAACAGAGACAAGTACCGAGTCGTTCAACGTATGCCAAGCCTCACTTCTCAACACAATCATGGGTCATATGCCATAAGGCCGGGTATCGAATCTATTGCAAAAGGGGTGGCAGGTTCTCTCAGAAGAGCATCTATCGAAAATTGAGCTTGATCAAGAACATGAGCATATCCATCAACGTATGCACCGATCCCCATCCGATCGTCGTGAGCAGCTCCGGGAATTCTCGCATCTCGTCGAGCCCCAAGTTGGTCACATCTACTTTGAACGCCAGGTAACAGATCTGCCGTGCCACAAACGACGAGAGCAGCTCGGAGCCCCAGATGGCCACCGATCCGAGCATAGTCAGCTGGTAGTTGTATGGATCGTGTTTGTTATCATAGGCGAAAAACGGGTAGAGCGGCTGGTTGCTTCCAAAATGCAGGATGCTCACCCATCCCAGGAATGCGAGCATCGTCGTGTTCTGCGCCAGGTTTCTGAGGTAAAAGGCCAAGCCGACGCTCTCGACGTACTCTTCCCATGACCGCGGCGACGGGTTGAAATACTGCACGATGCGGTGGCACAAGCGCGACATGGACACGGGGTACCAGATGCACACCCAGAACGACGAGAGCAGCTGGACGAGCGCGAACTGGTCAAACGAACGCAGACGCGCAAACAGGTTGCGGTAGAAGATGAAGTAGACCAGAAAGTAGTAATACTTGAACGCAAATACCAGCGCTCGACTACGCACTTTCGACTCCAGGATCCAGTGCGACACCAGCGCCAGGCCGTTGACGGTGAGCGTCCAGAACGACACGTACGCTACGCCATCTAAGCCCGTATGCGGGAGTGTGGAGAGGTAGACAGAGGCGTAGCCTTGCCCGGCGATGAGCGCAAGTAGCGATAGTCCGATGGTCGACATGAACCACAGGAAGCGAATGTACGAAGAGGGGATCCGTCGGTTGAGCTGTCGCTCCAGAAACGTCTTTTGGTGGTCGGTCAAGCTGTGTCGGTACGTCTGTCGGCCACTCCGTCGCAGACCCACAAAGCACACCAGTGCCGGCATGGCCATAGTGGCGAAGGCAAGTCCAACCCAGAGCGTCTTGCGCTGCCACTGGATATCAGCGTCGTCGATTGAGGGCTTTGAGTCTATCGCTTGGGTCGTCACCGCCGTCGTCGACCACTGTCGCAACTCGGCCGCGCTCGGCAGTGAGAACAGCGATCCGAAGCCCGACAGTTGATGGTCGGCACCGCCCGTTGCAGGTCGATGTCGTGTTTCTGTGCCCAGCGGATCGAGCTCGTGTAGGATCCAACCAGCGACGAGACTGCCGATCCAGAAAAAAGTGTACGACGTCTTTGCTCCCAACGCCGCTGGCCACCAGTTGAGCCTGTACAAGCCGAAAAGCTGCGTGATGTAGATGAGCGCAACTCCTACGTAGATACCATAGTAGAAAACGAGGAAGAACCAAAAGTTGGCATCGACAGTGAGGCGGTCGCCGTCGCCGATAGGATGATGGGGCGATGAAGGTGGACCCGACGTGAACGCCAACTTGGAGAAGAGCCCATTCGCTATTGTCCAGGCGAGTCCGGCCATCGTCGGAAACTTGGCTATGGCGATGGACGTTGCTGCAGACGATGACAACACTGGCGATGCCGTCGCGTTGGCGGGATAGCACCATGGTGGATTGTTCGGGTCACCCGACCTGCCATCTTCCCCCGGACTGCACCATGGAAGGTTGGGGTCGTAAGGGTCTGTCTTTGGAAACGGCACTGCACACCAAATCCAAACCACCAGACTCGGAAGCCCAGCGAGAGCAAACCAACGCTTCCACCAGCTATCGAGCCAGCCCTCAACCATCTCGCGTGGTGGCCGGATAAGGTTGTTGAACCAGCTCCGGTTGGGTCGGAGCCGTTCCCTCTCGCGTTCCCTTTCCCAGTTTCTATCGCGTATACTTGTAACTCTACGTCTGCGAGGAGGAGGCGATTGGAAGGGCGATGGTCCAAGCGAGACTGCTGGTGGCTGTGAGGTCTTGGAATAGTTACCCCGTGAGGGAAGATTGTCGTCGTGTCTCGACGCCGGGTATAGTGAGTCGATAGACCTCGTCGGGTTGACCGGTATGAGCGGCCCGCTTGAACGCAAGGCAGCGGGGGAGCCGATCGGGTTGCTGGGCTTGTTGGCGCCTAGACGGAAGCCCAAGCCTGTCGCGAGTCGTTTACCGAGACTGGTCGATGGGGCTGCTTCGGTTTGGTTGAAGCCAGCCATAAAGCCACGATCGATTTCCTTCGCTTTGCCCTTGTCGATCGATGGTTTTGTGTTGCGTCGACTAGACGGTCCGGAAGAGGCTGCGTCTCGTGGAAACGGGATCGGTCGCGATGCCGACGCAGCACCCACCGATCCGGGCGACGCGAGCTGGTCGGCAAGATAAGCACGAAAGCGGCCAGGTTTGAGCGACCCTGCATCGTCCTGAGCTTGCCACGCGTCGTCCGAGCCTCCTTTGGACATAGGCGCGAACATGTTTGAAAGAGGAGGAGTGCCTCACAGCCCTCCTTAGTTGTCTCTGGACAGAGATCCGAGTGTGTTCTCTGGAGTGCGATTGGATGCTGTGATCAGCCCCGTGGAGAGCACCAGTTTGCCTACGCTATTGCATGTCGTGCAGGGTCGTGAATGTAGGTATGATGTAACGTGGACGAGATCGAAACAGTGAGGGAGCAAGGACAAGGACGGAAAATGGACGAACAAAAGGATGCAGAGACGCGGACCAAGCCGACGAGAGTCTCGAAAGACAAAGGAGACGTGTGCGTGCTCTGTATGCAAGTGCTGCATGGAACGAGCTCCTTAAATTTTGCTGTGAATGGCCTGCGCTTTCAGCCCCGAACGTGCTTTTGTGAAATCGAGTGTTGGTCTCATTCCAAGACTGATTTGCAATCGAACAGATTTTGGTCCAGAAATCACCAACAAACAACAGGGGGAAATTTAGAGTTTGCCGAGCCATGGGGCATGAAAGGATGAAAGGGTCGTATGCGCGTCAATGCCTCCGACCAGCGCCTTGAATCACAACCGTCATCTCAAGGCTGCATCAGACGGACAGAAGAGACGGTCTCCGCTCGTTCGCTTGCAAGCTTTGTCCTCAGTCCTTGGCCGTGTCGAGATGGTGCTCATGCCTATGACCCCGCATCGTCGAAAGATCTCCAGGTGTTGCTCGCCTCTCCGCAGGCACACTCCATTGCCGACTTGACCGATCATGACATCTCGGTGGAATCAAGCATTGGTGCGCATCGCCTCTGCCAAAGATCCTACCACTTTGTCGTCCGATGACAAGGTTCTCTTTCACGATGATCGCACCATCACCATCTACGATAAATTTGCCAAAGCAAGATATCACTTTCTTGTTCTGCCGCGCATCCCTTTCAAGGCTTCGAGCTCTGCATCAAGCAGCAAACCCCAACAGGGGATTCCATCGCTTTCGGCATCGGATGGCAAGCTTAACTTCGGCGCCACCAGCAGCAACACGGTACCTGCATCCCACATGCAGAGCATCTCGGCATTGCTGGCCAGCCCATACACATCCGAGGTGCTCGAGGCGGTGCGCAAGGCCAGCGAAGACGTAATCCAGTATATCCGTAACGACATGCTCAAGGATCATGGCACGACTTGGGACATCGAGCGAGCCTTTCACGCTGTGCCGAGCATGGACCACTTGCACCTGCACGTCGTGTCGATGGACCTCGTCTCAGACCGACTCAAGCACAAGAAGCACTATCTCTCGTTCCACCCAACTATCGGATTTGCCCTGCGACTTGATCAGGTCGAACAGTGGGTGCAACAGGGAAAGAAGACGCTGGCAAAGAGCAAACCTGCATACGAACAGCTGCTGAAAGGCCCACTCGTGAGCCACCATACGGCTCAAGTGTTTCGCTACTTTCCCGAGCTCAAGGTGCATCTTGAGACATACTGGCGGAAGAGCCTTCTGGTGGATCGCGGACGATCCACAGACGACGGGGCCACGAATGCAGGCGTCAAGAGAGTGGCGTCACACGAGGTGTCGCAGCTATCCGGCGCTTCCATTGCTGGTGCAACGGGGTCGCGACCGTTGCAGAGTCGCAAGCTGGAGGCGTCGCATCTTGCCTTGAAGAGAACACCTGATTCGCACTCGGAGGACGACGAGCCATCCCTGCCGACCAGATGAGCTGGCCCCTGCTCAAGCTGCTTGTATGCGCCTTGCGCACACCGAAGACAAAAAGGTCGCAATTTAATACCAATACGTTCACAGATTCTCTTCAAGCTCCGACTCATGTAGGAGAGCAGAATGGCATTGATGGGGATGTAACTGGTCATCTTGAGCTGGCCATATTGACCGTGCTACGCAAGCGCTTCTATAATAAAAAGAAGGGTTCAGTGGAGAAAAAGTGACTTCCAGAGCAAAAGGGACACGCACGACGCGTGTGATTCCAGGGACAAGGTCCTGCTTACTTCTGTGTCGCAATTCGTTGGCCCCCTTGCTAAAGAAGGGAGGGCACACGCGCGTCAGCCACAAGAGCTTCGAGTCAAAAGGGTCTGGAGAGTCGACTGTCCGCGGCCATTTTCAAAACGGTATCTTTGCTCCGACACTCGATAATTCCTACCAAAAAAGAAGGCTTTGAACATCACCATCACCTTCCGCACCACAGCCTGCACGCAATCAAGCCGCTGCGCAAAACGATCGCTGTCATCTCTTCCTTATCTCCGAACAAAGCGGCTTGTACGTCCCGGAGCGGCCTGCCGAACACCTGTGCCTCTTGTCATCGACGTCCTGCTCCGCACACCCCAGACCACGGACCCTCGCTCTGCGTGTTAGCGTCGCGCATAGAAATGGCCGAGCTCAGACCGGGTAGTACACCCAAACGCACAGTATCCTTCGGCCCTTCCGACACTGTGACGCTTCCATCGTCGGACGAGGTAAGCTCAACTCTGCACACCAACGGCATCGCACCTCTATCGTCTTCACCGGGCTCATCCAGCGCGCTCGACAACGGCGAGCCCAGCACTCCGCGCAACGCCGCCAACGCGTCGCCTCCCACCTCGATGCTCAAATCCGCCATGAAGCCGGGCAAGGACCGCAAGCGGTTGCCGCCACCGGAACAGTATCAGCACCCGGACCCGCTGCTGCGGAGGTTGCGACTCGTCGACGCATACGGCGTGCCCGTGGACCTGCGCAAGACGTTCCGCGATACCAAGGTCATTGGATTCTATTTCGCCTCGCAATGGGCGGGGCAGCCATTGAAGGAGTATCACTCGGCGATTTCTGATTTCTGCCGCCAGCATCCGCACGAGTTCAAGGCGATCTATGTCAGCGTCGACGTCGACGAGCAGTGGTACAAGGCGGGAGTGAAAGATAAGCCCTGGATCTCGATGGTGTGGAACGACGGGAGCAGCATGCCTGCTGAACGTGCGGATCGCACCGCTGCCCCTACATCACCCGATGGAGACCTAGATGAACTCCCGCGTCTGTACAACAACGAAGACTTTTTGCTCGCCAACGAGCAGGACATCGACGAGAGCCTCTCGCACACCGACAAGTCCGGCGAGGCCTACTTACGCCCCTTCTCGCGCGTTCACCTCGCGGCCAAGCTTAACATCATCGCCGCCCCCACGCTGTGCATCTACCACGTCGAATCGGGCAAGATGCTCGAATGGAATGTCCGCATGGGCCGACTCAGCTCGCATCGCAGCAAGGACACATGGGAAAAATGGTGCAACGGCGAGAGCGCATCGACGTTCAGCGTGAGCGATGCGTTTGCCATGGCACCGTATTCGTTTTTGGTCGGGCTCCTGGCGCTGTTGTACTTTGCCTTCGTGAGGTTTGCAGGAGAGGAGTACAATGTGCTGAGGAAGGTGCTGCACAGCTGGTTAGACGCGGCTCCCGGGGGCGGGTTGAAGGTCGTACCGAGTGGCGGGGTCGAATTGTAGCAGATAGTTGCTGTGTGGTACTTGGGTTCGGTTTTGGGCAATCGAGTTCGTTTTTCACCTTGATCATAACGTAATCCTTCGAACGGATGAGCAACGACAGACGAAAGATCTCGCACGACGTGGATTCACGGCAAGTCGACGAGCTTGGCATTGACGATGCAAAAAAGAGGTGCAGGAGTGAAAACATTCTATGAACGGTAGTCGGCATTGATGGCGATGTACTCGCGGCTCAGATCGCACGTCCAATACGTGCAGTCCTCAGTACCGTTCTGCAAGTCGATCACGATCCTGATATCCTCCTTGGTCAACAACTTTCCGATCTGCGCCTCGTCCACCTTGACCGGATTACCGTCCTTCAACACGGTGATCCCTTCATGCTCGCCCGCAGGATCCACAAACGACACGGAGACCTTGGACGGGTCGATGTCGGTGGTCAATGTCGGATCAGCGCCGCCGACTGATGCGAGGATGCGGCCCCAGTTGGCGTCCTCGCCGTGAATCGCGCACTTGAACAGCATCGAAGTGACCAGGCGCGACAGCAGGCCGTGCGCAACGCTGTACGAGGGCGCATTGGTGCACGTGATCTCGACGAACTTCTCTGCGCCCTCGCCATCGCGCACGATAAGCTTCGAGAGCTCCTGGCAGAACGCGGTGAGCTCGGCGACGAAGGGTTCAAAGTCGGGGCTCGACTCTTCGATTTCCGCTGAAGAGGTCGCAGAGGATTGGCCGTTGGCGAGCAGGATGATGGTGTCATTGGTCGACATGTCGCCGTCGACCGAGATACAGTTGAAAGAACGCGAAACGGCGCGGTTCAGCGCGGTTTGCAGTGCTTTGGGGTGAACCGCAGCGTCCGTCGCAATGAGACCCAGCATGGTGGCATGAAGCTGGCCGCTCGAGGCCGCAAAGGATGGAGGAACGCTAGGGCCCGTCATAGCAGGATGGATCATTCCAGCGCCCTTGTCGATTCCGATCATGCGCACCTCCTTGCCTCCGAGCTTGAACGTCTTTGCGCGTAGCTTTGGGAACGTATCGGTGGTCATGAACGCGCGCGCCGTTTCCCGCCACGACTCGGGATCGCTGCGAAGGATCATGCCATTGCTCAAATGCGGGATGCACCGCTTGATCGTCGGCATAGGCAGAGGCACACCGATCACACCCGTCGACAGCAACAGCGTCTCGCGTCCCTCGGCACTCTGCGCCAACCCAGGATGCGGCGCCAAGTGCTGCTTGACCAACTCGACACACGCCTCGGCATCCTGCATCCCCTGTGTACCCGTCACCGCGTTCGCACATCCGGAGTTGACCAACACAGACTGCACCCGTGCGCCCTCCTTGCGCTCCGCACCATCTAGCAAAACCTGATTGGAGACGACGACCGGTGCAGCTTTGAACACGTTGCGCGTGAACGTGCCTGCGGCTGCCGCGGGCACGGTGGAGACGATCAGCGCCAAATCGGGTTTCGGGTTCGGGTTCGATGCGCTACCCGAGGCAGGCTTCGGCGAAATGGCCGCTTTGATGCCGGCGTACGTTGACGAGACGACGAAGCCTTTGGGGATGTCGGAGGGCGAGATGGGTGTAGCGAAACGGGCGGGCTTATTGAGTTTGGCACTGGCGTCGAGGTGGGCGGCCGAGGTTGAGAAGGTTCGTGCTACGCCTCGACCCAACGAGGATCGGGATAGGAGCGAGGAGATCATCTTGCGTGGTTCAAGTTGTTAAGGAAGGCTGATAGCCGGCAAGTGGATACCAACAAAAGGTCATGAGATAGAGGCAGAGGCGTGGAAGGAGATGGCCCAAACGCGGGAAGAAAGAGGTCAGGCGTGCAGATCAAAAAATGCGCTCGGAATTGCTTGCACACCACCGCACCCAGAGATTGGAGTCACTGGATCGAGTCAGCGCTTTCTTCCAAGAATTAGACACGCGGCAGCTGTCAACAGCATTAACCCTCGGCCCATCTCATCAACGACGAGCCTCAGATGGTCGTCTCATCTTGACCTCTGCAGCGTAAATGGTATACTATTGTAACAAATGACAAGCAATACAACGTGCGGTACAAGAACAAACGAGGCCAAGACGCCGAGCCACTTCACATGTCGCGACTGCTGTCATCGCCAGGCGCGGGCGGCTGAACCACCACCTTCGTTCCCCTCACCTCGGTCAGCCAGCCGGGAAGCCCATCGAGCTTGACTCCCGCGCCGCCCTCTTGCTCCTCCGCATCGTCCTCTGCTTCTCCCGCATCGAGCCTGCGTGTGCTTCTATCCATGCCTGTTGCGACCAGCTTTCTCAATCCAGCCAGGACATGCGTTCCCTCGAGACGAAGCCTGATTTTGGGTTTGTCCGGGTCAGCGTTGTACGCGTCCATGTCGATGAGGTTGCGCGTGTTGTAGCGCTGCATGGCGGGGAAAGGGAGGTGCAGCTCGTACTCAATGCGTTCGACGCGGGGCAAGGTGTCGTCTAGAGGATCGTCGGTCCTTGGCAGCGGACCAAAGAGGTCGCTTGCTTCGCGACGGGACTCCGTTTGGGAGGTGAGAGCCTCTCGAGCGTGGAGGTGCGCCTCTTGCGGCGTTTGCGAGGACGGCGTGAGCGACTGTCGGCGTTGCGTGGGTCGTGTTGATGTGGAAGCCGATGACAGCGAGATAGTGTCCCATTCGGATCCTGAAGCTGGTGGTGTCGGTGGACGCAGACCGAACGAGCACAGATCCTCCTCACGCCGCCGTTTGAGCGGCGCAACCAGCGGTCCATCCTCGGCACCGTGTCCGCTGCCGCCCTTGGATCGCGTCATCTGCCTCGCCTTGCCTCCTCCCGCGACACCCGCTGGCGCTGCACTCATCTCGGACGTTGAAGACAGCTGACCTGATTCGTGTAGGAGAATCTCGCGAAGCGCCAAAGGATCCTTGCCCCGCAACTCGCCCAACGTCCTTCTGTTCCCCGTCGAGTCCTCTCCTACATCGTTGAGCTCAGCTAACAGCTTCTTCGCGGCGGCCGAGCCTGCACTGGGCTTGGCGTAATTGACGGTGGTAGCGCCGGCAGCAGCTGCAAAGGCAGATAGGGCCATCTCCTTGTTCTCTGCACCGCGGCCAAGGCTTCCCGAAACCAGCAGGAACGGTGTGCGTGGCAGATGGAGGATGTGCAGACCCGTACCACACACTTCGCTCGGCGTAGGTGCGAGAACAATGCGAAAGTATGAGAATCCGTCTGTCCAAGCACGGGTAGCTGGGGAATTCTTGTCCTCCGACTGAGACCGTGAATGAAGGTAGATGTGGTGCTCAAAGTAGTGCCCAAGCTCGTTGCCCAACCGCGAGCGAATCTGCGTTTCGCTCAGGCGCTCCCACCCACGTCCAGCCGCGTCGACTTCGTCGTCATATTCAAGCTTCACCGTTGTCCATGTCTTGGACAGTTGGCGAGAGTTCATGTAGAACAGATCGAGTTCGGCGACCATGGCATAGCTCAGGCCCTCCGGCCAGTCCACGTCTGAGATTCGATCGAGCGCTCTGGCTTTGGGTACTTTCGGATCCGCCATAGGACCCGTCCACAGCAAGCGCAATTCGTCCATGGATCGACAGCGTCGTTCTTCGTTCAGATCGAGGATGGCGTGGTAGAGGGCGAGATTGGAGGCAAGTTCGTCTTGGCCAGGTTTCGGCTGACGTCGGGAGAGCATGGGTGGAATGTAGGATGTGCCTGCATTATCGAGCCATCGAGCCACGAGCGAGACGAGCTCGGACTTGTCGAGTCGCGATAAGAGTCGTCGCAGGCTGATCGAGTGGGGCACGAGGTGGTGGTCCTCGTGCGAGATCAGCTTGCTGCGTGATGACGAGGGTTGGGAGATCATCTTGTCGGTTGTCGACGCCCAACGCGTGTTGTGATGGTAGAGGAGGTGGGCCTGGATCGCTGTCAGGAGCCGCTTACGCGCCTGTTTGGGCCGATGACGAGCAGCGCTTGCAGCTGCGTTCCCAGGGCCACAAGGGTGGTGTGGTGCAGTGACGAATGAAGAGCCGATGCCAGCACTGATGAGCAGCAGATGGATGGTTGTAAGATCAACAAAAGGCGAATCTGGTCTTGTGTTGGTCTTGACAAAATCGCGTCGCGCGACCCATTGTGCAGCTCCCGATGAAGCGACCCGATGTGCGCGAATCGCACACGTGATTTCTAACAGGTGTCTGTGCTTGCCGATGGTGAGCAGGCAATCAGCCTCTGGAATTCTGTTACTCTTCTTCCGAATCCGACCGGCTCTCCACTTTCGACATCTCTCATCGTCATCACCAACGCCTCAACGTGATCTCCACCTTTCATTGTCTCAGGACTTGCTCGCATTCCATTCCGGCTCGGCAGGTGCTCAACTAACTCACCTCCCCCGACAAAGAGGCTACAGACATGGGCGCTGCAGCTTCCAAACAGGGTGCTGCTGCACCGACAGCACCACCTGCCGAAGACAAGCAGGCGCATCCTCTTCAGGTAAGATCCTTCATAATCCTCACTCCCTGCGAAGCGGCTTTTCTGACGTCTGTTCTCTCACTCTGTCGCTGCTGCAGTTCGGTCGTTCGCTGTTGAATCAACTCGACAAGACGTCGCTGGACAATGTCGAGGGCCCCGACGCCTCGCGCCAAGTGAAGCTCGACTCGTCGATCCAGCAAAAGATCAAGACCGAGCTCGACCGTCTACGCAAGGAGGAAGCTGACGTGCGTGCCGAGATCGAGAAGGCCATCGAAAAGGAGAACCTTGCCAAGGAGTCCAAGTACAAGGGCCAGTCCGAAGGCAAGAACTCCAATGTGCTGCGTCAGGAGCTTGACCAGCTCAGATCCAAGATCGACAAGTACAACAAGCAAAAGGACGTCTCCAACTATGCCGGTGTCAAGGAGGCGCAGGAGGCACTCGTCAAGTGCTACAAGTCACAACCGGAGAGGACGCTTGATTGCTGGAAGGAGGCAGAGGAGTTCAAGAAGGCTGTGGCAAACGCCGAGAAGCAGTTTATCTCTTCGTTCAGCTGAGGACTACGCACAAGATCGCAGTCGTTGTAAACTGACTCATCCTGATCAAAGGTGCATTCAAAAGGCACATTGCAATGCATCTGCTTTTGCAAACGTATCATACCTTGGGCACATATCCGAGACCAGCGACACAGATTTTATTTGCCATCGAGCGAAGCCTGCTCATAGTCTGTCCTCGCAGCATTCACGAACGACCCAGTCACGGTGCAGAATGATCTAACTTAACTTATGATGAACTGTTCTGTACTCCAAACGGTTCAGCGCTTCTTTGCTGAGCGCTTAGCTGCTGATCCACCTTGCGCGATACACAATCGTCGGCGACTCGATCTCGCGCTTACTCTGCACCACCCTGAGCTCTCTCCTACGCATCCTGTCCACTCGTTCCTGCGCTTCATCCACCTTTCCGTCGGCAGCCGGCGCGAGCTCCTTTTCAAGTTGATCTATGACACTACATGTATTGGCGAGGATGCCTTGCAGACTTGCGATCGCCAGTTCGCTTGCCTTTGCGATGGGCGTGAGAGGTTTATTAGCCATTCCGTCGCCCTGTCCTGCTGTTGTTGAGGAGGTGGGTGACTCAGGATGGAACCTTCCGAGTGTGAGTGCGGCAAACATGTCGCCTACGCCAGAAAAGTAGCCTTGCACTTCAGGGAATTGAATCGACCAGATCTCCAGATCCTCCACTGATACACTTGGCTCCTGTCGCTCCCCACCTGCATCTACCGTGATCTCGCAGCTCGAGCCGACTTGAAGCATGGCCTGTCGGCCGTCCGAAAGGTTGCGATGCGCACCGATCGCAGCCAGATCGGCATCCGGCAGCTCTATCGAGGTGATGATGACGTGGGGCACCTTGTGCTTCTTGTGCAGCGTAAGGATAACTTGTTTGAGGCTTGCCAGATCGACGATATCGACTCCCGTCAGTGCCTGTGCCTCAAACTGGTTGGGCGTGATGATGGTCGAGTACTGCAGCATTTCGCGATAGATTGGAAGCACTTCCGGTGCGACGTACATGCCTCTCCCCATATCGCCCATAACGGGATCCAGCAGGTAGATCAACCCGCCCTCCTGGCCACCCTGGCGCGAGCGCAGCTTCTTGACCAGTTGAAGCACCGTCTGCACCACTGCTGCAGACGGCATGTACCCGGTGAGCATGCGCGAGTAGCGAAGCAAGCCGTTGCTCTCGAGTCCGTCGAAGATGGTCTGCAGGTGTTCGGCGTCGAAGCGCAGGCCTCCCCATCGCCCGTAGCCCGTGTGGTTGCTGAACTGGACCGTGTTGGTCACGTCGACATCCCATCCGAGCAGCTGAAGCGGGAAGGTGGCGGATCGGTTGCCGACGTAGCCGGACACTACGTGGCTCTGTATGCTCAGGATGCGGGAGGGATCTGGTACGTTGGCTGCCATTTTGACGAGGATGGACTGCCCGGTCTTCCGTGGGAGATCTGATGCGGTGCCTACTGAGATCCAAGTGCTGATCGATGATGAGTTTATCGGTCTTCTATCTGGAGGAAGAGCAGCTCCGACTGAGCTTCGAGATGCGGTTCCAAGGATGCCTGTTTTGGAAGACGTGAACGATAGCTTGTTCAAAGATAACCGTTAGAAGTAAAGGAAACTGAACGACGATTCTTCTAGGCGAGAGAAATAAGCATTTTGACTCGGCTGCACCGCACAATTGACCGAGTCAGCACACAAAGGCATTTTTGGCAGCTTCATGCGTTACAATTCTCAGCTGAGCTTGGTTCTCGAAACGGAGCAAAGGTTCACACTGGATCACCATCCCCATCTTAACCACTTGCTGCCTCGACCCTGGCACACGATGGATCAAGAAGCGTTCCGACAGCTCGTCTCTACATCCTCCGCGGTAGCAGGTTCCTCCCGCAGCCGCGCATTCGGCAAAGCGCACAAGCGCCATCCCGCGTCTTCCACCGCCTCCTCTTCCTCCTCGACCAAGCCATCCGACCTGAAGCCTCGTAAACTCAAACCCAATGGTCACTCTGATGGCACCAGTAGCACCTACTTCGATCGAGCCTCCGCCCGTCGTTCCGGCGCCCCCGATTCCGAGTTCAGCGACATCGAGGCACTGCATCGTGACTTCGAGGAGCGAATCGCTGCAGCTGAGACCGAGGAAGAACGACAGCGCTTACGCGATCAGATCAGTAGCGTAGGCGGGGATGCAAAGTACTCCGTACTGGTCAAGGGGCTCGATTGGGCATTGTTGGCGCAAAATAAGGCGAGGCTCGAGCGCGAGAGCGGCACTGCCGGCGGAGGGGGGGAGGGGGAAGAAGGTGATCTCGAGTCGGCGTTCCAGGAGGGGCGCGCGGACAGGGATACCGGGAAGAGAAGTAGGGATGATATTGTAGAAGCGATCAAGAGGAGGAGAGAGGAAAAGTCGGCAGTCACTGTGTCGCCTTCAACAAGCGGCTTCCGTCCAATTGGATTCAAGCCAGTAGGAGGGGCGGATAAGGCAGAGGCGGATGGCGCGGAATACAAGTGGGTCAATGGGAAGAGGATGCGCAAGAAGAAGAAGATCGGTTCGGTGGCGGAACAGTCGACTCTGAAGACCGACCAATCCATGAAACCTATGGATGCGGTCAAGAGCGATTTGATCGGACAGAAGGCGCAGGAAACAGCCCCATCACTGGACGTAGCGAAGGTCAGCGTCAAGCATCCCTCTATAGCGGATAATGACCCACCAGTACAGGCAAAGCAACACAACACGCTCCCCGTTTCAGAATCCGAAGCAGCCACCCATAACATCGCAGCCTCGAGCCACACCACGAGCGAAAACCCAGCGACATCTCTCAATCCAACCCCACCGGCTCACCGGCCGCTACAGCAGGCTAACGACGACGACGACGACGATGACGACGAAGACATCTTCGCCGATGTCGGCGGATGGGACGGCATTCCTGAGGCGAAAGAGGACGACGATGAAGAACGCATATCGGAGGAAGGCGCTTTCCAACCTGCTCCCGTCACCCCTCCACCCACCACCGCCGTCCGCTCTCCTACCCCACCACCGCCACTGGCTGCAGCACCTCCTTCACCGCAGGCTCCCATCTCCACACCCTCCACAGAAAATGACCACGCCATTCTCGACACGGCGGCCGAAACAGAGCCCTCCTCTGAACCGCACCCCTTGTCCGTCCCCGCATCCATGCCTGCGACCGCCTCCTCCACAGAACCATTAGCAGCGCATGAGCCCAAGCCAAACCCAAAGAAATCAAAATGGGACGACGACCTGGACGACGGTAAGAAAAAGAAGAAGAAGAAACACCGTTAATCTCTCTGTGGCTCTTCGCAATCATATACCCTCTCCTTCGTGTTTACAAATAATACATAGGTATGTTTCGAAAGTAGTGGTATTACAGATTACATATGGATCAGGGGTAATAGGTAACAAAGCGTCACTTAACGCTACTGAGAACGCCGACACCCTTGCTGCGAACAATCTCAAGACAAGCAGCGCACTTGGGATGCACCAGCACGAGCTCGGCACGCACCTCCTCGTGTGTCTCGGGTCCTGACGTTACGAATCCGCCATGCATTGTCGGCACGGATGAGGTCGGAACGGCTTGTTGGCTCAACAACAACGGCAGGTCAGCTTGCGAGCTTCGGCGGCTGGCCCTGCTCTCCGCGGACGATGAACGGCGCCTCTGCGGCGAAGGAAGGCTGGTGGGTCGGCGGTCCAAGTCGCGCTGCTTCTCCATCCAGCTATCAACCGCACCGATACCCGAAGGCCGCTCGAGAGCCAGGTCGCACGCCGCGCAGTCGTCACAGCCGGGCGCGTCCAAAGTTGCTGGAGGCGTTCTCGGGCTAGCCGAAGACGTCGTCCTGGTGCTCGAGGCTCGATTCGAAGTCGGCCGTGGCTGTGCCATTGAAACGGGGGCTGAGGTGGCATCTTGTTTTGCGAGGCATCGTGCGCAACCACAGTTCTCGCTGCATGCGCATGGAGGAGGCACAAACTCGGTTGACATGTCGACAGCCCTCAGTAGCAGCTCGATGCTCGGTGCCGCAGATGCAGAGGCACCCTTGCCAGAGCAGCCGCTGCTCGTCGCGACCTGCGAGGGACCTGCAACCGCATTCGCAACCCGCATTTGTTGTCGGCACGAGTCACTGGAGCAAGAGCAGTGAGCCGGGTCGCAATCTTGAGGGGCACCATTCAACTGCTTTGAGGAGATGGATGCGCCGCGCTGTCGTTGATCCGAGCAGCAAGTGCGCGCACCCGTGCTGCGACAGCCGCAAGGGTTCATCAGGCTGGAGAGCGAGAGGGTAGAGTGGCGACGTGCTGCGGAGTCTTGATCGGATTCTGACGAGGGCTGGATACGCAGAGCGCTGTGTGGCGGGTGGATGCTGGGCAGGCTCCAAGAGGTGGGGGCGCGATGCGGACGGATGGGAGCCAGGATGTTGTCGAGGGCAGGAGGCTGAGGGCGGAATTTGTGGTAAGGCTCCTCGTTGCTGATTGCGCGCACGAGGGGTGTCGAGATGGCTGCGCCTTGCACTTTCGTCTTTTTGGATGGACGATGATCGTCGGAATCGTCTGTGCTCTCTGAAGACGATGCATCGTCCGCAATGCGAGGCAATATAGGGACATTTGACTTTGCCGGCGTTGGTCTCTTGTGAGTGACGGCAGCTGCTTTCTCTGTTGATGTGGCTGCGGACGAAGCCTTCTTTCCTGAGCAGTCGCAACGGACATGACGTCCGCTCTCTTTGCGCTTCTTGCGACAGATTTCGCACTGCGTCGGTGGCCTGCCTTTGCTGCGGATGGGATAGAGAGGACCTTTGGATCCGTCCTTGTGGGCACACGACGATGTACGATGACCCCGAATGCATGCAGCACAGGCATACTTGACGCCTGTGGCCGAAGCAGCGTCAAGGGGAGCATCGCCGAGGCTGGCCCTGCGGAAAGGCGAGATGTTACCGAGCTCAGCAGACTTGTGAGCAGGAGGCGAAGGCGTCGAAAATGACATAGTAAGCGCTGCAGGGCATCTTGCGTAAGAGGTGGAAGCGGCCGACGAGTAAGCTGGGGTGTGCGAAGGCTCTCTGGAGCGTGGTGGCGAAATCATTGTGTCGCTGTAACGTTGGGAGAAGAAGCTGGAAGGCCGCGAGACGGTAGCTGTTGTCGCCGTCATGGTTGTGTTGGAGACCAGTCTGTCTAGCAGCGAACGGTCTAGGGTCGAGAGGGTGGCACCGAAGCTTGCAAGTGTTGTAAGGAAAGAAGGTGGTGATAGAACCGATTAAAGATGTGCCGAATGGAAGGGATGGGGGTGTGGAGAAGAGTCGAGTGGGTCGGAGCCTTCTACAGAGGTCATTTGAGCTTCATCTTGAGCTGTCAAAAGCTGATGAAGTTGGATGCGTAGCAAGTACAAAGTGGAGATAGAGAAGCACGGTGGTCGAGGGCGAAGGGCGAGCCGCAAGTTGGACTGGAGCCAGGGTTCACGACGGCATGCTGCCGAAAAGGGTGGATCAGCAGCTCAAAGCAAGTGCTCGGAGGCGAGAGAGACTATGGGATGGGTTGATGGTGGAAGAGGCCGGGGCGAGGCGAGGCGAGGTGGCAAGCGTGACAGCTGAACGTGAGCAAGAGCAGGGGCAAGGGCAAAGGCAAAGGTAGCGAGGCTAAGGCTGAGGCTGAGGTCGAGGTTGAGGTTGGCCGAGGCTGCCGTCGTCTGGTGTGTGAGATGGGGAAGAACCAAAGCGAGGAGCTGTGGGCTAATTTCACGCGAAACAGCGCTAAGACTAAAAAGGTTGGGCGGAGGGTTTTTTTCTTTTGGTTGCGCTCTCGGAGCGTTGCGTGATATTAGTTTTAGCAGGCAAGCTGCAGCAAGCAGAAAGGGTCCGGGGTTGCACAGAGACGCAGCGGCGGCTCGCTCTTTGGGCTTTGACGGATCCAAGAGCTTGTTGATCGTCATCAACCCTGGCCCCACAGCAAAGATCGCGCAGCTTGAGTGACTTGTGCTCGTCTGAACACTCCTCTTTCATACTCGCTCGGCACGGACAGCCAGCGCCGTTTTGGCGAGACTGGCCACTGGAATGCCTCGCTGCTGCTACGTAACGCCCAACCCTGAGACCACGCTAAAGTCACACTTGAGCACCACAACCATTTCCTCACCTCCGTGACTCTCTCATGGGCCGAGGGTTTGACGCGCTGGTGCTCGTGCCGCAGGTTCACTAGCGTATCCATGTCGCCGTTCAGCCGAACTCGTGACGTATTCAAAATAGCCCCGCACAGTGCCCGCACCTCCATGATCTGGCCAGTAGGGGATGCGCCGATGTGGACTCGGGCTCTGGTGGGCTCAGGGCTGTTCAACACTGCACGTTGCAGATCTTTTTGCCCGGAGCTTTTTCCTGAGCAATATTTCCGTATGTTATGTCTTTTAGCCTCACAGCTTCTCGAGAGCATGAATAGTTCATGAAGCTCATCGGATTTCGGGCAACAGCTCTCCACGAAGCTTCACTTTTCGACATTTTGGAAGCCTGTAATTGAGCAACAGAGACATCTCTGACTGCCACCATATTGAACCCCTGACGGTGTATCTCCTTCTCCATATACCAGCACCGGTCACCGGACTCGAGCCTCCCTTTAGCACCACCACCACCACCACCACCACAAACAAACCTCTCTCCATTCCCCTTGGAAGCGCGCATCTACAATGTCGCGCTCAGCGCCCCGCATCAAGAACCGCGCGCCCGCGCCCATCCAGATCTCTGCCGAGCAGCTCCTCCGCGAAGCACAGGAACGTCAAGAAGCACCCGCCGCTGTTCCTGTCCAGAAGATCGAAGACTATGAAGAACTCGAAGAGTACCGCGGACGCAAACGCTCCGATTTCGAGGACCGTTTGCGCCGCAACAACATCAACATGTCTATGTGGATCAAGTACGCCACATGGGAAGCCAGCCAGGGAGAGATGGATCGGTGTCGGTCCATCTATGAGCGCGCTCTAGATGTGGATCCACACTATCTTCCGTTGTGGCTCCGATACACAGAGCAAGAGCTCAAAATGCGAAACGTCCAGCACGCAAGGAATCTCTACGATCGCGCCGTCAGCATCCTGCCACGTATCGATCAGCTTTGGTACAAGTACGTCCATCTCGAGGAGCTTTTGGGCAACGTAGCGGGTACAAGACAAGTCTTCGAACGCTGGATGGCATGGGAGCCCGAAGAAAAAGCGTGGCATGCCTATATCAACCTCGAAGTGCGCTACGAAGAACTCGACCGGGCTAGCGCGATATGGGAGCGAGCCGTCACCTGCCACCCGACATCTAAGCAGTGGATTCGATGGGCCAAGTTCGAAGAAGATCGCGGCGACCTCGAGAAGGCGCGCGTCGTCTTTCAGATGGCGCTCGACTATATCGGGGAAGACGAAGAGGCGATGGAAAAGGCACAGGGCGTCTTTACCGCTTTTGCAAAGATGGAGACTCGTCTGAAAGAGTACGAGCGTGCGAGGGTCATTTACAAGTACGCGCTCGAAAGGCTGCCGCGCTCCAAGTCGGAGGGCATCTACTCGAGCTATACTCGCTTCGAGAAGCAATTTGGCACCATGAGTAGTGTCGAAGACACGGTCATTGGCAAACGGCGCATCCAGTACGAGGAAGAGCTGGCAGCGCTAGGTGGGGCTTCCGACTACGATACGTGGTTCGACTATTCACGGCTAGAAGAAGACGCTTACCGCGCTTTAGCTGCCTCAGGAGGATCGCAGGACCAGCTCGAGCAGGCTGTCAGACGTGTCCGCGAAGTCTACGAACGCGCCATCGCCCACGTCCCCGCTTCGCAGGAAAAACGCGATTGGCGACGCTATGTCTTCCTCTGGCTGCGCTATGCCCTCTTCGAGGAGATCGATACACATGACTATGACAGAACAAGGGAAATCTACAAGGCCGCCATCGCTGTCGTTCCGCACCGTCGATTCACCTTCGCCAAGTTGTGGGTCCAATACGCTCGATTCGAGGTACGACGTCTCGAGCTCGTCACAGCACGCAAGATCATGGGCACCGCCATTGGCATGTCCCCCAAGCTCAAACTCTTCAACAGCTACATCGAGCTCGAACTGTCGCTGAAGGAATTCGACCGAGCCCGCAAGATCTACGAAAAGGCGCTGGAATGGGATCCGACCAACTCGCAGACGTGGGTGCGCTTCGCCGAGCTCGAGAAGAATCTCTTTGATACCGAGCGTGCGCGTGCGCTGTTCGAGCTGGGCGTGGGCCAGGCGGAGGGTGAAGAGCAGGGTATCAGTGGCGGGCTGGATATGCCCGAGATCGTGTGGAAGGCGTATATCGACTTTGAGTTTGAGGAGCGCGAGTGGGAGAGGGTGGATGCACTCTACGAGCGGCTGTTGGACAAGAGCGGACACGTGAAGGTGTGGATCTCGTATGCGCTGTCCAAGGTGAACCAGGCCACAGCCATCGAGGAAGACGAAGACGATTCCGACGACGAGGATGAAGAGAGCGACTCTGCCTCCAAACCACCCCGCGAGCTGACAGCAGCAGAACAGGAGGCTCGCGCAGCCCGTCGTGCAGCACTCACCTCCTCGGCACGTGGCGTATTCCAACGAGCCTACGACAGCCTCAAGTCGCGCTCGCTCAAGGACGAACGCGTAACACTGCTTGAAGCGTGGAAGACGTTCGAGCGTGAACACGGCTCCTCCACGACCCTGTCGAGCGTCGAAGCCAAGTTCCCGCGCGTGGTCAAGAAACGCAGACCCATCGCAGATGGTGCCGATGACGGAGCCATGGAAGAGTACTACGATCTCATCTTCCCCGACGACGAGGACAAGGGCAAGGGCGCCTTCAAGCTGTTGCAGATGGCGCATGCTTGGCGTGCGGCGCAGGCGGCGAAGGAACAATCGTCGCAGCCAGAGCCAGCTGTCGAGGAGCCGCACGCGGATCAAGAAAGGCTCGATATTAGCATGGACGACGACAACGAAGAGGCGCAGCACGGATCTAGTCCAGACGACGCTTAGACAGCACACTTTCACCCAGCACACTTATTCACAAGCAATGCAAAACTACTACGCAGTGTCCATTGCACGCTGCCTTTCATCGCCCTACAAAAAGCGCCTACACCCTGGCGAGCCGCACAGGCAAGGGATCGCATCCTCGTCGTCGGCCGAGGACTGAAACTTGTAATCGTACGTCAACTCCTCGCCCGCGCGAATCGGACTCTTGGCATACAGCACGATGCGCTTCTCGCCGTTGAGCGTGAGAATCTTGGCGTTGCAGTTGGGCGTGCAGCAGTGATTCATGAGCCTCGCAATGTTGCCCTTGTGCGTCGCATCCACCACCAGATCGTCATCGACGCGGAACAGGTACGTCGAGAAATTGCCCTGTCGCTCGTACTGCTTTTCGCGCTCGTCAGCCACCTGCTGCCGCACCACCTCTCCCACATACTCGATCACCATGTCGCCTGCCGGAATATACTCCATCGCGTACAAACCCCAATCGTGGATGGGAGACTTGGCAAACTTGAGCTGCTTCTTCCGCGTGCGGAGCTGGTTGAACTTGAACATGTCCGTGTCCGTCGCCGTCTCGCGTTTGTGCTGTTCGATGCCCAGCACCAGACGTCGCGAGTCAGCGCGGTTGTTTCGCGCCGATTGCAGCACTTGTGCATTGCTGCCCGTTTCAACATCCTCGGTGGCTTTGTTGCGATCCGGAAGGTGCATCGCTTTCTGCTCCGGTGGAATGCGGTAGTACCCTTCGGTCCTCGCTGAGCCAGTGGAGTGCTTTGGAATCGCACCGGCTGCGATGGCCTGCTCCTCGGCTTCGGCTTCTAGCTCCACCTCGTCCGGCAGCGTCTCTTCACTGGCTAGCTCACCCGTCTGTCCGAGATGCTCGAGGGCCAGACGCAGATAGTGGCAGTCCTCGCTGTCCTCCACCAGTCCAGCCTCGAAAGGATCAGCAGGAATGGGCTTCGCCTTTGCAGGCGCTTTCGCCGATTTCGTCTTCGCTTTGCCTGCCTTAGTTGGAGTATCGGTCTCCGGGGTAGCTGCATCGTCGCGTTGCTCCGCTTCGACATCGACCTCGGACGGCGTGCCCTCGACCTTGACGCCTCTTCGAGCAGGGGTCGCATCCTTCTTTTTGCCCGTAGACATGGATTTGGCTTTCGACCCCTTCTTGCGCTTGGCTTCGGCATGCCCTTCGAGCTGATCTGCGGTAGCCGGCTCTACAGAAGCAGAAACCGACCGAGAAGTAGCATCTTTCTCTGTTGACGCTGCTTCGTCCGAATCAGCTTCCTCCTCGTCTGCCGAGTCGAGCAGCCACGCTGCTGCACCGCGCTTCTTCGTGCTTGACTTCGACCGAGAGGAGCTCCCGCGGCGAGCAGTTGCCTTCCGATCGCGTCTTGCGTCGTCACTTTCGTCCCCGGAGCTAGCTATCTCCCTTACGCGCTGAGACCGCGACTTGTGTGCGGACTCATGCTTCTTCTTGGACACGGACACTTTCTTCGAGGCGGGCGTGTCAGGGTCCGAGACCTTTTTAGGCTTCGTGCTAGTCAACTTGCGGAAAGACGGGAGGCGCGCTTCGCCATCAGCTTCCGACGTCATGCGGACGCCATGCATAGTGCCCGAAGGTGCAACCGTCTTCTTAAGCACTGCCTTGGCCAACAGCTTGCCACCTTCGCCTTCTGGTTTGAGGTACGCAGTCACATGCGGCCCGACAACGCGGCTCTTGACATCGCGGATGAACGTGTCGACAAGTTCGTTCTGCAACATACGGAACACGGCCTCTTGAAGCTGCGTGGGTGTCCAATCGCTTTTGAGCCTCTCCTCGCTCGTCAGCGGGCACAGTCCTGTGTCTATCTTCTTTGTCGGCTTTGCAGCAGGCGCAGTGGCTGGAAGAAGCGGCTTGGTTGGATTCTTGCTCGCCGATCCGTTGGGCGTTGCCATTGGATGCTTAGGAAGCTTGTCTCGAACATCGACTTGCAGCGTGTAGCCTCCGATCGAAAGAGTCTCGTTGACAATCTTGCATTTCGTGGCTTCGGAAGTGGTGTAGAAGGCCGCATAGAAGCCATCATCGCCTTCCTTGACCCAGATGGGCTCGGTGCTACGCAGCTGAGATTCCACAGATTCGAGGTCAACTTCGCAGTTTCTCGGCTTGGGGATGAAGACAAATGCACGTTGTGTGTCTCGAAGCTCTTTTCTGATCTCTTCAGTGGGCTGCTTAGGCCTCCTGCGCGGCTCTGTCCGCGCAGGGGGTGGTGAGCGTGCGCTGCGCCCTGCCCCTCGATCGTAATGCTTGCTATTGGACGAGTCGGACTCTTCCCTGTCGCGTCGACGCTGGTGCGGTTCAGAGTAAGCAGAGCTTCTACCATCCTCATACCTCGATCTGCCATCTTCGTAGCTCGATCTGTACCGCTGGTGAGCAGTCGTTGAGCGTTCGGAGCTGTACACATTGGCCCGTAGGGAAGGCGAAGCAGGGGCGACATTGACGGATGCTCGCGGACCACGTGGAACGTCGGGAGGAGGCATGTTCGGCTTGGCAGCGCTGGGCGTAGCAGGCGAGCTGCTGACACGTGCAGCAGGAGTGGAAGCAGTAGCAGGAGCTGTCTGGCGTCGCTGCTTGGCTTCAGCGTCGGCTTGAGCTGCCTGGGTCTCCTTCACCTTTTGTGCGACAACTTCGCCATCGCGGTCGAGGAAAGTCCGAACGGGTGTTGTCCCAATCATGCGGCCGGCCAGTGCACGCGCCGCCTCTCTTGCAACCAAGGCACCGTTCTGCGGCTCCTGTCCCGCGGGAAGATTCTGGAGAGGCTTGCCGTGCTCATCAAGGTCGTGAGCAAAGGTGATGCGGAAGACGCCGAGGCTCTGACCGGTTGTGCGGCTGATCTCGAGCTTGAAGGACTCGACGCGACCGAGCGGACGGACGTGACTTAGAATCTGGCTAGGTAGCAGGATAGCGGCGAGGTTGGTCAAAACGAGGTTGCGTGGCGGCGGAGGCGGCTTCTCGCCTACCGAGTTGCGATCCCACCTAAATTTGGCTGTGCTGAGCATGTTGCGAGACAAGGGCTTCTTGGCATGTCGGCGTGGGTCCACCGTGATGGCGTCAACGAGATTCTTGTCGGCAGCCGATGTAAAGACGGGACGTGCACCCTCCTTGTACGAAGAGGTGGCCATCCAGTTCTTTCCCCGTACTTCGGGAGGCAGCTCGTGTGGAAGCTGAACATGCCCAAAGGAGCGCTTGGCGGGGGCTTCCGTTGGCGTCCGGGATGGTTTCGATTCTGTTTGCTTGGACGCCGAAGCGGGAGGCTTGGCCCGTGACTCGGTCCCTGCTTCCTTGGCTGTGATGGAGATCCAACCGTTCCTTCCTGAGCCGTTGGAAACCGCAGACTCGGAGCGAGAAGGTGTCGGTGCAGAACCGTTTGGAGCTGACGGTTTGTGAATGGGTGTGCCGTCGTCCCACATTGAGCGAGGCGTGCCGACACGCTTGCTTGTCTCCATGGCAGGCAGCCGATGCTCGTCTCGATCGTAATCGATGCGGTCAACACCTACAGTATCCTTGATGAAGGATTCGCAGCTATCCACCCCGGCCGACTTCGAGCCGGGCGGACCTGGCTCAGACTTGCGCTTAAGGAGCTTGCTATCGTCCGACTTGCCGTTGAGCTGAGCTGCGCGCGCGTCGTCCCTCGTCGACTGCGAGCGAGATTCGGTAGTTGAAGAGCGGTCGTTCTTGTTTTCTGCCACATGCGAGCTGCCTCGACTGCGCTCTGCTCTTCGATCTCGACTCCGATCTCGACTTCGGTCACGACTTGCACTGCGATCTCTGCCGTCACGTCTCGAGCTTCGGTATTCTGCGGGTCGATCACGTCTGCTTCTGACGTTATCATCTTGTCGATGCCTGTCGTGGTCATCTCGTCGGTGTCTGTCAGCTGCATGAACCCTACGTGGTTCGCTAGACCGATGCACCGGCGACCTTTCGCTGCCCAGGATGCCGTATCCGGGCAAGCGGCCTGGGTCGCGAGGTTGCCACGAGTCGTCCCAGCTTGCGCCGCTGTATGCGGCTGATTCCCACCCATCACGGGGACTGCTGGCCCAGCCTCGAGGACTTGGTGACCTTGTGCGGCGTTCATGCCGCGAATGTCCGGTTGAATGATACTCTTTGGACGCATGAGAATGACGATGCGTGGAATCGTAATGACGAGGTGGGGAACGCGCACTGTACGAGTAGTAGTGGTCGTCGGAATCTCGAGAATCGTAAGAAGGACGTGCGCGACGATCGTCATCACGTCTGTAGTCATCTGAGGTGTGGCGATCATGACCTCGGTGAGCGGTGCGATGTCTTTCATCGGGGGAGCGCGGCCTTTGATGTGAGCGGTCCGATCTGGAATGCGACGAGGCATGCTCGAGCCGGCTCGACGATGAAGCCGAGGCGTAGCCGCCGTAGTGCGATGAGGAAGGCATCACGCCCCCGGTTATGCCCCCAGTTTTGGAGTGGTGAGCTTGTACAGCAAGGCTGCGAGACCTTAGCGCAGTGCTCCAACTTGCTTCATGGGTATGAGATGCGACGTCAAGACAAGTCTTACGGTCAGAAAAGGTCGATGGTAATGATGAGGATGGAGAAGAGGTCGACATCCCCGCAGCGAGAGTTGCCAAGTCGTGAGACTCGGTTTTTGTGTGTATTTTGTGTGTGTGTCAATTTTGAATGTGATTCGGCGGTTGCTGCGCGCTTTGCTTGCCCTTCCAAGACCCTTTTCCGACGCGCTGCGCTCTGCTGTGATGCTTTTTACCGTGCTCGACGGGCCACAAGCACGGCAAAGCGAAGAAGAATTGCCTGGCGAGCAAGTGTAGCTGTAATTTAAGGGTCGAGGCGCGCCCTCTGCGTCAGAACACGCTTGCAAAGCTCTCTCTCTCTCTACGCGAAGCCGAGGCGAAATTTTTGAACTGTTAGAGTGTGCCTGACCTCCCGCTGGTCGGATGGCCCCAGCGTGCGTTGCTGTTGCTGTTGCTGGTGCTGGTGCTGGCCAGGAAAGCTCCACATCCAGAGCCTCGCAACCACACAGTCAACGTGATCAAACACCAAACCTACAATCTCTTACCTCTTGTTCCTCAATCACTACCACTGGACCGCAACGTAGAGCACTGTTTCTGCATTTCCATCAGCGCGCAGTGCATCTGACTTTCTCGCGAGCCACAGAGGCGCCAGCTCATCATGTTGGTCCTCGTGATCGGCGACCTGCACATTCCCTTCCGCGCCCACGACCTGCCAGCCAAGTTCAAAAAGCTTCTGGTGCCCGGCAAGATTCAGCAAATCATATGTACGGGCAATGTGTGCAACATCGACTACCTCCACTATCTGCGCACCATCGCAGGAGACGTACATCTCGTCAAGGGCGATTACGATGACAATCCGCACTTCCCATCCAGCCTGATCCTCAACCATCCGCCACTTCGCATCGGTGTGCTTCATGGTCACCAAGTGGTTCCGGCCGGGGATACCCAGTCTCTTGCTGCTGTTGCAAGGGCCATGGACGTCGACATTCTGCTCACAGGACATACGCATCGTTTCGAGGCTTTCGAACTAGAGGGTCGCTTCTTCGTCAATCCAGGCAGCGCGACCGGGGCTTGGCATCCTACGTGGCCCTTGAAGGATCCTGCCTCCGTAGCTGCTCTGGCTGAGAAGGCGGCTGCCAAGGCGGAAGAGGATGTGGTAGTCGTTGATAAGAAGGGAGACAAGAAAGCCCAGGATGCAAAGGCCAAGAAGAGCGCAAAAGCAGCCGATACCAAGAAGAGCGACGACACGGCAAAGGACAAGACATCCGACTCGAAGGATGGCGAGACAAACAAGGATAACGCCGAGGATGCAGACGAGGAGGAAGAAGCAAAGGAGGCCCCGGGCCCTGTTCCCAGTTTTGCCTGTACGTTGCATGATTCCCCTGCTGCTCGCCGACAACCAGTATATGCGACACTTTACTCACTCTCCTCCTCTTTGCATTGCCTCGAACTACAGTGCTGGACATCCAGGGTGCTGTCGTCGTTACCTATGTCTACCAGCTCATCGACGGCGACGTCAAGGTGGAAAAGATTGAATACCGAAAGAACCTCGACAGCAACTCATTGGCCTTGCAAAGAGGCGCATCCGCAAGTGCTGCTGCAGTTGGCGCCTCGGGTGCTGCCTACGGTCAGTACGGCGGACGATAGCCTTTTACCGCGGCACACGTTGCAATCAAGATACCAACTCGACACAGACTGTGGGACTTAAGCTTCTTGCAGCCAAGATACGGCTGAGTGAGTCTTTTGCTTCAGTACAAATACAATGATGTGATAAAACGGGAAGACGAGGTGCTATGACAAGCAAGCCCAAAGTGGATCATTTTGCTGGTTGAATCAGAGTCTGAAGAACCGAATCCGAAAAAGTACAGCTGAAGCATCGTTAGCAAATGCCGTGCCACGGTCATCCATAAACTGTCGACAGGAGATTACTAGGCAAAGGCCTGTGATGCACTTACGATGTTGTCGCCTTTCAACAAGATGCGGCCGAGCTCTACGCGCTTGTTGTCCTTCTTTGTCCACACTTCCTCTGCATCCGCCAACGTCACGTTCATGAACTCGTCAAAGCCCTGTAGGCGTAATATGCAGAGATGGATCTGGTCAGCGGCTGAGCTTCCTATAAGCGGCTTGTCCACGATGGCCATGCCTGTCTACTTACGATAATCTTTCCCTCGATGCGAAAGTCGACATTGTCATAGAGCCATAGCGAGACTCTTGTCTGTTGCTGCAAGTGTCGAAAGATAATATTGATCGGCTGGACCGATACTTTGCTTCGTCCTGACATTATAGATTTGCTGTGTCCTGATGGCAACGTCGTGTCCGTCGTGGATCCTCTTGCTGCTTGTAGGTGAACCGAGGAAATCCTACTCAAGTCGAGGTAGTCTCGGGATACAATGAGCTGTAGCTGTTGGAGCTGTAGAATGCCAGCCTCGTAGAATGCTGTCGATCTGTCACGAGAAGTGCGATTGCCTGTCCGGATTGGTCGGAGATGGTGAAAGGGTATGGATGGTGTCGAGAGCAAGACATCCATCAAAACTCGAATCTTCGAAAGTGCCTGCCGAGGAGAAACTGAGCGCGAATTGCAGCCATCACGTGAATCTCACCAAATCGGGCCTTTCCCAACTCCACATCGAGATCTCGAACAGCGCGGTTTTCGGATTTTAAGCAAGTTGCGCTCAGGGCATGCATCGCTGCAAAGACTGTGGGTGTGGCGGGCCAACGCTTCCGTGGCCACCTGTACGCCATCTTCGCCGATTCGACATACACATTCACATTCACCTTCATCTTGCTCTCGAACTTCTTCGAGGCTGTTCGACAAGGGCACCACTTTCCATCGCCAACTCAACACCACCAGCAAGGCCAGCCACGCAAGGATTCAACGAGCATCAGACTTTCTCTGCATTCTCTGCAGAAGCACAACTTCCGAGGAAACACCTTCCAGGTTCCGGCTACACGAATGATCACAGCGGCTACCCACTATCATTGCATCGCAACATAGAGACCGAAGCTGGATTCGCTGGTAGTCGTGCTCTTGGGCGGGCTCAACCTTCAAGGAGCAAACCAGAGGGGACTTACCCCACAATAACACGAAAGATCAACAGCACCCACCAGAGATCGATCATCTGCCAAGATGGGTGTCACATTTTCGTCCATGTTCTCCAAGTTGGCGTTTTGGAACAAGAACGAAGAGGTCAGAATATTGATGCTGGGTCTCGACAGCGCCGGTAAGACGACCATCTTGTACCGGCTGCAGATCGGAGAGGTGGTCTCCACGATCCCCACCATCGGCTTCAACGTAGAAACCGTCTCTTACAAGAACATCAAGTTCCAAGTCTGGGATCTTGGCGGACAGACATCGATTCGGTAAGTAGCGAGCCCTTCGGCAGCCGACTCTTGGTGAGCTCAGTGTGACTGACAGTTCTCACCAACGCACGGCTGCGCCATACAACATGGCAGACCATACTGGAGATGCTACTACGCCAACACGTCGGCAATCATTTATGTGATTGATGCTTCGGACACAGACAGATTGGGCACAGCAAAGGCAGAACTGCTCGCCATGCTTTCAGAGGAAGAGCTCAAAGACTCGAAGCTCCTGGTGTTTGCCAACAAGCAAGATCTGCCTGGTGCGTTGGACGAGGGACAGGTGAGCGAGAAGCTCGGGCTGAGCGAACTCAAGGACCGTCAATGGTCGATACACAAGTGCTGCGCAACAAAAGGGGAAGGTCTTGAAGAAGGTCTTGACTGGTAAGTAGACCTGCAAAGCGGGCGATGCCGAGGAAACTGCTGGATTGCATGACTAACTGCGTTAGCTCCCCCTTGGTCTCTTTCTCACGCGCCGATGCATTGCTTTTGTGCTGCAGGCTCGTCAACACATTACAATCCAAGTAATCGAATCGTGGCTCTCCTAAAAACCCAAGCAGGAGGACCGACCGCACGTTCTGGCTCGTCTCGTCGCTAAGGCCAGTCAGGGACACCCAGTACACTGCATCTCAATACAATTCGAAACAGAGACTTTCGCGGAATGCGACTTGAGCGTCTTCACTTTGCGACAAAGCTGACCAAGCTTCTAGGACAGTGAGCATCAAGTGGAAGGATGGCGACAGATGATATCGTCCAGAGGGACGCTCACAGTCAAGCGAATGTGAAGTATGAGCGAGGGCAGACCCTGTCGTTGCAAATTTAAAAAGCGGCTCGCAGCTCACGGGCCAGCCTCGCGTTTTTTGGTAACAAAGTTAAGTTGACTGCTGAATCTTCCCTTATCACGACTCGTCACCATCTGAAGCCCTACCATCGACATACAACGATGCAGTCGACATCAGCAGCGATTGCAGCAGCAGCCGTTTCGGGCACCGACCTGAGAGCTCAAGCCAACAGCGTCAAGGGATCTGACGCAGCTGCTAAGAAGAACCCGAGCTCTGCTAGCGTGTTGGCCAGCAACGGGTTCGATGCCCCCGAGGCTGAAGCATGGATGCAGAGCAGATGGAAGGTCGTACACTCGAGCACTACGGACAAGAGGGTGCCAGAAGCTGGTGAGTTGCCGGCAGAGAGGGAAGCGTTACTTCAGGAAAAGATTGCAAACTGATCATCAGTGTTCCTTGCGCTTCGGATCTCGCTGCTCGTAATCTGTTCCACAGAGAGGCCACAAGTCTATAAGGCAGCCCCGGGCGCTGCTGGAGCTGCGTGGGGTCCTAACAAGAGTAAGTCCGTTCGATTCCTGGCGCGATCAGCTTGTTTGCTGTGCAATGCAACGCATAGAATGCTGATGAAAAGCCCATTGTGAACGACTTCAATGACGGAACAGAGACGACCAACGAGCGATTCGCAAATGATCTCCTTAAAGCATCTGGGACAATGGCAGCTGGCGCAGGTCGCTAGATGGGAGGATGAAGGAACCCAGGTCTTGAGTCGACGATACAGCAGAAGACGGCCGGGTGCCACTTGGGAGTGAATCGTCTTGCGATGCATTAGTGTGGTGCAAGACCTCTCCTTGGGCACCGCACAACCGACTTTCAAGCGGTTCTGTATTCCTGATCTAACCACCTTCCTCCCTGGTTGCTTGCATGCGAGCTCCAGCTCAAATCTGGATACCCTTTACAGGAGCGGGTCTACAAGTTTGGTCTTGAGCGGTAATAGAGGACATGCCTTATAAAATTGTTAGATTGTGGCCAAAATTGGCAATCCGCACCAAGTCTTTGGCGAGACGAGCCATGACCACACGACCAAGGCAGACGGCGATCTCGAAGCAGAGATCTTTTAACGGGGTCTTAAGTGCGATTGGCCGCAAAGATGACCACTGGCGGGTCAGATCCCAGTCGGGTCTCGAGAGATCCTATTGCAAAAAAGTCACAAACCGAGCCAAGAGCGAGACGGCATGTTGAAGTTCGGTTGGTGTCGTCATCGGCCAACTGCGCTACGCCGCCCCAAACATAGACCACACGCTTTGTGAATGCCTCGTGGTCCCTCAACCCACGCTGAGAAGATAAGCCGGATCCTCATTCGGGTGATAAGCTTCGACTTGACCGAACACAAACTCGCGATACGACGAGCATGAACCTTGCTCCTCCCCAGTCACGAGCTCTGCCTGCTTACAGACAGAAAAAATCAAAACAGCACAGTGCTGTGGATCGTGATGGTCTTTCGCCAAACACGAATCGCTCGTGTTGCGTTGCAACTTTTGTGCGCGCTTCTCGAGACTAACGAAGAGTGTCTCTCGCTCTGTTTGCCCTTCGCTTGATGCTGCAGTAGTGTGCCGGATCGCGCAAGCAGCTGCAAGAGCGTGCATCGCCTCATTTTAGCGCACCCTGCCTTGGCGTTTCTGAAAATAGCCGGGTGGGAACTCGCTTGCTGCAGGGACTTTGTCTCTGGACTAGCCAACCGCCGCGTCAGACCGCAGGCTCTGTTCAATTGCCGTCCCACTCACGCTCCCTCGCGGTGCTGAGCAATTCTGAAAGTGCGCCGCCGCCCTGTGCTGCACTGCATTTCACAGCCCAGACTGCACTGCCGTTCCGCAGGATATGCGCAGCCTCGCATTCAGTCCCAAAGTCGTGTTTGTACTTATAGACGTGGAAATCACTTTCGCCAAGTCCTTTTCACTTCAACCACCTCGCTCACCACGACGTACTTTGGCATCGTCTCAATCGATATCAACGACATCAACACCAACATCCATACCCTTTTGCCTTCTATTCCTCTCTTTTCAACGAATGGAGTCTCCTGCAAACGATGGTCCTGACCTTGATGATTGTAGAGCCTTAACTCCACGTTCCTACAGCAGCACCGCGTCCGCCTGCTCCACCAACCGCCGCCGCCGCCGCTCATCTACCTCCTCTGCCTCGTCTGCCACTCGAGCTCGATCTTCGTTTACCGTCGTCTGCCTCCTTCTCGGCAGCCTCGCCTTCTTCCTCGCCCTTTGTCCTTCTTCGGTCCAAGCGTACGACGTCCCCGACGCCGTTCATCGATCTCAGCCCAGTGGCGACGCACAAGGCTCTCATCCCGCCTTCTCTGACATAGCCCATCATGATCGTGTCATAGCATCTGCGTACCAGGGCAGCGTCTCGGACGCTCAGCCCTCCGCTGCTGACCTTCCCTTCCCCGCTTTTGCATCCCATCGCAACATTTTGCAATGGATCCAGAGCCAGACGCACCCTAGCAAGCTGGCCGGCGATTCCCCCGAGTCTCAGGCATTCTTCGACGAGCTCTACGAACGTCTTTCTGTTCAGAAACGCTCTGTGGGGGATCTCACCGCTACTGCTGCGCCCAGAGCCTCGCGTTTCCGCTTCTGGAAGCGTGCCGAGGCTAGTAATGACGAGGGAAAGTGCCACGAGACCAAGCTCTCCGACGCGCAGAAGGCGGTCTATGGTATCCTCATCCCCATCCTCGTCGTACTGTCGGGTCTTTTCGCTGGTCTCACTCTCGGCTACATGTCGCTTGATGAGACACAGCTGCAGGTGCTCGCGCTGCAAGGAACTCCTAAGCAGAAGCGATACGCAGAAAAAATCATGCCTATCCGCAAGGACGGTCATCTTTTGCTCACAACGCTGCTCATCGCCAACATGATCACCAACGAGACGCTCCCCATCATCGCCGACCCTCTGCTCGGTGGTGGTGTCCAGGCCGTCATCGTCAGTATCGTGCTCGTCGTCATCTTTGCCGAGCTCATCCCTCAGTCCGTCTGCTCCCGCTACGGCCTCGCCATCGGTGCCAAGCTTGCCCCTCTGACGCGGGTGGTCATCATCATTCTCTGGCCGATCGCGTATCCGGTCTCGCGCGTGCTTCACTGGACGCTCGGTCCTCACCACGGCATTGTGTACCGTCGCTCCGAGCTCAAGGAGCTTGTCAACATGCACGCTGCTACTGCCGGTCGTGGCGATCTAAATAATGATACTGTCACCATCGTCGGCGGTGCACTCGACCTTCAGGAGAAGGTGGTCAAGCAGGCCATGACCCCCATCGACGGCGTCTTCATGATCTCGATCGACTCCAAGCTCGGCTACGAGACGCTTCAGCAGATCGTCAGCTCCGGCCACTCGCGTATTCCGATCTATCAGGAGATTGAAATCCCCGTCAATCGCGCGCGCGGAGGCAGTGGCACCGTGACGCCCAACCGCGTCGGTCTCTTCAGCGCTCTGAGCCGCAAGGCCAGCGCCACGCAAAACAAGGGCACGTCGGACGACCAGCGCACTCTCGATGGCAGTGTCACCATCGAGAAAGACTTCGCATCCATCAACGCCGAGTCTCAGGAATCCGCCGTGACAGCTGCGGCCGCAGCCACCAACGAGAAGGCAGGCACCACCTCCAACACGACCATGATCAAGCGTAAAAAGATCATCGGAGCGCTGCTGGTCAAGCAGTGCGTGCTTCTCGACCCCGAGGATGAGACGCCCGTTCGCGACATGGTCATTAATGCCCTTCCCACCGTTCCTGCTGACGAGCCGCTGCTCAATTTGCTCAACGTCTTCCAGGAGGGTCGCTCGCATCTCGCCATCGTCTCTTCGCGCACTCGTCGCTCCTCGCCTGGCTCGTTTGTTGATCTCGGCAACGACAGCGATCCCCGCAAGACTCAGGCGGTGCAGCGTTCCAACACCGCCGCGCGCGTGCAGGGTTTGGGCAACATTGACGAGGAGAAGCAGCTCGACGACTCGGCCATCAAGAAATCGAGCTTCTGGTCGCGTCACCTGCGCCGTCACCATCGTGCAGAGACCAAGGCCAACTCGCTCGACCTGCCACCCGAGGCTCTCGGCGACGACATCGATGCAGGCGCCGTAGCCACGCAGATGGCGCAGCGAGACGTGCCCATCGGTATCATCACGCTCGAGGACGTGCTCGAGGAGCTCATCGGTGAAGAGATCCTCGACGAGTACGATTCGGAGGTGGAGCAGAACTTTGCTCAGATCAGTCCTCCGCCCAGTCCTGGCCACAAGGAGCTGGTGGACATGAAGGTGGAGACGCCCGACGACGTAGACGAGGTACAGTTGCCCGGTTCTGCGCTCAAGCTGCCCGCCAGTCCCAAGATGGCCCTGCCTCGCTTCAAGCTGGGTCGAAATGCAAGTCAGAAGGGAATCGATTTGGTTGCCGCCGCCGACAACGGCTCAGCGCCCCCTACGCCCGTCATGGAAAGCAGCGCCGAGGTCGCTTTGGCCAAAGAAGCTGATCCGAGGCGCGAGCGCGAGGGCGTCCACTTCCCCTTCGATGTCACCGAGCAGGAAGGACGCATCCCGTCGCGACCGTCGTCGCGTCCTGGCTCCCGCCCCGTCTCACCCGGCCCAGGCTCCGCACTGGCTAGCACCGACGAACAGCCAGCGCTGATCGCTCCACGTCCCAACAAGCCGGTCCTGATCCGTCATCAGGCGCCCGATGGCACCATTGCTACTGCCATTGTCGGCGAATCGCTCCTGCGCGGCCGCACCACCGCCTTGGCTACGGAACGCACCGGAAGTGGAGACCTCAGCCGCAGCAACACTCCGTCGGGTACACGTGTGAGCCGGTTCAAGAGCACGCCGCTCCCTGGAAGCGTCCCTAGCACACCCGCGCCCGGTGCTGCTCCTCGAGGTCGCGCATTTGGCAAGCCCGAGGTCGGCTCTGCGCTTGCCGAGGAGGACAAGGCTACAACCCTTGCTGTCGCTAGCCCGGAGGAGTTTGACGCAGATGACGAGAACAAGCAGCTTGGTGGTGGCGATAGCAATTCCGACGAAACAAGCACTCTCTGATGCGCTGCCGCCCTTTCCTCCAGCAACAATCATCTCGAACCACACTAGTTAGCACACGAAGTGTCTCTTTGAAATTCCCGATTCATGTTCCAGTCTCTCCTTGTTTCTTGCTTTCTCAGTGATTGAGCGTCTTGCATGTGTGTGGGCTTGTGCCTGGGAGTCGGACGGGTCGTGAGCAGTGTGGCTGCGGTCCGACCGAACCATGAGCGTGTTGGCGGAGGTGAACCGCTGTATTCGCTGATGAAAGTGCGCGTACGTCGCCCACGCCGATCCGTGCGTCGGTGTTACTTTCTATTTTCCAAAAGTGGGGAGCTGACCCAGAATTCTCGATGTGGTCCAAGAAGGTCGACCGCAAAACAGTCTTCGCATTCCCTTGATATAGCAAACACAGCAACGACGTCCTGTTCTCTCAACCGTATCGAGTACGGAGCGAAGGTGCAAAAGTAGACTTACCGCAACTCTCAAGGTCTCTCGGAGTCATTAAGCAGCCCGCTTTCGAGGATTGGAAGCCTTCATAGCGATCGCCCCACCTGAACGTCATCGTTCGCAACCATTCTCTGCAAGGTCCCGCCGTCGTTGACGCAAAGATGCCGGTGTATCCTTCGATCGAGCCGAGCAATTCCGACTTCCCACAGCAACCCGCTCTCGAGTCGCTCGTGGAAGATGAGCTGAAAGGCGGACTGGCGCCTTGGCGTACGGATGCGATCAACACGCCCACCAACCTGTCTCGTGGCGCGGGCGACTTGGCCGCCGACGCTTCGCCGATCGTGTTTGGAGGCGGCGTATTCGGACACGACATGTACAACACGTCCGAGACTCTGGCCTCCGACTTGCCCATCCGCACTGTTCGCCTAGCGCTGCGGTACGGCATCAACGCGTTCGATACGTCGCCATACTACTTTCCGTCCGAGTTTACGCTGGGCAACATCTTGCGCCGTCTGCGCCCCGAGTTCCCACGTGAATCGTACTTCATTATTACCAAGTGCGGACGATATGGCCCGCACAAGGAGCACTTTAACTACAGTGCGGACAAGATCGATAGCAGTGTACGGGGGAGCTGTCGGAGGCTGGGCACCGAGTATCTAGATGTAGCGTTGACGCACGATGCCGAGTTCGTGTGCGAACGCGTTGGGAGGAGTCACGATGAAGGCTGGGAGAGCGGAGTCGTTTCTGATCTGGTGCAACCGGAACAGGTGGGGTTGAGTCAGACCAGAGAACAAGTACTCGAGTCGTTGGGTCTCGCGCCGACTCTCGAGGCTGCATCCAAGGTGCACGGAAAAGGCGACGAGCAGTTCCTCGAAGCCATCAGGACGCTATTCAAGCTCAAGGACGAAGGCGTGATCAAGCGCGTGGGTATCTCTGGTTATCCTCTGCCCGTCTTGCTGCGACTCTCGCGTCTGGTGGCGACCACGGCACCTTACCGCCCACTCGACGCGGTGCTGAGCTACTCGAACCACTGCCTGCACTCGGACGTGCTGCAGGGCTGGAAGCAGCTCTTCGCCGCCGACCCACGTGGTAACAGTGGTAACGACTCGCTCCAGGAGCTCGCCTGGACGGCCCCGCTGCTCATGAACGGTTCGCCCTTCTCCATGGGCCTGCTCACCGACGGCACGCCTCCCCCCTGGCATCCTGCGAACACTGCCCTCAAAGCAGCAACGAGAGAAGCAAGCCAAAGTCTCATCGCTCAGGGTAGCTCGCTTACGTTGACTTCGCTCACATACGGTTTGCGCGGCTCGGAGCTGCCCCATACCAGCGGAAAGGGACCGCAGCTGAGGACGCTGGTAGGGTTGAGCCATCCAGACCACGTGCATAGTGCTGTCGAGGCGTACCGCGTCTTGTCTGCTGGCGCTGCCGAAGATGGCAAGGCTCTGTTTGCAGATAATGAGGATAAGGAGGCCAAATTGGAGGCATACGAGAAGCAAACGAGGAACGAGAAGCTGGTGCGGGATCTGTTTGCTCGACGTGGTGTTCGCGAGTGGAGTTGGGCGAGCGGGTTGTGAACGGCGAGCGGAGCATGAGCAAGGGTCTATTGCAAGTCAGTATATGAACCGCTAGCGAGAGAGTCTCTCTGGAAGTCCGTGTGAGCTTCTCGAGTAGTGTCCGTGTGCTGCAGTGTGTATAGAAGGTTGCTGTTGTTGGGGCGAGGGCGAGGAAGAAACGAGGAGCTGAGAAGGCCCAGAAAAAAGGCAGAATGTCATACTCTTCGGTGTAACATACATTCTTAGCTGTTGTGGAGGGAAGACGCTCGATCACGGTCAATGCGCCTTGACGAGAAAAATGCGGTTGCAGAACGGCAGTGCTTGAGAAAATATAGTAATAGTTGAGCAACTGACGCGTACTTTCCAGAGGCGCAGACAGAAAGCGCAACTGCAGATTCCACCTTCTTCGACACTCTTCAACGCAATCACCACCGCCTTCAGACATCTTCAACAATAACCCCGCCGCACTGCTCTCGCTCGTCCCTTAAACCTACGGATAGCGGTGCACAGCCAGCCTATTCGCCTTCGTTTTGCTACACAGCGTGATTCTCGCATCAGCATCGTACGCACATCCTCCACTACGCATCGCCTAACAACGAGAGCGGTGGACATCATCTTTTCGACGGTCATCACCTTTCATCCCGCGTGCATAGCTCGAGCAGGCTGCAATAGCCACAGCGCAGTAACATGACGGCAGCACAGACGGTAGCACAGGCCGACGAGGCCATCAAGGCTGGAAACAATCAGGAGGGAGAGCGAATTCTCAAATCCATCCTCTCGAACCAAACGTCTCCGACCGACGACACGCAGCTCAAGGAGCAAGAGGCAGCGCTGCTCCGCCTCGGCCAGCTCTACCGTGACACTAAGAATGCGGATGCACTTGCAGAGACCGTGCGTTCGTCACGCACCTTCATGAGCTCCATCGCCAAAGCCAAGACGGCCAAGCTGGTGCGCACGCTCATCGACTACTTTGAAGGCATCCCCGGCAGCCAGCAGACGCAGATCCAGGTTGCCAAGGAAAACACAGAGTGGGCCAAGTCGGAGAAGCGAATCTTCCTCAAGCAGAACCTCGAGACCAAGCTCATCGGCCTCTACTTTGAGAACAAAAACTACCGCGAGGCGCTGCCGCTCATCGACACATTGCTGCGCGAGCTCAAGAAGCTCGACGACAAGATGATCCTCACCGAAGTGCACCTGCTCGAGTCCAAGGTGAACCACGCCATCTCCAACCTGCCCAAAGCAAAGGCTGCACTCACCTCGGCGAGAACCGCCGCCAACTCGATCTACTGTCCACCAACGTTGCAAGCACAGCTCGACATGCAGGCCGGTGTACTGCATGCAGAGGACAAAGACTACACCACCGCCTACTCGTACTTTTTCGAAACGCTCGAAGGGTTTGCACTGCAAGACGACCCCCGCGCACCGCTCGCGCTCAAGTACATGCTGCTGTGTAAGATCATGCTGAATCTTTCAGACGATGTCAACAGCATCATCAGCGGCAAGCACGCCGCCAAATACGCTGGACGGGACGTCGAGGCAATGAAGGCCGTCGCCCAGGCGCACGAGGACAGGAGTCTGGAGGGTTTCGAGCTGGCGTTGAGGACGTACAAGGACGAATTGTCGAACGACCCGATTGTCAAGAACCACCTTTCGGCGCTGTACGATACGCTGCTAGAGCAGAACCTGCTCAGAGTGATTGAGCCGTACTCGCGCGTCGAGATCGCGCACATCGCCAAAGAGGTGAGGCAGCCCGTACGCGAGGTCGAACTCAAGTAAGTTGTCGTGGAGTATTCACGGAAGAGACGGTGGTGCGAGTCGTTGCTGACCCTGACCTTGATGCTTTGTTGGATGTTGTTAGGTTGAGCCAGATGATCCTCGACAAGGTGTTCCACGGCATCTTGGATCAAGGTGCCGGCTGTCTCGTGGTGTACGAGCAGCCAGTAGAAGACGTGAGTAGCCAACATGATGTTTGCTGAGATGGTGGAATCGGCGCTCAAACTGACTTTTGCTATTTGCGTTCTCAAACAGAAAACGTACCAAGTGACGTTGGACACTCTCAAGCACGTAGGCAACGTCATCGACTCGCTCTACAAGAAGGCTAACAAGCTCGCATAGTAGCCGCGTTTCATTCTTGTTGTCATCGTTGTCTTGCAATGCTAAGTTAGACGACGAAAGCTGTTTCTTTGACAGACGAGCTGCCCGCGCGGAGTGTGGGTTATATCTGTGCATTGCTCGAAGATACAAACATAACGTGAAATGACGAGACAGGTCACTTGCTGTGGGCGTCCGCGTGAGCAGCCTTTGTGGGCGCGAATCCTTTGCCGACTTTGGCATAGTCGGCGTGCTTGGGGTCTGCCTTGGCGATCACACGCTCGAGGGCGTCAAGACCACGATCGATTTGCGAGAGCTCGGGACCGTACGAGATGCGGATGAACTTCTCGCAGGGGCTCTGTACGATGTTGCGTCTGTGTGCCGGGTTGATGTCGAATGCGATTCCTGGCACGACAATCGTTTTCTCACGCAAAAGCTCCTCGAACATGACCAGTCCTGAAGAGAGGGGTGAGTCTCCGAGACTGGCGAGGGACAGCCAGATGTAGAACGTGCCCTGAGGTTCGACTTTGACTTCGAGGCCCATCTTCTTGAGTCGGGCGAGGACGTGCTGGCGCTTGTGGCGGAAGAGCTTTTGGAGCGCGATGCGGTCTTGGTTACATCGATCAATGTCGAGCATCTGGAGCGCCATGCACTGCATCGGATGCGAGGTGCCGCCGTCGAGGAAGGAGCCAGACTGGTTGAGAGCCGTGATGATGTCCTTCGGTCCGACGACCCAGCACACCCTCCAGCCGGGCAGGCGGAACCCTTTGGTCAAGCCGTCAATCATGACGATGGGTGTGTCGTTGATGTCGTCGATATGCTCCGCTGCAGAGTTGGCGCGACCCAGAGGGCCCTCGTGCATGTACCACGAGTAGAACTCGTCGAGCAAGATGGTACAGCCGAGCTCCTTGGACGTCTCCACGAGCTGCTTGAGCTCTTCGCCCTCGATCACCATGCCCGTCGGGTTGCGCGGGTTGGACATGATCATGGCGCTGAGTCCACGCCCCTTGATCTCCTTGCGTAGATCATCCGTGCTGAGCTTGTACCGATCCTCCTCCGAAAGCACCGTCGGAATGGGCACAAGACTCTTGAAGGCACTGAGCATGCTCTCGTAGCTCGTGTACTCGGGCAGCTGGTATCCGCAGTTAACGTTGCCGATCACAGCAGCCAAGCGCGTCATACCCGCACGACCACCGGGAACGATACACACGTTACTAGCCTCGAATTTCTTCGAGTGATTCTGTCGAAACGTCTGGTTGTAGTAGTTGGCAACCGCCTTGCGCAGCGCCATGGTGCCCGTGTTGGGCGCGTACTCGTGCACGCTCTCGCCGAACTGCGACAGATCAAGCTGGAGCGAACGCGGAGTACCACCCTCGATGTTGCCCACCTCAGGCGCGCCTTGACCCATGTTAGCCCATTCCGGATTTCCGTAGTAGAAGCCATTGCTCGTCGCACGATCGGTGACGTAGATGACACCGGTGGAGCCGGGGTGCTGGATGGCGGGGAAGCGCTCGCCGATCTCGTCGTGGCTCAGCTGAGCCTTGAAGGCCGAGGCGTCGGCGCTGGAGATGGTGGATGCCCTACGGCGACCGTTGTGACCCGGATGAGAGCGGAAGAGGCGGTGGGCCTCGGATTGGTCTTCGTGCTGGATGGCGCTGATGACGGCTTGAGCGGTGGATTTGAGTTTTTCGGCTGCTTGGCCGCCAATGGCGGCGGGGTCGGATTCGCCGTGTGGTGCCATCGTCGGAGTGCTCTGAGGGGTAGGAAGGGACTGCTGGTGGCGTTCGAGAAGCAAGTGCTGGCGGGAGCAGCGATCCGCTGACTGATAACAGCAAAGGCAGTGCCAACGTCTGAGATGCCGAGGATAAGCAGGGCGAATTGACAGCTCGGCAGGGCCGAAATTTGTCTGTAGCCGGCGGCTTGTCGTCAGCAAGACCGACTGCAGTGGTCCGTGCCTCTCCCAGGACCGAACGAGGCGAATTTGGCTCGCAGCAGTCGCTTCTCTCGCTGTCGCCTTCCCTCGAAGACATCGTATTCCAGCAGCCTGGGCGTTCTAGACATGGTACAGGCAATCTTCACCGGAAGCGAAAAGGGCCAATCTTATTTGGACACCATCTACTTTCGAAAGAGCGTGGTGCGCATGGACATCTTGCAAGGCTTTTCGTTCTTCTCTGAGCTATATTCCTGAAATACAGCTTCATAAAACACAGCCTAGAGCTTGTCAAGCGAGCCGCTGGATTGGGACATCTTCATGCAAGCCGGAGATCCTTGAGCAAAGCCGACGGGGGGTCAAGGACAAAGAGGCATGTGTGATTTGTGTATCGCGTGCTTTTCGCATGCCGAATTTAGGTCGGCCTTCTATCCCGTGAGAAGGAAAAGGCGGAGAGCTTCTAACACGGAGCGAGCGCGCTCAGGAAGCGACGTTGCTGCGCACACAAAACAAGAAAAAGTCGGAAGGAATTTCCAAAAGCAACACCCAATGGTCGGTCTGCGCTTTTCAACCTCCTCTCCACATCGCATCAGCTCTCGCTCGCCATCCTCAAGGCCGCCTCCTCGCCTATCGGCGCCGTTTTCAACGTCTCACAGAGGTGCGCTGTTGCCAGTCGATTGTCAATTCACCACTGCCCGCGACAGCTTGGTCTGTTGAGCACGGTCAACATGGCAACCTCGGCTGCTTCAGCCTGGCTTCTTGCCGCGCCAACACATGCCAACTATGATAGTGCTCTTACCGCTCTCCGGATCGCACAACCCGCCGCGATCCTCTCGATCGCGCTCGCCTCGGTATTAATTGACCCAACAAGGGCGTTCATCGCCCATCTCTTGCATCCACGCCGCTCAGACTACGACCGGCTGCGTTCAGAGGCGGACAACAATGAACCAAGTGAGCGCGACGAGCCACCACAGCCCACGCCGGTCATCGTGCCCGTTCGATCGCGCCGCCGTCTGTTGACGCAGTCCACGCAGCTCTGCTTGGCCGGAACTTTTTTCGTCTCGGGCGTCCTTATCATCCTTCGTGCCGTGCTGCCGCCCAAGCAATGGCAACCCGACCTCGATCTGTGGGGTGCGGTCGACGTGCAAGCTCTCGGTGGACTCCTCGCCTGGGGCTTGGTCGTTATTGCTGCATTGTGGGAGGAAAAGGTCCGAGGAAGGGGCAAATACGGCAGAGGCAAATCGGCTTGGTCCGTCACCGCGGGCGCAGCCACCGACATCTGCCTGCTTGTTCTCTACATGGTCTGCAAACAGCGTCGCGACCTGCCACACACGAGTCCGTGGTCCATCGCACAGCTCGGCCTGATCATCCTGCGTCTTTTGCTCTTTTACCCCGTTCTCATCCTCGCTCTCTCGTGGGACCGCGTGCGCTTCGTGCGAGCTACCGACCTTGCCAACCAGGCCGCGGCAGCTGCTGCTGCCGGTGGTCCGTCCTCACCGCAGCCACCATCAGGCCCTGCAGCGAACGACGAGTCGACAGGCCTCCTTCAAGTACCGGGTACCTCCGCTACCCCATCGTATGGCGCCACTACCACAAACGGCAATGCGACGCAACAGTCGGCCGCCAACTCGGGCACCCTGACACCCAACCGCGATCCGAATGCCTCCATGGGTCTCACCGTCGCCGCTGCTCCACCTCCGCCCACTTTCAAGACCTTTTTCTACCGTATCCGCTTCCTCTTCCCTTACCTCTGGCCCTCAAAGTCCGTGAGACTTCAGCTCATTGCCGTCGTCTGCGTCGTGCTCCTGTTCGCGGCCCGAGTCGTCAACTTTTTTACTCCGCTCGCCCTCGGTAAAATCGTTGACGACCTCTCGACCGGTGCATCGCCTTGGGGCGACGTCATCCTTTACGCGACGCTCAAGATGCTGCAAGGCTCCGGAAGCTTGCTGGGCGTGCTTCAGGCCATCCTGTGGGTGCCCGTGGAGCAGTACTCGGACCGCATGATGAGCATGATGGCGTTCGAGCATCTGCTTAATCTCAGCATGTCGTTCCACACCAAGAAGAAGACTGGCGAGGTGCTCAGGATTCTTGACCGCGGCAGCGCCATCAACAACTTTTTCCAGTACCTGCTCTTTAGCTTGCTACCCGTCTTTATCGATATCTTTGTCGCCATGGTCTACATGACACGCACCTTCAGCCCCGCCATCGGCATCTTGCTCTTCATTGTCATGGTCGCCTACACCTGGACCAGTGTCCAGCTCACCTCATGGCGTACCGGTCTTCGCCGCGCCATGAACAACAAGGACTCGATCTGCCGCGCCATCTCCGCCGATGTCCTCATGAACTGGGAGACCGTCAAGTGCTACTCGAATGAGGGATACGAAGCCGAGCGCTTCCGTGCAGCTCTGCAAGAGTACCAGATGGCCGAGTTCAAGGTGATTGGCAGCCTCAATATGCTCAACATGGTGCAAAATCTCATCTTGGCATTTGGCACGCTCTTTGCCATCATGCTCGTTGCCGGCAGCGTCGTTCGTGGCGAGGCCACTAGCTCGCAGTTCGTCGTCTTTGTCACCTATCTTCAGCAGGTCTATCAGCCTCTCTCGATGCTCGGCACTCTGTACCGCGTGGTGCAGCAGAACCTTGTCGACACGGACAAGCTCATGACACTGCTCGAGGAAAAGACCGAGGTCAAGGATATGCCTGACGCCAAGGACCTCGTGGTCACCGACGGTGTCATTGAATTCCAGGATGTGCGCTTCTCGTACGATGGCAAGGTCGAGGCGCTCAAAGGCTTGAGCTTCAAGATCGACCGCCACTCGAGTGTTGCGCTCGTCGGAGAGTCCGGCGCGGGCAAGTCGTCGGTCCTGCGCTTGCTCTACCGCTTCTACGACATTCAGTCGGGTCGCATCCTGATCGATGGCCAAGACATCCGCCACGTGACGCAGCGTTCGCTTCGACGCGCCATCGGTGTCGTACCTCAAGAGCCGTCCTTGTTCAACAATGACATCCGTACCAACATCCTCTACGGCGACACCCAGGCGTCGGACGAGGCGGTGGAAGCGGCTGCACTTGCTGCGCAGATCCACGATCGAATTCTGAGCTTCCCCGACGGTTACGACACGGTGGTAGGCGAGCGTGGCGTTCGCCTGTCCGGTGGTGAGAAGCAGCGTGTCGCCATCGCGCGAACCATCCTCAAGAACCCACCCATCTTGCTGTTGGACGAAGCGACCTCGGCACTCGACAGCCAGACCGAGCGCCAGCTGCAGTCGGCGCTCAACAACCTCATGCAGGGCCGCTCGAGCTTGACCATTGCGCACCGTTTGTCGACGATCATCAACTGCGACCTCATCATTGTCATGGATGCGGGTCGTGTGGTGGAGATGGGCTCGCATGCCGACCTGATCGCCCAAGGTGGTGTGTACAGCAAGATGTGGGAGCAGCAGATCAAAACGCAGAAGGAACAGGAGGCGGCAGCCGCAGCGCAAGAGGCAACTCGGGAGGTGGAAGCGGATGTCGCAGAGAGCAAGAACGACCATGGCGTGCAGGTCGAGTCGCAGCCAGGCTTGCTCGGTATCGTCCCGCCTGCCGTCACTGGCGAGCCTGAAAACCCGCTAAAGGATGAGTCGCTAGTCAAGGACGCAGGCGACGAGACGCAAGCGCAGACCCCTACAAGCCACGTCAACGGCAGCAATGGTCTCCTCGCCGTCGAATCAGCGCAAGCAGCCAAAGGCAGCCAGAGTGGATCCAGCTCACCGTCGCTGCAGGACGACTCGCCTTCGGGCTCTGACCTGGCAAACAGCGGCACGTTGAGCAAGGAGGATAAAAAGAGGTTGCAGAACCGCAAGAAGAACTCGAAGCGACGCGAAAAGGAGAGACAGAAGAAGTCGAGTGGTTAGAATCGCGTCTTGTTGCCACCATCGTAATGGACCATCCCTGCGCATCCCCCGCCAACAGTCACCTTTCACCATCCTAGCTCATTCGTTTTGATCAACCCATCTTTCCGACGACGACCAAGGTGATCGCAGTAGCGAAGATTAGTCCGACTGTGCGGTGGAGAATCGATGACAGCGACGCTATGTCGGGCTTGACCGCGTTGATATGATTGTCGCTCCCGTGAAAGACTGCAACGAGAAGGTTTCGAGGTTTTCCGAGTAAGCTGTCGCGTTTGTGCTGTGCCTGACGTTACCTCATTTTGTACGGAACATGGAAAATTGTCGAAAAAAGCCTCGGCGGCACGGGGCATGCACGAGCTCTGTTTTCTGCTGAGCCTCGACGGCGTCCAAGCAGAGGGTTCTGGAAGCAGAAACTGCAGCGGACTGAGACGCTCAACGCTGGTCGCGGCGATTACACCCTGTTTCAGCACCTCCGCGGCTTCGCGCTCGACCATCACATTCATCGCTTCACTTGCCTTGCAAGATCGGCATTGTTCGGTTTCTTCCTCGCTCAACTTGCCTGCTTCTTTCCCTTCCATCGGAAAGCTCTCCTTCACACAGTCACGTCGACACTGGCTCCGTGGACTTGGTCCGGATCGTCCATCGCGACCCTTCTTCTGTTACTCCACTCGACGACGTTCCACACTGTGCGTGCGTGTCAAGGCTCAATTTGCACCTCATCCGCTCCTCTGACACCACCTAACTTGGAACACCACGCGTCATACTCACTGTCGCTCCCGCATCTCAACGAGCTGGTCGCAGCGTCAACTCAGCAGCGGAAACCTCGCTCGTATCCACATCCGCGGCAATCAGCTCCGACACGTCGCTCGGGATCGAGTTTGGTCACCACGGACGCTCCAACCATCCACTCTTTTTGCTCGATCCGCACACCAGCCGAGGTAGGATAGCACGGCCACAGGGGTGCGAGTCTCCACCATGTCGAGCATGTTGAGCATTCCGCACGAGGAGCTCCCCATCCTCGAGGCGCTCATCAACATCCGCAACAGACTCACAGCATTGAAAAAGGACAGCTCCGAGTTCATCCGATCTCACGACGTCCAGCAACTATATCAGCAGGTTATCAAACAGGTCACCAAGCTCAACGCCGTACGTGACGAACAGCAGGCCAACGCACAGGCTTCGTCCGCCGCTAGCTCCACCTCGGACCATCACGAGCAGAGCGATCAATCGAACCCCAACGGCACCGACGACTCGCCCGTACTCCAGCAAAACCGTGTCGACACCACGCTCAACGACGTCTTTTCGTTGCTCAGTCTCTTCTTCCTCACCATCGGTCGCAGTCGAGAGAGTCCCGCCACTTTCTCTCAACTCAGCTGTATGAAGCAATTGCTCGATCATCTGCACGAGTCGGGCATCTACACCGAAGCCGACCTGCAACCTTTTGGCTCGCGTCTGTCTGAGCTGCGAGAGATCATCTGCAGAGACGGTGAGGCGGGTCGTCACCCGCCCCAACTCACCAAGCTCATGACGCGCAAGCTCGAGGCGTGTGAGAAGATGGTGCGCAAGCTCGAAGGCACGCTCAAGGTGCTTTCCGTCGAGCTTGTCCCCATTCATCAGAAGATCATCTCGATTCGTAGACAGCTCGCCGCGGCAGCAGCCAAACCCAAGCCGGCGCGAGCAGAGATCAAGCAACTGCAGGAAGAGCTGCGAAAGATCGACGCGAAGCGCGTCGATGGCAAGTTCTTGGGTCCCGGTGGCAGTTCCGTCCCCGCTGGTCAAGCGATCCTCGTTGGTCTTCTAGAGGAATGCTTCGAGATCTGCCACGACATGACGGTGCGAAACGACGAAGTTCCCATGACGCTGCAGCCCATCTACGACCGACTCGTCGAGATCAAGTCGCAGCTCGAGCACCTCGTTCTGACACATCGATGGACGCTGCGAGAAACCGATCTTTGGAACTACCAAGTGACCTTGAAGGAGATCGACCGATTGCGGGTCAACGGCAAGTTTGTCGACTCCGAGGGTAAGCAGCCCGAAGGCCAGCTCGTGCTCCTCTACCTGCTGCGTCGATGCTACGGTCTCATCTACCGACTCGTGGCGTCGTCGGAGCCCATTTCCGAAGAGCTCATGCCCATCAGCAATAAGCTGTCCACCGTATCGAAATGCCTCAAAGAGGTCTCCAAATACGGCGGTCCGTTTACCATGCGCGATCTGTACCCATACCGCTTGGCACTGCACCAAATCGACGGCATGCGCAGCAAGGTGCTCGACAAGGACGGCAACGACACAGGGGTACGAAAGTGGCTCGGACGTGACGGAAGCGTTCCCGAGGGTCAGGCCATCTTGCGTGCACAATACGAAGAGGTGGAGCAGACCATCGAAGAGATGCTCAACCGCGAGGATGACGATGATGATGACGAGGAGGAGGACATTTGGGACGGCGACACCGCATCGAGTGCCAGTGAATCGGGAACAGAGTCGGCTGCGTCGGACAGCGAGGATGACGGGGAGGGTCCGTCGGCCGACATGGTTCGCCAGGCGCTGATGGCCCGGGGAGGACCCATGATCGGCATGGCACCACCAGATCAACCAGCTACGCAGCCCAATTCGGCGGTGCCGTCCGCGGCACCATCGCGAATGGCGAGCTACGCGAGTAGCTTGCAACGTGGAGACAGCGGATCTGGCAGTGGGTTCGCGACCATGACACCCTTGTCGGCAGCATCGACGGCAGTTCCTAGCGCCTCCGCTGCAGCTGGGCATGGCAGCGTGTCTAGCTCGAGCACTGCGACGTTGCGTGCCGTGCCTCCAGGCACTCCAGCTGGAACGACGGAGGCTGCCAGCGCTGCACACGTCCCTGCTGCTGGCCCTCCATTGATTGCAGCAGCAGACTCGTCCGCAGCGTCGGCAACCTCTTCGACGGCTTCGGCTGTAGTTAGTCCTACGCCGTCCGCTGTCGCTTCCCCAACGGCATCGCAGATCCGTTCGCAAAAGATCGGTCGCGACTTTCGTGACGGCGTGGGCGACCTGACAGGTCTCAGCTCGCGCTCGCCGCCTGTCAATGTGGCCGAAGGCAAGACTGCTTCGCTCAGCGCACTTGTGCAGGCCACCTCCACGCCACCCCTGTCGGCGTCCAGCGGTACATCACCTGCGATCTTGCAGACGCAACCTCCGCAAGAGTTGACTTCCGAGGCTGTTGAGCTTCTACCAGCCGGAGCTGCTCCGCTCGCCATCCCAACACCGGGCATCCTTGAGGATCAGAAACGATCAGGACCCGGCGTGGGAGCGCAGATCGATGCTCTGGCTCAAGGATTCCAAGGTACGTCGATCAATGATGTCTTGTCGAGCTCTTTCGGCACTGCGGGGACGGCGACGGGTAGCACTGCTACCGACTGAGCTGCAGGAATGAGGCAGTCTTTCTTGTTTCGGTTTCTTGATTGTCACCCTACACACCATTCAGATATCTATCATTATTTATGAACTCATGACTCTCCAGTAGGACGGCGCTCTCAGCTCTGCGCAAGTGTGAAAAGGCAGCTGATGATTGAGAGAAAGCAAACTTTGTGGTCTTTGCGGTTGGTAGTCGAAGCCAGGGCAGAAGGGGCATCCGTGCGAGCGTGCGAGAGTCACGTTGAAATGGAAGAAGAACGAAAATCAGGCAGAAACGCACGAGCGATCAGCGATCTGTCTGAAAGGGAAAAACAAAACAAAAAATTCCACTCGCCGTCTCAGTAGGATCGCTTGCGAAGGTTCTCCTTGTTCTTGTCTTTCAACACCACTTCAAGACGTATACACTCTGCTCTCGCTAGACGAGCAAGCTTCCAGCTTTCCAACGCAGCCTGCCGAACTCGTTCAAGGACATGCTATGACCGCATCAGCTTCGATGCCTCTGTCCTTCTGCTTGGACGGCATCTACTGATCACCTGCCGTTTCCTCCCACCGACTTCATTTCGGGCTTCATCGAACCTTGTTGTTGTCTCTGAAGTGCCAGACTCTCGTCTGTCCGCGCTAGCAGCAGAAGGTGTCGCACTGACCCGCACAAACAGGCGAATTGCCCGCTTGATCTGCTCGTGACGAAAAACAATGGGCCCATCTAGACACACACGGGCGACGGCAGCTTCGGCTGGCGCCCCGTCGAATCGCAATGTCGATTCCACTCCCGCTTCTCCCTCCAAGACACCAGTACGACCATCACCATATGCGCGAACACCGACGAAACCGTCCGCGTCCTCAGCGCTCACTCTCGGTCCCAGCACGCCTACGTCGCGCACCAGCTCGCCCATGATGCTGCGCGAGATCTTTTCGATGATTAGTCCCTTCCGAGGACTCAGTAGAGCTCGCCGCTCGGCTGCCTTTGGAGCGGCTGACGAGATGGAAGCAGACCAAGACACGTCGACCGACGAGCATATCGGGCAGACGCTCGAAAAGGTCCAAGAGACCGTCGACGACGACGACCGCATGATCGAAGATGCTGAGCAGGGGGCCTCCATCGCTGAAGTTCCAACCCCATCGCAGAACGCGCCTAGCAGCCATCTGGATGCTCCTCCCTCAGACACACGCTCGGCTCTCCGATCATCGAGTCCCAGACCTCGCTCGTCGTTGGCTGCGCCGCCGCCCAAATCGCTACCCTTGGCGGACAGCTCGCTCGTCACACCTGGTCTGCGTCGTCATTTTGCCAATGCACCATCTAGCGCTCTTTCGTCAACGCCTGCCCCGTCGATATCTCATGCTCCTCCGACACAGACCAGCCCGGTTTCTCGCAACTACGACCTGCTTGCCCGCTTCTTCTCCGAAAAGCAACGAGGGGGCCAGGGCGGTCTCACCGAAGTCGAAGTCGAAGGCTGCATCCGCTTGATTGAGGAGAGCATGGCTTCAGGACGCAACCTCGAATCCGAGTTCGCCAGCAGCGGCTCTCTTTACGGTCGATCCTTCCCCGCGGCGCAGACGAGCGGCTTCGCTCCTTCCTCCTCTCGGGCCAGCAGCATCGCACCCCCTGCGTTGCCGTCTTCGCAGAGCATGAACACCCTGTTCCATCCCGGCGCCAACCGACTCCCTGCCTCCTCGAGCGCCTACTCGTTCCTCGCACCTCGTGCACCTGCCCCTCGGTCTGCATTTGGCGCCGCACCCTCGACCACGCGAAGGCGACCTATCTATCTTGGTCCTGGCATGAGCGGGCTCTCGCTCAACCGCCGCAGACCCGTTGTGGCCAGTGCATCGCGCGCAGCCGCATTGGCGAAAACGGCAAGCTTCATGCCGAGATCCAGCACGGATCCCGATCTCGCTGGCCTAGTTAGGCAGGCAGGCGATTCGCAAGAGTTCACCGATCGATCCGAAGCGGCTAAGCGCCGTCGCACGGGCGTCGATGCTGCCAACGCTGTCTCGTCCGCCCCAGCTCTCGGATCGACAACGGATCAGACAGTCCAGTTCGAGCCTTCCTATGAGAAGGAAGCTCGTCAGAGCAGCCTCCTTGCCAAAGACATTGCTGCTTCCACCTCATCCACCCACGGTTCCTCTGGCTCTCCCTTAAAGCGAGCTGCTCCGTCAGCAGAGATTCCAGCTAACAAGACGAGTCCGCCCAAGGCGACGACACGCACGGCCAGTGCGATCCAGGATATCCTCAAAACGACTCCGCCCGTGCGCCCACCAACCAAGCCTGAGCTCGTCAACCCCTACCAGTCTGCCGCCCCATTGGCTGCCAAGAGTAAATCCCCAGCCGAAGCTGATTCCACCAAGACGACGCCCGTACGCCACTCGGCTCGCACTTCGATGCTGACCCGTGCTAAGGCGAGGGAGACAGCCAGAGCTGCAGAGAAGCTGAGTCCTCCCAAAGAGTCGGTGCTCGACCTCATCGAACGCACTGCGCCCAAGACGATCAACAAGAGGAAACCAACGACCGAGGCGCAGGGAACTCAGCAGACTGACAAGGCTCTCGCTCCAAACACGGTGGCTTCTGCAGCGGAGAATCGTCCATCGGTGGAGGAACGCAAGCAGCAAAAGACAGAAGAGGTGCAGCGACGGCTTGAGGCGCTTAACAAGTCCAAGAGCCAGCAGCAGCAAGAACAGCCGCAGCAGAGTGTTCCAAAGCCTGCTGTGGCCGACGCCAAATCTGCAAAGGTGTCTGCCAACTTGGTGCCCCCACAATACACGGCCACTAAGCCCAAGAAACCTTCGCCGTTGTCCGCTGCTTTCCAAGCACCCGACTCGCCCGGTTCCGATTCCGAGGCAGCTGCACCAGTCCAACCACGCGGTCCTGCCATCTCTCGACCCAGCTTCAGCTTTGGCAGTCCTGCTTCGGCGAATGCCGCAAAGCCAGCAACGCCTTCGACCGGGTTCTCGTTCAGTGCGCCCAAGGCTACAGCCAACTCACATTCTGATCCAGCTGCAGCTTCGTCCAGTGACTTTTCGTTTTCTAAGCCAGCAGCATCGGCGTCGGCGCCGGCACAGCCAGCGTCGAGCGCTGCACCAGCTCCTACTGTGCCTTCGTTCTCGTTCAGCCCAGTCGCAGCTGCACCCAAGCCCGCCGCCAGCACGACGCCTGCAAGCGCCGGATTCAGCTTTTCTGTTCCCTCTTCCGCCACGACATCGAGTTCGAGCGCAAGCAATAGCACGAGCGCTGTCACCTCGTCGACATCGAGCTCGGTGCGTAGCCAGGTGCTGGCGGAAGACGCTTCCACGCTGCCCAAGTTCGACTGGCAAACGCCTTCGATTTCGGCCCCTGCCGATGAACTCGCCAACCAGGCACTGCGGGACGAGATCAAGTCCGTAGCGCAGGCGGCACTGCCCAAATTTGACTTTATCTACGACATTGAGACGTCCGCTGATGGTTCCGATAAAGGCTCGAGCGGGAAAGCTGTCGCGCCCAGCGCTGGCTTTGGTTTCAGTGCTTCAGCTCAGGCGTCGCCTGCACCCGCGTCCGGACCCGCTACCACATCTGTCGCGACAGATGCTGCTACATCCAACATCTCTGCGTCTGAGGATGCCTCTCCCGACCCCTCCACCGACGACGCGAGCAAGTCACAATCTTCCGGCCTGCTTGGCGAAGGCGAAGGTGAAGAATCCGAGCGGACGCTTCTCGAAGTGCGCGCCAAGATCTGGCGGCTGGACATGGAGTCCAAGTCGTGGAAGGACCTCGGCGTGTGCATCGCCAAGATCAAACACGACTCGGCGACGGGCAAGCACCGGCTGCTCGCACGAAACGAAGCCAACGGCAAGGTCGCCGTCAACTTTATGCTGTACAAGGGGCTCAAGAGTAGTCTGGACAAGACGGTCAATGCGTTCCTAGGGTTTGATGGCAAAGAGCCGACGCAGTACAGGATGAAGGTCAAGACGCAGGAGTCGGCTGAGGAGTTCAAGGAGGCGTTGGAGGGCGCTGCGGGTAAGGCTTAATGGGAGAATAGGTCTTGTGGTCGATGTGTGACGTGTGTGTGTGCGTGTGGTAGTTGTGTTACGTCCTTCCCGGTCCTTACCTCCTCTCCTGGCTTTTCCTTTCCTCTCTCCTTTCTCTCCTACTTCGCTCTTCGAACGATCTACTCGTCGAGAAGCGAAGTGTTTGCGCCCCAGATATTTGATTGATCAGTCTTGCTCAGTGGCTGGTTGATTGAAGAACGGAGGCTAGATCAAATGTCTTCTCTCTAGAAACTAGGATTTAGGTCGAGCTTTTTCCCTTCTACGCTTCCATGGGACTTGACCCATTGAATGTTTCTCACATCCCTTTTCTCGAGATCGCTTCTACTGGTTCCCCTTTTCGTTCCTGTCTATCGCTGTCTTTGCGATGGACGTCGTTTCCGCTTCTGATCGCCTCGAGTCCGCACTGCTTTTGCGTGGTGCCGTCGGCGGAAGGGAAGGAAGCACATACGCCACCGGTCCCGATCCCGGTGCGCGTGAGTCACCGCTTTTCACTGGGGTAATGGCATCAATGATTGTAGATGCAAGAGTTGTGGCGCGACGAGTTGCATTTGGTTGTTTTGTGTATGATTCAAGAGCGGGTCATGTTGAAGAGAAGTAGGTCGTGGCATGGACGTTTACATGGCGAACTGGACTGCCAGCTCCGCTTTCAAACGGAGACTGATCTTCCACATCCAGTCTCGACAAGGCAAAAACCGTTTCGACGTGTCCTAGAACGAAAACCCCCCCTTCCCTCCCGCGTCACTTTTCTCCCCTTTGGCTGTCTTACTCGTCCTTGAGACCCAAGGCGATGGTGGCTGAGCGGTAGGGGTGCGCGACGTGTTTCGCATTGGAAACACCCGCGCTTCTCCGCTCTCGCGTCGCGCCTTGGCTCGCGGACGAGGTGTAACAGTTGTTGTGGAAAGCGACGCATGGAGAGCAAGGTGGCGTCCAAGGGTGGATCGTTGGAGAGAGAGCGTCTCTTCTCGCTCCCTCTCCACAGGCCAAACCGCATTCCGCGAGGTCCAAGGGATCGTGTCGGTGTTCCTATCCCACCTACAAGCCTGCACACACTTGCTCCTACATCCCTTCCTACGATCCACGTCGGTTTCGTCGCGTTTTGGAGAGAGGCAAAAGCTGTACAGTATCAAGGACTGTAACCACATAATTGCTCTTGTGTGGTGACGTGCTTCGCATCGGGGTGATGAACTTCTCTGTTTCCTCTCCTATCGGCGATTAGTTCATTCTCTCTTGTTCCTTGGTAGCGGCTCGGGATGCCGATCGCGAGGGGAACCTGTGGCGCCCCGAGCCTCGTCGGGCTGGGAGGGCGCAGGGCCAATCCAAAAACGGCTGAATGCGTCGTCCGACGAGGTAACCCGTCTTTGGCGAACCCGAGCAATTGCGACGCCGATAATGCACCCCACAAGGCTTTTAGTCCATCACGTTGAACGATAGGCGGAGTCTTAGGGAAGCTAAACAAGAGATTGTTCGTCGCTATCACCGCATACCTGTAACGCGGCCTGGATTGAGGGCGTCCGTGGCGGTCCCGGAATGTTGCGTGCGAAAGCGAGAAAGAGAAACGCACGTTTCCGTCGGGAGGGCGCACTCGGTCAAAGCGCGATAACAATTTCAGGGCAGGAAAAGGACAGCAGCCCTGTGTGGGTCCAGCACGTGCGATCTCGCTACTCAACATCGTCGCCCTGGCCCGATGAGACCTCAGCCAAAGATCTCATTCTCAGGTCGGGCAATGCCAAGGCTTGACAAGTGATGAACGATGAAACCGTCGCTACCATTGAAACCAAGAGCCACATTCCAAGTGAATGAGCACAAAAAAAAAAAAAAAAAAAAGGAGTTCAGCTGGATGTCGTCTACAGTATTGTTGTGTCCGGCTAATTTTTTCGATTGCCCACTGTAAAATGTCTTGCAAAATTGGAACATGGGTCAAAGCAAAGTCTAAATTCCCCCAAAGAAAACATGCCTAGTACTGTACTGCATTGAACTTTAATCTGCCAGACCATTATTTTGCAGCCATTTTATTGCATCCTCTTTCTATGAGAGAATAAAGGCGACCCGTTGGTGACCTTACATGGTCTACTAGCTGGAGAGTAGGTCGCATGTACGACGCAGGTGAGCATCGAAACATCTAGACTTTGTCGAGCTAGCACGAAGGAAAAGGCGGAGGAGCAAACGACGCACAATGATGTTGTTGGGCGGAACCCGATGGCCGATTGCGGGCAGGGAAGTGAACTCGGAGCGGAAGAAAATGAGAAAAGATCAAGGTTCTCCTAGGCCGACGACCAACGTAAGCGAGAAATTTAGAGCTCCTCCGATCGTCGACTGCAGCTGCACCTCAAATACGCAGTCGCCACCTGTGAGCAATTGTGTCTGAAGGGTCGAAAGGGTCCATCAACCACAAGGCTTGATCGACTGCAAGCGAGAAAAAGAGAAAGAAGAGCGAGAGGGCACACGAGCGAGACTCTATTTTCTGCGGGTTTTGATTTAGCCGAGTTTCCGATCCTGACGTGCAGATTCTAAGGCATCGAAGCTACCGCAGACCCGCACCTCCGCAGATTTTCTTTTACTCTCCACACTCCTCTCTCTCTATTCCAGTTTAGAGTTTTTAGTGTTCCACAAGGGCTCACGGCGTTGCCTCTACAGTCTAGCCGACGCACACACGCACGCACGCACACACGCACACCTAGTCTCCGCAATCAGCAACAACAACCACAACAACAACCACAAAAAACCGACACACGGAACGCAGCACGCCGTCGAGTCTTATTCTCGATCCAATTTCTGGGTTGGTTTCTGAACGAGTCTACCATTGTACTGTAGTCACATTGCAGATATGCTTATTTGCCTTGTGCGCAGAATGTGGCAGAACAGGCCGCATCCAGCAGTCCAACAGAGACGGGCCCTCGTCCCGTGCCCTCGTTCGCTTGCACAACCGTCGAAGGAAAGAGACGGATGAGAAGCAGGGCTTGGTCGAACAGAACTTTTGCACAATTTAAGCCAGTTTCGTCTGGTTGCCGCTGCGTCAGTCGCCGCAAGCGGGCTTTGCAAGCATGACAAGCACGCGAGCAAACGGAGGCGCGCCCAAGTGTTCTCGAGTCGCGGCGGCGATATCAGGTAGGTAGGGCACGGTAGGGCAATGGGCTGGCGCCGTCTCCGGCATGCACGATGCACAATAGGGATCGGATCGTGCAAGTGTTACGACAAGATGATATCTTGCAACTTGGAAGGGAACCAGGTGGTCGAGGGGTCCGCATGGTACTTATTTTCGGTCCGCGCACCACTGGGGGACCCTGTCAGGGTCGTCGTCTTACGAAGAAAAAAAGCAACAATCTCAACTCCGACCATCTCCGCCCCACGTTGCGCAACGGTACTACACAAATGCCGAGCCTTGTCATCTCTCGCGTTGTTGCTCTGCGACTCGTTCAGAAGCCCGATACAGAGTAGATAGACACCTGGGCTCGCTTGATTACGCTGCGAGCCTAAACCACGTTTTAATTTGAGCTTTTGAGCTTTGAGCATCGGTTGACGCATGCCTTGATTGCATGTCATGCTTACCCGACCGCCCCCTACCGCTCCTCGTTCAGCCGGGTTATGCAATGCACCCTCAGTCAGAGTCCGTTGCTAGCTTGCTGCCTAAACGACCCAGTCAAAAAAGCTGCGCAGGTCCGCAAGCCGGTTGACAGTGGTCGAGATGGAGTTGTTGCCGGCGCGTGCTGTCGTTCGTACCTGACCATCCGATGGGTGGGGGGGTCGTCGTCATGGCTGGCAGTGCGGAGTAGAGTAGTAAATTGGGCTGGTGAGCCGAGAGACACAGAGAGCGGGCTGATTTGGAATCAAGCATTCTCCAGCGGGAGCAATGCACGGGTGAACGGATGCAGGTAGCTGTTCCTTGCGCGATGCCTTGGTGGGGGCGCGAGACCGGGAAACACCCAGGATGGGCTTCGATCCGATTCGACGATTCCGCGCTAGGACTCTCCGGTGTTTGGACGCTCTGCCCTTGAAAGTCGGCCCAGTGTGCAGTGTAGATGCAATGCACCTGGCCAAGAACAGTAGGGTCGCGTTCATCCAAACTTGCTTTTTTCGCTTTTTGTTCACCACGACCATCGCTTGGCACATGAAGCTGCAGGGAATTTGGGTCTTCTTTCGCCACACGGCCCGAGGATTATTGGAAACCAAAGGCAATTTCAAATCCAAAACCAAAACCACAGTAAAATACCTTCTCTACTCTATTAATAAATCCTAAGCGTGCCTGCCCTGGCTCGCTGGCTCGCTTGCTCGCTTGCTTTGCTCGTCTTTGTCTGGCTCGGAGTCCAGAAAATGTTGTTGGTTGTGTGCGCGTTTGTGCGCCTTGACGCTTCGGGTTCCGCGCGCCTGAACCCTCGCTGGCTCCCGGGCTGGCTCGCGATAAGACAATTTTAGCTCAACCCTGTCGATCGTGCGTCACACTTTCAAGGCGCGAACGGGGACTCTGTTTGTCCGTCTGCCCCATCCCACCACCGTCTTCTCTGGATGATGTGTGTTTGCTGCGATGAAACTCCGCTGTACGGCTTCCCGCTCTTTCGTTGTCTTGCACGTCGGTCAAGACGCACGCAGTCATCACCATACACACCGGTCATCCAATCGCAATTGCAATTGCAATCCAAGCTAGTCTCATGTCTCCGTCCCGACACACACCGAAAAAGACCTCTCTTTTTCTTCTCTCTTTTTTTCCAACGCCCAGCGCTGCACGATCCCATTTTGAAAATTGAAACAGCAAAGGAAAACGAAAAGAAGGGTAAGGGTTTTCTTAAAATGAAATAATTGTCACGTCGGTTTGTGAGTCTAATTTTGCGATCGCTTGCTGGTGCAGCGGCTGCTTTTTCTGGTCTCATCGCTGTTTCGCCACATTTTCGCTTGGTAGACGGACACCATCCAGTACTTTGCTAAGCCAACGAGGCAGCCACATTCTCTGTCCCGGGTGTGTGCAGCAAGCAAGCAACCAAGCAAGCAAGCAAGCCACATCTTGTGTGGCCTCCTCATCGATATCCGCGCCTTGTTTCCTCCTCACCACCAACTCACGCGCCCAACTGCTTGCTCCGCCCGTTCGCTCCCTCGCGCTTACTCTCGCCCTTCAAAATTTATGGCGACGTTGCTCCGCTGACCATCATCTGCGAACCGTCGTCCTTGTTGCCCTGCTACGACACCCGTCACCACCATCGTATCACCCGCCGCCGCCCATCGCAATCACTCCACTATTGCCTTGCCATCCGCACGATCGGCACAGCGAACGAGCAAGTCATTCCACCACGATTTGCTCTCCGACTAGGATACTCTGCGAAAGGCTCCATTCAGCCGCTGACCCACCGTTGCAATAACTTCGGTGCTTACAGCCTCTCGTCGACTCGATCTTGCATCCACCTTGAGCGCTTCTGATCATCGCTGCGCCCCGTATCGAGAACACCATGCCAGGTGACCGCTATTCCGACAGCTCGTTCCCCAACGATCGCTACTCGCGCCACGCTGAGCCCACCAGTAACATGCATCCTTACTCAACAACTCGCTACGTGCCCGCTAGGCCAGACTTTTCTCGCTCTCAAACCATGCCTCGCGGCCCGCTTCCAGGTCCTCCCCACGGCCCCATGTACCCGGACTACCCCCCCTCCGATCGCGGTTACCCGCAGCACCACGCTCCTCCTCACCCCACCTACACGCGACACCACCACTCCTACTACGACGAGCGCGGCCCGCTGCCGCCTCCGCCTCTCCACCACCGACAATCTCATCACGAGGAGTCTTACTACGCCTACGACGGTCGTTCGCCCACCGCGACCAGCCCTGCACAGCCGCAGGCCCCCTACGCATACGGTCACCATGCTCACTCGCAGCATCCCGGCCACGCCGCGCACCCGCATCAACCGCACCACGCCTCCTCCTTCTCTTCCACGGGCTCGTCCGCCTCTTCTTCGCTTCACACCATGCGCGCGTCCATCTCGCATCCCATGGCAGCACCCACAGGCTCGCACCAGCAGCCCACGTACCGCGGTCACATCAAGACGACCAAGGATGCCATCCTTCTGCTCGCCGCCTGCGACCTCGTCGACGATGCCGGTGCTCCGGGCGTGCCTCCTCCGCGTCGCGTTCATCGCCGTCTGCTCGACTCGGAGCGCGCCGACCTCATCTGCTCCGGCAGCATCTTTGTCTGGGACGAAAAGGAGGCCGGCATGCGTCGTTGGACCGACGGCAAGTGCTGGTCCGCCAGTCGCGTCAGCGGCTGCTTCCTCACTTACAGAGAGCTCGAAGCACGCAAGAAGCCATCGTCGTCCATCACGGGCGGCCCCACCTCGAACCTCTACAAGGCCGAGGGCCTCATCAAGCAATCTTTCAGTATGACCACCACTTCCGGTCGCAAGCTGCACGTCATCTCGTACTACACCAAGCGCGATGTGCGTGAAGGGCTTCTGCGCCGCGTCAGTGAAGACCCGCGCTTTGTTGGCGAGAGCGGCGGCGAGTGGGGCCTTTCCGTCGACGAGGCCGAGTATCCTGATCCGATCAGCCGTGCCGGCGACCTTCCTCCCGGTGTCAGCCCTGAGGATCTTGAAGGCTCCGCGTCGCCTCCTCCGTCCTCGGCGAACCTCGAGCCTGCCGACCTGCGCGCATCTCACGGTGCGGCCGTGATGCACTCGAGAGGGGCTGACAACGCTGCTCGCCACTCGTCGCCTGGTGCAAGAGCGCTCCCGGAAAGGTCGGTCATGGATCGCAGCCGCATCTCACCCAGCTCGAGGGAGACGCACCTAGTCTCACCACGCGAGTCTGCATCGAGGCGGAACTTCGACGGCCTCGTGCCTGCTTACCGACACCCGGTCAAGGCCGATCCCATCGACAGGCTGTCGTATGCTGCTGATGTGACGCCGCTGCACGAGGCACGCGGTCTGTTGCCCATCCGACCCATTCCGGTGGACTCGCAGTATGCCGAGCTCACCGTGCGTCACAGCAGCAACGAGGCAGCACCCGATCTGTCGCCTCGCGAGGCGGGCATGCTCTACGGCCGCAAGCGATCCTACCAAGAGTTGCGCGGCACTGCTGCGCTGTCGCACGACGATGCGGCCAACGAGCCCAAGCCGACGCGTCCTCGCTTGCAGCGCATGCGCAGCTCGAGCATGAGCAACCAGTACACGCTGGCCAAGGACGTCTTGGCACCGATCCGCCCTATGGATCGAGCCGGCTCGGACGACGAGGGCGTTTCCATGCTGCGTTCGACGCATGGTGCACCGGCTGGCTTCAACAAGGACCAGCAGCACGATTCTGCGGTCGGGGCCCTGCTCAGTTTGCGCAGCGGCAGCGGAAGTGGATCCAGCGATGACTCGCCTACGACCACTGCACCTAGCAGTGCCGAGGCGGACGACGTCTCTGCTAAGCCTGCCTTCTCCAGGATGGATCGCGCTGCTCTGGATCGCTTCAGCGTTCGTATTTGAGATGGTTCGCGGATTCTTTTTCACTTTGTTGTTCTTATTCTTGTTGTTGCTACTTGTTGTTACTTGTTGTTACTTGTTGTTACTTGTATACCTATGGTTTTGTGATAATTCTTGGATCTCTGTTGTATCACCTACGCATTTTGACTCTCATACACGCATTCAGTCAGTTGTAATTTGCAAGGGTTTCTTGTTGATGCAGTGTAGTGTAGTGTGGTGTATGAAGTGGTGCAAGACGGGAGAGTGTCTCGGATGTTGTTTCCTCGGCAGGAGGAGGAGGAGACCTTTGGGCGTGGCAGTTCGGAACGGGAGCAGGTGTTTAACTTACGGAAGAGCGTGTGGCGAGTGGCGAAGGGACGCATCCTTCGGGTTCGGTCCGTGGATGCGGCCGATGAGGTTCGATGGCGTTTGCTGCTGTTGGTCTTGGACCTGCTGCTCAGGCTGAGCATATCATATCGACGTTGTGTTGACGTTCGAAGACGATGCAAAAAAAAGAAAGGCGCGCGAAAATGAAGCCTGGAAAATGGAAGGGTAAAACGGCGACCTCGCAGAATCGGCTACGATGCCAGCCAGTTCGAGGCAAGCGCGATGGAGCCATGCAGACTCGGGATAGAAGACGAGGGAAAGGCTCTCAACAGCGACAGGCGGGGCGCAGAGAGGCCGACGAGCCGCAGGAAGGAAGTCGCACTGGCGCAGATCGGCACTCGGCTTCTCCCACCCGATGCATCAGCGATGCTGGCGCAGGGGAGAATATCGGTTCGCGTAGAACCCGCGTCTCAACGAGACCCGATCTCGGAACAACCAAAAGGATCGCTCTAGCCGTCGATCAGCAAAGAAGAGCGGGCGAGTCACAGTGGGGGTTCGGAACTCGATGGCCGAAAGGGGAGGCGAATTCATTTCCGGCGCAAATATGTCTTGTACCAAGCAAGGAGCTACTGTAGTGTGTAGCATTCGGAGTAGCAAAAAGAAAAAGCTTAAAAATCCCCACCGCATTGTCGGCACGTCTCGCTTACAGAGATTGTGATTGACAGCGCGCAAAAGACACCACAAAAAAAGGCGAGCGAAGTGTTGGGCGAGGCGCAGGGGCCATTGTGGTTGCCAGCAACAGAAAGATGTCTTGGATGCCATCGTGCCGTGCTCTACCGTACCGCGCAACTTCGACAAGACAAACACACGCTGCAGGACAACGAAGACTCGGAAATAGGAGTGGGAACACGAGAGCGAGGCGAGACAATCCACAATGGCGCACAACCATCGCCGTCTTCAGCAGGCCAATGAGACGGCACTCCACCGAACCATACATGTAGCACCGTCTGCTCGAGTTGCAACAGAATTCAAACACAGAGAGAGAGAGAGAAAAGAGGAAAGAGGAACCTTTGGAAGTGAATCCGACCGCCAGCTTTCTCACGCTAGGTGCGGATGGCTGGCTGGCTGGCCGGCTGACCGTTTCATCGTCATGAACTTTGTCCGAAAATTTCCCATGGAAATTGATTCCACGCCTGTCGTCGGTTGTCCAGTCCTGGCCCAGCATCGCGCAGCAGCAGGCGGCCAGCGCAACCGTGTGTGCCAGCTGAACGCCCCCTCTGCAGCGTTCACACACTGGTTGCGCGTTTCTCGAACATGGGAAGGGCCGCCGTGAGGTGTCACGCTTTCGTGCATCGAAACCTTTGATCGTCGGTTTCTACTGGCCCTGCAGAAGTGTACTGTACACTGCGGCTCGGGCGAAAAAGAAAAGCGCCACGAAATGTCCAAGCAAGCCCGGTTGTGGCTGCCTGCGCGTGTTTGGTACTCCGTCGTTAGAGTAAAGGAGCGAAGTACGTTTTCTCTCTCTCTCAAGGCCGACTTTTCACCTCGTCTGACTCAGGATCGAACCAAACTGCGCTTGCACTTGAAACTGCGCCTTTCCCCGTTGCCGCTTCCTTTTTTCGATCTATCTCGAACGCGCAGAGTACGGAGTTTCGATATGCCACCATGACCTAGCCTTTCTTGACACTTCAGACACCGCTTCTTGGCTCGAGGTGTGGGTTGGGTAAGCTTTGCGCTCGATTCGTGTGACGCACCGCCACCCGCTCCTGTACCGCTGCCTCGAAATGAACTCCTCGCGACGGAAACACAAAAGAAGGAAGGCACAGCGACTTGTCCACATGGCACCTCGGCTCCAGCAAAGTGGCTCTCGCTTGCAGGACGACCCTGCAGAATAAGACTCGTCGCGCCTTGTCCCTGAATCTCCTTGCCTGCTGTGTGCCTCTTGCCCGTTGATTTGTTGTCATATGCAAGACATCGTGGGAATTTTCTCCCACTCCCTACAGCGACCCATGCAGATGCAGAGTTGGCGTTGGTGCGTTTAAGGTTGCCCAGCCATTGCATGGTCTGAGCGTGTGTCTTGAGGGCAGTGCAGCGTCTTGTCCATGACAATGCTTTGCAGCCGGATGCGCGAACTGTGGGTCATGCGTCTTGTCTCTCGTTCGCGTCTCCACCTTTGCCACTGCAACAGATCGCATACGGTACTCGCCCGCTCTCCATCAATATCGGAACCCCAAATCTGATTCACTGCCATCACAACCTGCCCTGTCGGTAGATTGTTTCGAGCAAATGGTCTAGGCCGACAAGGAGGTGAGATTAGTGTGGGTTCCCTTTTCCTCCTGCACTAATTTGGCTCCGGTTACATGCTGGGCAAAAAGAAAGGCTTTGCTGTCGGTCGGTCTCTCCCACGAACCGTACTTCACCGCGCCATTCATGCTACTCGGTTTGGTGGCTTACATTGGGACGTTGCAGCCCGAACTTGGTCACCACCTGCCGTTACATCGCCTCGAATGCAATAAAGCCGATTGTTCTCGCACCCTTCTTCTCTTCTTTCTCTCTTTCCCCCTCTCGCTCGCTGCGTCTTCATAGCAACTCGACCGAACGACCGACATTTCGGCTGGCTGCCCAACCCCTCTCCTATTTTGAGTTGGGAAGAGGACACGACAACGCGGAGCTCGACTTTGACCAGCACATGAGATCGACGGCGGTTGCCACATTTCTGCTCCTTGTCCTCACGCCACCGCTTGGATCCTCCCTGTTTCTGTCAATCTTTTGTTCAGAAGCAACGAACAGGCTTCTGCCTTTGCGCATGCACATGCATTGCTGACCGTTGCTTCATCCACGCAAGCCGGCTCAAAACCTCGCAACGACCGTCTCTTTCGTGCCCTTTGCAACCGCAACCACAACCGCAACATCATCCGCTGTGCCTACCGCCAAGGTTTTGTGACCTTCATAAGTTGCCTCTCGACCGCCAACGTGACCTGCCGTCCCCACTTCCACCCTTTGCTCGGTCTCTTTCTCGTCCCAGTCCCTCTATTCGGGTCGACTTCATCAGCTGGTTGCCTCGGCTGGATCACAGCTTGGCTGCATCCATCTCATTTCGCCCATCTCAACGCGCCATGTCCACAACGCAGCAGCAGCGCGGTGGTCGACAGTACGCGCCTGCATCGATGCAAAGACAAGCCGAGGCTATGTATCGCCAGCCTTCTTACGATCGCAGCTTCGACTCGATTCGCTATCCATCCAACGCCAGCCAGCCCAGCCTGTCGCACAGCTTCAACACGTACACCGACTCGACCCCATCCTCGGTCTGCAGACCCGAGTTCGGCGACTATCCGCACGACATGTCGCAGAGCGACTGTGGGGCCAGTTTTGTCTCGGAAGTGCCTGCCTCGTTTGACGACACGTCGGACATCGATGATGCTCCGGTCAGCAACAACTCAAAGCCGACGCTGATCAAGTTTGTCGAGCCTGTCGTGCAGCGCGACCGCTCCACCAGCCAAACACGACTGACAGGCATGAAGAAGAAAAGGGCGCAGAGAAAGATGGCTGCTTCCTCGTCTCAACACGAGAGGGACCTCGACGTCGACCATCTGCCCATCCTCGGTTTTGCTGATTCACGTATGGGGTATGCCCCAGACGAAGCAATGCACAAGGAAACGTACCACTTTCCGGGAGTGCCGCCAAGGGACGCGCAGGTCACGCCAAAGCAAGAACAGTGGAACGTCGACGCGATCGACATTGCCCTCGAGGATCTGGTGCTCGACAAAGGCAAGACGAGATCCTCCTCCACCATTGGCGAAAGTCCCTTTGCTGACATCGCCGACAACACAGCGAGCTCTCTGAGGAAGCGGGAAGCCATGTCGGCTGCGCGGGGAGGAGCGGCTTCCTCGGTGCTCGATGAGGCGCAGGAGGAAGATCGACCTCGTTTTGCCCCGACACGCTCTCATACCTCGAGCGATGCAAGACGTGCTCCACGACCTCCTCCTAGCGACGTTTCTCTGCCGCCTGTGCCTGCGCTGCCTTCTCCGTCGACTGTCACTCAGGACAGTGCGGCATCGTCAACCATGGGTAAAGTAGAGGGATTGCAGCCGAGTCACGACCACCCGCTTGCGACGCCGTCCCGTGCGGATGAGGTGCCGATCGGCTTCAGCACCACGAGAATCAGCGCTCTGGACACGCCGGAAAGCGACGAGAACGTGTTTGCCTTTCGACCACCCAGTCTGCCCGGCCACGGCGATGACCCCAACAACACGATGCGAGGCTCTCGCATTGCACGCAGCACGGGCGTGCGCCTCGACTCGATGGCTTCGTCCAACCACAGCAGCTTGAGGGATCTGGATCCTCGCGAGATGCTCCAACGTGCACGCATGCAGCCTCTCAGCTGCGGTCTGGACGCCGAAGTTGGCCTGTCGTCGCTCGACGTCGAAGCGGAATTCCTGGGATCCGACTCGGGTTCGGGTGCAAGCGGCAACAGCGTGCAGGCCGAAGACCTACCTCCGTTGCTTTCGAACCACTATCTGCAAGGAAAAGTAGACCCCGCCGAGTTTGAGCGTCTCAACCGACTTCCCGAACGAAAGCAGGCAGCTGCTGCTGCGGCGGGGGCGGCGTCCGGAAGTAGCCATCGCCTGTCACACAAACACCTTTCCAAGCACAAGAAGAGTGCCGGTACCGCTTCGGTGGTGCACCACTACGAACCCATCAGCATCCTTCGCGCTGAAGCAGCCTTCTTGAAGGAAGATGCCAAAAAGGCGGACAAGGACAAGAAGAAGAAGGACAAACTGTGGGCGACGGGCTCGAGCACCAACGCGTCGACGTCCGACGTGTCTTCCGTCTCGGACGGCCATCAGCGGCTCAAGTCGTTCAAGTCGACGATGCGGCTCAACAAGTTGAAGTAGCCGTTCTTTACCTGGTTTCCTTTCAGTAAGAGCTTCCTTTGCATTGTTTCGAGTCTGTCGTCGTCATATGTCATGTCATTTCCAGATACCCCATTCAAGTACCGATGTAGGAGCCACTACAAGCACGCCTGTCCTTCAATGGCCAAACATACAGTATGCTCAGCAATCCGAATGTGCCTCCGTAGCTCTTGTGTGAGTACACTGTGCGGCGACGTGTACTGTGGATATCTGAAGCGGATTCAGAGCATCTTTGAGCTGCCTTCTACGGTAACGATCAGAAGCCAGCGAGGTTCCGGCGTCGAATGCTGTCCTGTGCTATGCTTCTGTGCAGTGCTGCTGCTTTTTTTTCAGCAGCTGCAGCCGCCATGACTGATTGAGCAAAGTAGGATTGGCTGAGTTTCGAGCGAGTCGCGCTCTGGCCAGCCAGCCCGTGAGCCAAGCTGCGGGATTATTGTTTGAGAAATAGTTAAATCACCAATTTCAAGTTGCACACGGCAAGCAGGCCAGCAAGCGAGCGAGCGAGCGAGTCTGCACGCACTTACACGCTCCTCCTGTGGCTCACTCGGCTCTCCCCACCCGCAACCTGGAACGGCACGCAAACAGAGAGGAGAGCACCTTTTCTGTCGGCCATTTCTGGCCCAAACTCTCTTGTCGGTCGGCAGCTTTGTTTCGCTTTCACCTTTCTACGACGACGCTTTCCGTCTTTACCACATACACACGCACAACCAACTGAACAAGCTCGAGTCTCGGAGTCTCGGCAGGCTTCCTCTTGAGCTGGCTCATTCTGTCTCGCTTTGCTCGCTCGCCCAGCTCGGCCTTGCTAGCCACGCGCTCAACGCGATCGAGCTCGTCTCGCATCCTCTGGTCGTCCTGCCCTCGCACAAACCGTGTCCCGACTCGCCGCCAAAGTCAAAGCAGTCGAGCTAGCTTCTTATCGTCTTTCGCGCAGCAACAGTACAGCAGGTCCATTCGCTGCCTTCATTCCCTACTCTAGCACGCACCGGAATCCATCTCGGCCGCTCTATCGACACACGCATGCTTGGCAGGCTTGCTCCAACCTAGCAAATTCTCACACCGTCTCGATCCTGCCGATGTTCCCTTGTTCCGCCACCGACTCGCTGTGATCCTTCTAGCCCCGTCGGCCTTCTAAGCGCTCTCGCTCCGCCGCAGAGCCTTTTCACTTGTTTGCCAGGACCACGCTCTCGCGCTCAGCATCCCTCCAGAATGTCGGGCGGTCCCATGCGCATCACAGACGACGAGCTCGCGCGCGAGGTCGAAGCGCTCAAATCGCATCGCAGGCTCTCGGTCAATCGTCCCGTCCTCGACCCGGACCTTCCCGACCTTGCCGCTTCCTACGGCGGTGGACAGGAATTGCTCTCGATTCCGTCCCCGGAGCGCGAAAGGCGCGGATACAGCTTGGTGGATGACGGCGCAGTGCCAATACGCACATCTTCCTCCTCCGCCTCCTCGGCCAACAGCAGCTACACCAATGAACGCGCCACTTTCACCGCAAGGCGTAGAGGCCAAGGCTCCTCCGACCGCTCCTCCGGCTCAGAGCCTCTCTCGGCCTCACCCACCCGCCTTTCCCCTGTCACCGCTTCACCCACCTCCGATAACTTTGACACCGCCAGGGCGCTCGCCACCTCGCCCACCAGCATTTCTTCCAGCGGCTCCCAATCGCCCAAGGATCCCAGCCATCTCTTCTGGGTCCCCGCCTCTGTGCATCCTGAAATCTCGCCCTCGGACTTTCGCAACTTTATCAAGGAGCACGCTGCTCGCGCGGTCATCCAGCATGCCGGCGCAGACGATGCAGAGGCCCACGACGACGATACATTGCCGCCGCTCGTCGTTGGCGACTCGCCCATCGCGCATCGACTCAATTCTGTGCGTCGTCAGCAGCAGGAGCAGCAGCACGATCCCAACGATGCGCGCGGGGCGCTGCTCGGTCGCGCCACCTCGCTCTCACGACGCGGAAGCACGCTCCGGCGCCAGTATCGTCCCGAACAAGATACAGAAGACAGTGAAGACGACAGACCCCCGCGTCCGCTCCAGCGCAATCGGAGTGGCTTGAGCAGAGGCGCCTATGGGTTAGCTATCCCCAACCTTACCATCGATGACCTGCAAAAGCTCGAAGCGGCCGCCGAGCAGGCTAGCCAGAGCCAAGACCCCGCCATGCTGCGCAGCGTCCTCCGCCGCACCCTCAGCCTCAACACCACGCCCGACCTCGACACGATTGATGCCATGCCTGCCGAGCCCATCGAGGATCCCGATGCGCCCATCATTGTTCCCAAGCCAGGTCAGATCTTGCGACGAGCTGCACGCACAAAGATGCGCAAGGCGTCGGGCGACTCAACAAGAGGCAGTCTCGCTTCGCGACGACGTGCGCCTCGCAGTTCGACCGATGACGTCTCCTCGGCCCCGTCCGAAGGCAGCCGCGCGTGGGAGCTGCAGCACAGCAGCACCGAGGACATGGAGAGGCGCCACAGTGGTCACTCGGAGTTGTCTAGCAATGCCGATGACGACTCGTCCGCGGGGGATAGCTCGTCGCGTCCCGTTTCGACGGAAGCGACCGACTCGATCGTAGACGCCTACTCGCGTGATTCCTATCAATCGGATGCATCGCAACGGACCAGCCTGACCTCGGCTGTGGATAGCACAGGCTCCGAAGCTAGTGCTTTGGGTGGGACCGTTGCACGCACCAGTTCTTCGCCTTCGCCACCACATACACCTACGCAGGAATCGGCCACCAGCTTGGCCTCTACCCAGCCCGGCCTGGACGGCGGCGACGGAACGCCCGTTGCATCGCAGAAAGCTGCACCGCGGTTCGTAGACCCACTCGAGACTCCTCGACCCGACGGATACACGGCCGGAAGCAACCAGATCAAGCCCATCGCTGTTTCGCATCTGCCGCCCGTGCCTGCGTTCGAAAAGACGCTTCCGCAGCAGCACCAACAGAAGCAAGCGCCTCGCCCTCCTTTGGCGGGCACCAGCCAGCCATCGTACACCTCGACGCAGGATCTGCAACGGCGCGATGGACATGCCGTTCAAAGACCTCAGATCGCGCCCATCGTCACTTCTTCTCAGCAGCCGCAGCAGGCGCAGGCGCAACGGCAATCTCATGCGCCACCACCGCCCGTCTCATCGCCGCCGCCCTCTCAAAAGCATAAGGAAAAGGAGCGCAAGGGCGCTTTTGGTCTGTCCTGGTTTGGACTGGGCAAGGACGACGACGACGATCGCGTCAAAGTGGAAAAGGAGACGCAGAGGAAGCGCGAAAAGCACGAGAAGCGTGAACGCAAGGAGCGAGAAAGAGAGGAAAAGGAAAGGGAGGAGAGCAGCTCCTCGAGCTTCCTCGGTGCGCTCTTTGGTAAGAAGAAAGGCAACGACGAGGCGTCTGCTCAGACCGGCCCGCGTCCGCATAACAGTCAACTCACCGCCGGCAGCTTGTTGGAGCGCAACGAGATGGGCATGTCTGGCAAAGGCGGCGCCTACTTTTACTCACGCTATCCGATCCACATCGAACGCGCCGTCTACCGTTTGAGTCATATCAAGCTGGCCAACCCGCGTCGCCCTCTGTACGAGCAGGTGCTCATCTCAAATCTGATGTTCTGGTACCTGAGCATCATCAACCGGTCCAGTCAAGGTCAGTACGGTGGAACGCAACCTCAACAGCCCGGTCAAGAGCAACAAAGTCACAGCAACAGCAACGCGCAAATCTCTGAGCAGAGTGGCCACAATGCCTCAGGTCTAGCTTCGGCAAGCGCCGGTCCCAATGGATATGCGTCTGCCTCGCCTTCGCACGTCGAAACTGCGAGTGCGTACGATGGTATGGACACGTCCTCCAGCAGTCCCGACTCGGAAGACTTGTCGAGCACCGAGCAGTGGAATCAGAACAGCGGGGCCAGCGCGGCAACCAAGCAGAAGCGCAACGGGCTGGTCAAGCCGAATCGCGCTCCAGCGGGTGCGCATCGTGGTCGAGCTGCAGAGACGCCGATGCGACAGCCTGGGTATGGCATGCAACACCGGCAGATCGACGACGACCTTAAGACTATGGGCTCGCACGCGGGACAAGTGGGTGGATCGACGGGCTTTGTAGTGGGACAGGTGGTGGACGTCAAGGCCCTGCAAGCCAACACGCCGTATCGGCTGGTGCCTGACCCGCGCTCTGCTGACGGATCCAGCCATCAGGATCAGGCCAAGTCGGCGACGACCGATTATCTCGGGCTCGGCAATCAGCTTGAGTATTCGGATCCGCTGTGGCCCGGCAGCTCGTCCTCAGAGGAAGAGATGGGCAGATCGACGCACAAGCCTGCAGCGCGGCCGGCAAGTCTTGGCACGGATGGCACGCAGCAGCAGGCCGATGACTACCGAAGGGGTCAGGGGCATGCGGAAAACTTGTCTATCGAGCGCAAGCACAGCTCCAGTCCAAGTCGGCCGTACAGATCAGAAGCTGAAAAGGAGCGCGCCTGGCTAGGTATGCGCAACAGCAACAGCTCTGGACGTGCGTCGCCCACGCACGGATCTCATGGCTACGGATCGATCTCGCAGCAGCAGCAAAGCACGATGGATGCAGACGGGCACGAGCATCGAGACACGGAACGATCCGGCGTGGAAAGCCATCCACAGGGCCGCAGCATGTCTGTCGGCGGGATCGGAGCGATGAATCGCACAGGAGACTGGGGCAGCAAGTCGACGTCGTCGTCCTCGTTATCGTACCGGCCTGCGGACCGATCGCGCAAAGTGTCTATGGGTCACCTAAGCCCGTCTTCGTCGAGTCAAGGGCTGGTTTCGTCGTCCACTTCGACCAGCTCCGCGTCGTCGTTCGGTACGATTGACGAGAACGGCAGCGGCGGAAGAGCAGGAACAGGAACAGGAACAGGAACAGGAGCTGGAAAAGTGCACGGCGGCATGTCGTCGTCTTCGAGCCCCTCGGCTCTGGACTACGGTGGTAAAGGCAGCAGCGGTGGATTAGGGGCGGGGGCGAACGGCCAAGAGATTCATTTTCCGATGGCACCAGGGTCGAGTGCGATGCTGGAGGCGGCTCGGACGAGTCAGTCCCGGCGAAGATGAGGAGGCTTGTTTCACGCGGATGCGATAAAAGGAGCGGATCTGCCCCGGGAGGATGGAATGTCATGTGCTAGACGACTTTTTTTAGTCTTGATGAATTGGCTTCACGCAAAGTCATGTTATAGTATCTGGGTTTGGGGTGTGTGCAGCAGCAGCAGCAGCAGCCGCCGCCTGAATCGAGTTGACAGTTCGGATCTCGATCTCGTGCATTGCAGATACTGTACCCCAATTCTTGGTCAGATGATGAACGTGAACAGGAGGATAGGCGAGATGCAAGCCGCCCCTGAATGCGATTCGATTCCCTGTCAAGATGATAAGAGCACCTTGGACACGTTCTATAGCGAGTGGATGCTTCGGCAAAAAAGAAGCTCGGCTGTTTGACTTCGGCTGCTTGGCTTCGGCTGCTGCGTGGAATGACGTGGAATCGGCTGTGGCTATCGCGGCGAAAAGGCACAGAAGGCAGCAGAGAGCGAGTCGTCGATATCAGATTGCACCCTCAGAGCGGAGTTGGCCGTGAGTTCGGGTTCGGTTCTTTTCCGAAGCAGGGCTGTGATTGGCTGGGCGAAAACCGCGCAAATTCAATTTTGGGTGAGGGCAAAAAAAGCTCGAACCGCACTGACCACAAATTTCACACTCAGCGCGGAAAGCACAGTGCGAGGCCAGCCTCGGCTCCAGACCTAGCTTGGTTCGGATGTCGTGTGTTTGGTTGGGGACCCACCCTGTGCCCTTACGCTTGGGCGCGCTCAGTCAGTCTCTTGTTGTGTTGCTCTCCACACAGGTGTGAAAGGTATATAATACCCCTTAGCTCTCCGCCAATCAACCCCACAGTCACTCACACACCAACACTCTTGCCTTCTCCCTCTACTACAATCACACCACACCACACAACACTCTCAAACCCTCATCGTATCAACGCAAACATGGCCTGCAACTGCTCCTCGTCCACCGGCACGTGCACGTGCGCTCCCGGCCGATGCTCGTGCTCCGGCTGCACCAACGCCTGCGCCTGCAAGTCCGGCGCTAACAGCCAGAAGAAGAACTGCAAGTGCGAGGCTGCTGGTGCTCCCTGCACCTGCGTCAAGGGGTGTGCCAAGTGCGACTGCTGCTAAACGTCGTTGCGTCGACGACGACGATGGCCGTGACCACCGATGAGCCCGTGAGGGTGTTTGAGGGATCGTCACCGCCCCATCGAAGCAGCTATCCGTTCCGATCGTCTCGCTGACTCCAAGCCGCGGCCAGCTCGTACCCGAAATACTCGAAATTGAATACCAAATCCGAAGGCACCACCTGTTCTCCTCGATACCGTTCCACACCACCGCACCGCAGACCACAAAGCGCAAACACACACAAACATAAGCCTCCAAGTCAGTCATCCCAGTCGCGTTCCGCCTTCTCCAGTTGTAGCCTTGGCGTGTGCCCAAACCCTCTTCGCAATTCGTAACCTCGCGTGCCTCCCCCTCTCTTTTCACTGTTTGTGCTCGCTTGAAAGTGGTATGAGTGCGATGAAACGGTTGTGAAAGTTGAGATGAGTGGTGATCTCAGGTAACGCCGAGGGATATCCGAGTGATGCGTAGTGTGCGTGGGGGATACGGAGCGGCTTCTACTGAGGGAAGGTGGGCTCGCCTGATCGGCCCGATGCGGTAAGATCGGGACATGATAGACCCGCTTACAGGCGGTTGTGTCGGTGTACAGAACCATAGGGCCGTCTGGTTTCCTATTAAGCAACAAGAAAGTGGACCGAATAACAACCAGCATCCTCTACAATCGAGTGTCACAGGACAGACGACCGCCTACGAGCAGACGCGGCCCTAATCCCTACGCAACCGGGACGAGCAACGACACTCGGTCAGGACCAGCAGAACCTAAGGTACCAGCCTCTCTCGGCGTCTTCTTGACGTCATCTCCAGAGAGTTGCATGGTGTGAACTCGGCGACTTTGTGGCTGCCAGCCCGTCGATCCATTCCTCGCCAAAACGCGGGGACGGCGACCAAGGGCCAGGGTCTGGAAAAAGGTGATCTGTCATGGATCACACACATACAGTGAGGTGGCTAAGCGAGGTGATATGCAAACGTGCGGCTGTGAAGCATGTGGTGAGATCGCGGATGTTCAGCGGAGTTCTGACGTCGAATCCACGGGCGAGAGGGAGAAAGGCTGGCAGGAGACGCAAGGTGCACTGGTGAAGGGAAAGAGTGCGTGTTCTCATGAGGCATTGATAGAAGGCAAGGTTACTCAGGCACAGGGTTCCGTGCAACTCATGCCCCGAAAGCGAGTCAATTTGCGCGGGGTCCATGACCGACGCTAACAAGGCGAGTTGAGCTGGAAAGGGGCTCAGTGCGCACCTCTGATGGATCCAAGTGAACAGCGGAGAACGAGCGCAAGCACCGATTCCGACTCCGCCCCAGTTGCAGGGATAGCGACGCTCGGTCCTCTCTCTAGCTCAACTCCAGTAGCGATCAGCCGGAATACCGAAGTGCTGAACAGCTGATGGGCGATCGACAGCATGTTGTCAGCCAGCATGAATGAGGAATGTTTGGCTCATCCCACGTCGTTCGGCAACAAGCGCAGAAGTACTGTACAGCCCAGAAGGGGCTGGGCTGGCGGACTATGCCGACGGCTCGGTGATTTTTGAATTAATTACAAAGCATTTCAAATGGTTGGAATACAAACTGGCGACTGTTGCTGCTTACGTCGCTTTGAAAGTCAAACGTAGATTCAAGCCGAAAAGAAGGCTCGCTCGCGTCTCGCTTGTGCTGCCACCGCGATTGATTGATAAATTCAGTATGCAGAGCAAATCACCGGAACAGCGGAGGCTTGCGTCGCGCTGCGTTGCCCGAGTTGGATTCCACACCTGGACTCGGTCGATGCTCGTCAGGTTGGCCTGCAAAAAGAGAAATTGATTGACCGCCTTGCTTTGCCGAGCCGGCAGCGACAACCACGACGCGTTCCAGCCAGCACAGCGCGCAGCTGGACATGTCGAAATGTTTCACCCGTCTACTTGTCACGCTGGCATTCTTGCTATCCCTGCGCTGATCACTTCGCTTGCCGGCGGGGGTTTTTCTCATCATGCGGTTCTTGCATGCCAGCAAACCAGCCCCTGTCCCCTCGCTACACTACAACATTGCCGCAACTTCAACCGACGGCTTGGTTTCGGATGTCGTCCCTCCTTCTCCGCTGCCCTTCTCGGTGTGTGTACTGTGTAGTGTAGTGGCATTCGCGTCCCAGCATCGCAACGTCCGGCATGCTTGCAAATTTCAAGCCCCTTCGCCCACAATCCGCACCTTGCTGTTGCTGCAGAACTTTGACCAAATCGCTGACTTGACTGACCCTCACTGACCTTGTGTCAAAACAGTAAACAGAAACAACTCACTTACCGGGATCGCCGGCGGCTCGCGTAGCCACGGCGCAGCTTGCAGAGTTTGCCTTTTCTCGCAGCCGCGACATGCATGATACCTCGGAAGACCTTGGTCCCTCGCCACTCGCCACTCGCCCTTCCCTGTCCTCCCACCCGCCGTCACCGCTGCTGCCGCTGTACCTGCCCGAACCCTCCGGCGGTTTTGCTGCTTTGTTCTCGTGCCCACTTTCATCTGCTTGCTGCCGATCCCTCCGCTCGTTCCCCTTTGCTCTTTGTTCTAGTGCACCGCAGGACCCACCAACACACGCATGCGCTCGCCTGACCCACCTCCTTTTGCGCAAACACAGAACAATTGTCAAAAACCCGACCGACGATCCTATTTATCCTTCCCCAATCTCCGACCATCTTTGCTTCCCGTACCACCCCTGGTTGCTTTCCTCCCGACCACAACCCATTCTTCACTCCTTTCATCTCCCCTCTGGCTTCGACAGTTGTTCGTTTGTCGGTCCTATAGCTCTAGAACCAGTTCCCTGACAACCTTTCCGTCAAGAAGGAACTTGTACACACACGCGCACACGCCATGAAGCTCTCATCCACAGCCCTCGTCGCGGCCATCTCGCTCGCCTCGGCGGTCACCGCCAACATCGGCCGTGGTGTACCGGACCACAAGGCCATTCAGAACTTGTACCGGCGCCATCGCGATAGCGGCGAGTACGACAGGCTCATCTACAAGCGTGGATCGCGCCCTCACTCGGCGCTCAAGGCTCGTGCCACCACCGAGCCCGAGCAGGCTGCCATCAAGGGCGCCAAGGCCGAATGCACAGCGTACAACCTGCCCGAAGTCGCCGCGCTCGCCAAGCAGTTCCCTGTACCTTGGGACAACGCCACCATCCTCCCTGGCGACTCGGAGGCGCAGAGCGTCTGGGCCAACATCAAGGCTTCCGGCATCATCCCCTCGGGCATCACACCCAAGGGTAAGGTCAATGGTGATTTCACCGGCTTCACCCCGACCTACCCCAGGACAGACCCAGACTGCTGGTGGACGTTCAACGGATGCGATAGCCCCAAGCACCCGAACTTGGCCAACGACCTGGTCCAGTGCCCCGAACCCGACACGTGGGGATTGACCTTTGACGATGGACCCAACTGCACCCACAACGCGTTCTACGACTTTTTGCAGCAGAACAACCAGAAAGCCACCATGTTCTACATCGGCTCCAACGTGCTCGACTGGCCCCTCGAGGCTCAGCGTGGCATTGTCGACGGCCACCACATTTGCGTGCACACGTGGAGCCACCAGTACATGACCGCCTTCCCGGACGACCAGGTGTTCGCTGAGCTCTACTACACGGCCAAGGTGATCAAGGACGTGGTGGGTGTGACACCGACCTGCTGGCGACCACCGTTTGGCGACGTTGACGACCGCGTGCGTGCGATCGCCAAGGGACTGGGCCTTGAGACGGTGCTCTGGACCGACGACACGGACGACTGGAAGATCCTGCCGCTCGGAACGCTACCTACGGCCAGCATCGACGCCAACTACGCCTCGATCATCGCCAAGGAGACCGCGGGCCCTTCGGCGGGGCAGGGCAACATCGTGCTCACCCACGAAATCAACGGCCACACCATGGAAGAGTTTATGAAGCAGTACCCCAAGATTCAGGCTGTCTTCAAGCACATTGTGCCGCTCACCGCGTGCATGAACCAGACGCGTCCGTACCCGGAGGCCATCACCTACCCGAACTTTGCCCAGTACGTCGCCGGTAACATCAACGCCACCGGCCTCCCGGACGGCAGCAAGATCAAGGCCGCCGACAACAGCTACAACCCAAGTGCGGCCATCAGCGCTACGGGCGCTGCGGCCAGTGCCACCGGAAGCGCCGCGGGTGGTTCCGGCTCGAGCTCCGGCAGCGGGGCGTCGGCTAGCACGAGCAAGGCCGCCCAGTCTTCCGTCAAGTCGGGCGCCACTGCGAATCACTTGCCCACCCTGCTGGTCGGTGGGTCGCTCGCCGCCGCCGCTCTGATCTCCGCCATCGCAATGCTTGCTTGATCGTGTACACTCGCTATAGCTACATTCTCTATCGTTAGCTTTTTTTTCTTCGCTGTTTAGTGCTCACCGGTCCCGTCCTCACCCGAACTAATCGATGGACTGGTGTGCTGCTGCTGCTTCTTCTTCTTCTTCGATCGCTCAAGATCCCACGGACGCTTTTTTCTTGTTTCCTGAAACACCTCGCATCGCTGGCAATATCATCATGCCTTGCACATTCTCTCGTTGATCGTCTAAGTTCCGCGATGTTTCCTGCTGCGAGGCAACACCATCATTAACGGCTCATAGCCACGAACCTGGTCTTGGACAGGAGCTCAAAAGCGTGCGATTGGGCAAAGTGGGTATCTGAGGATGAAACGTGGTACAAGTGAAAAGAAGAGCAAAGCGGGGGTGACAGAGCAAAAGGCTGTGCTCACCCCTTGGTAAAGAAGAAATACGAAAGATGAATCGATGCTGCCGGCTCTCAGCAGCGCCTCAAAAGCGGTTCAGGGCCGAGGTAGTTGCTCGGCTAGCCACCAGGGCCGCACGAGGCCCCGCTGGTCGCCCCACCGTCCCGGGAGCCCTCTGCAGCTTGTTCGGCACACTGGCAAACTTTTCCGCCCCGGCGAGCGACTTGGTCGGCGACGCAGCTCGAACAGCCACTGTGCGGATCGATGGCTTGCCCACCACTCCTTCTCCGCGCTGAGGTGTCTGCTGAAGCGATGCGCTGTCCGACGTGGACGGCGTGTTGACGACCACCGACGGCACGACCGCTCCGGGGGCGATGTTCTCGGCCGCGGCGACACGCTCGTGTTCGAGATCCGCCTGTTTCTGCTGCTTGCGCATGACGCGGCGCAGGTGGCGGAGCGACGACGAGCGCGGAGTCAGACAAGGCGCGAGCATCGTGCTGCCTACGCCGGCGTGGATGGTGGCCGCGCGTTGCAGAAGCGTGCCCGTCATGGCCGGCAGGGCATCGAGCCCAAGGGAAAGCGGCCTGCTCTGACGAATGTTGGCTAGAATCGGTAGCGAGGCAGAGGCGTTGCTGTCCGTCGCAGTCGCAGCTGCTGCAGCTGCGGCGGCTCTGTTCAGGCTGGAAATTGTGGGTTTCGTCACGCTCGGCGAGAACGAGGCTGCCACCGTCGGGGCGGGTTCCCCGGCGGGGTTGCGCGTCGTCAACGTCGACGCCGAGTCACTGCTGACGGTAGTAGACGCAGCAGAGACGTTGCGCTGGCTGCCGAACCCAGCGAGAGCCGCTTTGGTCCTCGCCTTGATCTCCTTCAATCTCGCCTGACGAGCCGCTTCCGCTCGACCCAGGCCCTGCGACACACTGCTGCGGATGCTCCCGCCAAATCGGCTGCTGCTGTTGCTGGTACCCGTCGAAGCCGTCTGCGTCGTTGCGCCGCTCATGGTCGACAATGCTGCTGAAGGCTTGCGCGTGTCGCAAGTGGCCGATTCAGCCACCATCGCGATTCCCGTAAACTTGTTTCTGACGCTGGGCGATGTTGGCATCCCGCTTCCGCCAGGTGCACCGGCAATGTTGGCGCGCGAACTCAAGCTGCGCGACATGACGACGGCCTGCTGTTGCTGTTTCGCAAACGCCGCCTCCCTCTTCTGCGCATGCGCACTGGCTGCCATCTTCTTGGACGAGCTACCGCTGCCGACAAACGTGCTCTTGGTCGCCTTGATCACCGTCTTGCGCAACGACGAGGCGGCACGGATCGGACCGCTCTCGCCCGCCGCCCTGCCGTCCGCGACACTGACCTTGTACGGCATCCCCTCTCGCTCAGGACGCGTGACGCGGATCACCACCGTCTTTTTCTCGGGTGGGATCTCGAGCACGGTGTTCTGCAGAGCGTCGCTGTCTTCGGTGACGGCGAGACGCAGTCGCTTGGCCCGCGGCGGGTCGGCACGGGTACTCGTGGTGGAGGCGGATGCCTGGCGCGAAGAGGCGGGTTGGGGAATAGCAGTAAGCGTGGGGGGAAGCTTGGCTTGCGAGGTAGGTGGGATGGGAAGCGTGCGGCGTCGGACGGGGGTGAGCTTGCGTGCGCTGGTGGAGTGGGCCATGGCGGCAAGGCCACGTGTTGAGGTGGATGCATCGATACGTGCGCGGCGCTGAGATGTCGACGTGCTGGGTGTTTGTCGTGGCGCTGCTGCTGTGGCTGAAGTGTTGGTGGACGCCATCGGTGTCTTGCTTGCCGACTCGCTGTTTGAGTTCGGCTTGCTCGTACTTTCAGCAGATGCAGACGATGCCGCACCCACCCGTTTCGCAGCATAGTGGTTCACAATGGAATCCATCTTGTGGAATTGTCGCTCGTGATGAATCTCGTACCTGCCCGAGCGGCTCTTTGACATGCCTTGCGACGAAGCGGAAGCAGCAAGGTTGGACCACGTTGCATTCCCCATGCTCGACATGGTCGCGAGCGAGCCCGACGTAATCGATCGACCCGCCGCCGTCAAGCGTGCATTCATCTCTGCCAGCACAGAGGCTGCTGCGGCCGAGAACTGGCGGGAGGTGATCGAGGGAAGTGTCGATGAAGAGGCCAGGCAGTCGCTCGAGACACCTTGGGGAAGCGGTAGAGTGGAGAGGTCTGGGTAGAGGTTCGACGTGCTGGCTGTCGCGCCGACAGATCTGGTGCTCATCTCGAGGATGGTGGCGGTGGAGAGGGGCGAGGCGATGCGGGTGGAGCTGGGGAGCGCTTTGACGATGCGCAGCGGTGCTATGGGCTGTGCTTCCTCTTCTGCGGGAAGTGGAGGAAGGAGCGGCCGAGGGGGTGGTGCTCGTGATGAAGTGGGGAAAGCGATGGTGTTTCTCTGCGATGCGAGTGCATCCATGCCCTGCTCGTCGTCATCGTCTGTGTCCATGCCGTCGTCTTGCTGTTTGACCTGCTCGATGGCATGTACCAGGTCCGATACCCTCTTTTGCCTCGTGCGCGGAGTCAAGGGAGGATACGACAGCGTCGGGGCCTCATCATCGGCAGGCTGCTGATCGTCCACGACAGATTCCTGACTCGAGTCGCTCTGCCTGGGACGCTTGACATGCCTCAAGATGGCCACGTTGCCCTTGGTCGGGCTGTCGGCCGGGATGTTGGAAGCTGCATAGTGCTGGAGTCGCTGGATGAGGTCTGCGTTCTTGCCCACGGCTTTGATGCCGAAGCGTCTGCAGAGATTGGTAAGCTGCTTGCGTTTGAGGCAGTGGAGTGCGTCGGGAGAGAGCAGCAGGTTGGCGTTCATGATGGTGAGAGGAGCAGAGCAGTGCTGTCCCAGCCTGCCAAGCGTGGGATTGGAAAAAGAGAGAGAGAGAGGGTTGGTGGTGGTGTCAATGGTAGGAAGAGGAAGCAGTGCGATGTTCGGGTGGATGGATGGATGGATGGAAGGTGAGCTCGGTTTCAAGAGGCGACGACTCGCATCAGGAACCGAACGAAGACAGGAACGAGTTTGGTTGACCTTGCCTTGTTTGGCAGGTGTTTGAGGTCGCAGAATGCTGTGTAACTTCTACTGCGTGTTGCTCTCCAAACGTGTTGGTCTCGCACTTTGAAAAATCATGCATCGCGCAGATCGTGTTCCCGATTCGAGCACGCGCAAAGTGACACTTGTCCTCTCCACAAAGTCACACACACTCCGCAAAGCAGCGTTGCGAACGGGACCCCTTTTGCGCTTTGTGCTTGTGATTGTGTCAAGCAAGCAATCACCAACGCTGCTTCTCTCTCACACTATCACTTCTAGCCGCATGTCCTTGCGTAAGATAATTCAAAGAAAGTGGCCGCTGCCGCTGCTATGAATGCTTGACTGCATCCTAGTCGTGTTGCTCTTGTGGCTATCACACGAGCTCAGCCAAGTCTGGCTCGTTGCTGTCTACGTCGACTGAGCTATCCTTGCTTCGCCTTAAACATCGTCTCAGTCGCTGTCTCTTTAGCTGTTTCCTCAGTGCTCTCGCTCGTCGCACTTCATCACAAGCTAGAGCTTGAGCATGATCGACGCTCCGCTCCTTGATCAAACCGGAGCTCTTCATCACACTTCATTTCGTACAAGCTCATATTCGTGCAGATCACCCGTGTTGCGAAGCGGGCACCGCCTCCGCAAAGGTCCAGCTCCTCCAAGAGATCACTCGATGCGGAAGTTGCTTTGCCCCCACGCCTTCCGCATGCTCAGCTTCGTGCTCCTCCCGCGCAAGATCGACTGGCAACATAAAGACGAGTCCGTTTCGCTGCATTCATAATCCACCCCACTTTCCGATCACGACCAGTTGGATCATGGCATAGATACCCCGTATACCCACCCTACTGACCCTCTCGGCCCTCTTCTTCCTCATCCCAACGACTGCAACATTGAGTTGGGCCATGGTTCATACCCTCAAGCGACCGCGAGGACATTTTCAAGCTCGTACGAGCCATGATTGCGATCGTCTCTTGCATAAAAGAGTCGCACTAAGTCCTACGTCTCCTCAGCAGCAGAAGATCGATAGCAAGCTTCTACCATCGCCTGATCAGGATCCGAATTCTTCGGTCCTTGGCGCCTTCTTCAACGAACAGCACAGCCCCCGTCATGCGGACCCCATCGACCTCACTATGACGGATTCCGAGGACGAGTCCGACTCGTTTGACCATGCTTCCGACACGCCTGGTTCTTCCGTCCCTGGCTCTGCTTCTCCCCCCACGCAACCCCCCTCCAATAAAGCACCGTCGTGGTCTCTTTTCCGTCATGACTCTGCCAAGGACCGCACTCCGGATCGCATCTTCCTCCCCATCCCCGACGCTGCTCGCAGGCAGAGAACCCAGATCAAATCAGAGCCGGGAAAGTCCGAGGAGAAAGTTCAGCCTCAGCCTCAGCCTCAGCCCAAGCCTCCGGGCAAGCCCCTCACCAAACCAGCGGATCAAGCACCACCCGTAGCCGCAACCATCGCCAGCCAAGTCCCTCAAGGCCAGAGACGTTACTTGTCTCCCTTTGTCGTCGTCCAAAGTCATATGCGCGTCAAAATTATGCGAAAGCAAAACGACGGCCGACTTGCCGTGCCCTGGGGCGTGCAATACTATCTCGCCTCGCTCGCCTCGCTCGATTGCATCAGCCTGAACGAGCTTGACGTCACAGCCGGCATCAACGCTCTCCGATCCGAGTCCAATCTCACCTCGATCTGCGCGCTTCTGGATCCCGCCAACCAGCACCTTCTCTGGCAGTCGCATGCCGACTCGGCCATCACATCGCGCTGCGCCACCGACCGCGAGCGCCAGGTGTACGATGAGCTCGATCGTGAGACGCAGATCCGCACCGAGTCGGGCCTGAACGGTGTGATCGGACCGCCTGGCGAGGAGATGCGATCGTTTGGCGGACGTGTCATCTTTGAGGGCCGCTTCGACCATGTTGAGCTGGACGGCAGGGACGGCGTACACTGTCAGTTCGGCATCAAGCTCTTCCCTCCCAAACTCGGCGGCAGCTGCCGCTTTTCCAGGCGGTTCGGCAGCGAGAACATCCTGCGCATCAAGATAGATCCAGCCATCGCCAAGAAAGCCCAGCGCTTCCCCGACAAGCCAAAGTACCGCGAGGTGCAGAACGAGATTCTGCACATGTTTTCGCGAACCATCCAGATAATGGATCGCCAGTATCGACCCTTTTACTGCAAGGACGACACCCTCTTCTACTTTTGCATCGGCACCGCCTCCAAGGAGTGCCCGGACCGACCAGAATTTGATTGCATCTGGGACCTGTTCAATCACCATGCTCCCTTTGCGGAGAATACTCGCCTGCCGTGGGGCAAATTCGTCCAGCGTGTTCAGCTGGGGCTGTCCACTTCGGTTCCAGCCTCGGTCATTGAAAAGATGACGCAGGTCCCCGACATCTTTGGCGAGTCGGACCCCGAGACGGGGAAGCGAGTCGAAATGACCGATGGCGCCGGTTGCGCGTCACTCGCCGTCGTTCGAGATATTGCGCAGCATCTAGGCTACGATTCGATCCCCTCGGCGATCCAAGCACGAGTAGCCGGGGCAAAAGGTGTATGGTACGTCGATCCCGCCGCGGAACGCACGCTGCCCAACGAGACGGCAGTGCGTTGGATTGAGCTTCGCGACTCGCAGATCAAGATTCGCTATTCGGAAAGCAAGCCGCTGGATCTGAGCCAGCAAGTAGTCGACCTGCTTGGACCTTGTCGAACGTTTGCACCCTCCACACTGTCCAAGCAGATCATCCTCGTTTTGCAAAGTAACGGTGTGCCGATCAGCACGTTTGCCGACATGCAGCGAGCCCAGCTGCAGACAATTGCAGAGGAGGTCTGCAACTGGCAAGGACCGAGCGATACGGTTCGCATGCGCCTTGCCGCCGTGGTGGAGCGGCTGTGCAAAGTCGAATCGTTGAAGGCCAAGAGGAGCACCGAGTCGGCCGAGCATCGTGCTCAAGGCATGGAGTCACAAAGGAGCGGCAGTAGCGCCAACCGCAGCCAGGGGTTCGGTGACGACGACCACCGCGAGATCTTCTTCGGCCATAATGGACGACACTTGTGGAACGGCATGCCGCTCTCCAAGTACGAGCGAGCGTACGAGATGCTGCTGTCTGGCTTTCATCCAGAAAAGTGCGCGTATCTGGCTGACGTGCTGGTCGAGATCGCCGACATGGCCATGAAGAAGCTGATCAAGAAGTTTTCCATCCCCGTGGCTCGCAGTGCCGAAGCCATGGTGATCCCAGATCCGACCGGGACACTAGAGGAAGGCGAGATCCAGTTCCGGTTTAGCGCGGACAATATCTTGGACCCGGATACGCGGCTGCGATTGACGCACGTTCCGGAGGGCGAGGTCTTGGTGACGCGCCATCCTTGTTTGCTTCCTACCGACGTTCGCAAGGTGCGTGCCGTGATGCGGCCCGAACTGAGCCTGTACAAGGATGTCGTGGTGTTCTCCACCAAGGGACAGCGGCCGCTAGCGTCCCTGCTGAGTGGAGGTGACTACGATGGCGACTTGATCCGCGTATTCTGGGAGCCAGAGCTGGTCAGGCCCTTCCAGAACGCGGATGTGCGCTACGCCGACTGCCCTTTTGAGATCGAGGATGTGTTCCTTCGAATCCAAAAGACGGTGGGCGAGTTTGTCGCAGAGCACAAGGACAAACACAAGGACGAGCGGGACCGCGAGCTGATCAAGGAGCTCGTGAAAGGTGCCTTTGAACCGAACGTGCGAGGGCTGTACGGAGCGATGCACCTATTCACCGCGTGGCAGTTTGGGACATGGAGTGCCGAAGCGGTGGAGCTGGCGCACAAATTCTGTCAGTGCATGGACAGTCACAAGACAGGCTTGACGCTCAAGGCGCAGGTGCGGATCCAAGACAGCAAGTCGTACCTGGGCGACCTTCCGGAGTGGGCGTACGACGACAAGGATGAAGTCGCGTCGCAGGATTGGTTCGGGTGTGAGAGTTCCAACGTAGCGGCAACTGCGCGGAAAAACCCAGCGCGGCTTGACTCGGTGCTGTGCGCGTTGTGGGAGGAGGGCAGAAGGGAAAAGGGACACCTCAAGGATCGACTGCAGAAGCAGACCGAGAAGCTGCGTGGAGTCGAGGACAGAGACCTCTCTGGAGTGTGGAGGGAGGCGGACAGCTTGAGTCGGATCTCGAACGAGGTCAAGGAGATGATGCGGACGCATGTCAAGGTGGCCGAGGAGAGCTATGCACGCACCAACGCACGCACACGCCAGACGATTGAGGCAGAATCGCGGAATCGGCGCAACGGCACAAAGACCGTGGCGGGCAAGGACGGCGCACGCGAATCGCACAGCGTGCCACTGCGAAGGGTGCGGTCCGAAGCGGTCAATGCGGGCGCTGTGGATCGATGCGAGATGAGGAATGGAGATGCAAGCATCACGGCGGCCATCGACGATCTGAACAGGAGCGATCTGTCAGACCGGTTGGAGGGAACCATCGAGGTGCCTGTGGCTCTAGGCTCTGCCAGCGAGGTAGCCGCACGCTTCTGCCAGTGGCCCAAATGGTTCGCCAAAGAGCACATTGCCAAGATGGACAGGCTCGAGGTGGAGAGGCTCGCCAAGCTGCGAGCTTCGTACACGTACTCGATCACGTACTATCACAAGCCGCGGTTTGCGTTTGAGAT